>NC_044392.1:45987679-46613393 GCF_006542625.1 Nomascus leucogenys
CCAGACGGGCGGCCGGGCAGAGGGCTCCTCACTTCCCAGACGGGGCGGCCGGGCAGAGGTACCCTCACCTCTTCCCAGACGGGGCGGCCGGGCAGAGGCTCTCCTCACTTCTTCCCGGACGGTGCGGCCGGGCAGAGGCGCTCCCCACGTCCCAGACGGGGCGGTGGCCGGGCAGGGGCTCGGGAGGCTGAGGCGGGCAGAGCACTCGGCGTGAGGAGCTGGCGAGCAGCGTGGCCAACATGGCGACCGCGCGCCTGCAGCCAAACGAGAAAAAGCAGGCAGCGGTGGCGTGCGGCGGCAGTCCCAGGCAGTCCGCGGAGCGGGCAGCAGCGAGCTGAGTAGATTGCAGCCTGGGCCACAGAGGGAAAAGAAAAGAAAAGAAAAAAAGAAAAGAAAACAAAGGAAGGGAAGGGAGGGGAGGGGAGGGAGGGGAGGGGAGGGAAGGGAAGGGAAGGGAAGGGAGGGAAGGGAAGGGAAGGGAAGGGAGGGGAAGGGAAGGGAAGGGAGCATGTATTTATTTTTTTGACAGAGTCTCACCCTGTCGCCCAGGCTGGAGTGTAATGGCGCCTTCTTGGCTCACTGCAACCTCCGCCTCCCGGCTTCAAGTGATTCTCCTACCTCAGCCTCCCAAGTACGTGGGATTACAGGCACCCGCCACCACGCACGGCTAATTTTTTGTATCTTTTAGTAGAGACGGGGTTTCACCATGTTAGTCAGGCTGGTCTCCAGTTCCTGACCTCGTGATCCGCCCGCCTCGGTCTCCCAAACAGCTGTGATTATAGGCGTAAGCCACCGCGCCCGGCCAACCATCATTATTATTTTTAACGGTAAGGATGGTCAGATTTTACTAATGAAGAAGAGATTATAAAATCTTCAAGACCTTATATCCACTTGCTTTTTGATGGGTGGAGTGGGAAGAAGGTTATATAATTCATACATTCTTCAGACATGTGACAAACATTCACGGAGCCCGGCGACGAGCGCCGGGGTTGGGATTCGCACTGGAGCTGCAGATGGGTGCCAGGATGGACTGGTCCCTACCCTACCCTGCCCGCTGACGAAAACAGGCCATTGTTTTTGATGAACTGGGCGCTATAACTGCCATTAAGCCATTTGTACAATTAATCACAACAGTGATAAGAGCGACAAAGGAGCTACTCGGGAGGCCAAGTCGGGAGGATCGCTTGAGGCCAAGAGTTCGAGACCAGCCTGGGCGATAGAGCAAGACACTGTCTCAAAAAAGGCGTTGGGTGGGGGGGTGGTAGTGACAAAGATGTGAGGGCTATGAGTTTGTGTTACAGGAGATGTGGAGTTGAGGCTACTTGGGGCGAGGTTCTTAGAGAAAGTTACATCTGGGCTGAATTCTGAAAGTGTTAACTAGGCTAAATGGTGGGGAAGAGTGGAGCGTGCTAAGGAAGGGATGAAAAACCTGGCAAGTCCATGGCAGGCTGTAATTGGATGCTGGTATCCCTCTACACTCGCCTTCTACCGTCTGATTTTATTTACTTATTTATTTTGAGACAGAGTCTCTGTCGCCCAGGCTGGAGTGCAGTGGCGCTGTGATCTCGGCTCACTGCAACTTCCACTTCCCGGGTTTAAGTGATTCTCCTGCCTCAGCCTCCCAAATAGCTGGGATTAAAGACACGCACCACCATACCATGCCCGGCTAATTTTTGTATTTTTGGTAGAGACAGGGTTTCACCATATTGACCAGACTTGTCTCGAACTTCTGACCGCAGGTGATCCACTTGCCTCAGCCTCCCAAAGTGCTGGGATTACAGGCATGTGCCACTGCGCTTGGCCCAGATGTGTATTTTTAAAAGATCACTTTAGGCTGGGCGTGGTGGTTCACTCCTGTAATCACTTTGGGAGGCCGAGGCGGGCGGATTACGAGGTCAGGAGATTGAGACCACGGTGAAACCCCGTCTCTACTAAAAAATACAAAAAATTAGCCAGGCGCAGTGGCGGGCGCCTGTAGTCCCAGCTACTCGGGAGGCTGAGGCAAGAGAATGGTGTGAACCCGGGAGGTAAAGCTTGCAGTGAGCTGAGATCACGCCACTGCACTCCAGCCTGGGCGACAGAGTGAGACTCTGTCTCAAAAAAAAAAAAAAAAAAAAAAAAAAAAAAAAAAAATGCCTGGGCACTGTGGCTCAAGCATGTAATCCCAGCACTTTGGGAGGCCGAGATGGGAGGATTGCTTGAGCCCAGGAGTTCGAGACTAGCCTGTACAACACAGGAAGATCCCATCTTTACTTCCTGCTGACAGGTCAACAATTAAAAACAATTAAAAAATTAAAGACAGCCATTTGTCTCTACAAAAATGAGCACACACCTGGAGTCCCAGCTTTTCAGGAGGCTGAGGTGGCAGGATCACTCGAGTCCAGGAGATCGAGGCTGCAGTGAACCCTAATTGCAGCACTTCACTCCAGCCTGGGTGACAGAGTGAGACCCTGTCTCTAAAAGAAAGAAAAATTTTAAAATCCCAAACATTTAGAAGGAAGCTTAAATAGAAAATATTGTCTTGAGGCTGGGCGCGGTGACACATGCCTGTAATCCCAGCACTTTGGGAGGCCGAGGCAGGTGGATGACGAGGTCAGGAGTTCGAGACCAGCCTGGCCAACATGGTGAAACCCCGTCTCTACTAAAAACATAAAAATTAGCTGGGCATGGTGGCGAGCACCTGTAATCCCAGCTGCTCGGGAGTCTGAGGCCAGAGAATCACTTGAACCTGGGAGGCAGAGGTTGCAGCGAGCCAAGATCATGCCACTACACTCCAGCCTGGGCAACAAGAACAAAACTCCATCTCAAAAAAAAAGAAAAGAAGAAGAAAAGGCCAGGTGCAGTGGCTCACGCCTGTAATCCCAGCACTTTGGGAGGCCAAGGCGGGCAGATCATCTAAGGTCAGGAGTTCGAGACCAGCCAGACCAACATGGAGAAACCCCATCTCTACTAAAAATACAAAATTAGCTGGGCCTGGTGGCACATGCTTGTAATCCTAGCTACTCGGGAGGCTGAGTAGGAGAATTGCTTGAACCTGGAGGCAGAGGTTACAGTGAGCCGAGATCATGCCATTGCCCTCCAGCCTGGGCAACAAGAGCGAAACTCTGTCTCAAAAAAAAAAAAAAAAGTCCGGGCACCGTGGCTCACACCTGTAATCCTGTAATCCCAGCACTTTGGGAGGCCGAGGAGGGCAGATCACGAAATCAGGAGATCTAGACTATCCTGGCTAACACGGTGAAACCCCGTCTCTACTGAAAATAGAAAAAACGAGCCGGCTGTGGTGGCGGGCGCCTGTAGTCCCAGCTACTTGGGAGGCTGAGGCAGGAGAACTGCTTGAACCCAGGAGGTGGAGCTTCCAGTGAGCTGAGATCGTGCCACTGCACTCCAGCCTGGGCGACAGAGAGATACTCCATCTCAAAAAAAAAAAACAAAAACCAGAAAAGAAAAGCGGACTGGGCACGGTGCCTCACCCTGTAATCCTAGCACTTTGCAAAGCCAAGGTGGGAGGATCCTTTGAGTTTAGGAGTTTGAGACCAACCTGCCCAACACAGTAAGACCCTGTCTCTACAAAAAATACAGAAATTAGCCAGGTGTGGTGGTGTGCGCCTGTAGTCCCAGCTATTCTGGAGGCTGAGGTGGGTGGATTGCTTGAGTCCGAGAGGCAGAGGTTGCACTGAGCCAAAATCAAGCCACTACACTCCATCCAGGGCAACATATGGAGACCCTGTCTCAAACAAACAAACAAAAAATTGCTCAGTACCTGGCCAGAAAAGAAGAGGCTCACTATGCAGAGGGGAAATGGAGATGGTTGGACTTCTAAACTCCATAGAGCAGGAGAGGCAAATGTAGAATGTGCTCAGGAAATATCTGTGAGATGAATGAACTTGAGGGAAGTAAGGTACTAGATATTACCTGCCCTACCCAGAACAAATCCTGTGCAACGTTTCCTTGAAAAGTGAGAAGTCTGGAAGGAGTGGATACTGACATAGTGAAGCAACTAGTTCAATTCTACAACTTGATAGCTACCCCTGTGCCAGGCTGTCTACAAGGATATTTAGAATGAGTAAGACATTCCTTCCAGGAACAGAGGCCTAACATGTTGCAATGTTTAGTGTCAAGCAGTGTACTAGAAACACATTATCACACTCAAACCTCACAACAACTCTATGAGGTAGGAGTTATCACTCCCCTTTTATAGATGAAACAGAGGCTTAGAGTGATTGATTTATTGAAGGTCAAACAGCCAGTAAATGGTGTAGCCAGGATTCCAACCTTGCCATCTCACTGAGACTGTACTTAATTACTGGAGAGACTGGGTGTGGTGGCTCACGTTATAATCCCAGCACCTTGGGAGGCTGAGGCTGGTGGATCACTTGAGGTCAGGGGTTCGAGACCAGCCTGGCCAACATGGTGAAACCCTATCTCTACTAAAAATACAAAAATTAGCTAGGCATGATGGTGGGCTCCTGTAATCCCAGCTACTCAGGAGGCTGAGGCAGGGCAATTGCTTGAATCAGGGAAGTGGAGGTTGCAGTGAGCCGAGATCACACTGCACTCCAGCCTGGGCAACAGGGCAAGACTCTGTCTCAAAACCAAAAAAAAAAAAAAAATCACTGGAGGAACCTAGAAGAAGAAATGATCAATTTTGCTTGGAGTGTATCTAGAAAGACTTCACTGAGATCATTTAAAGAACAAAAAAGATGGCTGGGGTCCAGCGCAGTGGCTCATGCCTGTAATCCCAGCACTTTCGGATACCAAGGCAGGCAGATCACCTGAGGTCCAGAGTTCCAGACCAGCCTGGCCAACATAGCGAAACTGCATCTCTACTAAAAATAAAAAAATTAGCCGAGCATGTTGGAGGGCACCTGTAATCCCAGCTACTTGGGAGGCTGAGGCAGGAGAATCACTCGAACCCAGGAGGCAGAGGTTGCAGTGAGCCTGGGCAACAGAGTGAGACTCTGTCTCAAAAAACAACAACAAAAAAATACAAACAACAGACAAGTAGTTCCCAGGTGCCCACCAAGTGGTCAGGCACTGCGATTACCTGACCGACAGCAGTAACCACCCTTTAAGGTTGTGGCATTGCCTCCATTTTCCAGGCAAGGAAATGGGCTGAGAGCTGTGGTTAGTCAGGTCATGACTGTGCCACTCCCACTAAATCTCATTTGATGTGGTTCATGAGGCCACACCACGGACAACTTCCTCTTTGTGTCCACTGAGGATATGGCTTTGTAAAACACTTTCTGGTTTCTGAACGACTTTACAAACCTCCCTGTCCTGTGAGGAAGGAAGAACAGTTATTACTATCTGTATCTGATGATGAAACAAGGGACGCTGCAGAGGAGCCGCACGGACCACTCCCTCTCTCCAGTCCTGTCATCCCACTGCCAGTGTCCCACCCTCCTTGTGCCCTGCACTTCACTGGCTAATAAGCCCCCTCACTTTTTCCTCTGTGAAGCCATCCTGGATAATTCCCCACCCACGAATGGTCCTCCTCATCTCAGAGAGCTCTCCATGCACACCTGTTACCGTTTCTGTCTTTATCTGTAAATATATGTGTGTCTGACTTCCATGCCTCACGCACCTCTATAGGGCAAAGACTGTGTCTTAAACATCTCGGTAGTGTCAGTATTTTGCACAGTGCAGTTTTTTTTTTTTTATTATATTAGCAGCTTTATTTGTACCTTTTTGACATTTCTATCAAAAAAGCAGTGTGCCTGCTGTGGTTCCCATCCTCTGGGATTTAGGAGCCTCTACCGCATTCTCCACGCAAATCTGTGTTCTAGGCTCTTCCTAAAGTTGTCACCCATACATGCCCTCCAGAGTTTTATAGGGCATATAATCTGTAACAGATAGGAGGAAGCCAATTGCCCTTTAGAAATATGGCTGCAATTGCCTCACTTCCTGTGTCATGTGACACTCCCAGTCATCACATGACCCATCCACGTCAGGAAGCCGGAATTACTTGCAGGGCTAACCTAGTGCCTATAGCTAAGGCAGGTACCTGCATCCTTGTTTTTGTTTAGTGGATCCTCTATCCTTCAGAGACTCTGGAACCCCTGTGCTCTTCTCCTCATCTAGTGACCCTGAGGTGATGGAGTTTTCAAGTCCTTCCAGAGAGGTAAGAGAGAGAGCTCCCAATCAGCATTGTCACAGTGCTTCTGGAATCCTAGCACTGGAATTCAATGAATGACAGACTCTCTTTGAATCCAGGGCCATCATGGCTCTTTGAGCAAGGCACAGATGGAGGGAGGGGTCGAAGTCGAAATGGGTGGGAAGAGTGAAGGGGAGCATCCTGATTTGGGGTGGGCAGAGAGTTGTCATCAGAAGGGTTGCAGGGAGAGCTGCACCCAGGTGTCTGTGGGCCTTGTCCTAATGAATGTGGGAGACTAGGCCATAGGCACCCAAAGGCAGCTAAGCCCTGCCCGGGAGAGTAGTTGAGGGGTGGAGAGGGGCTTGCTTTTCAGCCACTCCTCATTCTGTCCTCAGGAATGTCCCAAGCCTTCAGGTACAGTAAGCATCATGGCTGGCAGCCTCACAGGATTGCTTCTACTTCAGGCAGTGTCGTGGGCATCAGGTGAGTGAGTCAAGGCAGTGGGGAGGTAGCACAGAGGCTCCCTTCTGCCTCATAGTCCTTTGGTAGCCTTCCAGTAAGCTGGTGGTAGACTTTTGGTAGGTGCTCAATAAATCCTATTGAGTGACTGAGACCAACTTTGGGGTGAGGATTTTGTTTTTTTTCTTTTGAGAAAGGTCTTACTCTGTTGCCTGGGCTGGAGTGCAGTGGTGCAATCTTGGCTTATTCCAACCTCTGCCTCCCAGATTTAAGCGATTCTCTTGCTTCAGCCTCCCAAGTAGCTGGGATTACAGGCGGCCACCACTACGCCCAGCTAATTTTTATATTTTTAGTAGAGACGGGGTTTCACCATGCTGGCAAGGCAGGTCTCGAACTCCTGACCTCAGGTGATCCGCCCACTTCGGCCTCCTGAAGTGCTAGGATTACAGGTGTGAGCCCCTGCGCCCGGCCAAGGGGTGAGGAATTTTGAAAATGTGTTCAGTCTCTCCTAGCGGATGTGTCCATTCTCCATGTCTTCATCAGACCTCACCTCTGCTTGTACTCTGTCCCTCCCAGGTGCCCGCCCCTGCATCCCTAAAAGCTTCGGCTACAGCTCGGTGGTCTGTGTCTGCAATGCCACATACTGTGACTCCCTTGACCCCCCGACCTTTCCTGCCCTTGGTACCTTCAGCCGCTATGAGAGTACACGCAGTGGGCGTCGGATGGAGCTGAGTACGGGGACCATCCAGGCTAATCACACGGGCACAGGTAACCATTATACCCCTCACCCCCTGGGCCAGGCTGGGTCCTCCTAGAGGTAAACGGTGTCAGTGATCACCATGGAGTTTCCCCCCTGGGTACTGATACCCTTATTCCCTGTGGATGTCCTCAGGCCTGCTACTGACCCTGCAGCCAGAACAGAAGTTCCAGAAAGTGAAGGGATTTGGAGGGGCCATGACAGATGCTGCTGCTCTCAACATCCTTGCCCTGTCACCCCCTGCCCAAAATTTGCTACTTAAATCGTACTTCTCTGAAGAAGGTGAGGAGGAAGGGGACAAGATGACATGAGCCATTGACACTTTTCGTTTTTCTTTTCTTTTTTTTTTAAATTTTTTTGAGACAGAATCTCACTCTGTCGCCGACACAGGAGTGCAGTGGTGTGATCTTCACTCACAGCAACCTCTGCCTCCCAGGCTATAGTGATTCTCCTGCCTCAGCCTCCTGAGTAGCTGGAATTACAGGCGTGTGTCACTACCACCTGGCTAATTTTTGTATTTTTAATAGAGACAGGCTTTCATCATGTTGACCAGGCTAGTCTTAAACTCCTGACCTCAAATGATATACCTGCCTTGGCCTCCCAAAGTGCTGGGATTACAGGTGTGAGCCACCAAGCCCAGCCAACACTTTTCTTTTTTCTTTTTTTTGGAGACAGAGTCTCACACTGTCACCCAGGCTGGAGTGCAGTGGAACAATCTCAGCTCACTGCAACCCCCACCTCCCAGGTTCAAGTGATTCTCCTGTCTCAGCCTCCCAAGTACCTGGGATTACAGGTGCCTGCCACCATGCCCAGCTAATTTTTTGTATTTTTAGTAGAGACGGGGTTTCACTATGTTGGCCAGGATGATCGCGAACTCCTGACCTCGTGATCTGCCCACCTCGGCCTCCCAAAGTGCTGGGATTACGGGCGTGAGCCACCAACACTTTTCTTTGCCCTTTCTTTGGACCTTGACTTCTGCCCATCCCTGACATTTGGTTCCTGTTTTAATGCCCTGTGAAATAAGATTTCCCCACCTATCATCTGCTAACTGCTATGGACTCAGGCTCAGAAAGGCCTGTGCTTCACCCAGGTGCCAGCCTCCACAGGTTCCAACCCAGGAGCCCAAGTTCCCTTTGGCCCTGACTCAGACACTATTAAGACTGGCAAGTGATAAGCAGAGTCCCATACTCTCCTATTAACTCAGACTACCATATCTTGATCATCCTTTTCTATAGGAATCGGATATAACATCATCCGGGTACCCATGGCCAGCTGTGACTTCTCCATCCGCACCTACACCTATGCAGACACCCCTGATGATTTCCAGTTGCACAACTTCAGCCTCCCAGAGGAAGATACCAAGCTCAAGGTAGGCATTCTAGCTTTTTCAGGCCCTGATGGCCCTGATGTCTGGGGGTTGAGAAGCTGTAGGGTAGGTCTGCTTGTGGAGACATTTTGTCCCCTGCTGTTTTGTCCCGGGGGTGGGAGGGTGGGGGGTGATGGCTGAACCGGATGCACTGGTTGGGCTAGTATGTGTTCCAAATCTGGGTGCTTCTCTTTTCACTACCTTTGTTTCTAGATACCCCTGATTCACCGAGCCCTGCAGTTGGCCCAGCGTCCCATTTCACTCCTTGCCAGCCCCTGGACATCACCCACTTGGCTCAAGACCAATGGAGCGGTGAATGGGAAGGGGTCACTCAAGGGACAGCCCGGAGACATCTACCACCAGACCTGGGCCAGATACTTTGTGAAGTAAGGGATCAGCAAGGATGTGGGATCAGGACTGGCCTCCCATTTAGCCATGCTGATCTGTGTCCCAACCCTCAACCTGGTTCCACTTCCAGATCTGCCTGTCCTCAGCTCACCTTTCTACCTTCTGGGCCTTTCAGACTTGGGCGTGTCAGTCTTGCCCACTCCATCAGGCTTCCTGTTCTCTCGGTCTGGCCCACTTTCTTTTCTTTTTCTTCTTCTTTTTTTTTTTTTTTTTTTTGAGAAGGAGGCTCTGTCTCTGTCACCCAGGCTGGAGTGCTGTGGCGACATCTTCACTCACTGTAACCTCTGCCTCCCAAGTTCAAGAAATTCTCCTGCCTCAGCCTTCCAAGTAGCTGGGATTACAGGTGCCTGACACCATGCCCAGCTAATTTTTCTATTTTTATAGAGATGGGGTTTCCCCAGGTTGGCCAGGCTGTTCTCGAACTCCTGACCTCAAGTGATCCACCTGCCTCGGCTTCCCAAAGTGCTGGGATTACAGGTGTGAGCCAACACACCCAGCTGGTCTGCTCCACCTTCTTGGCTGGATCACTCATGACTTTTCTCTTGCCAGATTCCTGGATGCCTATGCTGAGCACAAGTTACAGTTCTGGGCAGTGACAGCTGAAAATGAGCCTTCTGCTGGGCTGTTGAGTGGATACCCCTTCCAGTGCCTGGGCTTCACTCCTGAACATCAGCGAGACTTCATTGCCCGTGACCTAGGTCCTACCCTCGCCAACAGTACTCACCACAATGTCCGCCTACTCGTGCTGGATGACCAACGCTTGCTGCTGCCCCATTGGGCAAAGGTGGTAAGGCCTGGACCTCCATGGTGCTCCAGTGAGGAGGCACTGGGCTCGGCCTGGGCATTAAAGGGACAGAGCTCACACGCTGTCTGTGGCTAAAGAGGGCACAGCAGGGCCAGAGTGAGCTTACAGAGACATAAGCCCAGGGGCAGTGGTTTGGGTGACTCACTTTCCCCTCTAGGTGGTGCCAGGGGCTGGAGGCCCCTAGAAAAAGATCAGTAAGCCCCAGTGTCCCCCCAGCCCCCATGCTTATGTGAATGTGCGCTGTGTGCTGCTTGCTTTGGAAACTGGGCCTGGGCCCAGGCCTAGGGTGAGCTCACTGTCTGTACAAACACAAGATGAGGGGTGGGGGTAAGGAAAAGAAGAGACTAGGAAAGCTGGGCCCAAAACTGGGGACTGTTTGTCTTTCCTGGAGATGCAGAACTGAGCCCGTGGAGCAGCACTGGCAGGATCACACTCTCAGCTTCTCCTCCCTGCTCCCTAGCTCCTCTAAATCCAGCATCCAAATCACTGGCTCCCAAACTTAGAGCGATTTCTCTACCCAACTATGGATTACTAGAGCACCATTCCCCTGGACCTCCAGGGTGCAATGGATCCCACAGTTGTCACTTTAAACCTTTCTATGGGCTGGGCGAGGTGGCTCACTCATGCAAACCCAGCACTTTGGGAGGCCGAGGCGGGTGGATCACCTGAGGTCAGGAGTTTAAGACCAGCCTGGCCAACATGTTGAAACCCTGTGTCTACTAAAATACAAAAAAAAATTATCTGTGCATGATGTCTGTAATCCCAGCTACTCGGGAGGCTGAGAAGGGGGAATCAGTTGAACCCGGGAGATGGTGGTTGCAGTGAGCCGAGATCGCGCCACTGCACTCCAGCCTGGGCGGCTGAGCGAGACTCCATCTCAAAACAAAACAAAACAAAAAAAAAACTATCGAGGCTGGGAGTGGTGGCTCATGTCTGTAATCCCAGTACTTTGGGAGGCCAAGGTAGGTGGATCACTTGAACCTAAGAAGTTCAAGACCAGCCTGGGAAACATGGTGAAATACACACACACATACACACACAAATTAGCTGGGTGTGGCACCTGTGTAGTCCCAGCTACTCAGGAGGCTAATGTGGGAGGATCAATTGACCCTAGGAAGTCAAGGCTGCAGTGAGCCGTGATTGCGCCACTGTACTCCAGCCTGAGTGACAGTCACATCCTGTCTCAAAAACAAAAAATCTCCCCAAACCTCTCTAGTTGCATTCTTCCCATCACCCAACTCCAGGATTCCTACAACAGGAACTAGAAGTTCCAGAAGCCTGTGTGCAAAGTCCAGGGTCAGTTGCTCTTCCTTTGCAGGTACTGACAGACCCAGAAGCAGCTAAGTATGTTCATGGCATTGCTGTACATTGGTACCTGGACTTTCTGGCTCCAGCCAAAGCCACCCTAGGGGAAACACACCGCCTGTTCCCCAACACCATGCTCTTTGCCTCAGAGGCCTGTGTAGGCTCCAAGTTCTGGGAGCAGAGTGTGCGGCTAGGCTCCTGGGATCGAGGGATGCAGTACAGCCACAGCATCATCACGGTAAGCCACCCCAGTCTCCCTTCCTGCAAAGCAGACTGCAGACCCCTTACTAGTCTCACCAAAGACTCACAGAAGCCCTTCCTGTCCAGCTTTCCCCAGCTAGCCTGCCCTTTTGGGCAACTCTGGGGAACCATGATTCCCTGTCTTGCCTTTCCTTCACAGGTCTGCACACCTCATTGCCCCTTTTGCAACTACTGAGGCACTTGCAGCTGCCTCAGACTTCTCAGCTCCCCTTGAGATGCCTGGATCTTCACACCCCCAACTCCTTAGCTACTAAGGAATGTGCCCCTCACAGGGCTGAGCTACCCACAGCCGCCTCTCCCTCATGTGACCCTTACCTACACTCTCTGGGGACCCCCAGTGTTGAGCCTTTGTCTCTTTGCCTTTGTCCTTACCCTAGAACCTCCTGTACCATGTGGTTGGCTGGACCGACTGGAACCTTGCCCTGAACCCTGAAGGAGGACCCAATTGGGTGCGTAACTTTGTCGACAGTCCCATCATTGTAGACATCACCAAGGACACGTTTTACAAACAGCCCATGTTCTACCACCTTGGCCATTTCAGGTAAGTGGAGGGCGGGCACCCCCATTCCATACCAGGCCTATCATCTCCTACATCGGATGGCTTACATCACTCTACACCATGAGGGAACAGGAAGGTGTTTAGGGTGGAACCTCGGGAGAGGCACACCCATCCCCTTTTGCACCATGGAGGCAGGAAGTGACTAGGTAGCAACAGACAACCCCAATGCCTGAAGCTGGACTGCGATGCAGAAAAGCAGGGTCAGTGCCCAGCAGCATGGCTCCAGGCCTAGAGAGCCAGGGCAGAGCTTCTGCAGGAGTTATGGGGTGGGTATGTGGGTGGGTGACTTCTTAGATGAGGGCTTCATGGGAGGTATCCCGAGGGACTCTGACCATCTGTTCCCACATTCAGCAAGTTCATTCCTGAGGGCTCCCAGAGAGTGGGGCTGGTTGCCAGTCAGAAGAATGACCTGGACACAGTGGCACTGATGCATCCCGATGGCTCTGCTGTTGTAGTCGTGCTAAACCGGTGAGGGCAATGGTGAGGTCTGGAAAGTGGGCTGAAGACAGGGTCGGGGGCCTTGGCAGGATCACACTCTCAGCTTCTCCTCCCTGCTCCCTAGCTCCTCTAAGGATGTGCCTCTTACCATCAAGGATCCTGCTGTGGGATTCCTGGAGACCATCTCACCTGGCTACTCCATTCACACCTACCTGTGGCGTCGCCAGTGATGGAGCAGATACTCAAGGAGGCACTGGGCTCAGCCTGGGCATTGAAGGGACAGAGCTCACACGCTGTCTGTGGCTAAAGAGGGCACAGCAGGGCCAGGGTGAGCTTACAGCGACATAAGCCCAGGGCAGTGGTTTGGGTGACTCACTTTCCCCTCTAGGTGGTGCCAGGGGCTGGAGGCCCCTAGAAAAAGATCAGTAATCCCCAGTGTCCCCCCAGCCCCCATGCTTATGTGAATGTGCGCTGTGTGCTGCTTGCTTTGGAAACTGGGCCTGGGCCCAGGCCTAGGGTGAGCTCACTGTCTGTACAAACACAAGATGAGGGGTGGGGGTAAGGAAAAGAAGAGACTAGGAAAGCTGGGCCCAAAACTGGAGACTGTTTGTCTTTCCTGGAGATGCAGAACTGACCCCGTGGAGCAGCACTGTCAGCATCAGGGCGGAAGCCTTAAGGCAGCAGTGGGTGTGCCCAGGCACCCAGATGGTTCCTGTGGCATCAGCCAGGAAAAATGGCAGCTCTTAAAGGAGAAAATGTTTGTACCCAGTCAGTGTGAGTGGCTTTATTCTGGGGGGCAGCACCCCGTGTCCAGCTGTACCAACAAGGAGGAGGCACGGGGGCCTCTGGAATGCACAAGAGTAGAAAAACCAGTCTTGGGAGTGTGAGGACAAATCATTCCTCTTCATCCTCCTCAGCCATGCCCAGGGTCCGGGTGCCTGGGGCCCGAGCAGGCGTTGCCCGCTGGATGGAGACAATGCCGCTGAGCAAGGCGTAGCCCACCATGGCTGCCAGTCCTGCCAGCACAGATAGGATCTGGTTCTGGCGCCGGTATGGCTCCTCCTCAGTCTCTGGGCCTGCTGGTGTCTGGCGTTGTGGTGGTACCTCAGCTGAGGGTCAAGGAAGGAAGGTGTGTTAGGAGAACTAGTTCTTGGATCCCTGCCCACTCTCCCCAGGGCTGCCCCTCCCATCTGCCCCTTACCTCCATCCCAGGGGAAGTAGAGACTGAGAATGTTGGTACAATAGGCACAGAGGTTGTGCAGCCCCCGCAGGTGGACCTGCAGCTTCCCACTGGGCAGCTTTGCCTGCAGCGGCAGGGCCAAGTAGCTAAAGATGAAAGCGTCCAAGGAGGCAGGGCTGGAGCAGAGAGAGAAGGGTGGAATGGAGGAGAACCACTGGGGCAGAAGGGGTAAAGATGGAGCTGCAGGAAGAGTCAGCCCTGGGAGGTGGGCTCTCGGCAGCAGGCGGCCACCAGGGAAGGACAGGGCACACAGTTCTAGACCTGGTATGGGGAGAGATCCCCAGGTGGCACCAGCCTGGCCCTGAATAGGGCTCTATCCCCGGGCTGCATAAAGGGCACATTCAGTGCCCCACAGCTCTTCAGGTCCCTCCTGTGCCTGGCTGCCCTCCCACCCTACCCTTTTGTACCTCTGAGAAGGCTCTGGCCCCAAACACAGTCACACTGTCACTGGGGCCAGTATCTGTCTCAGGGACCTCCTATCCAGAGCCTGAGCCCACCCCAGCCCCAGCCCCAGCTCCAGCTGCTCCATCTGAACCTGTATCTTCTTCCAAGCCACCCATTACCCACTTGGAGTCAGACTCACGCATCTCCAAAGAACTTCTGAGAACCCAGGCACTGAGAGAGCAGGGTCAGACACTCCCGAGCCTCTCGGTACAGCTGTAGGGGTGACACAGGTAGGCTTGCAGCTGCGGGAACAGTGCTACCTCCCCACCTAAGCACTCCCATTCCTGGCCAGCATCCTTGGGGCTCATCTCATACAATAGCCCCCGCTCTCAGAGCTACCTCCTTCTCCAGCTCTTCCTCGTCCTCAGGCCTGTGCTCCCCAGTCAGCAGCTGTAACCGTTCCATGTACTGTCGCTGCATGCGGCCAGGCAGGAAGAAGTTGAGGGGAAAGAGCATAGCCTCTGCATACCACTTCCGGGTCACTTCCACATAGTTCTTGGTGTCTATCCAAAAAGTATGTACCTGGATTGGGTAGGCAGGAAGAAACAGGCAGGTCTGAGCCAGTGAACCTGTCTGATTCAAGGTGGGCTTCTGACCCCCATGCTGTCCTGAGTCTCTGTGTGGGTCTGTGTGTGCCCGACCCCTCCCCTGCTGGCCATGGATGCTGGGAGGTCTGGGCACACTCACCAGCACCGGGATGAACTTCTCCTCCAGGAGAGACATGAAGGCCAGGGTGTCTGCCCCTTGCCGAGCTGACAGATCATAATCAGCATTGTACTTCTGTGGATGAAATATCCATGGGGTGGACACTGGGGAGCTGCAGGGGCACTTCACCAGGGAGGAAGGAGTCCTGTCTGGTACCCCCCTCACTGGCCTCTGGGTATAGTGGAGGTACAGCAAGGAACTTTTCCTGCCAAGGCCCCCTTGCCTGGGCCCAGCCAATAGCCTGTTGCTGTTGGGAGAAAGCCTGGGCCTTGGAGCCCGCTGGCCGTCAAGGTCCTGGGCCCACTGAGAAGAAGGAAGAAAGGTCGGGCCGCAAACTAGGAGCAGCTCCCAGAATTTCCATGGAAAGCTGGAACAATGCCTGCTGATGGCAACTTTCTAATAGTAACTTCCCCAACCCAGACACCACAAAGCTAGCACAGCGGAGCTCAGATGCAGGCTAGGACTCCGTCCATGCCTCAGGAACCAGGGAAAGCCATCCTCACACTCCCTGGATCCAGGGAACCCACGCCCAGGGCCCCCCAGCTTGTTCCCTCAGTGCCAGCTCTTGGCTATTTCTTTCACTTCATTCCATGGCCCAAACACCACTACCACATACACATTCCACCCATACCCCCAGGTCTCAGCCTGCCCTACCTTCCCAGGCTCCAGTCCCTGTTCCTCAGCATCCCCCTCCACATCCTGAGTAAGCTTTGTCCCCAGATAACCTCTTCAGCATGATCCTTAAATCTCCCTGAGCCTCAGTTTCTCCCCTGTGGAATGGGGGTAAGAATCTCTTTCTCTCAATGCCCCTGTGTTAGGAAATAATTTAGAATACTTTGGAAACTGGAAAAGCTCTGTTCACACCTAAGCAATCAGGGCAGTGGCCCTGGCCTTGCCAGGAACTTTGGCTTTTATCTGGATCCTCTTTCCAGGCCTCTCAATTCCCAGGTCCTTAACCTTTGGGAAATTAGAAATGAGGAAGAGTGTCCCACTTCTGACACTGTATTCCCTCTTGGAACCTGACCGTCAATGCTAGAAGAACCCTTGGAAAACATGCTGACCCAACCCTCTAGTTTTACAAATAAGGGAGTGCACAGCCCTGAGAGGTTACGTGGCCTGCCCAAGATCACATAGTCAATGGCAGAGTAAAGAGCATAGCCCAGGCCTCCCCACTCCTCTAGTAATGCTCTTTCATCTTCTCCAACCTGGCTCTAAGCCTTGTCCATCCTGAGCCCCATATCTAGCCCAAACTAGTCCCTGAAAACAGGAAGTGGTCCTTAGAAATCTTTCTCCAGTCCCACTATCAGAGGCCAACTGCTGTCTTCCACTCTCCCTCAGCCTGTGCTCCTCTCCCTCCCTGCCTGACAGGCAGAAGGTACTGTGCCTCTGGATATCCCCACAGTGCCCTGAGGGGATGAAATCTCTTGCTGACTGCTTTAATACATCACAGTAACATTGTGTGTGTTTCTGCCACCAGACTATTGCTCCTTGATGCTCTGGGTCCCTGCATCTAGCATGGCATATATCTGGTGCTCAATAAATGTTTATTGTACAGAATTGGCTGAACTTCTCTCACTGGCAGCCCCCTCTATCCAAATCACCCACCTCTTTTTGAAGGTGGGTGATGATCTTGTGTGGTACTGAGTTGACCTCTCCATGACTGGTCCAAAGGGCAGGCAGAGTTCCTGATATTGAGAGAAAAGTATACCAACCAGGCCCTTAGCTGCCTATCCAAACGTAGTTGCAACACATTCCTGCCTATCTCCTGCTTCTCCTCTTGTACACACCCTTCCTCACCCCCAGTGGGATACTGGGTACCTGAAGGGCTTTGCCAGGGGTTGCTGATCTTGTGCAATATGGTGCAGAAGAAACTTTTAAGAAAAAAGAATCTTTCAAGACACTCTTTCCAACCATAGACCGTATCTCTACTCCTTTTCATAGCAATAGGTTTTCTTTTTCTTCCCTCCACACTTAAACATCCATTCTCTTATCACCCACCCCCATCAGACTCCTTCCCGTCTTTCTCCAGCCACTGCTCTAACCAAAATTTGAGTGACCAAAAGTGGTGTCAGACCCAGTGACCATTTCTCTGCCTGCATCTCACTTGACCTTGAAGCAGCAATTAATCTCCATAATCAGCATCTTGTGAATTTTTCCCTTTGAGGACATTGCTCTTCTACTTTGTGCTCTGGTTATCCTTTACAAGCTTTTACACCTCTCCCGAACTGGTTAACAGTATAGGGCCCCAAGGCCCTCACATAAGCCTTCTTCGTTTTTTTTTTTTTTCTTTTTTTTTTTTTTTTTGAGACGGAGTCTCGCTCTGTCGCCCAGGCTGGAGTGCAGTGGCGCGATCTCGGCTCACTGCAAGCTCCGCCTCCCAGGTTCGCGCCATTCTCCTGCCTCAGCCTCTCCGAGTAGCTGGGACTACAGGCGCCCGCCACCACGCCCGGCTAGTTTTTTGTATTGTTAGTAGAGACGGGGTTTCACCGTGGTCTCGATCTCCTGACCTCGTGATCCGCCCGCCTCGGCCTCCCAAAGTGCTGGGATTACAAGCGTGAGCCACCGCGCCTGGCCTGTTTTTTTTCTTTTTTAAAAAAAAATTTTTTTTTTTGAGACGGAGTCTTGCTCTGTTGCCCGGGCTGGAGTGCAGTTGCGCGATCTCGGCTCACTGCAAGCTCCGCCTCCCAGGTTCACGCCATTCTCCTGCCTCAGCCTCCCGAGTAGCTGGGACTACAGGTGCCTGCCACTATGCCTGGCTACTTGTCTGTATTTTTAGTAGAGACAGGGTTTCACTGTGTTAGCCAGGATGGTCTCGATCTCCTGACCTCATGATCTGCCCACCTCAGCCTCCCAAAATGCTGGGCTTACAGGCGTAAGCCACTGCGCCCAGCCGTCATTTTTATTTTATTTTATTTATTTATTTTTTTGAGACAGAGTCTTGCTCTGTCACCAGGCTGGAGTGCATGGTGCAATCTTGGCTCATTGCAACCCCTGCCTCCCAGGTTCAAGCGATTCTCCTGCCTCAGCCTCCCGAGTAGCTTAGAGTACAGGCACGTGCCACCCGGCCTGGCTAATTTTTTGTATTTTCAGTTGAGACACGTTTTCACCGTGTTAGCCAGGATGGTCTTGATCTGCTGACCTTGTGATCTGCCGACCTCGTGATCTGCCTGCCTCAGCCTCCCAAAGTGCTGGGATTACAGGCATGAGCCACTGCACCTGGCCATCATTTTTTTTTTAAAACGGAGTCTTGCTCTGTCACCCAGGTTGGAGTGTAACGGTGCAATCTTGGCTCACTGCAACCTCTGCCTCTTGGGTTCAAGCGATTCTCCTGCCTCAGCCTCCTGAGTAGCTGGGACTACAGGTGCATGCCACCGCACCCGGCTAGTTTTTGTATTTTTAGTAGAGACGGGGTTTCACCATGTTGTCCAGGATGGTCTCGAACTCCTGACCTCAAATGATGTGCCCGCCTTGGCCTTCCAAAGTGCTGGGATTACAGGCGTGAACCACCTCACCCAGTGTAAGCCCTCTTTTCTACTTCCACTCTTTCTATAGGTGGCCCTATTACTAATGTCCATGGCTTTAAGTACCATCTTTCTATGTGTTAATGCATAACTCCAGCCTTGACCTCTCATGAGCGCCATCCAACTCAGCATATCTGGTTGGATGTCTAATGAGTATTTCAGATTCAACATGGCCACAACTAAACTAACTGAACTTTTTTTTTTTTTTTAGGCAGAGTTTTGCTCTTGTTGCCGAGGCTGGAGTGCAACGGCGAGATCTTGGCTCACTGCAACCTCTGCCTCCAGGGTTCAAGCGATTCTCCTGCCTCAGCCTCCTGAGTAGATGGGATTATAGGCCCCGCTACCCGGCTAATAATGTTTTTGTATTTTTAGTAGAGACAGGGTGTTGCCATATTGGCCAGGCTGGTCTGCAAATCCTGACCTCAGGTGATCCGCCTGCCTCAGCCTCCCAAAGTGCTGGAATTACAGGCGTGAGTCACTGCGTCCGGCCACACAACTGAGCTCTTGATTCCCACCCCAGTGCCTGTTATTTTTCCACTGTTCCCATCTCAATGGCACCTCCATTACCCATTTGCACATTCCCAAAGCCCAGGAACCATGGCGACTTCTTTTCTCATATCCAACACAACCAATCCTATCCTGAATTCATCCACGTCCCACCACCTCCCCAGCTACCTAGTTCCAGCCACCCTCTCTCCACAACCTCTGAATCAATCTTTCACTTTTCCCAGCAATCCATTCTCCACTCAGCAAAATGATGATAAAGCACGTCATATCAAGGCTCTGCCTCAATTTAATGGCTTTCCATTGTATTTAGAATCATCTCCAAGCTCTCAGAGACTATGGTTAGCTACAATCTGGCCCACCTTCTGTTCCAGCCAAATTTCCTCCCAGCACAAGGATGTTTGCACCTGCTGTTTTCCAAGCACGAAACCCTCGGCCAGATATATCTGGTGCTGTCATCTAATTTCAGGTTTTAACTCCACTCTCACCATTTCAGTGAGGACCTAATCCCCATCCCAGTCATTCTATCACATAGCCTTTTTTTTTTTTGAGACACAGTCTCGCTCTCTCACCCAGGCTGGAGTGCAGTGGTGTGATCTGGGCTCACTGCAACCTTCCATCTCCTGGGTTCAAGCGATTCTCCTGCCTCAGCTTCCCGAGTAGCTGGGATTATAGGTGTCTGCCACCACGCCTGGCTAAGTTTTGTATTTTCAGTAGAGACGGGGTTTTGCCATGTTAGTCAGGCTGGTCTCGAACTCTTTGACCTCAAGTGATCCACCTGCCTCAGCCTCCCACAATGCTGGATTTACAGGCGTGAGCCACTGCTCCTGGCCACATAGCCATGTTTTAAGCATGTATCACTATCTAAAATTATTTTTTGTTTATACGTTTGTGTCGTCCTACAGAATGTAAGGTCACAAGATCAGGGACTTGCTCATTGCACTGGGTCTAACACACAGTGCTTCCTCAACAAACACTCGTTAAGATACTAACATGGCAGAGTGGGGCCTTGTAAAGAGTTTCAGGACCCTGTGCTTGTAGGAGCAACGTGGTGCCCTCCCAAGGAAGACAGGGAGGATGCAGGAGCACTGCCCAGAGATGGCGTCAGGCTGCAAGAGATCTTGAATAATTCACCATCGTAACAACCCAGCCTCAGGAAGGGCTGGGGCAAGGCCAGAACGAAACATTAGGTAGGAGGCGGTGGGCAACGGGATTCCCATGGGGCAGCTTCTGGGCACTGGACGTTCCCTAACCTGAGGCTCTCTAAAGAGGAAGGTTAGGAATCCTCTGAGCTTCGGTGGGCCTCACTGTGGGAATTCAATCGCTCCCCCATCCGCTAAGATTGTGCTGGCGGGAAAGCGCTGAGACGCATGCGTAGTTCTCGCGTCGGGCACCCTCTCCCTTTCCAAATACGCTTGCGCCCCAAGTGGGCTAAGCGTATTTGGAGTTGTCCGTCTTCAAGTGGACCAATGATATTTGTGGGGGGGCTCTGAGTTCCGCCTCTGGATAAGTGACCGTCTCTTTTCCGAGTGAGGCCCCGCCCCGCCTCCCCACGGCTGCTTTTCTCGCGGCTGCGGGTGGTGGGGCTGCATCTTGACTTCCGCGCCTAGTGCGCTGGGCCCCAGTCTCCAGTCCCGCCCACGCGCCTTTGGAGGCTGCGGTGGGATTTCCTTTTGCCTCCGATTGGGGCTGCTGTTTCTCTTCGCCGACGGTAGGCATTATAAATATTTCGCCCTTTGTTAGCTCTCCCTCCCGGCGTTCGCACTTAGACTTTTTCATCATTATCATTATTTTTAGTGGTAAGGATGGTCAAATTTTACTAATGAAGAGATTATAAAATCTTCAAGTCCTTGTATCCACTTGCTTTTTGAGGGCTGGAGTGGGAAGAAAGTTATATAATACATGCATTCTTCGGACATGTGACAAACGTTCACGGAGCGCGGCAACGAGCGCCGGTGTCGCGATGCGCACTGGGGCTGCACGTGGGAGCCAGGACGGACTGGACTGGTCTCTACCCTGCCGGCTGACGATTGGCAGGCCACTGCCTTTGATGAGCTGGGCGCTATAAATGCCATTAAGCCATTTGTACAATTAATCACAACAGTGATAGGAGCGACAAAGGAGCTACTCGGGTGGCTGAGGCGGGAGGATCTTTTGAGCCCAGGAGTTCGAGACTAGCCTGGGGAATAGAGCGAGATCTTGTCTCAAAAAAAGGGGGAGAAAAAGTGACAAAGAAGATGTGAGGGCTATGAGTTTGTGTTAGAGGAGGTGTGTGGGGTGGGGAGGCGGCAGGGGGCGCGGTTGCTCTTAGAGAAAGTGACATCCTGGCTAATTTTGAAAGAATAAGTGTTAACTAGGCTAAGCGGTGGGAAAGAGTAGTGTGTGCTGAAGGAAGGGAAGAAGAACCTGGCAAGTTCATGGCAGGCTGTAATTGGATGCTGGTCACCCTCCACACTTGACTCCTACAGTCTGATTTCTACACAGCACCCAAAGTGATCTCTTAAAAATACACACGTGATCTTGTCACTTCCCAGCACCAAACTCTACAGTGAATTTCCATCTTAGAACAAAATTCAGACTCCTTACCATGGCCACCAAAACCCTACACAATCTGGCCTCCCAATTTCCTTCTCCAAGGTCACTTTTTACCACTATCCATCTCACTCACACTGCTCCAGCACTCTCAATGCTTTTATTTTTTCTTTCTTTCTCTTTCTTTCTTCCTTTCTCTTTCGTTCTTTCTTTCTTTTTTTCTTTCTTTCTTTTCTTTTCTCTTTCTTTCTTTTTTTTTTGGAGATACAGTCTTGCTCTGTCGCCCAGGTGGTGTGATCTTGGCTCACTGCAACCCAGAGCAGTGGGTGTGATCTTGGCTCATTGCAGCCTCCGCCTTCCAGGTTCAAGCAATTCTGCCTCAGCCTCCTGAGTAGCAGGGATTAGCACCATCAGGCCCAGCAAATTTTTGTATTTTTAGTAGAGAGTTCATCATGTTGTCCAGGTTGGTCTCGAACTCCTGACTTCAAGTGATCTGCCCATCTCAGCCTCCCAAACTGCTGAGATTACAGGCAGGAGCCACCACACCTGGCTCAGTATTTGTTTTATTTTTGTTATATTTATTTATTTAGAGACAGGGTCTTGCTCTGTTGCTCAGGCTGGAGTGCTGTGGCAGGAACACAGCTCACTGCAGCCTCCACTACCTCAACTCAAGTGATCCTCCCACCTCAGCTGAGACTACAGGTGTGCACCACCACACCTGGCTAACTTTTTCGTTTTACCATGTTGGCCAGGTTTGTCTCGAACTCTTGGGCTCCGCTGTCCTCCTACCTTAGCCTCCCAAAGTGCTAGGATTATAGGCATGAGCCACTGTGCCTAGCTGGTGTTCAGTATTTGAATCCATATTTCCTGTAGCCGCAACCAAAGTTCCTCTGTTAGGTCTCACTTCGACTTTAATAATTGTGTTCAGGCTGGGCACACTGGCTCAAGCCTGTAATCTCAGCACTTTGGGAGGCCGAGGTGGGTGGATCACCTGAGGTCAGGTGTTTGAGACCAGCCTGTCCAACATGGCGAAACCCTGTCTCTACTAAAAATACAAAACATTCTCTGGGTGTAGTGGTGGGCACCTGTAATCCCAGCTACTTGGGAGGCTGAGGCAGGAGAATTGCTTGAACCTGGGAGGCAGAGGTTGCAGCGAGCGGAGATCACGTCATTGCACTCCAGCCTGGGCTACAGAGCGAGACTCTGTCTCAATAAATAAATAAATAAATAATTGTGTTCGGAGTCAGCATCATTCTTCCTGAAGTTCACCACTCCTTTGCCAAGAACACTCCCTGAAACACTGACAAGCAGGACTTTGAATAGTGGGATATGGTTGGTAACAACTCATTCATTCAACAAACATTGAGCACCTATTTTGTGCTTGCCTCTAAATGAAGAGCTGGTTGTATTATTTATTTTTTTAGGTGACAGGGCTTTCACTATATCGCCCAGGTTCGTCTCAAACTCCTGGGCTCAAGAGATCCTCATCCTCTCAAGTGGTTGAATATACAGGCTCCAGCGACCATGCCTGGCTGAATGAAGAGCTTTGAGATTTTGAAGAAACAGGAACCATGAAATTTGCTTTGCAACTGTTTACAACCTTTAAGGAAGACTGAAAAGGCATTCCTGAAGCATGTGAGAAGCAGTCTGTGTGACCTGATGACTCAGAGCTGCTTAGAATTTAGATTGGGACAGATATGAGCTTAGGCTTCACTCTGCCACATATTTAACTTCTCTAAGTCTTAGTTTTCTTTTTTTTTTCTTTTGTCTTTTTTTTTTTTTTTTTTTTTGAGATGGAGTCTCGCTCTGTCACCCAGGCTGGAGCACAGTGGCACGATCTTGGTTCACTGCAAGCTCTGCCTCCCGGGTTCACGCCATCCTCCTGCTTCAGCCACCCGAATAGCTGGGACTACAGGCGCACACCGCCATGCCTGACTAAATTTTTGTATTTTTAGTAGAGACGGGGTTTCATCGTGTTAGCCAGGATGGTCTTGGTCTCCTGACCTTGTGATCCACCTGCCTCGGCCTCCCAAAGTGTTGGGATTACAGGCGTGAGGCATTGCGCCTGGCCTCTAAGTCTTAATTTTCTTATCTCTAATGTAGAGTTGTCAGGCTAGTGCATGTAATAAGCACTCATGAAAGACTGACTATTATCTTGCAAAAAATTGGAAGAGATCATATGAGGTACAAGGACCTTCCATCTGCACTGGGCTGTACAGTGAATGCTGTGGTTACTGTTGAAGCATTGGTAAATCACATGAATCCAATGGTAAAACCACACCCTAAGGTCAGACTCAGTGGCTCACACCTGTAATTCCAGCTCTTTAGGAAACCAAGGCAAGAGGATTGCTTGAGCTCAGGAGTTCGAGACCAGTCTAGGCAACGTGTTTCTATAAAAAGTTAAAAAATTAGCTTGGTGTGGTGGTGTGCACTTCTCGTACCAGCTACTCAGGAGGGTAAGGTGGGAGGATCCCTTGAGCCCAGGTGGTCGAGGCTGCAGTGAGCCAGATCACACTATTGCATTCCAGCCTGGATGACAGTGTGAGGCCCTGTCTTAAAAAAGACAAAAACAAACCAAAAAAACCCACACCCTAGTGGGTAAGGGGCAGCAGAGGTCCCACCCAAGAGTGAAATCATTTTTGGTGTCAGTAGTCCGAGAGAGTAATATACCCTCAGGCCAGAAACTAGAGGTGAGTGATGGCTCACGCCTATAATCCCAGCACCTTGGGAGGCTGAGGCAGGTGGATTGCTTGACCTCAGGAATTCGAGACCAGCCTGGGCAACACAGCAAGACCCCATCTCTAAAAAAAAAAATTCAAAAATTAGTTGGGCATGGTGGCATGTACCTGTAGTCCCAGCTACTATGGAGGTTGAGGTGGGAGGATCCAGTTGAGCCTGAGAGGTCAAAGCTGCAGTGAATTGTGATTGTGCCAAGACCCTGTCTCTAAAATAAAATTAAATTTAAAAACTAGAGCTGAAAGGACAGATTCTAGGTTAACTGGTAGTAGTTGTTCATTCATTCATCTGTATAATAAGTACTTTTTTGAGCACCTACTCTGTGCTGTGCATGGAATGAACAAGTGTCTTTATTTGACTTGAACACAGACCATAGAAGTAACTAACAGTGGAACTGGGAGGGGCACTCTCCATGGGACCTAAAGACCTAGGAGCCTGTGATATGATACCTGTCAGTGTGAAAGGGCTGGAGTTTGCTATCTGAGCCAGACCTACACTCCAGGACAGGTCTCGCTGGGATGGGATCAAAATTGCTGCTGGGTCAGCCAAACTATTTTTGTACTTCTGCTTTTCACATATATTTATGTCTTCCCTAGATATATAGCTGTCTTTTTTTGTTTGCTTGTTTTTCTGAGACAGAGTCTTGCTCTGTCACTCAGGCTGGAGTGCAGTGGTGCGATCTCGGCTCACTGCAACATCCACCTCGGGTTCAAACAATTCTCCTGCCTCAGATTCCCAAGTAGCTAGGATTACAGGCACCCGCCACCATGCCCGGCTAATTTTTTTGTATTTTTAATAGAGATGGGGTTTGGTAGAGACAGGGTTTCACCGTGTTATCCAGGATGGTCTCCATCTCCTGACCTCATGATCTGCCCGCCTCGGCCTCCCAAAGTGCTGGGATTACAGGCAAAAGCCACTGCGCCCTGGCCACTGGAGAACCCTTTTCTACCAAAAAAAATAGAAAAAAAAATTATATATATATATATATATATATATATATATATATATATATTTGTAAAGACGGAGTCTCTCTATGTTGCCCAGGCTGGTCTTGAACTCCTGGCCTCAAGGGATCCTCTTGTCTCAGCTTCTTAAAATGATGGGGTTACAGGCATGAGCCACTGTACCAGGCCTTAGCTAACTCTTTTTCAAGTGCTATACAAAGGGGACAGAGGAACGTGATTGTGGCCACCTAGTATGCCCCTATTGGCCACTGCAGTGAGGCCTAGGTGTTTGAAGAGAGGCACCTAGGGTAGTGGCTCTCAGGCACACCCTAGGGGCATTTTGGAAATTTGTGGGGCATCTTTAATAGAGACAATGATTAGGCGGCACTTTGAGAATTTAGTGGATGGAGCCCAGGAAAGGTAGACGTTCTGCAACATGTAGTATATTCATGCACAAGGAAGAATTCACTCATTTCACCTGACTTACAAATATAAAATCAAATATAAATCAGTAGGACTTTATTATAAAATATTGCAGAAAGGTTTCACAAGAATTTTTTGTAGAAAAAGCCCAATCAGGGCCGGGCATGGTGGTTCATGCCTGTAATCTCAGGACTTTGGGAGGCCGAGGCGAGTGGATCACCTGAGGTCAGGAGTTTGAGACAAGCCCGGCCAACATGGTGAAACCCGGTCTTGACTAAAAATACAAAAATCAGCCAGACATGGTGGTGTGCGTCTGTAATCCCAGCTACTAGGGAGGCTGAGGCAGGAGAATTGCTTGAACCTGGGAGGCGGGGTTTGCAGTGAGCCAAGATCATGCCACTGCACTCCAGCCTGGGTGAAAGAGCAAGACTCCGTCGAAAGAAAGAGAGGAAGGGAGGGAGAGAGGGAAAGAAAGAAAAAAGAGAAGAGAGGGGAGGGGAGGGAAGAGGAGAAAAGAAGGCAGGAAGGCAGGAAGGAAGGAAGGAGTCCAGTCGAGATCGTTAAATTTGTTGTAATTTTGTCTTTGGCACAATAAACATTAGTCCTTATTAAAACTAACTTTACTTAGAAAATGAAATAGAAAATCCTCAAGGACAAATCATATTGTACAGGAAATATGAAATGTGAAATGATATCCACCTTGGAAATTTTTTTTTTTTTTTTTTTAACAGAGTGTTACTCTGTTTCCCAGGCTGGAGTGCAGTGGCACAATCTTGGGTCACTGCAACCTCCGAGTCCTGGGTTCAAGTGATTCTCATACCTCAGCTTCCTGAGTAGCTGGGATTACAGGTGTGTACCACCACAATCAGCTAATTTTTGTATTTTCATTTCAGATGGGATTTTGCCATGTTGGCCATGAACACCTGTCCTCAAGCTATCCACTGCCTCAGCCTCCCAAAGTGCTGGGCTTATAGGCATGAGCTACCGTGCCCAGCCACCCTGGAAAAATTTTACAAAATGAAGTATAAAAAGAAGAAAAGAGGGGCGGGCACGGTGCCTTGTGCCTGTAATCCCAGAACTCTGCAAAGCCGAGGCAGGAGATCCTCTGGGTTTAGGAGTTTGAGACCAACCTGCGCAACACAGCAAGACCCTATCTCTACAAAAAATACAGACATTAGGCTGGGCGTGGTGGCTCACGCCTGTAATCCCAGCACTTTGGGAGGCTGAGGCCAGCAGATCACGAGGTCAGGAGATGGAGACCATCCTGGCTAACACGGTGAAACCCCGTCTCTACTAAAAATATAAAAAATTAGCCAGGCGTGGTGGCAGGCGCCTGTAGTCCCAGCTACTCAGGAGGCTGAGGCAGGAGAATGGCGTGAACCCGGGAGGCGGAGCTTGCAGTGAGCCGAGATCATGCCACTGCACTCCAGCCTGGGCGACAGAACAAGACTCCGTCTCAAAAAAAAAAAAATATTTTGCTCAGTACCTGGCCAAAAAAGAAGCAGCTCACTCCCTGTACACAGAAAGAGAAAGGAGATGGTTGAACTTCTAAACTCACTAAAGCAGGAGAGGCAAATGTGGAATGTGCTCAGGAAATATCTGTGAGATGAATGAATTTGAGGGAAGTAAGGTCCTAGATAATTACCTGCCCTACCCAGAACAAATCCTGTGCAACGTTTCCTTGAAAAGCAGGAAGTCAGGCTGGGCGCTGTGGCTCACACCTGTAATCCCAGCCCTTTGGGAGGCCAAAGTGCGCGAATCACCTGAGGTCAGGAGTTTGAGACCAGCCTGGCTAACATGGTGAAACCCCGTCTCTACTAAAAATACAAAAATTAGCCAGGCGTGGTGGTGCGTGCCTGTAGTCCCAACTACTTGGGAGGCTGAGGCAGGAGAATTGCTTGAACCCGGGAGGCAGAGGTTGCAGTGAGCTGAGGTCGTCCACTGCACTCCAGACTGGGTGACAGAGTGAGACATCATCTCAAAAAAAAAAAAAAAAAAAAAAAAAGAGAAAAGCAGGAAGTCTGGAAGGGGTGGCTACTGACATAGTGAGGCAACTAGTTCAGTTCTACAACTTGACAGCTACCCCTGTGCCAGGCTGTCTACAAGGATATTTAGAATGAGTAAGACACTCCTTCAAGGAACTCCAGGAACAGAGGCCTGACATGTTGCAATGTTTAGTGTCAAGCAGTGTACTAGAGACACATTATCACACTCAAACCTCACAACAGTTCAATGAGGTAGGAGTTATCACTCCCCTTTTACAGATGAAATAGAGGCTTAGAGTGATTGATTTATTGAAGGTCAAACAGCCAGTAAATGGTGTAGCCAGGATTCCAACCTTGCCGTCTCACTAAGACTGTATAAAAACAGATACGAACAACAGACAAATAGTTGCCAGGCACCTCCCAAGTTGCCAGGCACTGCGTTTACCTCACTGACCCCTTTGAGGTTGTAGCATTGCCTCCATTTTCTAGGCGAGGAAATAGGCTGAGAGCTGGGGTTAGTCTGGTCATGACTGTGTGTGCCACTCCCACCAAATCTCATTTGATGTGGTTCATGAGGCAAACGGCATGGACAACTTCCTTCTCATGTCCATTGAGCATATGGCTTTTTACAACACTTTCTGGTTTCTGAACTACTTTACAAACCTCCCTGTCCTGTGAGGAAGGAAGAACAATTATTACAATCTGCATCTAGAAGCCAATTGCCCTTTAGAGATATGGCTGCAATTGCCTCACTGCCTGTGTCATGTGACTCTCCCATGCCTTAATGAGTAAATGAGGGTGATGCAGGGGAACCACGCTGACCACTCCCCTCCCTCCAGTCCTGCCACCCCACTGCCAGTGTCCCACCCTCCTTGCGCCCTACACTTCACTGGCTAATAACCCCCCTCACTTTTTCCAGTGTGAAGCCATCCTGGATAATTCCCCACCCACGAATGATCCCTCCTCATTTCAGAGAGCTCTCCATGAACATCTGTTACCGTTTCTGTCTTTATCTGTAAATATCTATGTGCCTGACTTCCATGCCTCATGCACCTCTATAGGGCAAAGACTGTGTCTTAAACATCACGGTAGCCTCAGCATGTTGTGCAATGAAGGTTTTTTGTTTTTGTTTTTTGTTTTCTTTTTTTTTGGTATTAGCTTTATTTGTATCATTTTGAAATTTTTATCAAAAAAGCAGTGTGCCTGCTGTGGTTCCCATCCTCTGGGATTTAGGAACCTTTACCCGATTCTCCATCCAAATCTGTCTTCTGTGTTCTAGGCTCTTCCTAAAGTTGTCATTCACATATACCCTCCAGAATTTTATAGGGTGTATAATCTATAACAACTCGGAGGAAGCCAATTGCCCTTTAGAAGTATGGCTGCAATTGCCTCACTTCCTGTGTCATGTGATGCTCCCAGTCATCACATGACCCATCCACGTCAGGAAACCGGAATTACTTGCAGGGCTAACCTAGCGCCTATAGCTAAGGCAGGTACCTGCATCCTTGTTTTTGTTTAGTGGATCCTCTATCCTTCAGAGACTCTGGAACCCCCGTGCTCTTCTCCTCATCTAGTGACCCTGAGGTGATGGAGTTTTCAAGTCCTTCCAGAGAGGTAAGAGAGAGAGCTCCCAATCAGCATTGTCACAGTGCTTCTGGAATCCTAGCACTGGAATTCAATGAATGACAGACTCTCTTTGAATCCAGGGCCATCATGGCTCTTTGAGCAAGGCACAGATGGAGGGAGGGGTCGAAGTCGAAATGGGTGGGAAGAGTGGTGGGGAGCATCCTGATTTGGGGTGGGCAGAGAGTTGTCATCAGAAGGGTTGCAGGGAGAGCTGCACCCAGGTGTCTGTGGGCCTTGTCCTAATGAACGTGGGAGACAAGGCCATGGGCACCCAAAGGCAGCTAAGCCCTGCCTGGGAGAGTAGTTGAGGGGCGGAGAGGGGCTTGCTTTTCAGCCACTCCTCATTCTGTCCTCAGGAATGTCCCAAGCCTTCAGGTAGAGTAAGCATCATGGCTGGCAGCCTCACAGGATTGCTTCTACTTCAGGCAGTGTCGTGGGCATCAGGTGAGTGAGTCAAGGCAGTGGGGAGGTAGCACAGAGGCTCCCTTCTGCCTCATAGTCCTTTGGTAGCCTTCCAGTAAGCTGGTGGTAGACTTTTAGTAGGTGCTCAATAAATCCTTTTGAGTGACTGAGACCAACTTTGGGGTGAGGACTTTTGAAACCGTCTTCAGTCTCTCCGAGCAGCTGTGTCCGTTCTCCATATCCTCGTCAGACCTCACCTCTGCTTGTGCTCCCTCCCTCCCAGGTGGTGCCCCTGCATCCCTAAAAGCTTCAGCTACAGCTCAGTTGTCTATGTCTGCAATGCCACATACTGTGACTCTTGACCCCCCGACCTTTCCTGCCCTAGGTACCTTCAGCCACTATGAGAGCAGAAGCAGTGGGCGTCGGATGGAGCTGAGTACGGGACCATCCAGGCTAATTGCACCGGCACAGGTAAACATTACACCCTTCACCCCCCGGGGCCAGGCTGGGTCCTCCTAGAGGTAAATGGTGTCAGTGATCACCATGGAGTTTCTCCCCTGGGCACTGATACCCTTATTCCCTGTGGATGTCCTCAGGCCTGCTACTGATCCTGCAGCTAGAAGTTCCAGAAAGTGAAGGGATTTGGAGGGGCCGTGACAGATGCAGCTGCCCTCAACATCCTTGCCCTGTCACCCCCTGCCCAGAATTTGCTACTTAAATCATACTTCTCTGAAGAAGATGAGGAGGAAGGGGACAAGATGACATAGAGCCATTGACACTTTTCTTTGCCCATTCTTCAGACCCTGACTTCTGCCCATCCTTGACATTTGGTTCCTGTCTTAATGCCCAGTGAAATAAGATTTCTGTGCCAATCATCTGCTAACTGCTTATGGACTCAGGCTCAGAAAGGCCTGTGCTTCACCCTGGTGCCAGCTTCCACAGGTTCCAACCCAGGAGCCCAAGTTCCCTTTGGCCCTGACTCAGACACTATTAGGACTGGCAAGTGATAAGCAGAGTCCCATACTCTCCTATTGACTCAGACTACCATATCTTGATCATCCTTTTCTATAGGAATCGGATATAACATCATCCGGGTACCCATGGCCAGCTGTGACTTCTCCATCCGCACCTACACCTATGCAGACACCCCTGATGATTTCCAGTTGCACGACTTCAGCCTCCCAGAGGAAGATACCAAGCTCAAGGTAGGCATTCTAGCTTTCTCAGGCCCTGATGGCCCTGATGTCTGGAGGTTGAGAAGCTGTAGGGTAGGTCTGCTTGTGGAGACATTTTGTCCCCTGCTGTTTTGTCCCGGGGGTGGGAGGGTGGGGGGTGATGGCTGAACCGGATGCACTGGTTGGGCTAGTATGTGTTCCAAATCTGGGTGCTTCTCTCTTCACTGCCTTTGTCTCTAGATACCCTGATTCACCGAGCCCTGCAGTTGGCCCAGCGTCCCGTTTCACTCCTTGCCAGCCCCTGGACATCACCCACTCAGCTCAAGACCAGTGGAGCGGTGAATGGGAAGGGGTAACTCAAGGGACAGCCCAGAGGTATCTACCACCAGACCTGGGCCAGATACTTTGTGAAGTAAGGGATCAGCAAGGATGTGGGATCAGGACTGGCCTCCCCTTTGGCCACGCTGATCTGTGTCCCAACCCTCAACCTGGTTCCACTTCCAGATCTGCCTGTCCTCAGCTCACCTTTCTACCTTCTGTGCCTTTCAGACTTGGATCTGTCAGTCTTGCCCACTCCATCAGGCTTCCTGTTCTCTCGGTCTGGTCCACTTTCTTGGCCAGATCATTCATGACCTTTCTCTTGCCAGGTTCCTGGATGCCTATGCTGAGCACAAGTTACAGTTCTGGGCAGTGACAGCTGAAAATGAGCCTTCTGCTGGGCTGTTGAGTGGATACCCCTTCCAATGCCTGGGCTTCTTCCGTGAACATCAGTGAGACTTCATTGCCCGTGACCTAGGTCCTACCCTCGCCAACAGTACTCACCACAATGTCTTCCTATTCATGCTGGATGACCAACGCTTGCTGCTGGCCCACTGGGCAAAAGTGGTAAGGCCCAGGCCTCCATGGCGCTCCAGTGACCTTCAAATCCAGCATCCAAATGACTGGCTCCCAAACTTAGAGGGATTTCTCTACCCAACTATGGATCCTAGAGCACCTTTCCTCTGGACCTCCAGGGTGCCATGGATCCCCACACTTCTGACTTTAAACCTCTCTAGGCTGGGGGTGGTAGCTCATGCCTATGATCCCAGCACTTTGAGAACCCAAAGTGGGTGGATCACTTGAACCTAAGGAGTTCAAGATGAGCCTGGGAAACATGGTGATACTCCATCTCTCCAAAAAAAAAAAAAAAAAGAAAAGAAAAGTTAGCCGGGTGTGGTGATGGCACGCCTATAGTCCCAACTATTCTGGAGGCTACGGCGGGAGGTTTAGTTGAGCCTAGAATTTGAGGCTGCAGTGAGCTATGATTGTGCCACTGTACTCTAGCCTGTGTGACAGAGTGAGACCCTGTCTCAAAAACAAAAGCAAAAAATCCCTCCCAAAACCTCTCTAGTTGCATTCTTCCCACCACCCAATTCAGGATTCCTACAAGAGTAACTAGAAGTTCCAGAAGCCTGTGGGCAGGGTCCAGGGTCAGTTGCTCTTCCTTTGCAGGTACTGACAGACCCAGAAGCAGCTAAGTATGTTCATGGCATTGCTGTACATTGGTACCTGGACTTTCTTGCTCCAGCCAAAGCCACCCTAGGGGAGACACACCGCCTGTTCCCCAACACCATGCTCTTTGCCTCAGAGGCCTGTGTAGGCTCCAAGTTCTGGGAGCAGAGTGTGCGGCTAGGCTCCTGGGACCGAGGGATGCAGTACAGCCACAGCATCATCACGGTAAGCCACCCCAGTCTCCCTTCCTGCAAAGCAGACTGCAGACCCCTTACTAGTCTCACCAAAGACTGACAGAAGCCCTTCCTGTCCAGCTTTCCCCAGCTAGCCTGCCCTTTTGGGCAACTCTGGGACAATTCCCTGTCTTGCCTTTCCTTCACAGGTCTGCACACCTCATTGCCCCTTTTGCAACTACTGAGGCACTTGCAGCTGCCTCAGACTTCTCAGCTCCCCTTGAGATGCCTGGATCTTCACACCCCCAATTCCTTAGCTACTAAGGAATGTGCCCCTCACAGGGCTGAGCTACCCACAGCCGCCTCTCCCTCATGTGACCCTTACCTACACTCTCTGGGGACCCCCAGTGTTGAGCCTTTGTCTCTTTGCCTTTGTCCTTACCCTAGAACCTCCTGTACCATGTGGTTGGCTGGACCGACTGGAACCTTGCCCTGAACCCTGAAGGAGGACCCAATTGGGTGCGTAACTTTGTCGACAGTCCCATCATTGTAGACATCACCAAGGACACGTTTTACAAACAGCCCATGTTCTACCACCTTGACCACTTCAGGTGAGTGGAGGGCGGGCACCCCCATTCCATACCAGGCCTATCATCTCCTACATCGGATGGCTTACATCACTCTACACCATGAGGGAGCAGGAAGGTGTTTAGGGTGGAACCTCGGGAGAGGCACACCCATCCCCTTTTGCACCATGGAGGCAGGAAGTGACCAGGTAGCAACAGACAACCCCAAAGCCGGAGGCTGGACTGCGATGCAGAAAAGCAGGGTCAGTGCCCAGCAGCATGGCTCCAGGCCTAGAGAGCCAGGGCAGAGCTTCTGCAGGAGTTATGGGGTGGGTATGTGGGTGGGTGACTTCTTAGATGACGGTTTCATGGGAGGTATCCCGAGGGACTCTGACCATCTGTTCCCACATTCAGCAAGTTCATTCCTGAGGGCTCCCAGAGAGTGGGGCTGGTTGCCAGTCAGAAGAACGACCTGGGCCGGGCGCGGTGGCTCAGGCTTGTAATCCCAGCACTTTGGGAAGCCAAGGCAGGCGGATCACGAGGTCAGGAGATCAAGACCACGGTGAAACCCCGTCTCTACTAAAAATACAAAAAATTAGCCGGGTGTGGTGGCGGGCGCCCGTAGTCCCAGCTACTCTGGAGGTTGAGGCAGGAGAATGGCGTGACCCCCGTAGGTGGAGCTTGCAGTGAGCCGAGATCGCGCCACTGCACTCCATCCTGGGTGACAGAGACAGACTCCGTCTCAAAAAAAAAAAGAACGACCTGGACACAGTGGCACTGATGCATCCTGATGGCTCTGCTGTTGTAGTCGTGCTAAACCGGTGAGGGCAATGGTGAGGTCTGGAAAGTGGGCTGAAGACAGGGTCGGGGGGCCTTGGCAGGATCACACTCTCAGCTTCTCCTCCCTGCTCCCTAGCTCCTCTAAGGATGTTCCTCTTACCATCAAGGATCCTGCTGTGGGATTCCTGGAGACAATCTCACCTGGCTACTCCATTCACACCTACCTGTGGCGTCGCCAGTGTTGGAGCAGATACTCAAGGAGGCACTGGGCTCGGCCTGGGCATTAAAGGGACAGAGTCAGCTCACACACTGTCTGTGGCTAAAGAGGGCACAGTAGGGCCAGGGTGAGCTTACAGCGACATAAGTCCAGGGGCAGTGGTTTGGGTGACTCACCTTCCCCTCTAGGTGGTGCCAGGGGCTGGAGGCCCCTAGAAAAAGATCAGTAATCCCCAGTGTCCCCCCAGCCCCCATGCTTATGTGAATGTGCGCTGTGTGCTGCTTGCTTTGGAAACTGGGCCTGGGCCCAGGCCTAGGGTGAGCTCACTGTCTGTACAAACACAAGATGAGGGGTGGGGGTAAGGAAAAGAAGAGACTAGGAAAGCTGGGCCCAAAACTGGAGACTGTTTGTCTTTCCTGGAGATGCAGAACTGACCCCGTGGAGCAGCACTGTCAGCATCAGGGCGGAAGCCTTAAAGCAGCAGTGGGTGTGCCCAGGCACCCAGATGGTTCCTGTGGCACCAGCCAGGAAAAATGGCAGCTCTTAAAGGAGAAAATGTTTGAACCCAGTCAGTGTGAGTGGCTTTATTCTGGGGGGCAGCACCCCGTGTCCAGCTGTACCAACAAGGAGGAGGCACGGGGGCCTCTGGAATGCACGAGAGTAGAAAAACCAGTCTTGGGAGTGTGAGGACAAATCATTCCTCTTCATCCTCCTCAGCCATGCCCAGGGTCCGGGTGCCTGGGGCCCGAGCAGGCGTTGCCCGCTGGATGGAGACAATGCCGCTGAGCAAGGCGTAGCCCACCATGGCTGCCAGTCCTGCCAGCACAGATAGGATCTGGTTCCGGCGCCGGTATGGCTCCTCCTCAGTCTCTGGGCCTGCTGGTGTCTGGCGTTGTGGTGGTACCTCAGCTGAGGGTCAAGGAAGGAAGGTGTGTTAGGAGAACTAGTTCTTGGATCCCTGCCCACTCTCCCCAGGGCTGCCCCTCCCATCTGCCCCTTACCTCCATCCCAGGGGAAGTAGAGACTGAGAATGTTGGTACAATAGGCACAGAGGTTGTGCAGCCCCCGCAGGTGGACCTGCAGCTTCCCACTTGGCAGCTTGGCCTGCAGCAGCAGGGCCAAGTAGCTAAAGATGAAAGCGTCCAAGGAGGCAGGGCTGGAGCAGAGAGAGAAGGGTGGAATGGAGAACCACTGGGGCAGAAGGGGTAAAGATGGAGCTGCAGGAAGAGTCAGCCCTGGGAGGTGGGCTCTCGGCAGCAGGCGGCCACCAGGGAAGGACAGGGCACACAGTTCTAGACTTGGTATGGGGAGAGATCCCCAGGTGGCGCCAGCCTGGCCCTGAATAGGGCTCTATCCCAGGGCTGCATAAAGGGCACATTCAGTGCCCCACAGCTCTTCAGGTCCCTCCTGTGCCTGGCTGCCCTCCCACCCTACCCTTTTGTACCTCTGAGAAGGCTCTGGCCCCAAACACAGTCACACTGTCACTGGGGCCAGTATCTATCCCAGGAACCTGCTATCTGGAGCCTGAGCCAGCCCTAGCCCCAGCCCCAGCCCCAGCTTCAGCTGCTCCATATGAACCTGTATCTTCTTCCAAGCCACCCATTACCCACTTGGAGTCAGACTCACGCATCTCCAAAGAAGAACTTTTGAGAGCCCAGGCGCTGAGAGAGCAGGGTCAGACACTCCCGAGCCTCTCGGTACAGCTGTAGGGGTGACACAGGTAGGCTTGCAGCTGCGGGAACAGTGCCACCTCCCCACCTAAGCACTCCCATTCCTGGCCAGCATCCTTGGGGCTTATCTCATACAATAGCCCCCGGTCTCAGAGCTACCTCCTTCTCCAGCTCTTCCTCGTCCTCAGGCCTGTGCTCCCCAGTCAGCAGCTGTAACCGTTCCATGTACTGTCGCTGCATGCGGCCAGGCAGGAAGAAGTTGAGGGGAAAGGGCATAGCCTCTGCATACCACTTCCGGGTCACTTCCACATAGTTCTTGGTGTCTATCCAAAAAGTATGTACCTGGATTGCGTAGGCAGGAAGAAACAGGCAGGTCTGAGCCAGTGAACCTGTCTGATTCAAGGTGGGCTTCTGACCCCCATGCTGTCCTGAGTCTGTGTGTGTCTGTGTGTGCCCGACCCCTCCCCTGCTGGCCATGGATGCTGGGAGGTCTGGGCACACTCACCAGCACCGGGAGCAATTTCTCCTCCAGGAGAGACATGAAGGCCAGGGTGTCTGCCCCTTGCCGAGCTGACAGATCATAATCAGCATTGTACTTCTGTGGAGGAAATATCCATGGCGTGGACACTGGGGAGCTGCAGGGGCACTTCACCAGGGAGGAAGGAGTCCTGTCTGGTACCCCCCTCACTGGCCTCTGAGTATAGTGGAGGTACAGCAAGGAACTTTTCCTGCCAAGGCCCCCTTGCCTGGGCCCAGCCAGTAGCCTGTTGCTGTTGGCAAAAAGCCTGGGCCTTGGAGCCTGCTGGCCGTCAAGGTCCAGTGCCCAATGCAGGGAAGGAAGGAAGGCTCCACCGCAAACTAGGAGCAGCTCCCAGAATTTCCATGGAAAGCTGGAACAACGCCTGCTGACGGCAACTTTCTAACAGTAACTTCCCCAACCCAGACACCACAAAGCTAGCACAGCGGAGCTCAGATGCAGGCTGGGAATCGGTCCATGCCTCAGGAACCAGGGAAAGCCATCCTCACACTCCCTGGATCCAGGGAACCCACGCCCAGGGACCCCCCAGCTTGTTCCCTCAGTGCCCAGCTCTTGGCTATTTCTTTCACTTCATTCCATGGCCCAGACACCACTACCACATACACATTCCACCCATACCCCCAGGTCTCAGCCTGCCCTACCTTCCCAGGCTCCAGTCCCTGTTCCTCAGCATCCCCCTCCACATCCTGAGTAAGCTTTGTCCCCAGATAACCTCTTCAGCATGATCCTTAAATCTCCCTGAGCCTCAGTTTCTCCCCTGTGGAATGGGGGTAAGAATCTCTTTCTCTCAATGCCCCTGTGTTAGGAAATAATTTAGAATACTCTGGAAACTGGAAAAGCTCTGTTCACACCTAAGCAATCAGGGCAGTGGCCCTGGCCTTGCCAGGAACTTTGGCTTTTATCTGGATCCTCTTTCCAGGCCTCTCAATTCCCAGGTCCTTAACCTTTGGGAAATTAGAAATGAGGAAGAGTGTCCCACTTCTGACACTGTATTCCCTCTTGGAACCTGACCATCAATGCTAGAAGAACCCTTGGAAAACATGCTGACCCAACCCTCTAGTTTTACAAATAAGGGAGTGCACAGCCCTGAGAGGTTACGTGGCCTGCCCAAGATCACATAGTCAATGGCAGAGTAAAGAGCATAGCCCAGGCCTCCCCACTCCTCTAGTAATGCTCTTTCATCTTCTCCAACCTGGCTCTAAGCCTTGTCCATCCTGAGCCCCATATCTAGCCCAAACTAGTCCCTGAAAACAGGAAGTGGTCCTTAGAAATCTTTCTCCAGTCCCACTATCAGAGGCCAACTGCTGTCTTCCACTCTCCTTCAGCCTGTGCTCCTCTCCCTCCCTGCCTCACAGTGCCCTAAGCTCCATCTCTTGCCGACTGCTTTAATACATCACAGTGACATTGTGTGTGTCTGTGCCATGAGACTTGCTCCTTGATGCTCTGGGTCACCTGCATCTAGCATGGCATATATCTGGTGCTCAATAAATGTGTATTGTACAGAATTGACTGAACTTCTCTCACTGGCAGCCCCCTCTATCCAAGTCACCTACCTCTTTTCGAAGGTGGGTGATGATCTTGTGTGGAACTGAGATGACCTCTCCATGACTGGTCCGAAGGGCAGGCAGCGTTCCTGATATTGAGAGAGCAGTATACCAACCAGACCCTTAGCTGCCTAGTCATACATAGTTGCAACACATTCCTGCCTATCTCCTGCTCCTCCCCTTGTACATACCCTTCCTTACCCCCAAGGGATACTGGGTACCTGAAGGGCTCCGCCAGGGGTTGCTGATCTTGTGCACCTTCAGTGGAGCACCAGTAAATCTGGCATAGGTCTGCAGGGAAGGAAGCAGAAGTCAGAGAGGCAAGGCCATGTCCCCCACCGTGGTATCAAGAAGAGAAATTACATTTATTGAATACCTTATGTGCCATTCCCTATACTTAATATCTTAGTCTCAAAAAAAAAAGGGGGAGTCACTACCATTTCTATTTTACAAATGGACAACACAGGGCTGAGAGAGATTCCGGACATGTCCGTGATTACAGGACAGCCAGGAAAATCCGTTCCTCTGTCTCCTCTCTTGCCATCTACCTGGTGAACATCTATCCTCAGAAGCTTTTCCTAACCAGTATCCCTCTTCTTGGAACCACTGATAATGCCCTTCTCTTTGGCATTATCTGTGGTCTGTTCCTACTTTAACTTATACGTGAATATTTTATTATATTTATTTGCTTACCTATATGCCTTTCTGTAAACTCGAAGGGAGGAACCAAATTTTATTCATCTTTGAATGGCAATATTTAATATTTGGAAGAAATCTAATAGATGCTCTTTAAAGCAAGGAGTCAATGAACAAATGAAGCAAAGGAAGTCTGTTTGATTGCTAAGCTCTTTATACAAAGCCTGGCTGTGAGTCGTTTGGTCTAACAAACAATAGGCTCAGTAGATGCTGTTAAGTGAGGAGGAAGAGGAGAAGGGGGCTGAGGAGAAGGCAGGAATTCCAAGCTAGAGTAGGTCCCTGAGACAGTCCAGCCTAGTAAACCTCCGAATGGAGAAAAAATGCCCAAAGAGAAAGGATCTCCGCAAGGTCACAAAGCCAGTGAATGGATGAGCAAATACTAGAACCCATCACCTGAACTCCCAACCAGGCTTCTTTTCATGGCTGCATTAAGCCTAGAAAACTACAGCATAGGGCACTAAGCCCATATCGGCCACGTACGCTCTTTGACTGCCTCAGTTTCCCCCACTGCGCCCGTGCTGAGTAGCCCTGGCAAAGTTTGGATGCTTGGCTAGTTCGGCCCCCTCCCCAGTCATCAGGGCACAGCAGAGGGCGCCGGCGCCACCCCTCACCAGCACGGCCAGGCTGTCCAGGTCCACTGACGGCAGCCCCCAACCCCCTGACCAGCAGAACAGCTCCATGGGCGCCGCCATCTTGCCCGCCCTCTGTCCCGGAAACACTTCCTTGTGTGCTTCTGCCCTCCCCTGCATGGGCCCGCCCCCCGCCACCGCCCCTCCGGTCGTTGCGGGCAGGGGGTGCCTAGGGAGGTCCCCGGGGAGGCGAGGCTTCTTCTGGCCCGACTGGCAACTGAACTGCGGGGGACTGGGCCGCGGGCCTCGGGGGAGGGCGGCCGCCGGCCCATCCAGAGATGGCCCACGTAGCGGGACAGCACTGTCGGCCCGGCGCGTCTCGGAGAGTCACGGCGCCTCGGCCAAGTGGAGCCCCGAACCCCTGAAGGCGCGGCAGGCTCAGGAGAGCGGGGTCTTGTGCGCCTGGGCCAGGTCTGGGGGCTCTTGCCGAACTGCACGTGGCGTGTACTGCTCCGGGGCCCCTTGGGGCTCGTCCCCGAGCGGGGACTGCGGGGGGGTCCCCCGAGCAGCATGTTTTCCACAGCGCGTTATGTTTGGAGCAGGCCCTGCGCCGCCTGTCGCCATGGAAACAAAACAGGGGCGGTGGCGGCGGCCGGAGCGGAGGCCAGGCTGGGGCTTGGGTGGGGGAGGGGAAGAGAGGCTCGCAGGCTGTCGCATAGGTGACCGGAACTCAGGCGCCCCTCTGCTTCATCCGGGTCACGGCCCGTCCGCTAGTACCCACAGTGTTCCACAGTCTGGTCCTTGGCTCCTGGCCTGTACCCCTGGTCTTCTGCGCCTGTCCCTGGTGTCCCATTCCTCTTTCTTGGTTTCTTCACTCACTGACCACTGCTTTAGATTCTCCCTTCAGTTCCCGTCAGACGCTTCCAGACTCCCAAGCTTTCCTAGGAATGAGGGAAAATGGAGAAACAGGCACTTGTCAGGGGACCCCCACCCTAATAAAGAGCACTTGCTCCGCCAGAAGAGCAAACTTCATGTCATGTGGGCATCCCTGGGCACTATAGCAAGCTAGTTGCGGCCACTCCCTTGGCATCCTTTCCTGCCAGCTGTGGAATAATGCCCACTGCCTAGCACTGCCCTTGCCAGGGGTTCTTGCCTTCCACAATCGTGGCTTCCAGAAAACAGTAGCATTCGGTAGTGCTGTGTGCCGAGACCCCCAACGATGACTGCGGAGAGGGAGGCACCTGGGGAAGGATCATTAGGGAGAGGTAAAAAGCAGGGAGGCCTCCAGGATTCTTTCCCAGTGCCCCTGGTTCCCAGAGCTGATGATGCCTCCAGGGTGATTGGCAGCTCTTTGTTTCAGCCCCCCCTCACCCGCCTGCTGGTCCCCCCTCCAACTCTGTCCCTCCGCCCCCCGGCTCCTGCTCTCTCCGCCTAGCCTTTTCCCCTCCCAGCTGCCTGCCTGCCAGGGGTAGTGAGCCGGCTGAGAGGCATGGAGACGCAGGAACTTCGGGGGGCCCTGGCTCTTCTCCTCCTTTGCTCTTTCGCATCTGCCAGTCAGGATCTGCAGGGTAAGCCTGTCTCCATCCTCTTAGACCGCCCTCTGCCTCTTCCCCATTTGCCCTCAGCCGAAGTAGCAGAGAACATGTGGGCAAGGGGAGAGGGGAAGAGTCCAAAAATTGAGCCAGAGGAAAACGTTAGACTACCTAGAGTTGGTGAAATTATGGCCTGGTGGAGACGAGTGGGCACCGGAGAGTAGTTGGGGAGTTGGAATAGGCCAGGGTCAGGCATGAGGCCAGGGCAGAGGACTCAGGAACTGGATGCTCAGGCTGCCTGGCTGGGGAGGTTCCTGAGCATCTGTAGGCACCCTAGGGTCTGGGAGAGCAGCCTGACGATGGGCGTACTGTAGGTCCCTGGGCTTCGTCCACCTGGGCTCCTGGCTGCCCAAGGACAGGGCGGGGGTGGGGACCAAGAAGCCTGGGCTCTCCCGGAGGTCTGGTGGTGGGATGGGCCGATAGATGTGGGAGAGGTAGCTGGAGCAGATGATACAGGCATAGATTCTTTACTGGCTGGAGGGAAAACCACAGATTGGCCAGGACACAGGAGGCAGAGGAGCTGGGTCCTACATTCCCGTGGGAGATAGCCCAGATGGTGGGAGGGTCACAGCCCTCAGTGGGCAGCTGTTCTTATCCAGAGCGAGTGTGCTGCGCCCCTAGGATGGGAGGAGGGGAACTAGGGTGTGAAATGAGCCAAATCCAAGAGTGGAAAGAGAAGCTGCCTCTCATTTCTACGTTGTGGACACCAGGTGCCACTCCTGTGGGGGATCAAGCACAGCATCTCCTTTGCGCCACCTGGTGGGGGCATCTCAAATTTGCGGGGTGCTGTTTCTGTGTTTCCAAGTGAGCCTCAAACCTGCAGGTTCCCGGAAGGTAGTAATAGGCAATAATGGGGAAAGGAAGGCACAGTGCCTCTGTCCTCTGAGAGCAACAAGGGCTGAAGTTTTTTTTGTTTTGTTTTGTTTTGAGATGGAGTTTCACTCTTGTTGCCCAGGCTGGAGTGCAATGGCGCGATCTCGGCTCACTGCAACCTCCACCTCCCAGGTTCAAGCGAGTCTCCTGCCTCAGCCTCCTGAGTAGCTGGGATTACAGGCGCCCGCCACCACACCCGGCTAGATGGTTTTTTTTTTCTTTTTTTTTGTTGTTGTTTTTGTATTTTTAGTAGAGACGGGGTTTCACCGTGTTGGTCAGGCTGGTCTCGAACTCCTGACCTTAGGCGATCTACCCGCCTCAGCCTCCCAAAGTGTTAGGATTACAGGTGCGAGCCACCGTGCCCAGCCAAGGGTTGAATTTTGAGGTGACTAACGCTGCCTGGTGGTGGGGGTAGGGGATGATGTGGGCCCAGGGGAGGGCATACCTTAGCATTTGATCCCATTCTCTAACCTTGATAACCCCTGCCTGACCAGTAATTGACCTGCTGACTGTGGGCGAGTCTCGGCAGATGGTAGCTGTGGCAGAGAAGATCCGGACAGCCCTGCTCACTGCTGGGGACGTCTACCTCTTGTCCACCTTCCGCCTGCCCCCCAAGCAGGGTGGCGTCCTCTTTGGTCTCTATTCTCGCCAAGACAACACTCGATGGCTGGAGGCCTCTGTTGTAGGCAAGATCAACAAAGGTGACTGGTGGGCATCTCCTTTCTTGCAATGGTGACCTCCTTAAGCACTCTCCCTCATCCCTACTTCCCAAGTGCTTTCTCATTCTCCTTGGCCTCCACTGGGGACCAAGGTCCCATCAGGCTGTGCCCAGACATCAGGGGCACCTGGTATGGGGTGCTTACAAGGTGCTTTAAGAGCCCATGTACCAAACAATAGGGTGAGGCTTGAGTCCTGATATTTATAGGGATGGGAGGTTGTACTTGGGGATGCCTGGAGGGTGAGGCATGTCTCTGTGCCTCAGCGGTGATACAGAAAGGTCTTTCAGATCCCTGGAACAGGTCAGTGGCCACAAAACCAGCTGTCACCCTAGGAGAGGATAGAGTCATCTGATACCAATGAAGACTAAGAAAGTATTTGTCTCTAAACCAATTATTTTTTTAAATGGAGTCTCGCTTTGTCACCTAGGCTGGAGTGCAGCGGTACAATCTCAGCTCACTGCAACCTCTGCCTCCTGGGTTCAAGCGATTCTCCTATCTCAGCCTCCTGAGTAGCTGGGACTACAGGTGCCCACCACCACGCCTGGCTAATTTTTGTATTTTTAGTAGAAACAGCGTTTCGCCATGTTGACCAGGCTGTTCTCGAACTCCTGACCTCAAGTGATCTGCCCACCTTGGCCTCCTAAAGTGCTGGGATTACAGGTGTGAGCCACCGTGCCTGGCCTCTAAACCAATTTCAAAAACATTTATTGTGTACCTATTAAATACAAGGCATTGAGAGCTACATAGTAGAATTAGGGATGGGGGCCCTAGAGATGTGGTATCCAGCAGAGTTGATCCAAGGTTCAGCTGGGAGGCAGGGGGTGGGGGATAGCGCCCATACTGATCTCCCCTCCTGGGCAGTACTGGTGCGATACCAGCGGGAGGATGGCAAAGTCCACGCCGTGAACCTACAGCAAGCAGGCCTGGCTGATGGGCGCACACACACAGTTCTCCTGCGACTTCGAGGTCCCTCCAGACCCAGCCCTGCCCTACATCTCTATGTGGACTGCAAACTGGGTGACCAACATGCAGGCCTTCCAGCACTGGCCCCCATTCCTCCAGCGGAGGTCGATGGGCTGGAGATTAGGACTGGACAGAAGGCGTATTTGAGGATGCAGGTGAGCCGGGAGGAGCCTCTGAGTTCTGGAAATAGAGTTTGCACCGGCTGGGGAAGGGGTTGGTAGACCTTCTCACCTTACTCTGCTGCTATCCCCCCAGGGCTTTGTGGAATCTATGAAAATTATTCTGGGTGGGTCCATGGCCCGGGTAGGAGCCCTGAGTGAGTGTCCATTCCAAGGGGACGAGTCCATCCACAGTGCAGGTAACACACAGACTTGTTTGCTGACATTGGACCATGGGTCCTGTGACCTTTAGTGACTCCTGTCTTCTTGACCTCCCTCTCCCTTAAAACCCATTCCTTTGGCTCACCTGTTCCTAGGGTTTCTAACCCTGTTATTCCAAATCTTTCACCTGACTCCACAATCTCCAATACAGCCATCCCAGAAAAAAAGCGATCCAAGAGAGGAATTAGTTAATTGCTTGGCCTTGGCTGACCAAGAGATACTGGCCTCGAGTATTTTTTTTTTGGAGATGGAGTCTTGTTCTGTTGCCCAGGCTGGAGTGCAGTGGTGCAATCTGGGTCACTGCAATCTCCACCTCCTGGGTTCAAGTGATTCTCCTGCCTCAGCCTCCCAAGTAGCTGGGATTACAGGAGCCCTCCACCATGCCTGGCTAATTTTTTTTTTTTTTTTTTTTTTTTTTTTTTTTTTTTGAGACAGAGTCTGGCTCTGTCGCCCAGGCTGGAGTGCAGCGGCGCAATCTCGGCTCACTGCAAGCTCCGCCTCCCGGGTTCACGCCATTCTCCTGCCTCAGCCTCTCCGAGTAGCTGGGACTACAGGCGCCCGCCACCACGCCCGGCTAATTTTTTTTTTTTTTTTTGTATTTTTAGTAGAGACGGGGTTTCACCATGGTCTCAATCTCCTGACCTCGTGATCCGCCCGCCTTGGCCTCCCAAAGTGCTGGGATTACAAGCGTGAGCCACCGCGCCTGGCCTAATTTTTGCATTTTTAGTAGAAATGGGGTTTCACCACGTTGGCCAGGCTGATCTCGAACACCTAATCTCAAGTGATCCACTCACCTCGGCCTCTCAAAGTGCTGGGATTACAGGCGTGAGCCACCGCGCCCGGCCTGGTCTCAAGTCTTTTATAGTTCTCACTGGCAGCTGTCACCAGCAATTTCTCTGAGTGTTGCCCATCTGCCTAGTCTCTCTGACAGGGATGTTCAGAAGCTCTCATCTAAATAAAAGACCCACCTTTCCCAGATATTTGAGGGAGAGCTCTTGAAGAAGGGAATGGGATGGCTGGGTGTGGTGGCTCACACCTGTAATCCCAGCACTTTGGGAGGCCGAGGTGGGCTGATCACTCGAGGTCAGGAGTTCAAGACCAGCCTGGCCAACACTGTGAAACCTCCTGCTAAAAAGTACAAAAAATTAGCTGAGCATGGTGGTGGGCACCTGTAGTCCCAGCTACTTGGGAGGCAGAGGCAGGAGTCACTTGAACCCGGGAGGTGGAGGTTGTGGTGAGCAGAGATCACGCCACTGCATTCTAGCCTGGGCAACAGAGCAAGACTCTGTCTCAAAAAAAAAAAAAAAGAAGGGAATGGGATGTACTGGGGCCCTGGCCCTGCTTTGGGTCCATCCCTTCTGCCACTACCATGCTTAGGAACCGGGAGGATTTGGGTTTTGACTTCCTGTGAAGCAACTCCCTTAGAGGGCGTTTTGCCCCATGGAGGGAGCTGGCATTGCTTGTCTGCCAACTCTGCCCTCCCAGCATCCAGCACCCCATCTTTATTCTGGGGCTCCAGCGCTGTCCCTGCCCTCACCTTCCTTCCTCCTTCTCACCAGCCAGGCCTCTCTTCACTTCACCTCACCCCTCTGACTATGTTTTCTTCTCCTCTCCAGTGACCAATGCACTGCACTCCATTCTGGGTGAGTAGGCCACACTGAAGCGGAAGCGGGGAGCGGGGAGGAGGCCCCAGGCTCTGGTTGCTGCCTGAAACTAAGTCCTCTTCAGTCAGGAATGTAGTAGGTTTAAAGGCAGGGGTAGGCAGCCGTGGCAGGTACTGGCTTATTGCCCATGGAGAGCCCAGTACTGGTGCTCCAGTACTGAGCCCCTCACACCCTGGGTCCCGACAGGGGAGCAGACCAAGGCGCTGGTCACCCAACTCACCCTCTTCAACCAGATCCTGGTGGAGCTGCGGGATGATATACGAGACCAGGTTTGGGTGGGCCGGCAAAGGGTGGCACTGATTCTGGGGTGGGGTGGCAGATGTCAAGTGCTGACTCCTCCCCATCCTTCTCCAGGTGAAGGAAATGTCCCTGATCCGAAACACCATTATGGAGTGTCAGGTGTGCGGTGAGTGGGAGAGCAGGGGAGGCTCCAGATGACCGTGCCACGTTCCCCACCCGATGGCTTTGGCTTTCCCTTCTGGTGGCTTAAATAGTGACCACCGGGTAGCTCTGACTGTGTCCACTCCTCAGGCTTCCATGAGCAGCGTTCCCACTGCAGCCCCAATCCCTGCTTCCGAGGCGTGGACTGCATGGAAGTGTATGAGTACCCAGGCTACCGCTGTGGGCCCTGCCCCCCCGGCCTGCAGGGCAACGGCACCCACTGCAGTGACATCAATGAGGTGGGGGAGGGCAGAGCCCCGAAGGGTACAGAAAACTGGGGTGAGGATGTCAGGAGGCGCCCAAGAGGGTGGGATAAATGCTGGTCCGGAGGAGAGGAATCTGGAGTTTAGGAGAGGTCAGAGGCAAGAGAAATGCAGGATGGGAGAGACAGAAGACCTGGGGCAAAGACTGAAGGCCATACAGGGAAGGAGCTGGGGAAACTGCAGGGGAAGCTTGAGATGGCGACCAGGGGCATGGGGAGGGAGAGAGGGAACCCCGAGGGAAGCGGGGTGGGGACCAGGAGCACAAGGCAGTTGTATGGGGAGAGCTGCACAAAGGGGAGACCTGGAGCAATGGTTCCTGGATCACAGACAGGGACCTGAGTTTCCCAGAGGGCGGCCTGACCTCTGCCTTCTCATCTGGTCCCCAGTGTGCTCACGCTGACCCCTGTTTCCCGGGCTCCAGCTGCATCAACACCATGCCCGGCTTCCACTGTGAGGCCTGTCCTCGAGGGTACAAGGGCACACAGGTGTCTGGTGTGGGCATTGACTATGCCCGGGCCAGCAAACAGGTCAGACTGGGTAGTGTGTGTGGACAAGGAATCTTGGCCTTGTAGAGGCCAGGGGCTTCTGGGTTGGACTTGGGAACCTTGTGATGAATGGGACATGGATGGCTTTGCATTGGCTTTGGGTCTGGGCTTAATGTTGATGTTCACAGATAAGGCCATACCAGTGTCCTCTGCTGTATCTGAGGAGACCCACCATAGGTCTGGTTCCACCCAAAGTCTGCCCCTTCAGGTCTGCAATGACATCGATGAATGCAACGATGGCAACAATGGTGGCTGTGACCCAAACTCCATCTGCACCAACACTGTGGTGAGCTGAATACCCTGAGTGTATTCTGGGGTGGTGGGAATGGTAAAACCCCAACCCCCACCCCTTCTTACCTTCAAATTTCCTGCTGCCTTTCCTCCTCCCCAGGGCACTACACAGAGTAGGTGTTCACATGGACTTGGTTTGGAATACTGGTTTGCCTCTTGCTAGCTCTTTGGCAGGTTATTTAACTTTTCTGAGCCTCAGCTTCCTCATCTGAAAACTGAGGCTGTTATCCACCCTGAAAGGTTGTCATGAGAACCTAAAGGAGATACTGATATGCCTGGCATGATTGAGTGCCCAGCCCACATCCTGCAGGTGGGGCAGTGCTGGTCCTGGGTGCCTGGTGGGCTCACCCTCCTTCCTAAGATGCTGCCTCTCCACTCTTAGGGCTCTTTCAAGTGTGGTCCCTGCCGCCTGGGTTTCCTGGGCAACCAGAGCCAGGGCTGCCTCCCAGCGCGGACCTGCCACAGCCCAGCCCACAGCCCCTGCCACATCCATGCTCACTGTCTCTTTGAACGCAATGGTGCAGTGTCCTGCCAGGTGAGCTAGGCTTCAGGCGTGGAAGGAAAAGGGAGAGTCTGGGGAAAGGAGTAGGGCTATGTTTAGGGCCTGGGTTGGGGGCCTTCATAGGAGAGAGGTGGGCCTGGGCCCAGGAACTGGTTGGTGGGGAGAATAGAACCTGAAGCAGGGAAAATAGAGGGAGGAGGGGAGCCAGACCAAACTGCTAGCTCCTACCCTTTGTGTTGCCCTAGTGTAACGTGGGCTGGGCTGGGAATGGGAACGTATGCGGGACTGACACAGACATCGATGGCTACCCAGACCAAGCACTGCCCTGCATGGACAACAACAAACACTGCAAACAGGTGCAGGGAGCAGGCGGGCGAGGGGGTGTAGTGGGGAGCCCAGGCTGGGTCAGGCCAGAACTCATCCATCCTTTTCCCCTTTAGGACAACTGCCTTTTGACACCCAACTCTGGGCAGGAAGATGCTGATAATGATGGTGTGGGGGACCAGTGTGATGATGATGCTGATGGGGATGGGATCAAGAATGTTGAGGTGACTCCCCGACTGTCCTGCCCCTTGAAGCTCCTCTCCTCTCCTCCTGTCCTCTCAGTGCCTCACTTACCTCATCTGGCAGCTCTCTAGGAAGGGCCCAATACTCCAAATCAGGGAGGCAAAAACCTCGTGCCCAGGACAAGGAGGCTGGGTGGGTGGGACTGTGCTGAGCAGTTTGTCCATCACAAGGGTGTGATCTTAGAAAAGGATACAGAGACAAGGTAGGTGCAAGATGACAAGTGATTTAGGGGAGACCTGACCTTCCCCTCCCACCCCTCTGCCCAGGACAACTGCCGGCTGTTCCCCAACAAAGACCAGCAGAACTCAGATACAGATTCATTTGGTGATGCCTGTGACAATTGCCCCAACGTTCCCAACAATGACCAGAAGGACACAGATGGCAATGGGGAAGGAGATGCCTGTGACAACGACGTGGATGGGGATGGTGCAGGCCTGGGGCTGAAGGGGTGGCTGGGGGACCTGTAAGAATTTGGATCAGGTGGGGATGAAGCAAGGAAGCTAGGAAGTCTCTGTGAACTAGGGAGGCAGGCTTGTGGACACTGGCCTGGGTGAGGAGAGATTACCTGCAGCAGATGTCAATAGGAATGTGAGGTAGGGCGCAGCGTCAGGCAGAGTGTGGATTAGAGGGTGAGACAAGAAACAGGCAGATTTCCTGACCAGTTGTCCTCTGGGTGGGGAGACAAAGTTCGGGACTTTCACCAACCTAGAAGAGAGTATGGCATGTTCTAGTAACAACCTTGTGCTACCCATGTCTTCTAGGCATCCCCAATGGATTGGACAATTGCCCTAAAGTCCCCAACCCACTACAGACAGACAGAGATGAGGACGGGGTGGGAGATGCTTGCGACAGCTGCCCTGAAATGAGCAATCCTACCCAGGTACAGGGGGATGGTAAGGACAGGGGAGGGATGAGGGTACTGATGGATGAAGCCCCAGCCCTTTTGATGAGAAGTGGTCAGGTCACCCTCTTCAGAGTTATCAAGAGGAGATGGTGAGAACAGGTCCCTCTCTCTCAGACAGATGCAGACAGCGACCTGGTGGGGGATGTCTGTGATACCAATGAAGACAGGTAAGGTTTTGGTCAAGGGATGCAAGGTCTTTTTTTTTTTTTTGAGACGGAGTCTCACTGTCACCCAGGCTGGAGTGCAGTGGCGCAATTTCGGCTCACTGCAGGCTCCGTCCCCTGGGGTTCACGCCATTCTCCTGCCTCAGCCTCCCGAGTAGCTGGGACTACAGATGCCCGCCACCCCGCCCGGCTAATTTTTTGTATTTTTTTAGTAGACATAGGGTTTCACCGTGTTAGCCAGGATGGTCTTGATCTCCTGACCTCGTGATCCTTCTGCCTCGGCCTCCGAAAGTGCTGGGATTACAGGCGTGAGCCACCGCGCCCGGCCTAGGTCTTTCTTTTTGTTTTTTTGAGACAGAGTCTTGCTCTGTCACCCAGGCTGGAGTACAGTGGCACGATCTTGGCTCACTGCAACCTCCGTCTCCCAGGGTCAAGTGATTCTCATGCCTCAACCTCCCCGAGTGGCTAGGATTACAGGCGTATGCTACCAAGCCCAGCTAATTCTTGTATTTTTAGTAGAGACGGGGTTTCACCATGTTGGCCAGGCTGGCCTCGAACTCCTGACCTCAGGTGATCTGCCAGCCTCTGCCTCCCAAAGTGCTGTGATTACAGGTGTGAGCCACTGTGCCTGGCGAAATGCAAGGTCTTATAGGGGATATTTTACTTTCCTCTAGTATATCCTTTTTTTTTGAGACGGAGTCTTGCTCTGTTGCCCAGGCTGGAGTACAGTGGCGTGATCTCGGCTCACTGCAAGCTCTGCCTCCCGAGTTCACGCCATTCTCCTGCCTCAGCCTCCCAAGTAGCTGGGACTACAGGCGCCCACCACCACGCCCGGCTAATTTTTTTTGTTTTTAGTAGAGACGGGATTTCACCGTGTTAACCAGGATGGTCTCGATCTCCTGACCTTGTATTTGCCTGCCTCGGCCTCCCAAAGTACTGGAATTACAGGTGTGAGGCACTGCGCCCAGCCTCCTTTTTTTTTGAGATGGAGTCTTGCTCTGTCACCCAAGCTGGAGTGCAGTGGTATCGGCTCACTGCAACCTCCATCTCCAGGGTTCAAGCGATTTTCCTGCTTCAACCTCCTGAGTAGCTGGGATTACAGGCGCGTGCTACCAAGCTCAGCTAATTTTTGTATTTTTAGTAGAGACAGGGTTTCATCATATTGGCCAGGCTGGTCTCGAACTCCTGACCTCAGGTGATCTGCCCACCTTGGCCTCCCAAAGTGCTGGGAATACAGGCGTGAGCCACTGTGCCCAGGCCATAGTATATTCTAAATTCCTTCTATGATTTAGCCTTAATTTTCTATTGCTATTGAGCAGGAAGTCATTCTTATAGTCATCCCTCCATTCCTACTGCCAGACCACCTCACCTGGCTGACTGCCAGGGGTCTGATTGTATGGAGAGTAGGCTCCAGAGGCTCCCAGGCAGAAGTGAGGGGAAGAACAAGGAGTACTTTTAAATCCTTTATTTGGTACCTGTTCTTCTGATTAGCGATGGGGATGGGCATCAGGACACCAAGGACAACTGCCCGCAGCTGCCAAATAGCTCCCAGCTGGACTCTGATAATGATGGACTTGGAGATGAGTGTGATGGGGATGATGACAATGATGGCATCCCAGATTATGTGCCTCCTGGTCCTGATAACTGCCGCCTGGTACCCAATCCCAATCAGAAGGACTCAGATGGTAAGCCTGGGGACCCAGAGCGTGTTAGACTGGTGTTACCTTTGCCCAGGTGGAGGCAGCAAGCCCTGTTGGGAAGTGAGGAAGGGCAAGGTGGGGAAAGATGTCAGGAATGCAGGCCCAACAGGTGGTATTGTTGCCTAATGGCAGTGGCCAGGGCCTTCCTGAGCACCCAGCCTCACTCTGCCCAGGCAATGGCGTTGGTGATGTGTGTGAGGATGACTTTGACAATGATGCTGTGGTCGACCCCCTGGATGTGTGTCCCGAAAGTGCAGAGGTAACGCTTACGGATTTTCGGGCCTATCAGACCGTCGTCCTGGATCCTGAGGGTGATGCTCAGATTGACCCAAACTGGGTTGTGCTCAACCAGGTACTCGGGGCAGTGGGCTGGGCAGGTGCTATCAGACAGGGCTACTGGGGCAGGGGGCCTGGGAGGTATAGCACACCTGCATCACAGCTTTTTCTTTACTATACAACCCCAGGGCATGGAAATCGTTCAGACCATGAACAGTGACCCTGGCTTGGCAGTTGGTATGTAAGGGATATGCAGTTCTATCACTTCCAAATGGAGGAATCCTATAGGGGCAGAGAGTAGGGGAGGAAACAGACAGGGAGAACGGGCAAAGCGGCGAGAGAGAAGGCAGTGGCACAAGCTGGCCACATACATAGCAGGCATCCCTTCCCAACTTCACCCCATGATGGGCCGCCAGTAGCTTTGCTGCCCCTGACCATTATCCCACCCCCACCCCAGGATACACGGCCTTCAATGGTGTGGACTTTGAAGGCACCTTCCATGTGAACACAGTGACTGATGACGACTACGCAGGCTTTCTCTTCAGTTATCAAGACAGTGGCCGCTTCTACGTAGTCATGTGGAAGCAGACCGAGCAGACCTACTGGCAGGCTACACCCTTCCGGGCGGTTGCCCAGCCCGGGCTGCAGCTCAAGGTCCCCAGCTGCTCAGATTCCCCAACCCAGGGCCCTTTCCCAAAGCTCTCCTCTGCAGCCCCAGGGCCTCCCCCACTGCTTGACTGGGAACCCTCTTACCCAGACATCTGGCTTGGGGGCCGGCTCTCTGGGGCCCCAGGGCATTTTCATGACCGCCTTGACTCCCTTTCCCACCTGCACTTACCGACCTGTTGTCTCCCCTCACTCCAGTTCTGCAGTTGACCCACTGTCTTTGCCAATGTCTCCTAGGCAGTGACATCAATGTCTGGCCCAGGTGAGCACCTCCGAAATGCTCTGTGGCATACTGGCCACACCCCCGATCAGGTACGACTGCTGTGGACAGACCCACGAAATGTGGGCTGGCGGGACAAGACCTCCTATCGCTGGCAGCTTCTGCACCGGCCTCAAGTTGGCTACATTCGGTAAGGAGAGGGGCTGAGCCCACCTGTGGGACTCAAGCCGGGCCTGTCCTTCTTCTTTAGCTGGGACTCACCAGTGACCTCCCCATGGGTGGGGACTGCAGCCACTTCTCTCCATCTCCCTTCTCACCACGGACACAAGCACCTATGAGTGACGTTGGTGAAGTCACTCCTCCTCCATGACCCATTTTCCCCTCTGTAAAATGAGGGCATTGGGTTAGATGCCCTTTACAGTTCTCCAGAAGCCTCCAAACCCAGGCCAATTTGTGGAGGGGCACATCACATCTGGTCCCTTAGTTGGTATGGCCTGGAACCTGTCTTATCAACCTGGATAGGGATCATCTGACCTGGAAGGGATCATCATTTACAGAAGAGAAAACCAAGGCCCTGACTTCACAGGCCTCAGTTCAGCGCTTTGTCCACAACTTTGCATTTCTCTCCAACAAGTAGCCCTAGTTGGTGGAGATGAACAGGAAGGGAGGGGAAATGGGTCTGCTTAGAGGCTGGACTTTCCATGGCCAAGAGCCCAGAGTCCAGGAACCTGGGTTGGTTCCCCTTTAAGGTGCCTGGGGCTGTGGGGTGCCAGGACAGGGGATAAAAGGGGGTGGACTAGAGCCTGGGAAGAGGGTGACTTCACCCCCCAGCCCATTGTGCTTATCGTCATGGCAACCCAATCCTCGCTTGGAATGCGGCTGGTGCTTTGAGATGCAAAAGGAGCCGGACAAAGAGCTAGGGGCCCCAGGCCTGAGAAAAGCACCCCCCTTCCCTCTCCTTCCTGCCTCCCTTTTCCTCCCTCCCTTCTCTCTCAGGCCTGGTGAGCTCAAAGGGGGCTGGGGAAAAGCAAGGCCCCAGGCACGGTGGCACAGTGCCCACTGGCACCCTAGCACCAATGGACACTCCTATCCTGGAATCCTGGACAGGGTGAAGCTCTATGAGGGACCCCAGCTTGTGGCGGATTCTGGGGTGATCATTGACACATCCATGCGAGGGGGGCGTCTTGGTGTATTCTGCTTCTCCCAAGAAAACATAATTTGGTCCAATCTCCAGTATCGATGCAATGGTGAGGTGGCTGATTGAGATCAACCTAATCCTTCATGCCTCGTGGGAGAGCCACATCCTCTGACCTTACTTATTTCCCCTTCTTCAGACACCGTGCCTGAGGACTTTGAGCCATTCCGGAGGCAGCTGCTCCAGGGAAGGGTGTGAGGAGGAGGCCACCGGATTCAGAATTCAGAATTTTAGACCCTTTGGCCTTGGGGTCCATCCTGGAGACCCTGAGGTCTAAGCTACAGCCCCTCAGCCAACCACAGACCCTTCTCTGGCACCCAAAAGGAGTTCAGTCCCAGAGGGGTGGTCACCCCACCGTTCAGGGGATGAGAAGTTTTCAAGGGTATTACTCAGGCATTAACCCCAGGAAAGATGACAGCACATTGCCATAAAGTTTTGGTTGTTTTCTAAGCCAGTGCAACTGCTTATTTTAGGGATTTTCCGGGATAGGGTGGGGAAGTGGAAGGAATCGGCGAGTAGAAGAGAAAGCCTGGGAGGGTGGAAGTTAGGGATCTAGGGGAAGTTTGGCTGATTTGGGGATGCGGGTGGGTGAGGTGCTGGATGGAGTTAAGTGAAGGATAGGGTGCCTGTGGGAGGATGCCCGAAGTCCTCCCAGACCCACTTACTCACGGTGGCAGCGGCGACACTCCAGTCTATCAAAGATCCGCCGGGATGAAGAGCCAGGAGGGCGGGGGCTGCCCCGCTAGGGGTAGGGGGGAGGCCGGGGGGCCGGGGGGGCCGGAGGCCGGGACGAGTGCAATATTGGCGGGGGAAAGAACAACACTGCACCGCGTCCCGTCCCTCCCGCCCGCCCGGGGCCCGGGACCCCGCTCCCCACCTCCTGAAGCCGGCCCGACCCGGGAACCCGGGGCGCGCTGGGGAGTTGGGTTCACCTTGGAGGCCAGAGAGACTTGGCGCCCGGAAGGCAAAGGGAATGGTAAGGGGGAGTGGGGAGGGAGAACGGGAGTTTGCTGAGTCCCGGAAGGCCGCTTTCCGACGCCCGGGCGTTGCGCGCGCTTGCTCTTTAAGTACTCAGACTGCGCGGCGCGGAGCCGTCGCCATGGTGACGCGTGTCCCAGCAACCGAACTGAATGGCTGTTGCTTGGTAATGCCGGGAGTTGAGGTTTGGGGCCGCCCACCTAGCTACTCGTGTTTTCTCCGGCCTGCGAGTTGGGGGGAAGGCGCTCCCCTCCTCCCCGGCCCGCGCTCCCGGGCGCGCTGACGTCAGATGCCCCCACCCCGCCCAGCGCCTGCCCCAGGGTCTGGCCGCGCACAAAGCTGCGCTTCGGCGGCCGCGCGGAGCGCGGGCGGGAGCGGTGGTCTCTCGCCTGCTGATCTGATGCTCTCCAATCCCGTGCCTCGCCGAAGTGTTTTTAAAGTGTTCTTTCCAACCTGTATCTTTGGAGCTGAGAACTGTTTTCTGAATACAGGCGGAATTGCTTCCGTCGGCCTAGAGCGCAGCGTGCGGCTGCGGGACCCAAGTTCCACGTGCTGCCGCGGCCTGGGATAGCTTCCTCCCCTCGTGCACTGCTGCCTTACACACCTCTTGGGTCTCGCGCATTACGCACCTCACGTGTGCTTTTGCCCCCCATTACGTGCCTACCTGTCCCCAATGCCACTCTGCTCCCCAAAGGATAGTTCTGTGTCCCTAAATCCCATTCTGTCACCCCACCTACTCTCTGGCCCCCCCCTTTTTTTTTGAGACGGAGTCTTGCTCTGTCGCCCAGGCTGGAGTGCAGTGGCGCGATCTCGGCTCACTGCAACCTCCGCCTCCCGGGTTCAAGCGATTCTCCTGCCTCAGCCTCCTGAGTAGCTGGGGTTACAGCGCCCGCCACCACGCTCGGCTAATTTTTGTAGTTTCTAGTAGAGACGAGGTTTCACCATCTTGGCCAGGCTGGTCTTGAACTCCTGACCTTGTGATCCACCCGCCTCGGCCTTCCAAAGTGCTGGGATTACGGGCGTGAGCCACCGCGCCAGGCCCGATCTGCCCTTAAGTACATAACGGCCCACACAGAACGTGTCCAACTCCCCCGCCCACGTTCCAATGTCCTCTCCCACATACCTCAGTGCCCCTTCCACATACCTCAGGACCCCACCCGCTTAGCTACATTTCCTCCAGACACCACCACCACGCGTCCCGGAGTGCCCCCTCCTAATGCTCCCAGCTGTCCACCATGTTGTGCGTTCCTCCCTCCCTGGCCACGGCAGTGACCCTTCTCTCCCGGGCCCTGCCTCCCTCTCGCGGGCTCTCGCTGCCCCACTTAGGCAGCGCTGCCCTTACTCCTCTCCGCCCGGTCCGAGCGGCCCCCCAGCCGGCGCGGTCCAGCCCCGCAAGGCTCCTGGTGACCACTAGAGGGCGGGAGGAGCTCCTGGCCAGTGGTGGAGAGTGGCAAGGAAGGACCCTAGGGTTCATCGGAGCCCAGGTTTTCTCCCTTAAGTGGAAATTTCTTCCCCCACTCCCTCCTTGGAGAAAGCCAAGGAGGGAACCCAGGCTGCTGGAAAGTCCGGCTGGGGCGGGGACTGTGGGTTTCAGGGTAGAACTGCGTGTGGAACGGGACAGGGAGCGGTTAGAAGGGTGGGGCTATTCCGGGAAGTAGTTGGGGGAGGGAGCCCAAAACTAGCACCTAGTCCACTCATTATCCAACTCTCTTATTTCTCGGCCCCGCTCTGCTTCAATGGACCCAAGGAGGGCGGGGAAGTGGAGTGGGAGACCTAGGGGTGGGCTTCCTGGCCTTGCTGTACAGGACCTCGACTTAGCTGGCTTTGTTCCCCATCCCCACATTAGTTGTTGCCCTGAGGCTAAAACTAGAGCCCAGGGGTCCCAGGTTCCAGACTGCCCCTCCCTCCTCCCCCCCTGGAGCCAGGGAGTGGTTGGTGAAAGGGGGAGGCCAGCTGGAGAACAAATGGGTAGTCGGGGTTAAGCGATTAGAGCCCTTGTACCCTACCCAGGAATGGTTGGGGAGGAGGAGGAAGAGGTAGGAGGTAGGGGAGGGGGCGGGGTTTTGTCACCTGTCACCTGCTCGGGCTGTGCCCAGGGCGGGCGGGCGGGGAGTGGGGGGACCGGTATAAAGCAGTAGGCGCCTGTGCCCGCTCCACCACTCAAACAGTGCCTGCCTGAGTCTGTTCTGCCCCCTCCCCACCCATTTCACCACCACCATGACACCGGGCACCCAGTCTCTTTTCTTCCTGCTGCTGCTCCTCACAGTGCTTACAGGTGAGGGGCACAAGGTGGGGAATGGGCTGCCCTGTTTAGGTGGTCTTCGTGGTCTTTCTGTGGGTTTTGCTCCCTGGCAGACGGCACCATGAAAGGTAAGAATTGCAGACAGAGGCTGCCCTGTCTGTGCCAGAAGGAGGGAGAGGCTAAGGACAGGCTGAGAAGAGGTGCCCCCAACTCTGAGAGTGGGTACCAGGGGCAAGCAAATGTCCTGAAGAGAAGTCTAGGGGGAAGAGAGTAGGGAGAGGGAAGGCTTAAGAGGGGAGAAATGCAGGGGCCATGAGCCGAGGCCTATGGGCAGAGAGAAGGAGGCTGGGCAGGGAAGGAGGCGGCCAACCCAGGGGTTACTGAGGCTGCCCACTCCCCAGTCCTCCTGGTATTATTTCTCTGGTGGCCAGAGCTTGTATTTTCTTCTTGCTCTTATTGTTCCTCCAACCCAACCCTATGACTTTAACTTCGTACAGCTACCACAGCCCCTAAACCCACAACAGTTGTTACAGGTTCTGGTCACGCAAGCTCTACCCCAGGTGGAGAAAAGGAGACTTCGGCTACCCAAAGAAGTTCAATGCCCAGCTCTACTGAGAAGAAGGTTGTGAGTATGACCAGCAGTGTACTCTCCAGCCACAGCCCCAGTTCAGGCTCCTCCACCACTCAGGGACAGGACGTCACTCTGGCCCCAGCCATGGAACCAGCCTCAGGTTCAGCTGCCACCTGGGGACAGGATGTCACCTCGGTCCCAGTCACCAGGCCAGCCCCGGGCTCCACCACCTCACCAGCCCAAGATGTCACCTCAGCCCCGGACAGCAAGCCAGCCCCAGGCTCCACCGCCCCCGCAGCCCACATCACCTCAGCCCCGGACATGAGGCCGGCCCCGGGCTCCACCGCCCCCCAGCCCACGGCGTCACCTCGCCCCACCACCGCCCGGCCCCCCCCCCCAGCCCACGGCGTCACCTCAGCCCCGGACACCAGGCCGGCCCCGGGCTCCACCACCTCACCAGCCCAAGATGTCACCTCAGCCCGGACAGCAAGCCAGCCCCGGCTCCACCGCCCCCCCCCCCTCACCGCCCAGCCCCCGGCTCCACCGCCCCCCAGCCCACGGCGTCACCTCGGCCCAGGACACCAGGCCCGCCCCGGGCTCCACCGCCCCCCAAGCCCACGTCACCTCAGCCCTGGACACCACGCCCGCCTTGGGCTCCACCGCCCCCCCAGCCCACGGTGTCACCTCGGCCCCGGGCTCCACCGCCCCCCCAGCCCACGGCGTCACCTCGGCCCAGGACACCAGGCCGGCCCCGGGCTCCACCGCCCCCCCAGCCCATGGCGTCACCTCGGCCCCGGGCTCCACCGCCCCCCCAGCCCACGGTGTCACCTCGGCCCTGGACACCAGGCCCACCTTGGGCTCCACCGCCCCCCCAGTCCACGGTGTCACCTCGGCCCCGGACACCAGGCCCACCTTGGGCTCCCCGCCCCCCCAGCCCACGGCGTCACCTCGGCCCCGGGCTCCACCGCCCCCCCAGCCCACGGCGTCACCTCGGCCCCGGGCTCCACCGCCCCCCCAGCCCACGGTGTCACCTCGGCCCTGGACACCAGGCCCACCTTGGGCTCCACCGCCCCTCCAGTCCACGGTGTCACCTCGGCCCCGGACACCAGGCCCACCTTGGGCTCCACCGCCCCTCCAGTCCACAATGTCACCTCGGCCTCAGGCTCTGCATCAGGCTCAGCTTCCACTCTGGTGCACAACGGCACCTCTGCCAGGGCTACCACAACCCCAGCCAGCAAGAGCACTCCATTCTCAATTCCCAGCCACCACTCTGATACTCCTACCACCCTTACCAGCCATAGCACCAAGACTGATGCCAGTAGCACTCACCATAGCACGGTATCTCCTCTCACCTCCTCCAATCACAGCACTTCTCCCCAGTTGTCTATTGGGGTCTCTTTCTTTTTCCTGTCTTTTCACATTTCAAACCTCCAGTTTAATTCCTCTCTGGAAGATCCCAGCACCAACTACTACCAAGAGCTGCAGAGAGACATTTCTGAATTGGTGAGTATTGGCCTTTCCTTCCCCATGCTCCCCTGAAGCAGCCATCAGAACTGTCCACACGTCAAACCTGAGTCCTTTCCCTCTCACCCCAGATTTTGCAGATTTATAAACAAGGGGATTTTCTGGGCGTCTCCAATATTAAGTTCAGGTACAGTTCTAGGTGTGGACTCAGTGTGGTGGTTGGAGGGTGGGTGGTGGTCATGACTGTAGGGAGGGACTGGTACACTCAAGGTTGGGGGAGAGTGCTGAGCCAGAGCTGGGACCCGTGGCTGAAGTGCCCATTTCCCTGTGACCAGGCCAGGATCTGTGGTGGTACAATCGACTCTGGCCTTCCGAGAAGGTACCACCAATGTCCACGACGTGGAGGCACAGTTCAATCAGCATAAAACGGAAGCAGCCTCTCGATATAACCTGACGATCTCAGACGTCAGCGGTGAGGCTACTTCGCTGGCTGCAGCCCAGCACCACGCCGGAGCCCTTCTCCTTCCAGTGTCTGGGTCCCCACTCTTTCCTTAGTGCTGGCAGCAGGAGGGGCACCTCCTCTGGGAGACTGCCCTGACCACTGCTTTTCCTTTTAGTGAGTGATGTGCCATTTCCTTTCTCTGCCCAGTCTGGGGCTGGGGTGCCAGGCTGGGGCATTGCGCTGCTGGTGCTGGTCTGTGTTCTGGTTGCGCTGGCCATCGTCTATCTCATTGCCTTGGTGAGTGCAGTCCCTGGCCCTGATCAGAGCCCCCCGGTAGAAGGCACTCCATGGCCTGCCATAACCTCCTATCTCCCCAGGCTGTCTGTCAGTGTCGCCGAAAGAACTATGGGCAGCTGGACATCTTTCCAGCCCGGGATGCCTACCATCCTATGAGCGAGTACCCCACCTACCACACCCATGGGCGCTATGTGCCCCCTAGCAGTATCAATCGTAGCCCCTATGAGAAGGTGAGATTGGGCCCCACAGGCCGGGGGAGGCAGAGGCTTTGGCTGGGCAAGGGTTCTGAAGGGGGTACTTGGAAAACCCAGAGAGCTTGGAAGAGGTGAGAAGTGGTGTGAAGTGAGTGGGGGAGGGCCTGGCAAAGATGGGGGGCAGAGGTCAGAGGAGTTCTGGGGGACAGGCCTGGGAGGAGACTACGGAAGAAAGGGGCCCTCAAGAGGGAGTGGCCCCACTGCCAGAATTCCTAAAAGAGCATTGGCTGTCCACATTCATGCTGGCTGGCACTGGCTGAACTGGTGCCACCGTGGCAGTTTTGTTTTGTTTTGTTTTGTTTTGTTGCACCCAGAGGCAAAATGGGTGGAGCACTATGCCCAGGGGAGCCCTTCCTGAGGAGTCAGGGGTGAGCCCTTGTGCCCCTAATCATCTCCTAGGAATGAAGGGTAGACCGAGAAAGGCTGGCGTAGGGGGAGGTTTCCCAGGTAAAGGAAGAAGTGTCAGCAGACCAGGTGAGCCTGGGTGCCTGTGGGGTTCTTGGGAGCTTCAAGGAAGCAAGGAACCCTCCCTCCTTCCTCTCCTGGTCTTTCTCTATGGGACCTAGTAAATAATTACTGCAGCCACCTGAGGCTGGAAAACCACTCCAGGTGAGGGAGGAGAGAGGAGTTTAGTTTTCTTGCTCCTATTTTCCTTCTCCTGGAGACCTTCCTCTCTCGGCTTTACAAAGACACAGATACACAGCCCCCGCCCCCCTGCCCCCCACCCACACCTCCTTAGGCTGGAACAGCAGAGAGTGGAGGGACAAAGAGGCTGATTAGAGCCAAGGAAAGGGAGTGAAGGAGAGCAGAGGGAGGAGGGCAGCCCTGTTTACAGTCACCTGGCTGGTGGGGTGGCAGGTGCTCTCTCTGAATTAACCCTTTGAGAGCTGGCCAGGACTCTGGACTGATTACCTCAGCCTGGGGTGGCATCCAGGGGCTCTAGGAGGTACCTTCTGCCCCTCATCCTGGATCTCTTTTCCTTCCACCCAGGTTTCTGAAGGTAATGGTGGCAGCAGCCTCTCTTACACAAACCCAGCAGTGGCAGCCACCTCTGCCAACTTGTAGGGGCACGTTGCCCGCTGAGCTGAGTGGCCAGCCAGTGCCATTCTGCCCCACTCAGATTCTTCAGGGCCAGAGCCCCTGCACCCTGTTTGGGCTGGTGAGCTGGGAGTTCAGGTGGGCTGCTCACAGCCTCTCTCAAAGGCCCCACCAAGTTCTCGGACACTTCTCAGCCTGTGGAAGTTCATGCCTGAGGGCTCATGCCTGGGAAGTGTTGTGGTGGGGGCTCCCAGGAGGACTGGCCCAGAGAGCCCTGTGATAGCGGGGAACCTGAACTGGACTGAATAAAACGTGGCCTCCCGCTGCGCCAACTTCTGATCTTTCATCTGTGACCCGTGGGCAGCAGGGCAGTCAGAATGTGTGTGAGGGGGCTGGGGGAGGAGACAGGGAGGCCAGGAGGCAGTAAGGAGCGAGTTTGTTTGAGAAGCAGGAGACGTGAGGAGGAGGTGACGTTGGGGAGTAGGGGTGGCCTGAGGAGCCACCTCTGGCTAACGCTGGCAGCACAAGAGGAAGGAGGAAACGAAACCCAGGCGGGCTTTGGAGGGCTAGCGTGACTGGGCTCTGTGACTGAGCTCTGTGTGCCAGCGGCTCTCCCCTCTCCTTGCCTGGCCCACGCCCTCCTTGCCCCCTGGCATGGTGCCCCCAGGTGGCTCTATTCTTAGCTCTCCGGGTGTGAAGTAAATCCTTGGGCAGTGATAACAGCCCAGAGTCAACAGGGTTGAGATAAGCGGAGGCTGGGTCAGATCCGGGCGCTGGCACCAGGCCCAGCCCTCTCCCTGACCCCGGCTGCCCCACCAGCCTGCTGCCCCTGGGGTGGGCTCCACAACACCCTGGGAATGGGGAAGTGGTTCTGGTTCCCTGACCCCTTTGGGCCCAGGCACGTTGCCTGTCCCTTCAACCACATTCCCCCAGGTCCTGGTGCTACAGGCCCGGACGCCCTGATTGGGGCCTGCTGCCAGTAGCCAGAGAGCTATGTCCCCTGGCAGCTGTGATGGGCTCAGGCCGGGCCAGGACACGTGTGGCAGGAGGCTTAGAGCGCCTGGCCTGGGGCCTTCCTCTCTCAGGCACCAGATCCATTGGTTGCTCCTGCCCAGAACCACAGCCTAGCACCCTGCTCCTTCCCGCCTACCACACCCAGCACAGAAACTAACAGGAATGATTGCGCTCAGGGAAGGCAGAGATGTGCCTGGCATCACAGTTTATTCTTTATAAACCATGACAATAACAGCTGTTGCTTGGCACAGGCCTAGCAGAGCCCACTGCAGGGGGACAGCAGCGGGCACCAGAGGCTTTGCCTGGCCCAACCCAATGGGAACACCCAGACTCAGCTGGGTCCCCAAGGGAGACTTGGCACATTGGCATGGGTGCGGGACAGGTAAAGCATGCAAGAGGGAGAAGAGGGACATAAGAGGCATGCTGCTGTGGGGTGTTGGGACCCAAATAAATAAAGCAGGATGACAGGGTCCCCTTCCCCTCACCAGGAGTGCCTGGACAGCGTCCAGCCCCAAAGCCTGCCTGTCCCAAGGCTGTAGTTCAGCATCAGCAGGGCAGGGAGCTTGGCAGGGCAAGGGCAGAGCTGGAGATCATGCCCAGTGTTCCAGGTGCCCTCCCTCCCAATCAGCCTGGGGGGCACAGGACAGGGATGGAGAAGGGGCTCTCTCCACGGCTTGGGTAACATGCCAAAGGCAGGTCATAGGGCAGACTCAGTGGGGGTGGGGGCCTGGCTAACAGGCAATGGAGAGAATGGGGGCCATCCAGAGAGGTGGGCAGAAGAGAGCCCCTGGGTCAAGAGAAAACTGTGGGAAGACAGACACGGGAGAAGGGGCAGGGCCACATTGTAGGAGAGTTTAGGGGAGAAGCTGCCAGGGGGTAACAACCGGGTGCCAAGAGGTTTGGGGGCCAGGGCCCAGGAGGACCCCAGGTCTGCATGAGGGGCCTGGAAGGCTCAGTCCAGCTTGGCGAAGCCCCCAATGGTGACTTTCCTCTCAGGCTTAGTGCCCACTGGCTCCTGGAGCTGTACTGCGCCACCCCCGATGAAGCAAAAGGCAGGGCACACAGGCCCTGAGCAGTCCAGGGGGCACTCCAACAGCCCACGGAAGGACACAGCATCCAGGAAGGAAACCCGGCCCCGCTCATAGTCCAGGCAGATGCCCAGGCGGGGCGGCAGGGGCACTGTGCAGCCGGCTGTGGGGCCATCCCTCCCTGTCAGCCCTGCATTTGAGCTTGCCCCGGACCCCAGCAGGATCTTGCCCATGCCAATGGTTAGGAAAGCGAAGGGCGGCGACGCCTCCACTGTGGCATCCTCAGCACCGCTGTCGTGCCCGCTGTCCGGGTCGTACCTGCAGAAGCGGGTGTTGGGGACGAGATTGTTGAAGGATGGAGTGACGGATGAGGTACCAGAGGGAGACGCTGGAAGGATGGAATGTTAAGGAGCAAGAAGTTGAAGGGATGGATTTTGGGTGTTGAGAAGAAAACGCTGAAGAGGCAGGGGTTAGAGTATAGGGTCAGGCGTTTGGGTTTGGTGGAAAGAGAGCACTGAGAGGAAAGCACATTGGCAAGAGAGGGGCAGGGGGACAGGAAAGACATGGCATTGGTATAGCCCACGGAAAGGCATTGAGAAAAATGGTGTTGGGGAAATCATGCTGGGGAGATGGTTCTGAGGATTAGAGGACGTTAGAAGAATCCGAGATTACTGACTAAGAAAAGAAAGGATGTTGGGAAGGTGGGTGTCGGGAGAGAGATGAGGGTGGATTGGTGTCACAAATGAAGGGTGTTAGAGGTATGCGGGGTTGGGGACAATGGGGTTTAGCAGGGGATTTGTGTTGGGGAGAAAGCATTTTGAAGAAATAAGGTGTTGGGGGATAGAGTGCTGGGGAGAAGGCTTAGGATGAAAAGCATTAGTGGGAGGGTGTTAAATAGGGAGTTGGGGCCGGGCGCTGTGGCTCATGCCTGTAATCCCAGCACTTTGGGAGGCCGAGGTGGGCGGATCACGAGGTCAGGAGATTCAGACCATCCTGGCTAACACGGTGAAACCCCATCTCTACTAAAAATACAAAAAATTAGCTGGGCATGGTGGCAGGCGCCTGTAGTCCCAGCTACTCAGGAGGCTGAGGCAGGAGAATGGCGTGAACCCGGGAGGCGGAGCTTGCAGTGAGCCGAGATCATGCCACTGCACTCCCGCCTGAGCGACAGAGCGAGACTCCATCTCAAAAAAAGAAAAAAAAAATAGGGAGTTGGGGAGAGGAGGGTTATGGAGGTGGGATGTTTAAGGGAAGAATTTTTTTTTTTTTTTTTTTTTTTTTTTTTGAGAAGGAGTTTTGCTCTTGTCGCCCAGGCTGCAGTGCAATGACACAATCTTCGCTCACGGCAACCTCTACCTCCCGGGTTCAAGTGATTCTCCTGCCTCAGCCTCGCGAGTAGCTGGGGTTACAGGCATGTGCCACCACGCCCAGTTATTTTTTTTTGTATTTTTAGTAGAGATGGGGTCACTCCATGTTGGTCAAGCTGGTCTCGAACTCTTGACCTCTGGTGATTTGCCTGCCTCAGCCTCCCAAAGTGCTGGGATTACAGGCATGAGCCACCGCGCCCGGCTAAGGGAAGAAAAATTTAAGATACGGGTGAAGGAGGTCTTGGAGAGCAAAGGTTTTATGGAGAAGGTATATTGGAAATGGAGTGTTAGGAAGAAACGACACAGACGCTTGGAGAGATGGTGTGTTGATCCAGAGTGACAGATGGTTGGAAGGAAGCAGAGATGGCTCTCTCTTCTATCATCCCTTTCCCTGACCACACGCCATGCTCTGAAAATCAGTCCTCAAAAGCCCTTTTGCTGAGCCCATGCCTCTTCTGGACACAGGCCTCCCAGCCTGGCTTCTATGCTCCTACTACTTCCTCCTAATCCCCTCCCAGCCCCACCCTAGCAAGTCTGTGCTCCACTTGCCACCCCTTCTGTGCCCCTCACTCCCACCAGGACCCCCACACCCCATCCCTTCCAGAGGGGTCTGACCTGGGGCTGATCACATCGGGGGCACCCTGGAAACTTTCTTGAAGCTTGCTCTCTAGTCCGACGCCCACCTTGACCAAGTAGGAGGCTGGGTCTACGGCACAGGCCCAGTAGCTGCGGCCCTGGGTCACAGCCACGTCGCCCAGGACCACATCCACACTCAAGTGGCAGCCGGTCAGCAGCCGGTCAGCAGCCAGCAGCAGGGGCAGCCCCGGAACACTGCGTACTGCTCGCTGGTCCTTGCTGATAGCCAGCCGCTCTCGGCTTGCGCCCCAGCGGCCATCGAGGAAGAAGTGCAGGACTGGAAGGAGGGAGAGGGTTGAGATGGAGGAAGAACTTCAGGGACAAACACTGGCACTGGGGGCTGTGAGACTGCAGAACAGGGAACGCGTTGCAAGGGGGTTCAGTCACCAGGAACAGGCAGGGGGTTCAGGAGAATAGGACATGGGAAACTGGAATGGGGGGCATGAGAAAAAAGAAGGGGGCATTCCAAATAGGCGTGGGACCCCAGAGAGTTTTTGTGATGACAGTGGGCACAGAAATCAGTGCTCTGGACCTGGCTGACTCATGGGGCTTCCTCGAACCCCTTACTTGTTGCCAGCCCCATGGACAGTTCCCACTATTCTCTTCCACCTGGTGACATTCCTATTACCATCAATCTGTGCCTTCCAGCCCATACTCTGGGTTCACACCTGGCCCTTATACCCAGCCCCTACTTGGGTGGCAAGGCTTCCCTCTCATGCCCACCGCCTGGAGTCTGAACTATTTTCTAGTCACTTTAGTAACATTTTTGAGCCCTAACCATGAGCCGGACACTGTACTCAGACTCCATGGATCGTCTCAAACCAATTGAATTCTTGCAACCCTATGAGGTAAGCATTATCATTTTTTAGAAATAATTTTTTTTTTTGAGACGGAGTCTCACACTGCTCCCCGGGCTGGAGTGCAGTGGCGCAATCTCGGCTCACTGCAACCTCCGCCTCCCAGGTTCAAGCCATTCTCCTGCCTCAGCCTCCCAAGTAGCTGGGATTACAGGTGCGTGCCACCACGCCCAGCTAATTATTTTCATTTTTATTTTTAGTAGAGACGGGGTTTCACTATGTTGGCCAGGCTGGTCTTGAACGCCTGACTTTGTGATCCATCCACCTCGGTCTCCCAAAGTGCTGGGATTACAGGCATGAGCCACTGTGCCCGGCCAAAAATAATTTATTTTTTATGTATTTTATTTATTTATTTATTTACTTATTGAGACAGAGTTTCACTCTGTTTGCCCAGGCTGGAGTGCAATGGTGCGATCTCGGCTCACCGCAACCTCCGCCTCCCAGGTTCAAGCAATTCTCCTGCCTCAGCCTCCCAAGTAGCTGGGATTACAGGCATGCGCCACCACACCCGGCTAATGTTCTATTTTTAGTAGAGACAGGGTTTCTCCATGTCGGTCAGGCTGGTCTCAAACTCCCAACCTCAGGTGATCCACCCACCTTGGCCTCCCAAAGTGCTGGGATTACAGGTGTGAGCCACCTTGCCTGGCCTTTATTTATTTATTTATTTTTTCCGAGACATTGGAGTCTTGCTCTGTTGTCCAGGCTGGAGTCCAGTGGCACGATCTCAGCTCACTGCAACCTCCGCCTCCTGGGTTCAAGCGATTCTTCTACCTCAGCCTCCCGAGCAGCTGGAATTGTTGGCATGCACCACCACACCTGGCTAATTTTTGTATTTCTAGTAGAGACGGGGTTTCACCATGTTGGCCAGGCTGGTCTCGAACTCTTGACCTTGTGATCTGCCCGCCTCGGCCTCCCAAAGTGCTGGGATTACAGGCGTGAGCTACCTCGCCTGTCCTATTTATTTTTTTTAGAGATCAGGTCTCGCTGTGTTGGCTAGGTTGGTCTTGAACTCCTGGCCTCAAGCAATCCTCCCTCCTTGGCCTCCCAAAGTGCTAGGATTACAGGCATGAGCCACTGCACCTGGCTAGTATTATCATTATCGCTACAGAAAAGGACTCTGAAGTTCAGAGAGGGTAAAAACTTGCCAGAAGCCACCCACACAGTTGGCAAGAGGCAGAGATGGGATTTAAACCCAAGCAGTCTAGCTGCAGAGCTAGTGTGTGTGAGACCTACTATGTTATATGGCCTCTCTAGTGGCCACCGGTACCAACCATCAGGGCCTGGGCCCTGGCATACCCCATGCCCTTTGCACGACCACCTGTGCCTGCTCACTCACCAGGTGCTGGGGGCGTGTGCAGGTGCACATCTTCACTGTACTCGCCGTAGCCGGCCTTGTTGCAGCCGCGGACGCGCAGCACATACACAGAGCCTGTGTCGGGGTTCTCAAGCAGGGCACTGGTGCCCCTCACCTCCTCCCGCCGCTGCCAGCGGGTGGGGCCCGGTTGGGCAGGCACATCCGTGCGCCGGAACTCAACAGTATAGTGCCAGGCAGGTGGTGAGTGGGGGGGCAGCCGCCAGCACAGGAAGATCTGATCATAGGCAAAGGTGCGCTGGGTGTCAATGACGGGGGCCTCAGGCACTGTTGGAAGAGACAGCAGGGGTCAGTCAGGGCCTGGCCACTGGCCTGGCATGGAGGGCAGGGGCAGGCAGGAAAAGGGAAAGCAGCGGGAGCCGGGGGGGTGAGTGTGGGTGAGAGGGAGCTGGGGAAGGGCTCATCTGGGAACTGGGCACAGGAGGGGCAGGGCAGGGCCCAAGAGAGAACAAGGCAGGAAAGCGCTGGGCTGGGGGTCAGGACACCTGTGTGCTAGTCCTGGGCTGCTGCTACCTCACTCTGGCCTGGAATAAGTCACTTTTGGGCCTCAGTTTCCTCCCCTGTCAAATAAGGGTATCAGATCAGGTAAGTTCTGGGGGCCCTTGCAGCTCAGATATTCTATGAGTTAAGAGGAGCCCCAGGGAGGGGCAGGCAAAGGCCACTGGAGCCCACAGGCAAGAGGGCGCCGAGCAGGAAGGAAGGGGACCAGGCTCAGAAGAGAGATTTAGGAGGCAGCAAGGTGGAAAGTGGGGACAACAGAGGGACAGCAAAAGCTGAGGGCAGGGGTTGGAGGTCAAGGGAAAGGAAGTGCAAGGCCAGAGGGCAAAGGTCACAAGGACAAAAGGTCAGAAGGGCCAGGATTATGCAAGCGCCTGAAGAAGGCAGAAGAGAGACAGGGCATTGGTCCAGTGGGAGGACCACGAGGTCGGGGCAAGGCAGGAAAGAGAAGGAAGCAATGAGTGGTTGGCTGAGATGCGTGGGAGCAGCGGGATGGGAAGGGGGCCCGGCGGCCGGCAGGGCCCCTGGGGCAGGGCCGCTGACTTGCCTGGGGTGCTCCGGAGCAGAGTCCGCGGTGGCCACAGCCTACAAACAAAGAGAGGGAGAAGCAGCGCTGAGCGCGGTAGGACGGTGTGGCAGGGTGGGCTGGGTGGGAGGAATGGCTGGCCAGGCCAGGCAGGAGGCCGGGGAGGTCCCCGGTAGGCACTGCCCCCCGGGCCCGCTGCTGGGGAGGAAGGGAAGAAGGCTCTGGTTGGGCATGGGGCCTGGTCATCTCCTTACCTCGCAGGAAGTTAAGCTCTGTCAGCAGCTTCATCTCACGCCCCACGTCGAGCTGGCAATGGCGGAAGGAGGAGCTGGCAGCTGGCCGGAACGTCTGGAGGGCTTCAGTGGCTCGGGCAATCCTGGGATGGGGGCAAGAAAGGGTCAGGCACTGCCATATGGGCAGCCACCCTTCCCCTCAATTCTGTCTTGCCTGCCCCTAGAGCCTTGGGAACTGCTTTGGGAGCTGGTATCAGTTTGGCCTCATGAAAATCCTCAGAACCCCAGTTCTCCACCTGGCAGTACTGTCGACATTGTCCTATATGTTGGTCACACCCATGATGTCCCTGCCCCCTTAGGAGCCCACGCCCCTGAGTACCTGTTGTGCAGCTGCTTGGCGGCTTGCACAAAGCAAGGCTGGTCTGTTTCCTTAAGTACTTCCTGGGCATAGCCCACCAGACCTGAGCCATCCAGCAGGCTCCGGTGCTCCTGGATCTGGGCGCTGAGACGGGCCAGCCGCTCCTGCTGGCATTCTTCAATGGCCTGAAGCAGTGATGCCCGCTTCTCCTCCAGCACAGCCCCCAGCCCCCGCACCAGCTGTGACACCTCCTCCTTGGCCTGCTGACCACTCACCTGCCCAGGGAGCAACACCCAAAGGATGCGTGACTTACTATCTTCTTTTTGGAGGCAGCACTTGTGCTGGCCTCCTTGGACACCACAGCATGGCTAAGGTCACAAGGGATCTGGGGAAATCCTACTCACCCATTCCTACAGGGCCTGGGCTCATGGCTGCAAAGGCACCTCTAGATGGACTCAACTCCTGGTCATTTATGCCAACCTTCCTGGAACCCCATATCATAATCCCTGCCCCTTAGTGACTCACCCAAATGAACAAGGCCATGGCTACCCTAATGTCCACTTGGACTGCACTAATTAATGTCCACTGGCATCTATGCCATCCTTAGTTGTCCATCCCCATGTCAGCCAGCTCAAGCAACCTGGCAGAAGGTATCAGTCATCACCTCATTCTAGCACTGGGAATGTGTGCCATCCTCGGTAGGCTCCTGAGCCTGAGAGCATCTGAGCTACGCGTGGGGTTTTTTGAGGTACGCATGGGGTTTCTCGAGCTCTCTCCTGAGCTATAGCCACCCTGCCCCCCCACTGCAGCCCAGGTACAGCCTGGCCTGGGGCACTGGTGTTCCTGAAAACTTGGTTTAACCAGAACCTGGACACCTCACGGGCTTCCTGAGCTAGCAATGAGGTGATTGGGTCATGACCACCCACACCCCCTTCCTGCCCTTACTCCCAGGCAGAGCCCAGGGCCCACCTCTGCGCCCTCCCTCACCTCGGTGTGCCTCACGGCCTCCTCCAGCTCACAGATCTGGGTCTGTACCGTGTCCTGGTTTCCCAGGATGTATGTCAGGCTCTTTGTCAGCTTGTCCTGAGGGGGAAGAAAGAGGTGGGCATCAAGCCCAGCTCTGCAGAAGCCAGCAGTTGGGAGGAGGTGCAAGAGGGTAAGAGTGTGAGTTAGCACTAGGGTTGGATAAGGGGGGTCTTTACCTTGAGGGCCTGGTAGGCACTGAGTACTGGTGTGATCTTGTGCCCGCTGTGGGTGCGCCGCACCCGGCAGAGTTGACATACCAGCCGTTGACATGTCTTGCAGTAGTGGGTCACCTCTTCCTTGTGGTCTGGGCACATAAGGCCCTAGGGACACAAAGAACAATGTGATGGTCAGACAATGGTGTGGGTAAGGGTGCTACGCTACCACTACAGCAGTTTGATGCCCTGCCTCCACTGGCAAGATGGGAGTGGAGACATCCCCTGGTGGTGTTCCACAGTGCCACCTGGTGGTACATACTGGCATCAAAGAGAGCCTTTCCTGCAGTCTCGGGGCGGTGCCCATTTCACCAGCATTGCACCTCCCTTCATCTCTCTCATTGGGATATGTGGCAATAACAGTAATACTGATGCCAATTAATCTTAGCCTGGTAGTTAATAATTAACCTTGTCCATCTTGTTTACTGCTGTATCTCCAACACCTAGAATAGCACCATGCACATAGGTGCTCAATAAATATTTGTTCAGTGAGTGAATGCACACAGACCTTTTTAGTGTGCACGTAACACTTTTTAGTGAACAAACATTATCTCACGACATCCTCTCAGCAAACTTTTAGGTATGGACATTGCAGGGCAGATACTACCATCCCCCTACAGGGATGTAAATGAGATGGAGGCCCAAAGTTGTTGAATGATTTGTCCAGTGACTTTGTTACAGATTACAGAGATAGGTGCTTAGCATTGGAAAACCCTTCCCACTTCCTTTTGGAAACCCACAATGCCAGGCACCCCCACCCACCTGCCGCAGCATGTCCCTCCCTCCCCAGGCCTTGGAAGGGCTGGCTCACCTTGGGGCGGAAGGAGAGGGTGGGCAGGGTGGGCTCATGCTGGGCCTTCTGGGTGCCCCAGGGGTGGAAGAGCTTGAAGCACTCATTGCAGAAGGTGGCGCGGCACTCTGTGCAGCCCTTGGTGGCCTCTAGTGGTGGGGGCTTGCACAACTGGCACAGGATGGCGCCTCCCACACTCACACTCTGGCGGTACCGCTCCACGACACGCTCCAGGGTCAGGTTCCGGAAAAGCCCCGCCAGACCCCGCTCCCCAAGCTCCACATCACCTTGGCAGGCTGGGCACGGGAACATGATCACTTGGGGGTGCAAAGCACCTCGCTTCCTCCCAGGGTAGGTCCCAAAGCCTGTGGGTGAACCAGGGAGGTAAAGGACATGAGAGTTACAGCTGGCTGGGTGTGGAGAAGCCTGTTTAATTAAATTAGATGTTCATTGTGCCAGAGTTCAGCTCTCATTAGAGCCTGCGTAAGCAGTATCTCCACTCCCCAGAAAGACAGACAGATGCCCCGACCAGTGATGGACTTCTTCCATCTTCCTGATGAATAGCTCAGCGTTCCCATCCCCACCCTACAGGCCCCAGTCCCACCTGACTTAAGCAGCCGGTCCAGGCGGTCTGGCTTGGGGAGAGTTCTGCGGGAGAGGCGGGGGCTGCGGGTGGAAGGGGTGGAGGCAGGAGAGGTGGGCTCGGAGCTGGGGTCCCCACCATGTCCTATGTAGCCCTGCTGGCCCAAGACCTCTCGGGCACAGGCCTGGCACACGTTGTGGGTACAGGGCAGCACCAGCGGCTGCTTGTACATCTCTTGACACACTGGGCACAGCAGTTCCTTCTCCATGTTCTTCATGCTGGTCTGTGGAGGGACCAGGAGGCTAGGTCAGCACTTGGACACTTAGGCATACCTCAGCAGCCCCTTGGCTGCCCTTGAATACCCTAGGGGTCTGAGGAAGGAGCAAGACAAGCTACCTGCAGCTTTTCCGCAGCACCTGCCTTGGGCTGGTTCACAGACCTTCCCAGACCTCTGTCCCTTGCTTCTCTTTCCCCGCTGCAGAGCTAAAGGCCCAGAGGAGGGACGGTTGAAGCTTGTGCCTGCTCCAGCCTCAAGCCCAATCCCCATTTCTCCAGCTGCAGCAGCCCCAGCTGGCAGCCCCCTCACCTGCCTCCATCCCCCATCTCTGGGCAGCTTGCCCCTGGCATTTTTCTCAAGGACACTGCCCATTCTGCAGCTCCATGCAGACCCCCACTCCCTTCTCTAGCAGCACCCCCATGCCGTGATTCCTCCCGATAGCCAGGCGAGGCTGGCACTCCATCCTGCTCGCTCCATACGTCCTCCTGCCGCGGCTCCGGCCTGCGGCCACTCCAGCCTCCATTCCCCATCCTTCACTTCCCCATCGGTCTCCTCCAATCCCTCTTACCAACCCATTCCCCTTCGCCCCCATCAGGCCCTCCCGCCCTCTCCCGCAGCGCAACCCGGTCAGCTGCACCCCCTTCTCTGAACTAGCGGGGGAATCAAGAGCCCCGCCTACTCGCCCCCTCCCCACCGGAAGTCCCCTCCCCCTCTTGGTGGCGAGAGTGGGGGTCCTCAGGCTATGCCCCACCCCCACACCTCACCTTGGTCCCTCTCTTCGCAGCCATCCCGGTCAGGGGCGCAGCTGACACAAAGGAGGGAGGAACAAGGAGGGGGGGAGGAAGTGGTGGGGGGGAACACGGTTGGCACCGCCCCTGGGAGAGCCGGGCACGGGTTGCCATGACAACCGCAGGCTCGGAAGCAGCCCTGAGTGGGGGTGCGTGGGGTGGGGTCTTGGGGAGGGGTCCAAATTGGGAACTGCACTGTGGGGCGGCTCCTACATCATCCCCCACCTGTCCTCAGTTTTCTTGGAAAATATCCAAGCTCACACGTCCCCCTCCTCATAACAGCGCCTTTCCCCTGAAGCCCCAGCCCCGGTGCACTGCTGCAGGCCACCCCAGCCCACCCGCTGCGTCTGGGCTGCTTCTAGCTCCTCCTCACGCCCCAGCACACCGACGCCTTCACGGCACTCACCTCCGGGCTGCTCCCGGGATTACCCTCTCATACCTGCATCCTGACCCTCCCAGCCGTTTCTGCCATCGCTAGCCCCGGTCTACATCCCAGCATCTTCCTGGATCCCCACCTGTTCCAGGTCCCAGCTTGCCCCAGAACCCTATACGCCCCCTCCCCTTCCCTCGACCCCACCTTAACTCACACTGATGCGGACCAGTGCGTCCATGATGGAAGTGAAGGTCTGCATATCCTCACCCTCTGCCATGGCCCTACCGTGCCTGCCCACCCCTGGGTGCCCGATCCCGGCTGCGGCTGCGAACCCCGGGCTTAATGCAGGAGCCCAGTGGGGGTGTGAGGAGGGCTGGGGGGGTGAGGTGTCACTGCGCATGCTCCCGGGACCAGCCTCGAACAGCGCCCGTCGGGGTAGGGGGTGGGAAATGGTTCTCCCCACGTGGTTCTCGAAAGCCGGTCGGGGGGTTGGGGAATATGGAAAGGTATTTGAGGGGGGAGCCATTTCTTACATTCTCATTTTTCATTGGCTCCTAATTTTACTCATATAAAGCGGGGGATTAGTTTCGGAGGAAAATGGGTTCCTGCTTGGGAGCACTAAATTTTGGGTTGGGAGATGTTGAGGCACGGGGCAGGGAGGTTTGAGGAACGTGCACTAGAGATGACAGAAATGGCAAAGAAGACAGAGATGGGATAGATGCCACAGGCATGGGCCCAATGACTTAAAGAGATAAGTGCAGCTTGTACAGAGTGGCAGCAGACGCACCAGGTATGAGGAAAGCCTGAGGACCAGGGCGGTGGCCGAGGATGCCCCCTCGACGCATTATTTCCTCCCTGTCGCAAGAGGGCGCTGCGTCCAGGCACTGAGAGGAACTAAGAGGAGAACGCCGGGAGTAGCAAGTCCTCGTTAAGCGCTGACGCATGTGCATAGCTAACCGCACCCGGTTCAGCTCGCCTTTCTTGGCCAGAGGCGCCGGTTGGACTCACGGGCGGGGCATGATGGGTAACGGGACTGGTGGGGTCCCCAGGAAGTCCTAGAGGGGGTCGGGGTTTGGGTGGACAAGCTTTCCTCGTCCTCTCCCGGCAGAGCTGACGTGTCTTGGGTTCCACCGGGAGAGGGCATTTCCACCTGACGGGAGGGTTCGGGGTTTTCCAGGGCTGGGGAATACCTAGGGGTTGCCACGCTGTGTGGGGAGTTGGGGCGTGTGGCTGCAGTCCCGGGAGTTCTTGGAGGGAGTCGGCCCACCGAGCTTCTGGACCGGCTGATCTGCCCGTAGCTTGCCGGAGGGAAGGCGCAGCCTGACTTTCCGTCCCTTCTCCCATCCCCTCCAGTGGTGGGTACAGGCACCTCGCTGGCGCTCTCCTCCCTCCTGTCCCTGCTGCTCTTCGCGGGGATGCAGATGTACAGCCGTCAGCTGGCCTCCACCGAGTGGCTCACCATCCAGGGCGGTCTGCTTGGCTCGGGTCTCTTCGTGTTCTCGCTCACTGTATCCTCCCTGCAGTTGGAGGGGGCGGGCCACGTAGGCATGTGCCCTTCCCTTTCCCCACACAGCTCTGTCCCCGTTGCACGCCCTACTCCTTAACTCCCTCAACCAGGCCTTCAATAATCTGGAGAATCTTGTCTTTGGCAAAGGATTCCAAGCAAAGATCTTCCCTGAGAGTAAGTGAATATTGGAGCTTGAGTATTTGAACTTTCTCCTCTTTAACCTCCTGAAACATGATACTGAATTTCCAGATGCTTAGGTGGTAAAGGTTGTTAAGGAGAAATATATTTACTGAAGCTGTCTGAAGACAGATGACGCTTTTCGATTCTGCACCTTGTATAGCTCCTGGAGTTGGAGCTGGAAGAGAAGGCCTTTGAAAGCAAGAAACTTTGGTACCTTCTGGCCAGCTCCCAGGGAAGGTTTGAGGGGAACAAGCAAATTTGGGCTGATGTTTTGCATCTATTCACTGGGAGGCGGTCCTTGTTCCCACCAGAAGAAGCAGCAGGACCAAGTTCAGTATAGAGTTCTGATGTGAAATTGACTCAATATTAGAGAATTCTACTTATTTGAGGGGATTGTGAAGAGCCTAAATACTAGAGGCACCAAATTTCTATGGCAGCAGAAATCCTGACCAAATCAGAATAACTGTTAGATTATTTCCTGTTTGGAATAATTCTTGTTCAATTGCCCAAATCAGAATAACTGTTAGATTATTTCCTGTTTGGAATAATTCTTGTTCAATTGCTCATGTAATCAAGAATTGATGATTCAGTTATTTATGGAGAATTAAGTTTATAAAGCAAATTAAGTGTCAAGGCCAGATTACTTAAGGAATGCCACATGCTCAGAAATTCACAGCAGATGCAATCTCATGTAAAACCTTCATCTGGTAAAACAAAGATCTATCATGGTTGCCCTTAATCTTTTCTCTCTTTTTTTTTTTTTTTTTTTGAGATAAGGTTTTACTCTGTCGCCTAGGCTGGAGTGCAGTGATGTGATCATGGCTCACTGAAGCCTTGACCTGGACTCAAGCAGTCTTCCCTCCTCGGTCTTACCAGTAGCTGGGACTACCGGTGAGTGCCACCACACCCAGCTACTGTTTTAAGTTTTTGTAGAGATGGGGTTTCACCATATTGCCCAGGCTGGTCTCGAACTCCTGGGCTCAAGTGATCCTCCTGTTTCAGCCTCCCAGAGTGCTGGAATTACAAGTGTGAGCCACTGCCTGGCTGCCCTCATTTCTTTGTCCCCCTCTAGGACTTGCTTTCTCCGCTTAGCCCTTTTGCAGGCTTCAGAGTTCTTTCCATCCAGTAGCCCCGGGACTTCTCTCTGTTAGATTTTGTTTCCATATGTATTATCTTCACTTGCTTTTTTTTTTTGGAGATGGAGTCTCGCTCTGTCGTCCATGCTGGAGTACAGTGGTGTGAACTCAGCTCATTGCAGCCTCTGCCTCCCGGGTTCAAGTGATTCTCCTGCCTCAGCCTCCTGAGTAGCTGGGATTACAGGCGTGCGCCACCATACCTGGCTAATTTTTGTATTTTTGGTAGAGATAGGATTTCACCATGTTGGTCAGGCTGGTCTTGAACTCCTGACCTTAAGTGATCCACCCGCCTTGGCCTCCCAAAGTGCTGGGATTACAGGTGTGAGCCACTGTGCCCGGCTTTTCAGTTGCTTCTGAAAGAAACCATTGGCTGGGTGGGATGGCACACGCCTGTAATCCCAGCACTTTGGGAGGTGGAGGCTGGCAGATAGCTTGGGCCCAGGAATTCAAGACCAGCTTGGGCAACATAGAGAGACCCCATCTCTCCAAAAAAATGCAAAAATTAGCTGGGCATGGTGGTATGCACCTATAGTCCCAGGTACTTGGGAAGCTGAGGTGGGATGATCGCTTGAGCCCAGGAGATCAAGGCTGCAGTGAGCTGAAACTGCACCACTGCATTCCAGCTTGGGCGATAGAGTGAGATTCTGCCTCAAAAATTAAAAAAAAAAAAAGAAAAGAAAAGATGCCATTGTGGTGGGGCAAAGTTCTTGGCCCACTTTGCCTTCTCTGCCCTCTCCACTTGGGCAGGTGGGGCCCTGTTTGTCTTTGCTTTTGTCCTCTCACCCTCTCTCCCATTATATTCCAGGTAACCTAAAATCCTTTCCTGCCCCCATGAAGAAGTGGATCCATGCACTCTGCCCTCCAATCATTGTCCAGGGAGCAAGCCCTTCAACGTCCACCACTGGTCACCCAGCTTAATGAATTGACTCCCATTGTCTGGCTTCTTTTGGAAAGGGCTTAACTGGGTTCCCCAAATGGGAACACACCTTGCCCTTCAGACTCTATTGTCCATCACCTTTCCTTTTCCCTTTTATGGGAGGAAAGCCAGGGTAGGGAAGTTACATGAGATTTGGGGCAGAGCTGGTAAAAAAAAAAGCATACATCTACATCCATGTTCTTTTTTTTTTTTTTTTTTTTTTTTTTTGAGACAGGGTCTCACTCTGTTGCCCAGGCTGGAGTGCAGTGGTGTGCGATCACAGTTCACTGCAGCTTTGAACTTCCTGGCTCAAGGGTTCCTCCCACTTCAGCCTCCTGAATAGCTGGGACTACAGGCAAGTGTACCAGTGTACTACCATGCCTGGCTAAATTTTTTTTAATTCAATTTTTTTTTTTTTTTTTTTAAGGGATGGGTCTCACTTTGTTGTTCAGGCTGGTCTCAAACTCCTGGGCTCAAGTGATCTGCCCACCTCAGCCTCCCAAAGTGCTGGGATTCCAGGTGCAAGCCACCACACTCAACCTCCTACCTCCATGTTCTGGGTATCATTAAGGTCATCCGAATCCTCCTGCTGTGGTCATGCTTACCCTTCTAAGCAGGTTCCCCAGGATTCAGAGAGCCCCGGATTTCTCCTGGACTCCATGTGCAGATGCCTAGTATTTCCATTCTGACCGTTGCCCTCCTTGTTTCTTCTTGCCTCCCTAGTTCTCCTGTGCCTCCTGTTGGCTCTCTTTGCATCTGGCCTCATCCACCGAGTCTGTGTCACCACCTGGTATGTTCTTGACAGCTGGGTAAGGGGTGTAGCATTCTGTTCTTTGGCATTGGATCCTACTGTGATGGTGCCAGACTTTTTCCTTCCACACCTACCTCTCCCTCTGTTCTCCCTCCTTTGTCCTTCCCCGTTTTCCTAAACTTGAACTTGGATTCTTTCCCTGATGCTAGTGTCTTCCCTAGGAGACACCGGGCTGGCAGATGCCCACTGGTGCCATGACCTTTCTGTCTTCACCATATAGCTTCATCTTCTCCATGGTTGGTCTGTACTACATCAACAAGATCTCCTCCACCCTGTACCAGGCAGCAGTTCCAGTCCTCACACCAGCCAAGGTCACAGGCAAGAGCAAGAAGAGAAATTGACCCTGAATGTTCAATAAAGTTGATTCTTTGGAGCTCTGTGAGTTGTGATATGTTGTGGGTGTCATCTACCAGTGCCCAGCTTAGATGTACAGAATGTTAAGACATTTGGGCACCTGCTGTTTTCAGACGTTGGGAGTGGTGAGGCTTTCCTTCCTCCCACATTCATTTTTACCAATTATCTGTTGAATACTGTCAGTGCCGTTGGAGTGGCATATACTTGTGTGAGTCTCATCATGGAAGAAAAGTACATGAAGGTTCTGCAGTCGTGATCTTTGGGGAAAGGGGTAAAGACTGCAATGCAGGAAGTCCTGCCCGTCAGTACCAGAAGGGATCTTGGAGCAAAAAAGTAAAGGAAGGAAAGGTCCCGTATACCTACACTGTTTCATGGGGTTCCACGTGGTATCTTTGCCACTCCAGCTCCCTGCCTTGAGCAAATGAGCCCCTTGCTGCAAGTGCATAGGTGGGACTTCTCTCCTGATGCTGTCCCTGGAACCTATCTGTTCTACTCCAGCATGAACATATGCCTTTGTTTAGAAAGACTCCCCAGGTGGTCAACTGCTCCTAGCCTGTTTGTTCTGGTGCCTTCATTTTTTCCCCATTTTGTAGCCAAGACACTGGGAACTTCCTAAGTTGTAGCGAAGTATATAAAACAATAGGAGCAAGGACACCAACCTCTGAGCCAACCTTGATGGAAATGCAGGTGGCTACTTGCACTCTGCCCTGTTTGTGCTCTGTCATGAGGAACAACTCTGTGCAGAGTGCCTGTCCTAGGTGCCCTCCCTCGTGCTGAATGGCGTGGGTTTTAGAGTACACACCTCATCTTGGTCAGCTTTGTCTTTTCCAGAGCTTGATAATGGACAATAAAGACTGGTGGGTTGGGCCAGCCATGGTGGCTCAAGCCAGTAATCCCAGCACTTTGGGAGGCTGAGGTGGGTGGATCACTTGAGGTCAGGAGTTTGAGACCAGCCTGGCCAACATGGGGGAACCCCATCTCTACGAAAAATACAAAAATTAGCCGGGTGTGATGGTGTGTGCCTGTAGTCCCAGCTACTCGGGAGGCTGAGGCACGATAATCGCTTGAACCCAGGAGGTGGAGGTTGCAGTGGGTGGAGATTGCACCACTGCACTCCAGCCTGAACGACAGTGAAACTGTCTCAAAAAAAAAGGTGGGTTAGTTGAATGAAATAACCTGTCCTGACAAACAAAATCCTGTCCATAGGTGCCTGAGTTAGGGAATAAGACTCAGTGAAGACGAAGAAGTGAGTAGAGGAGTTTTGGTCAAGGATTAGAGGCCACCCCACCCCACTCCCATCTTTGGCTAGAACACTTGCCCTTCTGTAACCTGCCCAAGGAGGAAGTGCTAGGCAGTTTATCCAAAACGCCTGCAGGGGGCGCTATAGACTCACGTCTCCCTCCTGGAGGTTAGCGGCACCCTCCCAGGCAAGCTAGCCCTGAGGGCCGGGAGTGGCGTTAGTTGCTGCTGGGTCCGTCAGTGTGGAAACCAGCCTTCTTGGAAGACTCGAAAGACTGGTCCATTTGGAAGGACTGAATCCTGAATTAAGCCTCTTCTCCTCCTAGGCTGGGAGTGGAGGCAGAAAGTTCAGTGGAGACCAGAGAGAGCCTCCCTGAGAGGATGGCCGCTCTAAGCTCTGACTCACTCGTACTGATGGTTGGGCAGGGCGGTGGGTTGTAATATATGAGACCCTCTGGGAGAGGACGAGGTTGTCCAAGTTGGTCTCTGGGCCTAAGGGGAGGCTGGGTTGGCTCTAAGTCTCCCTGTCAAACCTCGACTTTGTCCTAACCCGTGGGAGCATTGGGCAGAGGGTCAGGTCCCAGTCCAGGTGAGCACAGACACAGCCTAGGGCGGGGAGGGAGGAAGGGAGTGGCGGGAGGCGGGATGGGGCCACCAGAGGGCACCATGCCTTCCACAACAAGAGCTGGCTTGGGTGGGGACCAGCAGCAAGCATCATCTCTATGGCTAGAGGAGGGTGGGGAGGAGCCGGAGAGCAGGTGCCAGGGCAGTGCCAAGGGATCTGAGCACCTGCTGCCACCCACTGCGTAGGCACCAGGAGCAGCATGTGGCCCAGGAATAATGACGCCTTCCTCAGGGAATGAGTGCATTTACAAGGCAGGTTGGCGCCGACGTCGCCGCTCTGCACCCTGCCTGGTTGCAGGCTGCCTGCACCTGACCTGCCGATTAACCCTGGCAGGGGTATCACAGCCGCCTAATCACCATCATTAAGTAAGGGGCGTGAGGACTCCATGGCTGCCAGAGCCCTGAGGGTGAGAAGGGCAAAGGTGCTAATCTCTTGGCCCCTGGACTTCTGGGGCTCATTTCCACCCCAGAGGTGGCGGTAGGCCTGAGGGAGAGAGAGGCGTCCCCGCCCCTGGGGGACAGAGGGAAGCCAGATGTTTCCTCCTGCTCCCTCACACGTGGCCCTGACACCCGCCGGCGCCCGCAGCCAGCTCCGGAAGCCGGAGTAAATAATGCAGGGGATGGGGCTGCGGGGAGTGCGGGAGGGCGCTCGCTCTGCGGGTTCCTGGGGGCAGAAGGGATGCCTCCAGAGAAAAGGGAGAGCAGTGGGAATGTGAGACCAAGGGCAAGGAGGCTGACTCCCTGAGGACTGGCACTTACGCCGTGCCGGCGGGTCAGGGCGGGAGGGTGGGGGCGCCCAGGGCAGGCAGGGAGGGGGAGTCTGCGCCAGGCCTTGGCTCCAGCCCTTTCCGGCCCTTATTGTCCTTGGTGAGAACAGGACGCTGTCCCGTTCCCACTGCCGGGCTCCCCCAGCTCTGCTCCCCAGGAGCTCGGGAAGGATGTTGGGAAACAAGAGAGAGCCAGAGACCCGTAGAGACAGAGATGCTGAGAGACACAGAGACAGATACAAAGGGGAAAGGTTCAGTCAAAAGCGGGCATTGAAGCTTATTGTGAGCCCAGTGGGGCCTGAGCGCTGTGGGAACTGCGAAAGAATGGGAAGGCTGGAGGCCCTGCCCTCGGGGACCTCCGGGCTGGCGTGCCCTGTGCGCACTCCTCCTTGACTTAGGCTTACTAGGATCTGCCTCCCAAGCAAACAATGGCGGGACTCTCACATAGGCACAGTTGGGGCACTTAATAGCTCTGCTTTAGGTACCTTTCTTTGCTTTTCTCCCAGCAGCCTGGAAGTTCCTCAGGGGGCAGTGCCGGGATCGGGATCAGGTTCCCAAAGCCACCCCCGCACCTCCCACTCCCAGGGCTGAAAGCCAGCTGGCCACACAGAGGTTGTTCTGTAAATGCTATTTGGTTGAGTTCCTGCAGAGGCAGAGAGAGAAGCCCCCCAGTTGGCCCTATGGTTAGGCATCCCATCACCTCGGGTGAAGGGTCAGGTGGAGGAGGCCTGACCACTGGCAGGAGGCAGAGTTCAGAGCTTTTGGCAGGGTTTGAAGAGCCAGCTATTCCCACCCTAGTCTCTGCAGGGGGCCAGGGGCAGGGTGGGAAACGACCCACAGATCTCAGCAACTGCTCCCTTGGAGACAGGACTTCTGAAAGACAGAGAGAAGTCTAGGTCCCTACTGTCTGTGGAGGTTTCAGATACACTTGGAAATGAAGAAAAACAGGCACGTTTACATTTGATAAATTAACACTTTTTTTTAATTTTAGTTTTGCAGAGCGTTTTTCTCAGGCTGGTCTCGAACTCCTGGCCCCAAGTAATCCTCCTGTCTAGGCCTCCCAAAGTGCTGGGATTACAGGTGTGAGCCACTGCACCTGGCTATCCACAAGATCATTACAGAATTTATAGAAAATTTTCCTTTACAGGGAACTTCAGGTCCTATTTTATAATTTAAAGTCTTGTGACAGGAACTTAAACAAATTTACAAGAAAAAAACAAACAACCCTATTAAAAAATGGGCAAAGGGGCTGGGCTTGGTGTCTCACGTCTGCAATCCCAGCACTTTGGGAGGCTGAGGCAGGTGGATCATGAGGTCAGGAGTTCGAGACCAGCCTGACCAACATGGTGAAACCCCGTCTCTACTGAAAATACAAAAATTAGCTGGGTGTGGTGGTGTGTGCCTGTAATCCCAGCTACTCAGGAGGCCGAGGCAGGAGAATCACTTGAACGCGGGAGGTGGAGGTTGCAGTGAGCCGAGATTGAGCCACCGCACTCCAGCCTGGATGACAGAGCCAGACTCTGTCTCAAAAAAAAAAAAAAAAAGCCTCCGAAAGTGGGCAAAAGACATGAACAGACACTTCTCAAAAGAAGACATACATGTGACCAAAAAACATATGAAAAAAGCTTAACATCACTGATCATTAGAAAAATGCAAATCAAAACCACAACACCACCATCTCTTGCCACTCAGAATGGCTATTAAAAAGTCAAAAAACATCCGGGCATAGTGGCTCACGCCTGTAATCCCAGCACTTTGGGAGGCCGAGGCAGGTGGATGTCCTGAGGTCAGGAGTTCCAGATTAGCTTGATCAACATGGTGAAATCCTGTCTCTATTAAAAATAAAAAAATTAGCCAGGCATGGTGGTGTGCGCCTGTAATCCCAGCTACTCGGGAGGCTGAGGCAGGATAATTGCTTGAACTCAGGAGGCAGAGGTTGCAGTGAGCTGAGGTCGTGCCACTGCACTCCAGCCTGGGTGACAGAGCGAGACTCTGTCTAAATAAAAATAAAAATAAAAATAAACTCGAAAAACAACAGATGCAGGCGAGGTTGTGGAGAAAAAGGAACGCTTTTACACTGTTGGTGGGAGTGAAAATTGGTTCAACCATTGTGGAAGACAGTGTGGTTATTCTTCAAAGACCCAGAGGCAGAAATACTATTTGACTCAGCAATCCCATTACTGGGTATATACCCAAAGGAATATAAATCATTCTGTTATAAAGATACATGCACGTGTATATTCATTGCAGCACTATTCACAATAACAATGACATAGAATCAACCTACATGCCCATCAATGATAGACTGGATAAAGAAAATATACACCATGGAGGTACATATACACCATGGAATACTATGTATATATACGCCATGGAATACTATATACACAATGGTACATATACACCATGGAATACTATGCAGCCTTAAAAAGGAATGAGATCATGTCCTTTGCAGGGACATGGATAGAGTTGGAAGTCATTATCCACAGCAAACTAACACAGGGACAGAAAACCAAACACCACATGTTCTCACTTATAAATGGGAGCGGAACGATGAGAACACATGGACACATGGTGGGAACCACACCACTGGGGCCTTTCAGAGGGATGGGGTATGGGAGAGAGAGCATCAGGAAGAATAGCTGATGGATGCTGGGCTTAGTACCTGGGTGATGGGATGATCTGTGCAGCAAACCACCACGGCACACGTTTACTTTTGTAACAAACCTGCGCATCCTGCACATGTACCCCAAACTTAAAAGTTGAAAAAAAATGTCTTCTGATAATAGGCATACCAGATTCATTGTACTATTCTTTCTACTTGTGTGTGTGTGTGTGTGTGTGTGTGTATATAGCTATTCTCCTGCCTCAGCTTCCCAAAGTGAGCCACCGAACTTGGCCCTCCTTTTGTATATATTTGAAAATTCCATAATAAAAGTTAAATCAATTTTATGGTAAGTTCTTACATTCTGTTCTATCAGAGTAACAGCGTGACTGTAACCACACTTGGAGATAACATCAGAAGTCTAAATTTGAGGCCTTATGTGTCAATAAAGCCTGAGCCAAATGGCCCTCATGGTCTGTGAGGAGCCCTTCTCTGAGAAATCCTCTTTTTTTTTTCTTGAGAAGGAGTCCCCCTCTGTCGCCCAGGCTGCAGTGCAGTGGTGCAATCTCGGCTCGCCGCAACCTCCACCTCCTGAGTTCAAGCAATTCTCCTGCCTCAACCTCCTGAGTAGCTGGAATTACAGGCATGCACCACCACACCTGGCTAATTTTTGTATTTTTAGTAGAGATGGGGTTTTACCATGTTGGCCAGGCTGATCTTGAACTCCTGACCTCAGGTGATCCACGTGCCTTGGCCTCCCAAAGTGCTGGGATTACAGGCGTGAGCCACCGCGCCCAGCTGAGAACTCTTATATCAGGTAAGTTGGGAGACAAGAGCCGGCAAAGGTTACCCTATCCATTTTAGGAAGAGGCTGTACTGTCAGGAGGAACTGGAGGGCAGGATTCCTGTCCATAGAGGCCCAGATCCTACAGAAATAAACCCTTCCACATTCCCCTTTTCTGGGTTAAGAGTTACCATGGGGGCCAGGTGTGGTGGCTCATACCTGTAATCCCAGTACTCTGGGCGGCCGAGGCGGGTGGATCACCTGAGGTCAGGAGTTTGAAACAAGCCTGGCCAACATGGTGAAACCCCATCTCTACCTAAAATACAAAAATTAGCTGGGTGTGTTGGTACATGCCTGTAATCCCAGCTATTCGGGAGGTTGAGGGAGGCGAATGGCTTGAACCCAGGAAGTGGAGGTTGCAGCGAGCCGAGATTGTGCCACTGCACTCCAGCCTGGGCTACAGAGGAAGACTCCGTCTCAAAAAAAAAAGAGTTACCATGCGGCCTCAGGATTTTTCAAGGAAATTACTGAAACCGAGGTATGTGTATATCTGTGTGTGAGGGTACTAGGAGTGACACCCCAGGGAGACCCCTCCTTTCTGTTTTCAGCCTCTGTCCCCAGGGGGAAAGAGCCCACTTCTTGAAATCAGACAGACTTAATTTCTAGTTTTGGCCCTGACACTTACCAGGTGAGGGTCCTTGGGCAAAGTGAGTGATCCCTCTGCACAATAAGTTCCTTAACTGTAAAATGGGGATAATAATACCTACCTCAGTGTGTGGTAATGTGGATTTTAATTAAATAACAGTGCAGAAGAGCCTAGCATTGCACTTGACATACTAGGCATTTGACAAATGTTATTTCTTCCCTTTGTGATGACAACAACCACCTTTAATTGAACATTTACCACTTGCCAGTCACTGTACTCGTGCTTTACAGATATCCTCAATTTTAACCCTTCCACCAACCTCATAAGAGCAATATTCTTACTTCGTGTGATGGTTAATTTTATGTGTCAAGTTGGCTGTCACAGTGCAGTGATAGAATGTAGTCATTCTTTTGGGTGTTTCAGTGACAGTGTTTTGGGATGAGATTAGTATTTAAGGCTGAGTGAGGTGGCTCATGCCTATAATTCCAGCACTTTGGGAGGTGTGGGCGGGTGGATCACCTGAGGTCGGGAGTTTGAGACCAGCCTGGCCAACATGGTGAAACCTCGTCTCTACTAAAAATACAAAAAATTAGCCGGCATGCAGGGCGATGGTATATTAATCCAGCTTTGGGAGGTCGGACGGGGATCCGAGGTCAGGAGATCGAGACCATCCTGGCTAACACGGTGAAACCCCGTCTCTAAAAAAAAAAATTAGCCGGGCGTGGTGGTACACGCCTGTAGTTCCAGCTACTCTGGAGGCTGAGGCAGGAGAATGGCATGAACCTGGGAGGTGGAGCTTGCAATGAACCGAGATCGCGCCACTGCACTCCAGCCTGGGTGACAGAGCAAGACTCCATGTCAAAAAAAAAAAAAAAATTAGCCAGGCATGGTGTCGCAGGCCTGTAATCCTAGCTATTTGGGAGGCTGAGGCAGGAGAATTGCTTGAACCAGGGAGGCAGAGGCAGCGAGCTGACATTGTGCCACTGCACTCCAGCCTGGGCATCAGAGCAAGACTCTGTCTCAAAAAAAAAAGAGAGAGCAAGAGATTAGTATTTAAATATTTAAATTGGTAGGGTTTAGGTAAAGCAGATTGCCCTCCATCCATGATGTGGTTGGGTCTCATCCAGTCAGTTGAAGGTTCAAACAGAACAAACGACTGACCTTCCCTGAGCAAGAGGGAGTTTAGAAGCACATAGCACTGAGACTTGAACTGCACCTTGACTCTTCTCTGGGTCTTCAGTTGGCCCACAACCCTGCAAATCTTGGATTTACCAGCCTCCATAATGGTGTGAAACAATTCCTTTTTTTTGGCAGAGATGGGGTCTCACTCTCACTTAGGTTTGAATGCAGTGGCACTGTTATAGGTCATGCAGCCTCATACTTCTGAGCTCAAGTGATCCTCTCATCTCAGCCTCCTGACTAGCTGAGACTACAGGCAAGCACCACCAGGCCCAGCTAATTTTTTCTTTTTTCTTTTTTTATAGAGACGGAGTCTTGCTATGTTGCCCAGGCTGGTCTCAAACTCCTGGGCTCGAGTGATCCTCCCACCTCGGCCTCCCAAAGTGCTGAGATTACAGGAGTGAGCCACCGTGCCTCTCCCTCTCTTTCTCTTGCCATATACGTATACATGGAAAGAGAGAGAGTTCCTGAGGGGCAGCACCAGGATCACACACACACACACACACACCCTATTGGTTCTGATCATCTGGAGAACCCTTGACTAATACACCCTGTTTCAGTAAAATGAAATGGGGTTAAATGGAAGAAAGGCTAATCTGCTCAAGATTATACACAACTGATAAATGAAGGTGGAATTGGAGTTCACATTCAGATCCATCTGTGCCCACCATGTTGCTTAATGAGCACGACTACAGTGCATGGTTACAACACACCATTTGGCTCCTGCCACCTCTCTGACGTCGCCTCCTTGCTCTCTTCCCCACACTCACTCCATCCTGCCCCCAGACCCTGCATGTCCCCTGTGCCAGGCATGTTTCCACCTCGCGGCCTTTGCACTTGCTATTCCTGTGCCTGAAACACTTTCTCAGCAGGTATCTACACTTATGTCTTCTGTATGTCATTCAGGTCTCTGTGCAAATGTCTCCTCAGACAGGCCTTTCTGATCATGCTATATGACACAGTACAGCCTGTCACCCTCTAGCCCCTTACCTTGCTATACTTTTCTTCATAGTACATTTCACTACTTGGTGAATATGTTTTATTTTTATTTTTAGTAGAGATGAGGTCTATGTTGCCCAGGCTAACCTTGAACTCCGGCCTCAAGTGATCCTCCTGCCTTGGGCTCCCAAAGTGCTGGGATTACAGGTATGAGCCACTGGGCAGGTTTAGTTGGTATATTAAATATTTATTTTTGTCTTGTCTGTCTCCCATCACTAGAGCATAAGGTTCATTGAAGGCAGAGAATTTGTCTATTTTGTCCACTAGAATGCCATTTGGCATACAGTAGGTGTTCAACAAATGTTTATTAAAAGAAGAACCAAGGGCCAGGCGCCTTGGCTCACGCCTGTAATCCCAGCACTTTGGAAGGCTGAGGCGGGCAGATCACCTGAGGTTAGGAGATTGAGACCAGCCTGACCAACACTGAGAAACCCCATCTCTACTAAAAATACAAAATTAGCCGGGTGTGATGGCGCTTGCCTGTAATCCCAGCTACTTGGAGGGCTGAGGCAGGAGAATCACTTGAACCTGGGAGGTGGAGGTTGTGGTGAGCCGAGATCGCGCCATTGCACTCCAGCCTGGGCAACAAGAGCGAAACTCCATCTCAAAAAAAAAAAGAAGAAGAAGAACCAAGAACCCCACTGGCAACACACCACTCTTGTACTTTGAGCTCTTTGTTGAAACTCAACTTCTACCCTGCATCAACTCCAAATTGTTGAATCCTCAGAATGATCCAGATGTTTTTCTCAGCTGCTCAGACCTGTTCCTGAGTCCGTCCACCTTCAGGCTATCATATTTTCCCATCTTCGTCTCTTGTAGCTTACCTTCTCTAGGAAACCCTGACTCGCCCAGCCCCTTCTCCACTACTCCCCTTTTGAAAGTTTGTCTGTGTTTTTGTTAATTGCATGTGCTTTTGTCCTGTTGCCCTATGGAACTGTGGGTGCCCTGAGGGCAGGGATGAAGTCAACACAACCTGACTACCTGAAACCTTCCCCAAGGACCTAGTAATTACCTTGACACCTGTGGACATCCAGAAATCCCTACTGCCTGACAGGCATACAAGGGGGAGCTGCTCACCCCTCTAAGGGGTGGGGCCACTACTCGAGGGACCAACTAGGTTCACGCCATTCTCCTTCCTCAGCCTACCAAGTAGATGGGACTACAGGCGCCTACCACCACGCCCCGCTAATTTTTTATATTTTTAGTAGAGACAGGGTTTCACCATGTTAGCCAGGATGGTCTCAATCTCCTGACCTCGTGATCCGCCCGCTTCAGCCTCCCAAAGTGCTGGGATTACAGGTGTGAGCCACCATGCCTGGCCAGGGTGATGTAAGTGTTTTGAGCATGTTTGAGTTAGGCTAGTCCAAGCTATATGTTTGGTGGTTTAGGCGCACTAAACTCACTTCAACTTACAATATTTCCAACTTACGATGACTTATGGAGGTGTAGCCCCATCAGAAGTCAGTTGAGAAGCATTTGTATAATAAAGTGTCAACATGTTGGAAGACTGGCATCACTCAATGAGTCGATATGAATATCTTCAAATATTATAAAATTATGCGAGTAAAGGATCAATGCAAAGTGCAAGAGAAACCAATGAATTGTAATGTAACAGAGTATGAAAAGTCCATTGATACAGTTTTATTTATTTATTTATTTATTTATTTATTTATTTATACTTATTTAAAATTGTGGCCAGGCACGGTGGCTCATGCCTGTAATCCCAGCACTTTGGGAGGCTGAGGTGGGCAGATCATTTGAGGTCAGGAGTTCAAAACCAGCCTGACCAACATGGTGAAACCCCATCTCTACTAAAAATACAAAAATTAGCTAGACATGGTGGTGGGCACCTGTAATCCCAGCTACTTGGGAGGCTGAGGCAGGAGAACTGCTTGAGCCTGGGAGGCGGAATTTGCAGTGAGCCGAGATGGTGCCACTGCACTCCATCCAGCCTGGGCGACAGAGTGAGACTGTCTCAAAAAAAAATTGTTTTATTTTTAATTTCTGTGGGTACATAGTGGGTGTATATATTTATGAGGTACGTGAGATATTTTGGTGTAGGCATGCAATGCGTAATAATCACATCATGGAAAATTAGGTATCCCTTCCCTCAAACATTTATCCTTTGTGTTACAAACAGTCCAATTATCGTCTTTTAGTTATTTTAAAATGTACAATTAAATTATTATTAACTATAATCCCCCTGTTGTGCTATTAACTACAAGGTCTTACTCATTCTAGCTATTTTTTGTACCCATTAACCATCCCTACACCCCCCTACTATCCTTCCCGCCCTCTGATAACCATCCTTCTATTCTCCATCTCCATGAGTTCAATTGTTTTTATTTTTATTTATTTATTTATTTTTTATTTTATTTTTTTTTATTTTTTTGAGACGGAGTCTCGCTTTGTCGCCCAGGCTGGAGTGCAGTGGCGCAATCTCGGCTCACTGCAAGCTCCGCCTCCCGGGTTCACGCCATTCTCCTGCCTCAGCCTCTCCGAGTAGCTGGGACTACAGGCGCCCGCCACCACGCCCGGCTAATTTTTTTTTTTTTGTATTTTTAGTAGAGACGGGGTTTCACCGTGGTCTCGATCTCCTGACCTCGTGATCCGCCCACCTCGGCCTCCCAAAGTGCTGGGATTACAAGCGTGAGCCACCGCGCCCAGCCTTATTTTTGTTTTTTTACTTATTTTTATTTTATTTTATTTATTTTTTTTTTCTGAGACGGAGTCTCACTGTGTTGCCCTGGCTGGAGTGCAGTGGCGCAATCTCGGCTCACTGCAACCTCCGCCTCCCAGGTTCAAGCGATTCTCCTGCCTCAGCCTCCCGAGTAGTTGGGACTACAGGCGCGTGCCACCATGCCCAGCTAATTTTTTGTATTTTTAGTAGAGATGGGGTTTCACCGTGTTAGCCAGGATGGTCTTGATCTCTTGACCTCGTGATCTGCCCACCTCGGCCTCCCAAAGTGCTGGGATTACAAGCGTGAGCCATCATGCCCAGCCTATTTTTAATTTTTTATTTATTTTTTGAGACAGAGTTTTGCTCTTGTCGTCCAGGCTGGAGTGCAATGGTGTGATCTTGGGCCACTGCAACCTCCGGCTCCTGGGTTAAGTGATTCTCCTGCCTCAGCCTCCTGAGTAGCTGGGATTACAGGCGCCAGCCACCATGCCCAGCTAACGTTTATATTTTTAGTAGAGTTGGGGTTTCACCATGTTGGCCAGGCTGCTCTTGAACTCCTGACCTCAGGTGATCCACCCACCTCAGTCTCCCAAAGTGCTGGGATTACGGGCATGAGCCACTGCCCCCAGTCTATTTTGATTTTTAGAACCCACAAATAAGTGAGAACATGTGATGTTTGTCTTTCTGTGCCTGGCTTATTTCACTTAACATAATAACCTCCAGTTCCATCCATGTTGTTGCAAATGACAGAATTTAATTCCTTTTTATGGCTGAATAGTACTCCATTTTGTTTATGTGCCACATGTTCCTTATCCATTCATCTGCTGATGGACACTCATGTTGCTTCCAAATCTTGACTATTGTGAACAGTGCTGCAACAAACATGGGAGTGCAGATATTTCTTTGATATACTGATTTCCTTTCTCTTTTGGTATACACCCAGCAGTGGGATTGCTGGATCACATGGTAGCTCTATATTTAGATTTTTCGAGGCATCTGTAAACTCTGCTTGCACTAATTTACATTCCCACCAACAGTGTAGGAGGGTTCCCTTTTCTCCACATCCTTGCCAGCATTTATTATTACTTGTCTTTTGGATATAAGCCATTTTAACTGGGGCAAGATGATATCCCATTGTAGTTTTGATGTGCAGTTCTCTGATGATCAATGACGTTGAGCACCTTTCCATATGTCTGTTTGCCATTTGTATGTTTTCTTTTGAGAAATGTCTATTCAAATCTTATGCCCATTTTAAAATCAGATTATTAGATTTTTTTTTCCTAAAGAGTTGTTTAAGCTCCTTATATATTCTGGTTATTAATCCTTTATCAGATTGCAAATATTTTCTTCCATTCTGTGGGTTGTCTCTTCACTTTGTTGTTATTTCCTTTGTTATGCTGTTTAACTTGATGTGATCTCATTTGTCCATTTTTGCTTTAGTTGCCTGTCCTTATGGTATATTACTCAAGAAATTTTTGCCCAGACCAATGTCCTGGAGTTTCCTCAATGTTTTCTTGTAGCAGTTTCATAGTTTGAGGTCTTAGATTTAAGTCTTTAATCCATTTTGATTAGATTTTTGTATATGGCGAGAGACAGGGGTCAAGTTTCATCCATTTTTTTTCCTGTGCAATCTGCCTCCCTTGTTTCATTCTTCTGCAGATGAATATCTAGTTATCCCAGCACCATTTATTAAAGAGAATGTTTTTTTCCCCAATGTATGTTCTTGGCACCTTTGTAAAAAATGAGTTCACTGTAGGTGTGTGAGTTTGTTTCTGGGTTCTCCATTCTGCCATCGGTCTATGTGTTTGTTTTTATGCCAGTTCCATGCTGTTTTGCATACTATAGCTCTGTAGTATAATTTGAAGTCAGGTAATGTGATTCCTCCAGTTTTGTTCTCTTTGCTCAAGATAGCTTTGGCTATCCTGGGTCTTTTGTGATTCCACACAACTTTTAGGATTGTTTTGTCTATTTTCATGAAGAATGTCATTGGTAGTTTGATAGGGATTTCATCAAATCTGTAGATTGCTTTGGGTAGTATAGACATTTTAACAATATTGATTCTTCCAATCCACGAACATGGAATATTTCTATATTTTTGTGTCTTCTTCAATTTCTTTCATCAGTGTTTTGTTTTTCTTCTTTCTTATTTATTTATTTATTTTTGAGATGGAGTCTCACACTGTTGCCCAGGCTGGAGTACAGTGGTGTGATCTCCTCTCACTGCAACCTCTGCCTCCTAGGTTCAAGTGATTCTCCTGCCTCAGCCTCCCGAGTAGCTGGGACTACAGGTGCACACCACCACACCTGGCTCATTTTTGCATTTTTAGTAGAGACAGGATCTCAGCATGTTTGCCTGGCTGGTCTTAAACTCCTGGCCTCAGGTGATCCACCTGCCTCGGCCTCCCAAAGTGCTGGGATTATAGGCATGAGTCACCGTGCCCAGCCTTTCTTTCTTATTTATTTTTGTAGAGATGGGATCTCACTATGTTGCCCAGGCTAGTCTCAAACTCCTAAGCTCAAGCAATCCTCCCACTTTGGCCTCCCAGAGTGCTGGCATTACAGGTATGAGCCACAGCTCCCAGCCTCATCAGTGTTTTATAGTTTTCATTGTAGAGATCTTTCACTTGTTTGGCTAAGTTAATTCTGAGGTATTTAACTTTACTCATGGCTGTTGTAAATGGGATTACTTTCTTGATTTCTCTTTCAGATTGTTAACTGTTGGCATAGAGAAATGCTACTGATTTTTGTATGTTGACTTTGCATCCTGCAACTTTACTGAATTTGTTTATCAGTTCTAATGCTTTTTTCATGAAGTCTAGGTTTTTCCAAATATAAGATCATATCACCTGCAAACAAGGATAATTTGACTTCTTCCTTTCCAGTTTGGGTGCTCTTTTATTATTTTTTTTTTTTTGAGGCAGAGTTTCTCTCTTGTTACCCAGGCTGGACTGCAATGGCGTGATCTCAGCTCACTGCAACCTCCGCCTCCCGGATTCAAGCAATTCTCCTGCCTCAGCCTCCCAAGTGGCTGGGATTACAGGCATGTGCCACCACGCCCGGCTAGTTTTTTATTTTTAGTAGAGACGGGGTTTCTCCATGTTTGGTCAGGCTGGTCTCGAACTCCTGACCTCAGGTGATCCGCCAGCCTCGGCCTCCCAAAGTGCTGGGATTATAGGCATGAGCCACCATGCCCGGTCCTCTTTATTTTTTTCTCTTGTCTGATTGCTCTAGCTAAAACTTTTAGTACTATACTGAATAACAATGGTCAAAGTGGGCATCCTTGTCATGTTCTAGATCTAAGAGGAAAGGCTTTCAGTTTCTTTGCAGTCAGTATTTTACTAGCTATGGGTCTGTCATATATGGCATTTAATATGGTGATGTATGTTCCTTCTATATTCATTTTTTGAGGGTTTTTATCATGAAGTGATGTTGAACTTTATCAAACGTTTTCTTAGCATCAATTGAAATGATTACATGGTTTTTGTCCTTCATTCTGTTGAAAAGATGCATCACATTGATTGATTTGCATAAGTTGAATCATCCTTGCATCCCCAGGATAAATCTCACCTGGTCATGATGAATGATCTTTTTAATGAATTAGTGAATTTTGTTTGCTAGTATTTTGCTAAGAATTTTTGTGTCAATATTTATGAGAGATATTGGTCTGTAGTTTTCTTTTCTTCATCTGTCTTTGTCTGGTTTTGGTATCAGTAATACCGGCCTTGTATAATGAATTTGAAGTATTCCGTCCTCCTCTATATTTTGGAGCAGTTTGAGTAGGACTGGTATTAGTTATTCTTTAAAAATTTTTTCTTTTTTTTTTTTTTTTTGAGACGGAGTCTCACTCTGTCGCCTAGGCTGGAGTGCAGTGGCGCGATCTTGGCTCACTGCGAGCTCCGCCTCCCGGGTTCACGCCATTCTCCTGTCTCAGCCTCCGGAGTAGCTGGGACTACAGGCGCCCGCCACTGCGCCCAGCTAATTTTTTGTATTTTTAGTAGAGACGGGGTTTCACCGTGTTAGCCAGGATGGTCTTGATCTCCTGACCTCGTGATCCACCCTCCTCGGCCTCCCAAAGTGCTAGGATTACAGGCGTGAGCCACTGCGCCCGGCCTAAAATTTTTTTTCTTTTTTGAGACAGAGTCTTAGGCCGGGCATGGTGGCTCATGCCTGTAATCCCAGCACTTTGGAAGGAATCCCAGCCTGGGCAACAGAGTGAGACTCTCTTGTTTTTTTTTTTTTTTTTTTTTTTTTTTTTTGGAGATGGAGTTTTGCTCTTGTTGCCCCCAGGCTGGAGTGCAATGGCCCAATCTCTGCTCACTTGCAACCTCTGCCTCCTGGGTTCAAGCAATTCTCCCACCTCAGCCTCCCGAGTAGCTGGGATTACAGGCATGCACCACCATGCCTGGCTAATTTTGTATTTTTAGTAGAAACGGGGTTTCTCCTTGTTGGTCAGGCTGGTCTCGAACTCCCAACCTCAGGTGATCTGCCCGCCTCGGCCTCCCAAAGTGCTGGGATTACAGGCGTGAGCCATCGTGCTGGGCCTAATTTTTGTACTTTTAGTAGAGATGGGGTTTCAGCATGTTGGCCAGGCTGGTCTCGAACTCCTGACCTCACTGATCCACCTGCCTTGGCCTCCCAAAGTGCTGGGATTACAGGCATGACCCATCACACCTGGCCTCTTTTTTTTTTTTTTTTTTTTTGAGACAGACTCTCACTCTGTCGCTCAGGGTGAAGTGCAGTGGCACGATCTCTACTCACTGCAACCTCCGCCTCTCGGGTTCAAGCGATTCTCCTGCCTCAGCCTCCTGAGTGGCTGTGATTACAGGCGTGCACCACCACGCCCGGCTAATTTTTGTAATTTTAGTAGAGACGGAGTTTTGCCATGGTGGCCAGGCTGCTCTGGAACTCCTGACCTCGAGTGATCTACCACCTTGGCTTGCCAGAGTGTTGGCATTACAGGCGTGAGCCCCTGCACCTGGATTTTTTTTTTTTTAAATAGAGACAGGGTCTCTCTATGTTGTCTAGGTTGGTCTCCAACTCCTAGGCTGTGGCGATCCTCCCACATTGGTCTCCTAAAGTGCTGCGATTATAGGCATAAGCCACCGTGCCCAGCCTACTGGGAGACTGTATTATTACAGCTCTGATCTCATGACTTGTTATTGCTCTATGTGGGTTTTGGGTTTCTTCATGGTTCAATCCCGGTAGGTGAGATGTATCTAGGAATTTATCCATTTCTTCTGGACTTTGCAATTTATTGGCATATAGTTGCTCATAGTAGCCACTAGTGAGCCCTTGAATTTCTGCGGTATTAGATGCACTGTCTCCTTTTTAATCTCTGATTTTATTTATTTGGGTCTTTTCTTTTTCTTTTCTTAGGCTGGCTAAACGTTTGTCAATTTTGTTTATCTTTTTAAAAAAACAACTTTTTGTTTGTTGATCTTTTTTATTTCATTTATTTATTTATTTATTGAGATGGAGTCTCACTCTGTTGCCCAGGCTGGAGTGCAGTGACGCGATCTTGGCTCACTGCAAGCTCTGCCTCCCAGGTTCAAGTGATTTTCCTGACTCAACCTCCCGAGTAGCTGGGATTACAGGCACCCGCCACCACTCCTGGCTAATTTTTTGTATTTTTTGTAGACATGGGGCTTCGCCATCTTGGCCAGACTGGTCTTGAACTCCTGACTTCATGTGATCTGCCTGCCTGGACCTCCCAAAGTGCTGGGATTACAGGTGTGAGCCACTGCGCCTGGCCTGATCTTTTTTATTTTATATTTTTATTTTTATTATATATTTTTGAGATGGAATCTTGCTCTATTGCCTAGGATGGAGTGCAGTGGCATGATCTTGGATCACTGCAAACCCTGCCTCCCAGGTTCAAGTGATTCTCTTGCCTCAGGCTCCGGAGTAGCTGGGATTACAGGCGCATGCCACTACGACCAGCTATTTTTTGTATTTTTAGTAGAGATGGGGTTTTCTTCATTTCAAATTCATTTATTCATTTCTTTCTTTCTTTCCTTTTTTTTTTGGGTGGGGGACAGAGGGGACAGAGTCTTACTCTGTTGCCTGGGCTGGAGTGAAGTTGTGTGATCTCAGCTCACTGCAATCTCTGCCTCCCGGGTTCAAGCAATTCTCCTGCCTCAGCCTGAGTAGCTGGGACTACAGGTGCATGCTGCCACACCCAGCTAATTTTTTGTATTTTAGTAGAGACGGGGCTTCACTGTGTTGCCCAGGCTGGTCCCGAACTCCTGAGCTCAGGCAATCTGCCCTGCTTGGCCTCCCAAAGTGCTAGGATTACAGGTGTGAGCAAATGCACCCGGCCCAAATTCGTTTATTTCTGATCTGAACCTTATTATTTATTGTCTTCTCCTAATTTTGGGTTCAGTTTGCTCTGCCTCAAGTTCTTTAACACGCATCATTAGGTTATTTGGTTGTTTTTCTTCTTCCTTTTTTTTGAGAGGAGGGTCCTGCTCTGTTGCCCAGGCTGGAGTGCAGTGTCGAGAATCATGGCCAACAGCAGCCTCGACCTCCCAGGCTCAAGTCATCCTCCCACCTCAGACTCCCAAGTAGCTGGGACTATAGGCACGCACCACCCCATCTGGCTAATTTTTGCATTTTTGTAGAGGCAAAGTTTTGCCATGTCGCCCAGGCTGTTTTTCCTCTTTTTTTGATGTAGGCATTTATAGCTATAAATTTTCCTCTTAGTACTGCTTTCACTGTATTCCATAGGTGTTAGTACGTTGTGTTTCCATTATCATTTGTTTCAAGAAATTTTTCAACTTCCTTCTTAATTTCTTCATTGACCCCCTGGTCATTCAGGAGCATATTGTTTAATTTCCACGTATTTGAATAGTTTCCAAAATTCCTTTTGTTATTGATTTCTAGTTTTATTCCACTGTGGTCAGAGATGTTTGATTTTATTTCAATTTTTTTGAATTGAATGTTTTAAGACTTGTTTTGGGAGTAACATATGGTCTATCCTTGAGAATGATCCCTATGCTGAGGAGAAGAATGTGTGTTCTGTAGCCATTGGATGAAATGTTCTATAAATATCTATTAGGTCAATTTGTTCTGTAGTGCAGATTAAATCCTGTATTTCTTTGTTGATTTTCTATCTGGGAGTTCTGTCCAATGCTGAAAGTTGGGTGTTGAAGTCTCCAGCTGTTTATTCTTTTTTTTCCCCCAAGCCTAACTGTATCCAGTTTTATTAAAGATACTTTGCATAAAAAATCATGGTATTTCAGGCAGGACATGGGCAGATAACCATTAACAGTATACAACAACTTTCAAACTCCCTTCTTCAATGGACTACCAAAAATCAGAAAGCCACTATAAAACCCAATGAAGTCTTCATCTGATGCTCTGAACAGGGAAAGTTTAGAGTCAGAGTTAACATTTCACATTAAGCATGTTGTTTAACAACTTTTCACAAGCCAACCCTGACCTTCAGGAAGTGAAATTAAAATGGCAGAATTTATCTGAAGATCCACAATCTAGAAACAGAACCACTACTTTTTTGTTTTTTTGAGACGCAGTCTAGCTCTGTCGTGCCCAGGCTGGAGTACGGTGGTGTGATCTCGGCTCACTGCAACATTTGCCTCCCAGGTTCAAGTGATTCTCCTGCCTCAGCCTCCCAAGTAGCTGGGATTACAGGCATCCGCCACCACACCCGGCTAATTTTCTGTATTTTTAGTAGAGAAGGGGGTTTCACCATATTAGCCAGGCTAACCCTCGACCTCAGGTGATCCCCCCTGCCTCGGCCTCCCAGAGTGCTGGGATTACAGGCGTGAGCCACCACACCCTGCACCACTGCTCTTTTGACAGGTGCCATCTCAGTGACATCACTGGAAAGTCCAGATTGCCTGACACACTAGTAACCAATGATTGGAGGTCAGGTTCCAACAGATGTCTGGGCTTAAGGGAGTTAAGTCTATGCTGAAAGATGGAAAGGGAGAAGAGGATATAAAAACAAATTTGTTTTTTCCTTTCACAAGGCTTTTGTGCCAAGGTGGCCATGTGTGTCAAAGTCAGGGAATCCCTTCTCCTGGGAGACAAGAGGAAGTCTCTCAGAACTAGAAGGAAAAGACGATTTCCCCATATCAATCCAGCTTCAGAGACATTCTATTAGTGACATTTGCTCCTTCTCCCAAAAACAACAATGAAGTATTCTGTGTGCTAACAATATAGCTTAAAAAAAAAAATCTGGGCCGGGCGCGGTGGCTCACGCCTGTAATCCCAGCACTTTGGGAGGCCGAGGCGGGAGGATCATGAGGTCAGGAGATTGAGATCATCCTGGCTAACATGGTGAAACCCCGTCTCTACTAAAAATACAAAAATTTAGCCGGGCATGCTGGCGGGCGCCTGTAGTCCCAGCTACTCGGGAGACTGAAGCAGGAGAATAGCGTGAACCTGGGAGGCAGAGATTACAGTGAGCTGAGATCACGCCACTGCACTACAGCCTAGGAGACAGAGCGAGACTCCGTCTCGAAAAAAATAAAAAATAAATTTAAAAAATCTGCATTTTTATAAAACTTGATACAAAATAGTATTTCAAACTGTGCACTCACCAGAAGTACACAGTTATCAAAAATGCACACACTTCCCCTGGCATCTCCAGCACCTTCAGCTTTCTGTTCCTGGTCTGTTTCGGCATCTCCATTTTCTGCAGGGTTATTCCCCCCCTTGCCAGCATCAGCTTCTCCCTTTTTCTCTTTGGGTACCTTCTCCCCCTTCTTTGCAGGGGCGTTTTTAGGCTTGGGCTCTGGCTTTGGAGGAGCAGGTTTAGCAGACAACCTCACGGATCTCCTCTGTGGTTCATCCTTCACCTTGGCTTTATCTCCTTTAGGATCCCCTTCAGCCTTTCCCTTGGACATGGTGGTGGCAACAGAGACGGGACGTAGGCGCTGGGCACGCGGGTCGGTCTGGGGGTCATTCTTGTCTCTTCTTCTTCTATTCTTTAGCTCTAATAATATTTACTTTATATATATGGATGCTCCACTGTTGGCTGCATATATATTTGTAACTGTCATAACCTCTTGCTGAATTGACCCCTTTATCATTACATAATGAGCTTCTTTGTCTCTTCTTACAGTTTTTATCTTGAAATTTATTTTGTCTAATATAAGTATAGCTACTCCTGCTCTGTTTTGGTTTCCACTGGCATGGAATATCTTTTCCCTTTATTTTCAGTCCTATGTGTATCTTTACAGGTGAAGTGCCCAACACAAATACTTTTATTTTATTTTTTTGAGACGGAGTCTTGCTCTGTCACCCAGGCTGGAATGCAGTGGTGCAATCTCGGCTGACTGCAACCTCCATCTCCTGGGTTCAAGCGATTCTCCTGCCTCAGTCTCTCAAGTAGCTGGGATTACAGGTGCCTGCCACTGTGCCCAGCTAATTTTTGTATTTTTAGTAGAGACAGGGTTTCACCATGTTGGCCAGGCTGGTCTCGAACTCCTGAACTCAAGTGATCTGCCCGCCTTGGCCTCCCAAAGTGCTGGGGTTACAGGCATGAGCCACCTTGCCCAGCCCACAAATACTTTTAAGGGGTTTTTAATCACTTGACCCTGGCCAGCTTTTCCAACCTCATCCCTGCCACTGCCCCCATGAAACATTCTTTGTCTCAGACACAGCCACAAAAGATTGCCCACCACGAACTTTCAGGCCTCTCATTCAAGCTGTTCCCTTGGCCTTACACGCCCCCTCCCCTCACCTAAACAACTCTTACTCATCTTTCCAGTATCAACTCAGGCTTCTGGGTCTCTATGAAGCCTTCCCTCCAGACAGTCCCTTCCTTCTCTGTGTTCTGTTTAACTTTGCATATCCTTTTATCTTCAGTACAGAGGCTCTTAGATTTGGAATTTGTCTCTCAAATTGCTTGACTGGGCTCAAGCAATCCTCCTGCCTCAGGCTCTGGAGTAGCTAGAACTATAGGCGTGCTCTACCATGCCAGCTAAAATTTATATATACATGTGTATATATATATATAATATATGTATATATATAATATATGTATATATGTATATATATAATATATGTATATATGTATATATGCGTATATATATAATATATGTATATATGTATATATGTATATATAATATATGTATATATATAATATATGTATATATGTGTATATAATATATGTGTATATATATGTGTATATATGTATATATAATATATGTGTATATATTATATATGTGTATATATGTATATGCATGTATATATACATATATTTAAATATGTATACATTTAATTTATATATATATTTAAATTTGTGTACTTAAAAAAGTATTTAAAACTGTGTACTTCTGGTGAGTGTACAGTTTGAAATACTATTTTGTATCGTTTTATAAAAATGCATATATTTTATAAAAATGTATATATTTAATTTATACATATTTAAATTTGTGCATTTTTGATAACTGTGTACTTCTGGTGAGTGTACAGTTTGAAATACTATTTTGTATCAAGTTTTATAAAAATGCATATATTTTATAAAAATGTATATATTTAATTTATACATATTTAAATATGTATATATTTAATTTATATATACATATTTAAATAAAAAATATATATTTTTAAATTTTTTTTGAGACAGAGTCTTGCTCTGTCGCCCAGGCTGGAGTGCAGTAGCACGATCTTGGCTCACTGCAACCTCTGCCTCCGGGGTTCAAGCAATTCTCCTGCCTCAGCCTCCCCAGTTGCTGGGATTACAGGCGTGCACCACCACACCCAGCTAAATTTTGCATTTTTGGTAGAGATGGGCTTTCACCACGTTGGCCAGGCTGGTCTCGAACTCCTGACCTGGTGATTCGCCCGCCTCAGCCCCCCAAAGTGCTGGGATTATAGGTGTAAGCCACCGTGCCCATCCATTTTTAATATATTTTTTTATAGAGACAAGGTCTCACTATGTTGCCCAGTCTGGTCTCAAACTCCTGGCCTCACACGATTCTCCTCCCAAAATGCTGGGATTACAGGTATGAGCCACCATTCCCAGCAAAAGCTCCAATTAAAAAAAAATTATTATTTTTTTTTAACCATGACACAGCCTCAGGAGGTCCTGATGACATGTTCCCCAAAAGCCCCAATTTTTAACTCCCAAGCTGCTCTGCCTCTCATATCCTATTGTAATCACATGTACTTCATCCTGAGGTGGTAGTGGAAGGGTAATGATCTGCAGAAAGATTGAATAGAAAGGAGTTGGACTGTAAGAATATTATGTCTTTTGTCCAGTGCTATCCAAGGCCAAACATCCTGTGTCTGGCAGACTGGGGTCTCTGGAGTAGTTGTATTTCCTGGGACCAGGAAAGCTAGCTCAGTTTTTCTGGAGACCATCTAATGCCAAACTGTCCTTCTCTCTCTCGCTCGCTCCTCATACATTTATAGAAACCTTCCCACACTGTGATTGATCTTGGGAATACAATGGTCCTAGGGGCAGGACAGGCAGAGAAACAAAACCCCTACGGCTCAACATGGTTATTGCCATCTATAAAAGAAAGTCAGTGAGAGCACGGAGGAGGGAGATGGGGGCCAACCCTGCAGGACAGAATCAAGGCGCAGGAAGGCTGCCTGGGAGACATGATACTTGAGCTGAGCATTAGAGAAACATGCACCACATTTGCTTGCAGCATATTTAGAGTTTCACTTTTTACGTTAAAATTGTTTTGGGCTGGGCACGGTGGCTCACACCTGTAATCCTAGCACTTTGGGAGGCCAAGGTGGGCCATCACAAGGTCAGGAGATCGAGACCATCCTGGCCAACATGATGAAACCCCATCTCTACTAAAAATACATAAATTAGCTGGGCATGGTGGCATGTACCTGTATTCCCAGCTACTCAGGAGGCTGAGGCAGGAGAATCACTTGAACCAGGGAGTCAGAGGTTGCAGTGAGCTGAGATCACGCCACTGCACTCCAGCCTGGCGACAGAGTGAGACTCCATCTCAAAAAAAAAAAAAAAAAAGAAAAAGAAAAAGAAAAAGAAAAAATTGTTTTAATGCTCTGGGTCTTTGTTTTGGTATAAGATGTGAGGTTCAAATCTACCTTAATTTTTTTTCAAATGGTAAGCTAGTTGCAAATGCTTTTCAAACAATCCATCTTTCCTCACTCACTCGAGATGGTGCCTCTATTATATGCTACATTGGTATATATGCCTGATCTATTTTCTCTTTTTATTATGTTCCATCAATCTAGGGAAGGAGGCGCTAGACTGCAGTGGTAAAGTATGCAGGCTCTGGAGGAAGATTGGCTGGGTTGTGCCTCAGTGTCCTCATTTGTGAAACGGAGATAGTAGTACCTATTTCTTTTCCCTTTTTCTTTTTTCTTTTTTTTTTTTGAGATGGAGTCTCACTCTGTTGCCCAGGCTGGAGTCCAGTGGCATGATCTCAGCTCACTGCAACCTCCACCTCCCGGGTTCAAGCAATTCTCCTGCCTCAGCCTCCTGAGTAGCTGGGATTATAGGAGTCTGCCACCACGCCTGGCTAATTTTGTATTTTCGGTGGAGATCTGGTTTTACCACGTCGGCCAGGCTGGTCTCCAACTCCTGACCTCAAGTGATCCACACACCTTGGCCTCCCAAAGTGCTGGGATTACAGGCGTGAGCCACCGCGCCCGGCCAGTAGTACTTATTTCGCATGGTTGCAGTGAAGATTGACTGAGATAATGCACATAAAGCACTCATCACAGTGCCTGACACATAGGAATCATAGTGACATAGAGCTGACACATAGTGAATGTCAGCTGTTGTGATGAACCCTACCTGCCCATTCCTGTAGCAGCAACACAGTAGAATGAAAGTGCTAAGAATATAGTTTTCAGTCCAATGGAACAGCTTTGCTGTTTACTATCTGCACAACCTTGAGCTAGTTACTTACCTTTTGCCCTCTCTGTGTTGTGGTTTCCTCATTCATACATGGGAATAGAAAAGTACCTACTTCGGCCGGGCGCGGTGGCTCAAGCCTGTAATCCCAGCACTTTGGGAGGCCGAGGCGGGCGGATCACGAGGTCAGGAGATCGAGACCACGGTGAAACCCCGTCTCTACTAAAAATACAAAAAAAAACTAGCCGGGCTGGTGGCGGGCGCCTGTAGTCCCAGCTACTCAGGAGGCTGAGGCAGGAGAATGGCGTGAACCCGGGAGGCGGAGCTTGCAGTGAGCCGAGACTGCGCCACTGCACTCCAGCCTGGGCGACAGAGCGAGACTCCAACTCAAAAAAAAAAAAAAAAAAAAAAAGACTCCGTCTCAAAAAAAAAAAAAAAAAAAAAAAAAAAGTACCTACTTCGTTCGACTGGGCGCGGTGGCTAACGCCTGTAATCCCAGCACTTTGGGAGGCCGAGGCGGGCGAATCGCCTGAGGTCAGGAGTTTGAGACCAGCCTGGCCAGCGTGGTGAAACCCCGTCTCTACTAAAAATACAAAAATTAGCTGGGCATGGTGGCAGGCACCTATAATCCCAGCTACTCGGGAAGCTGAGGCAGGAGAATCGCTTGAACCCGGGAGGCAGAGGTTGCAGCGAGCCGAGACTGTTCCACTGCACTCCAGCCTGGGCGACAGAGCGAGGCTCCGTCTCAAAAAAAAAAAAAAAACCCAAACAAAAAAACTCTATAATTTATTATCTATCCTTATATGTGGTGGTGTAAGCCCCTAAAATGTTCTGGGGAGTTTCAGGGCCAAGTCTACTGTGCGTGAATAAAATGGACTTTCTGGATCTGCATCTGCAATGCTCGTGTCCAGCCCCTGTAGTATGCCAATATTTGAAAGTCATTGTGACCAGTGAGTCCTTGATTGAGAAACCAGAAAGATTTGGTGTGGAAATGGAAATGTGGCTAGGGCTTTGAAGGTCGTATAGCAGGTTTTAAAAAATGTATTTTTTTTTGAGACAGTCTCATTCTGTCACCCAGGCTGGAGTGCAGTGGCGCAGTCTCGGCCCACTACAACCTCTGCCTCCTGGGTTCATGCCATTCTCCTGCCTCAGCCTCCTGAGTAGCTGGGACTACAGGCACCCGCCACCACGCCCGGCTAATTTTTTTTTTGTATTTTTAGTAGAGACGGGGTTTCACCATGTTAGCCAGGATGGTCTCAATCTCCTGACCTCGTGATCCACCCGCCTCCGCCTCCCAAAGTGCTGGGATTACAGGCGTGAGCCACCGTGCCCAGCCTAAAAACTGTTTTTGGCCAGGGGCGGTGGCTCATGCCTGTAATCCCAGCACTTTGGGAGGCCAAGGGGGCGAATCACCTGAGGTCTGGAGTTTGAGACCAGCCTGGCCAACATGGTGAAACCCCATCTCTACTAAAAATACAAAAATTAGCCAGGCATGGTGGCGGATGCCTGTAATCCCAGCTACTTGGGAGGCTGAGGCAGGAGAATTGCTTGAATCCGGGAGGTGGAGGTTGCAGTGAGCCGAGACCGTGTCATTTCACTCCAACCTGGGCGACAAGAGCAAAACTCCGGCTCAAAAAAAAAAAAAAAATTTGGGCTAAGCACGGTGGCTCACGCCTGTAATCCCAGCACTTTGGGAGGCCGAGGCAGGAGGATCACAAGCTCAGGAGTTCGAGACCAGCCTGACCAACATAGTGAAACCCTGTCTTTAATAAAAATACAAAGATTTGCTGGGTGTGGTGGTGCGTGCCTGTAGTCCCAGCTACTCGGGACGTTGAGGCAGGCTAATCGCTTGAACCTGGGAGGCAGAGGTTGCAGTGAGCCGAGATCACGCCACTGTATTCCAGCCTGGCCCACAGAACGGGACTCTGTCTAAAAAAAAAAAAGGTTTTTAGTTGTTTAAATTTTTATTTTAACAAAGGAAGTTGTATAGTTTTAAAAGCCAACTAGTTCAACAAATATTTTTCGGAGTGGCCAGGCATTTTCAAGTGAAAACCGGGAAACCTGCTAAACAAATTCTGAAAGCTGTAACTTCGGTGGGCGCAGTGGCTTACGACTGCAATAGCAGCACTGTGGGGGCTGAGGTGAATTGCTTGAGCCCAGGATTTTGAGACCAGCCTGGGCAACATAGGGAGACCCCATCTAGACACACACATACACACACACACACAGACACACATATATACACACTAGCTGGGCGTGGTGGTGGTGGCCCACTTCTGTAGTCCCTGCTACTTCGGAGTCTGAGGTGGGAGGATAGCTTGAGTCCAGGAGGTCGAGGCTGCAGTAAGCCATGTTTGCACCGCTGCTCTCTACCCTGGGCAACAGAGCAAGACCTTGTCTCAAAAAAAGAAAAAGAATAGAAAAAAAAAGAGCTGTAACTCTACAAGGCTTTTAATGAAAAATAACCATTCCCTGCTCTTCTTCTTTAACCCTTACATATACAACCTACATATACAACCATGCTCCAGTTTCTAGGCTACTTCTTCTGGTACTTACCTGTACATTTCTTCAAGCAACCCTCCTGCCTAGGCCACCCAACGTTCTGGGATCACAGCTCCACTGTGCCCAGCTCCAATTTTTAGTTAAATCAATACTTAGTGTTTATATTGTTACGGCTGTGAAAATTTTCTTCACAGCTGAGCCATTTGTGTTTGTGCTAAGACTGTGAATCTGTAAAAACTGCTTTTGTTAATTAACATCAAGGACATAAGGCTGAGAAACTTCATTTTCCAAAATCATAGTCACAAACTTCGCTATTTGAAATCAGTCAGTGCGAATGGAACATCCTACTCTTGCCAGAAGTTCTGAGCCACGTGGATTACTTTGGCCTCCCAAAGTGTTGGGATTACAGGCATGAGCCACTGTGCCCAGCCTAGATAGTGGGTTTTTGGACATTATATTCTACATTTATCTTGACTTTGTAATTTCCAAGTGGTCCCTCAGCTTGGATTTCTTCTTGATCCCTTCACTTAAAGTTATGCTTACCTCGAACCTATCAAAACACTGCTTCATTTAAATTTTAGCTATCCTATAGTATCAGCTACTTGGGAGGCTGAGGCAGGAGGATCACTTGAGCCCAGGAGTTTGAGCTCAGTGTGGGCAACATAGTGAGACTTCAACTCTAAATAAATAAGTAAATAAATTTTAAAATATAAATTTTAAAGTCAAGCCTTTCCCATATCCTGTTGTATTAATTCATTTTCACATTACTGATAAAGACATACCTGAAACTGCAAACAAAAAGAGGTTTAATTGGACTTACAGTTCCACATGGCTGGGGAGGCCTCAGAATCATGGCGGGAGACAAAGGCACTTCTTACATGGCGGTGGCAAGAGAAAAATGAGGAAGAAGCAAAAGCAGAAACCCCTGATAAACTCATCAGATCTCGTGAGACTTATTCACTATCATGAAAATAGCACGGGCAAGTCTGGCCCCCATGATTCAATTACCTCCCCTTGGTTCCCTCCCGCGTGGGAATTCTGGGAGATACATATCAACTTGAAATTTGGGTGGGGACACAGCCAAACCATATCATCTGAATGACCATATTTATTCCTTTTTAATGAGTTGTCCCACAGTTCCTCTAGTGTGTGATCTTTCTGTTGCAGCAAGTTAATAAACCTGTCAAACTACAGATGTGGTCTTTATAAGACAGGCTTATCAATTGTCTTTCCTTTCTTATATAACTCTTTGTTTCCTCTGAAGTTGATAATTGCCTAACCTTTTCTCTTACTTGGTTCTCTCTCTCTCTTTCTCTCTCTATGTAATAAATTCATCCCCAAAACTGTTCTAAAGAATTATACTCTTTCTTTCAATGCCTTCACCACTTCAGGTAATTCTTCTGGTCTTTCTTTTCTGTTTTTTTGAAACACAGCCTCCTGGAGCCCTTCTTCCTCTGGCTCCAAGTTATATTGGTTGTTATCCTTGTAAAAATATGACTACCTCTGTTCTAACAACAATCTCAGGCCTTCATGGTTAGTTGTCAATGCAACCGCTTCACTGACTCCTGCTTTCCCCCTCCACCTGAAAAGGGGTCGAGTCTCTTGACATCTCTGTATCTCCAAAGTCTATCATGGTAATCAAGAAATGTTCTGGCCGGGCGAGGTGGCTCATGCCTGTAATCCCAGCACTTTGGAAGGCTGAGGTGGGCCAATCACTTGAGGTCAGGAGTTTGAGACCAGCCTGGCCAACACAGTGAAATCCCCGTTCTCTACTAAAAATAAAAAAATTAGCCCGGCGTTGGTGGCGCGCGCCTGTAATCCCAGCTGCTTGGAGACAGAGGTTGCAGTGAGCTGAGATCGAGCCACTGTACTCCAGCATGGGCGACAGAGCGAGACTTCGTCTCAAAATAAAAAAGAAAAAAGTTCTGTCCCGCCTAGGCACTATAGAGAGACCCTGTCAAGAACGGAAAGAAAGAAAGAAAAGAAAGAAATGTTCGAATGAATGAACTAGTGAATGAAGGAATGGATTTCAGCGCTGGAGAACTGAGTTTAAGGGGAACGGTATTATATTCCCATCTTGTTGCAACATTTAAGGATGTCCTCAAGCCCCACGCCAGCCTGGAGGGTAGCCCAAGGTGGGAAAGCAGCGCCGAGGCCTCTCCAGACCCGGCCTGCTCCCGGTTTGCGGAGCACAGCCCGCTGGACCCCGCCTAGATTGAGGCGGTGGCCAGGAGTACGCCAGGCGCCGCCAATGTGAACTACAACTCCCAGAAGGCCGCGCGGAAGCGGAATGTGAGCCAGGGAGGACATCCGGACGCCAACATCCGGGCCGCGCGGGGAAGGGGAGACCTGGGGCAGAGGTAAGTGTAGGTTGAAGGCTGAATGGAGAGGGCGAGAGATGGGGAGTGGGTCTCAAATATAGAGGGGGTAGCAAGGTGGAAGGGGCCCTTCCACCTTTTGTGGGCACTCAAGTTCGGACCTCTGGGATCGGCGATTCCCCTCTGGCTAGGGCTGGTTTAAATGCTCTCCATGGGCGGGCTTCGGTTGAGTTTGGTCCGCTTTTCCTTTCTGCTCCTCAGGGGAGCATTCCTTTCTTTTCTCGCAGTGACCATGACGAAATTAGCGCAGTGGCTTTGGGGACTAGCGATCCTGGGCTCCACTTGGGCGGCCCTGACCACGGGAGCCTTGGGCCTGGAGCTGCCCTTGTCCTGCCAGGAAGTCCTGTGGCCACTGCCCGCCTACTTGCTGGTGTCCGCCGGCTGCTATGCCCTGGGCACTGTGGGCTATCGTGTGGCCACTTTTCATGACTGCGAGGACGCCGCACGCGAGCTGCAGAGCCAGATACAGGAGGCCCGAGCCGACTTAGCCCGCAGGGGGCTGCGCTTCTGACAGCCTAACCCCATTCCTGTCCGAACAGCCCTTCCTCCCATTCCCCATTAAAGAGCCAGTTTATTTTCTAACTTCGTTTAGTTTTGAGTATGGAAAATGGGTATTGGGGATTCTATGTACTAAAGGTCGAGAAGTGAATGTGAAAGAACCACCTTCCTGAGGCCATCTCAGCCTTTATCTTTGCATCTTGCTGGTGTTCCCATTTTTGCTCCCAAGGAGGCAAAGATCCCTTCTCAAGATTTCTCAGGATGGAAATGACATTTCACTTTCCTGGTCCTTTCAACCCTGTAGGAAGTACTTCTTCCTTTTTTTTTTTTTCTGAGACGGAGCCTTGCTCTGTCGTCCGGGCTGGAGTGCAGTGGCGTGATCTAGGCTCACTGCAAGCTCCGCCTCCCAGGTTCACGGCATTCTCCTGCCTCAGCCTCCCGAGTAGCTGGGACTACAGGCACCTGCCACCACGCCTGGCTATTTTTTTATATTTTTAGTAGAGTCGGGGTTTCACCGTGTTGGCCAGGATGGTCTGATCTCCTGACCTCCTAATCCGCCCGCCTCGGCCTCCCAAAGTGCTGGAATTACAGGCGTGAGTCACCGCGCCCGGTGTACTACTAATTTTTTTTTTTTTTTTTTTTGAGACAGGGTCTCACTCTGTTGCCCAGGCTGGAGTGCAGTGGTGCAATCATGGCTCACTGCAGCCTCACCCTCCCAGGCTCAAACAGTCCTCCCACCTCAGCCTCCAGAGTAGCTGGGACTATAGGCATATGCCACCACACCACCAGGCTGTTTAATTTTTTGTAGTGACAGGGTCTCGCTGTGTTGCTCAGGCTGTTCTCAAACTCCTGGGCTCAAGTGATACTCCTGCCTGGGCCTCCCAAAGTGCTGTGATTACAGACATAAGCCACCTTACCCGGCCAGAAGTACTTTCTTGAAGCCTAACTTCCATTCTTCATAACATCCAAGTTTTGTTATTTTTAAGGCTTTCCTGGGTCTTTCCAACCTTTTGGTTCTTTGAGATACCTTTTCTGAGCCTACCCTACCAACCTCAGAATAACTGTGGATCTATCCTTCACCAAACCAGGCAGGTTTAGAATCATGAGTAGAGAATGAACCATCGTGGGCAGGGGTGGGGAACACTTTATTTTAAGGCATATTCATATCGGCATATAAGGCATATTCATATCACAATGGCACGATCTCAGCTCACTGCAACCTCCACCTCCTGGGTTCAAGCAATTCTCCTGCCTCAGCCTCCCAAGTAGCTGGGATTACAGGCATGTGCCACCATGCCTGGCTAATTTTGTATTTTTAGTAGAGATGGGGTTTCACCATGTTGGTCAGGTTGGTTTTGAACTCCTGACCTCAGGTGATCCGCCCACCTTGGCCTCCCAAAGTGCTGGGATTACAGGCGTGAGCCACCACGCCCGGCCTTTTAAGGCATAAAGATAGCACCCCAACCTCCAAAATTAAAAATCTCTGAAAAATAAAAAGTGATTTCATCTCCTAGGCCCCAACCAATCATCTAAGTAAAGCTCTTTCTTTGGTCCCTTTATCCTCAAAGTCATCTCCTGTTCCCACAACCCACTGCACCTGGGAAGCTGGACGGCAGGCCCAGCTGAAAACAAGGAGGTCTCTTTGGTTCAGGTTGGCACTAAGGTGCCTAGTGGTCAGGTGAGCAGCCTCAGGTTTGCAGGAGCCAATAGTTCCTGTCTTGCTCCTGGGGGTACTTCCAGAAAAGCCAGAAACGGATAAAGCTGGTGACGATTCCTGGAAAGTTGGACACCTGAAATCACAAGAACTGCTATGAGGAGAGGAGCCAGTTTTCCACCTTGCAGCCCTGTCACCCCATCCCTGTTGTGCTTACCATGATATAGGGATCTCTGAGTCGAAACCCATAGAGGCACCAGGAGGCAGAGGTGAGAAGGGTAGCAATGGTGAGTGGGTAGGAGAGACATTGGGTTGATTTAGTTTGAATGACCTTAGCCTGTGGGAAAGAATGAAAGACTCTCTTGGCCCAAGCACATCGTAAAGCTTCACTTGCCTAAGGATTTCCTCAAGAAAAAGGTCAGACACCCTCCCTGATCTGTCACCCAACCTTTCCTGCCTCCCACTCGCCCACTTCTACTGCCTTGTCTTCTTCCAGGGTTTGGATCTCCCCTTCCTCGGGACTGTAAGCCATAGTATTTGGCTGTGAGAGCCTGACTCTTATCTCTCCTACCTCCTTGGACACCCCCACTCACCAAGTCAGCCAGTGGTGAGAGGTACATGCTGATGGTGAAGACACTGCAGAAGAGGCCCAACTGCTGAAGCCGGGCCTCAAGGTTGGGTACCAGGAGCCAAAAGTAGCTATAACCCAGGAGAAGGACCCCTAGCAGGGTTGCAGTCTGTAGGAGCACAACACGCTGCAGGGGAGAGAGTAGCCTTACTTCCAGATGTGCACTCTGACTTCCCTGCTAGAGTTAATTCATCCTGCCTTCTTCCATGCTCCAATGGGGGAGCCAGACTGTCTAGGCCTCCAGCACTGCACTGTCACAGCTTCTTTCCCACCACCAACTTGATAGGAAAGTCTTATCCACCCACAACACTGGAGACTTCTGGGGGAGATAAAGATGTGTTTTTTTCTGTATGCTTGGCACACACAGTAGGAGCTTCATAAATGCTTGTGTGATTGAGCAGGGAAGCAGAGCTAATCATCTCATTCTCACCCACGGACCCTGGCTCGAAAGAAGTATCAGAGACAAAAGCCCTTTCCCCTTAGCTTATTGGCTGAAGCCCAGGGCGGGCAGCATAGGCATCTCAGGCTAGGCAGAGCTACCAGCCTTGCCTAAATGGGGGCAATGTGTTAATCTCAGAAAGCTGGCTTCATAGAGGAAGGGGACCTGCAAGGCTGGAGAGGCCTTCCTGGAAAGGGTGGCAGTGCCAGCTGTTATAGTCTTCTAGGAAATAGTGTTTGCCCTGCCAGCAAGGCAGGGCGTGCAGCAGATAGGTGGGTCCAAGGGAGGGCCTCTACCTTCCGAGGGCAGTAATGCAGATATGCCAAGATATACAGGGTCTGAAGCGCAGCACCCACTGTGTTGACGACGATGAGGATCCTGTCTCCCTTCAAAGCCCCATAACTCAGCCAGCCCAGGTTGCTGCAGGATGGAGGGGATGGACATGGCTCAAAGGGTTCAGTGTGAGAGAAGGACCCAAAGGTCTTTCACTCTTTTTTTTTTTTTTTTTGAGACGTAGTCTCGCTCTGTCGCCCAGGCTGGAGTGCGTGGCGCGATCTCGGCTCACTGCAAGCTCCGCCTCCCGGGTTCACGCCCTTCTCCTGCCTCAGCCTCCCGAGTAGCTGGGACTACAGGCGCCCGGCACCACGCCCGGCTAATTTTTTGTATTTTACTCAGTAGAGACGGGGTTTCACCGTGTTAGCCAGTATGGTCTGGATCGCCTGACCTCGTGATCCGCCCGTCTCGGCCTCCCAAAGTGCAGGGATTACAGGCGTGAGCCACCGCGCCCGGCCAAGCCTCTTTCACTCTTGCTCCTCCTGCCCCGCCCCCACCTCCCTCTGATAGCCTTTCCCACTACCGCAGCCGTCGCCCCCTCACTTGACTTCCGTGGTGAGAAAGGGCAGGAACTGGACGTTGTCCACACTCCGGGTCATTCGCATGTGCCTGAGGTCCGAGCTGTAATGGGGCCCCGAAGGGAGGGGTGAGGGGTGGGAAGGGAGAAGCAGAGTGCTTGAGGGGGATGCCCAATGCCTGTCATCCTTTCCGGACCAGCGCAGACCCTGCCCCCCCTCCCCCCCGCCAGCTACCCTGCCTTCTCCCTCAGGCCTAGTGACCAGCCTCGCCCTTGTACCCCGGTCCCCTCGACCCGATCCCACTTTGATCCTGGTTCCGGACGAGCCAGGTGCTGTGACCACGTCTCTGCCCGCTCTCTCTCCTTTCCTGACTGCCTAGTCCTCCCCAACCCAGCCCCGCCGCACTCTCACAGGCCGGCGGAGAACATGCCAAGGGTGAAGACCACGCATGCTCCGTAAATGAGCGAGTCCAGAAAGCCGCCCGCTTCCATCACGACTAGAGTCGGATCCCGCGCCCAGCGCCGGCCGCAAGCCTGCGGTTGCCGGGACCTACTGCAGCCCGGACCTGCGGCGCTGGAGCCCCGCTCCGCGCACTCGGCTCCGCCCCCGCGCGCTCGGCCCGTCCCTCCGGAAACTGCGCCGAAGCCCCACCCTCCCTCCGACGCCGAACCGGAACTCGCGCCCCTCTCCTCCGAGCGCCTGCCCAGTGCCCTAGTCCAGACCTCCGCCGTGTCCCGGTCAGTCCCCTTCCTAGGGCTCCGCGGGTGTGTCCCCGATACCTGCCGCTCCTCACACTCTGCCTACGCCTTGGATCATCTAGACCCCCCCCAGTCTCAACGTTCGTGTTCCCACAGGCCCGTGCGCCTTCGGCGGTGGACCTCCAAACAAAAGCTTGCTAGTTTAACCAGACTTCAGCACGCTTTCCATCCAGAGCTCCACATCAGAACCTCAGTTGCGCAGGCTTTGGGAAGTTTTTTTCTGGAGTTTGCTGCCGAAGCCTTTTCTCAAAATAACACATTGCCAGGAATCACCAAGCCTTCCTCTTTTGCCCTCCCTCTCGGGTCAACTTTACATGACGTGGCCAATCCACTGACGCCTCTATCACTGACCCCCCCAGTCCAACCCACTTGTTGCTGGGAACTTTCCCTCCCAGCTTCCCACACGTCTCTGCTAGTGTGGCTGTGGGGCGGGGCCGCATGCCTCAGCTGGCGTTCCCAGCTTCCCTGACTCACCCAAACAGCATGAGTACCTGAATGGTAGTATGCCAAAGCCCTGTGGTGACGGGGTGGGAGTGGGGTAGAGGTTGGATAGGAAGAACTTCCAGAGTGGAGTGCAGCTCAGAACCCGAGAGACTGCTGTCAGGAGCACTCCGGTCCTGGACAACCCTCAGAGGAGGAAACACCCCACCCTTTTGGCCTGGTGAGGGGCACGCATTCTTTGGAGAGAAAGAAATTCAAACCCAGTTGCTACTGTTGTAGCACAGAGAGCCTCGCACTTAGCAGGGACTCAATAGTCATACGTTTTAATATGGAGTGGCAGAAAAGCATGTCCGAAAAAACACATTGCTTTATTTTGAGACAAAGAACGTTGTATAAAAAAACTCCAGTTGTAGAAATCAGGACAGACACACAGCAACTTATATACAGATACTGTACACGTGGGCCCTGCCCTTTAGGCTACACTCTAGGCAGAATGTACACATGGGCACTGCCCTTACAGCTACACTTTAAGAACAGGTTGGCACAGCCCCCCTGCTGGCACAGCTCTGGGGAGTGCTGCCCCAGGATGGGAGAGAATGCAGTACCTGGCTACAAACTTCTCTGTGGCAGCTCCACAGATGAGGTCTTGGTGGGAGATGCTGGGTCAGCCCAAGCATGCTGCCTCTCCTGTACCTGGCTCCCAAGCAAGAAACTGTTTCTTGCTTTTCCTTCAGTCAGTTCATCTGGGCATCCTGGCTATCTCCTGGAGGGGGCGTCTTTGACAAGCTTTGCCCATCCACGTGGCCCCTTCCAGCTCAGCTCCCACTGTGCCTTAAGGGACCATGTCTGCACAGCTTGTTTCTTTGGCTTAAAGGTAGGAATGGTGGGAAAGGACTGTCTCCACTTCTTTCTCCATCCCTCCGAGGTGAAGGTGGGGATGGCACTGCTGGGCTGGTTGGCCTCCTTCCAGTTGAAACCCTTAATACTGACCCGTTTTGAGGCTGCTAGGTGACAGCTTATGCCTGTGGTGGGAGTGGTTCCCAGGGCTGGGGGCTCTGAAAGTGGCCCCAAGACAGGTTTGGAGTGCCTGTCCCTCTCTTCAGTGTGTCCCTCTTTAAGGCCAGGTGTGGCATACACCTTCACGGGGTTTGCAGCAGCAGAAGTGGCAGGAGCAGCACAGTCCAGGCAAGTGGGAAGAGGCGTGGGGCAGCACTGTGACCAATGCTATGTAGAACCCGCACCTCTGGGTCATCTGCAAGGTGAGAGGGCAAAGGCCACCAATGTGAGTGGCTCCACTATTTGCACTGGCCCTCAGCCCAACAGGATTCCCTCAGCCTCTGCCTGGTAAAGGAGCCACCTCCTGTACCCAACCTCTTCAAGCAGACCCCTTCCTGTGCCCCAGGCCCAGTTTGCCCCAGCTACCCACCTGCTGCAAGTCTCTTCTCCTGTGGATTGTCATGGGCCTGAGGACTGTGAGCTGAAAGACAAGAGTGGTAGTAGATGAGGTACTATATCAAAGAGGCAGAGGGCTGTAAGTGTGAGTGGGCTGGGCTGCAAGACTTCTATACCATCCTAGATCACTAGACCGCACCCAGTGTAGAGATGGAGGAAGGAGGCCCACAGGGCTCTGACACTCACTGATTTTGCCACTGACAGTCACCTTCAACCTCAAGCAGCGGTCTTCATGCTGGTGGATGGGTTTGGCTGCAAGATAAGCCCACAGGGGGTTAAATAAGAAACCTTTGCTGGAAGAAAATGTAAGCCCAAATGCCCCTCACCCTGCTTTCTCAGCTCCCTACTCAATTTCATTCTTCTCTTCCCTCTAACCTTGATTCCTACTCTCCTTAGTTTTTGCTAACTTCCTGCCCAGTGTTCAGCCCAGCCTCTCATTCTTTGGAAATAACCCTCAGCTTTGGCAGTGGTGACAAAAAGAACATAGACACTGCCCCTCCCCACATTTCATCCTTCATTCCTCCAAGTCTGAATATGTTCCTCTTGCCTGGGCCACTTAATACCACTCCTGGGCCGGGCGCGATGGCTCACACATGTAATCCCAGCACTTTGGGAGGCCGAGGTGGGCGGATCACGAGGTCAGGAGTTTGAGACCAGCCTGGCCAATATGGTGAAACCCCGTCTCTACTAAAAATACAAAAATTAGCCGGGCATGGTGGCACATGCCTGTAGTCCCAGCTACTCAGGAGGCTGAGGCAGAAGAATCAATTGAATCCAGGAGGTGGACGTTGCAGCAAGTCAAGATCGTGACTCTGCACTCCAGTCTGGGCGACAAAGCGAGACTCTGTCTCAGAAACAAAACAAAACAAAACAAAAAACTACTCCTGCCTAGCCCCCACTCACAGAGTCCTAGATCCATCTTATACAAAGCTGATCTCATAACTTTCTTTTTGAAATGGAGTCTCACTCTGTCACCCAGGCTGGAGTACAATGGTGGGATCTCGGCTCACTGTAACCTCACACCTCCTGGGTTCAAGCGATCCTCCCGCCTCAGCCTATTGAGTAGCCGGGACTACAGAGGTGCGCCACCACACCCGGCTAATTTTCATATTTTTTTAGTAGAGTTGGGGTTTCACCATGTTGGCCAGGCTGGTCTTGAACTCCTGACCCTAGGTGATCTGCCCACCTCGGCCTCCCAAAGTGCTGGATGATCTCATAACTTTTAAAATCCATCAGGCTGTGCACGGTGGTTCACGCCTATAATCCCAGCACTTTGGGAGGCTGAGGCGGGCAGATCACTTGAAGTCAGGAGTTCAAGACCAGTCTGACCAACATGGTGAAACCCTATCTCTACTAAAAATACAAAATTAGCTGGGCGTGGTGGCAGGTGCCTGTAATCCCAGCACTTTGGGAGGCTGAGGCGGGCAGATCACTTGAGGTCAGGAGTTCGAGACCAGTCTGACCAACACGGTGAAACCCCGTCTCTACTAAAAATACAAAATTAGCTGGGCGTGGTGGCAGGTGCCTGTAATCCCAGCACTTTGGGAGGCTGAGGCGGGCAGATCACTTGAGGTCAGGAGTTCGAGACCAGTCTGACCAACACGGTGAAACCCCGTCTCTACTAAAAATACAAAATTAGCTGGGCATGGTGGCAGGTGCCTGTAATCCCAGCTACCTGGGAGGCTGAGGCAGGAGAATTGCTTGAATCCGGGAGGCAGAGGTTGCAGTGAGCAGAGATCACACCACTGCACTCCAGCCTGGGCGACAAGAGTGAAACTCCATCTCAACAATAAAAAAAAAAAACAAAAAACCCATCAGTGGTGAGAGCCCTCAGGATGAAGTCCAAACTCCTTATCAGCTTTTAGTTCCCCCCATGGTCTGTTCTGTCCACCTCTCCAGGCTCACATCTCCTCACTTCCTGTGTCCCTCCCACTCCAGCCAGGCTGAGCCATAGGAAGTTCCCTGAAGATGTCATGCTCCCTTTGTACGTGTGCCTTCATGCCTGGCCAGCTCCTCTGCTTGTCCTAAGCTCTGGGACCATCTTCCCCACTGAGCCTTCTCTGAGCCCCATAGCCTGGCAGGTGCCCAGGTCATTTTCCCAAGGCCCCTGTGTTCATGTCTACCGTAGTACACTGTTCTAAGGGTCTGTTAACCTATGTGTGTTTCTTCCCAGCTTCCTTGAGGACAGGGGCTCTGTAGTGTTTTATTTATCTCTGTGCTCATAGTACTAAGCAGAGTGCCGAGCACATAGTAGAAGCTCACTCACATTGGGATGTAGATGAATGAAAATAGAATTCAAGATCGGAAGGGGCCCTCTGCTGCTGGACTCTGCACCAAGCATGTACCCAAGCATGTACGTGGTGGCAAAAAAAAAACAAAACAAAAACACAGACACTGTCCCCTCACAGGCACTCACAGATGTAGTAGTAGCTGTGTCCTTCTTTGAACTCCTTGCCCAGGGTGAAAGGTGTAAAGCGCTGGAACTTCTCAGACAGCTTCTCAGGGCCATGCTTGGCACTGGGCCGGTTGCACTGCCAGCGGACTTGGTCCTTGGACTGGGGCTGGCACAGCTGGTACTCCTCACGCTCTACCAGGTACAGTATGTACTGCTCCATGGCAGCGTCTGCCACAGAGTGATCCTCATAGTGCGGACAGATGATGTCCACGTAGTCATTCAGCTGCACATGTATGGTGTAATCCTCATTCCGGAACCTGGGGACACACACAGGGGAAAGAAGCAGGTGGTCATTCAGAAGCCAGGCCAGATCCTTGGGCCTCTGAATGTTTACATGACCTCTCACATTTCACACTGGACCCCAAGAGATTTTTCCGAAGCTTCAACTCCCAATATGTACTGATCTTGATGTCTTACATTTCTCTCTGCCATCTCTAAACATTCCCCCGCACCATCACTGTCTCCTGTTGGTCCTTCAAATAGCATCCACTCAGTATCTTTGAGGTACCAAAGCATTTTCCATAACCCCCCTGATATTTACCTGATACTTAGATGGGTTTCTACCTATTTCTGAAGCTCACTTATCATTCTCTTCTACCCATAAATATTTCCCCAAATCTGTTCTACCAGTTGCTCCTTTTAAATGCTGTTAGGCCTCAATCTGAGACCCCATCGGTCCATTCTGTAATCAGAATCCAGGAAACCCTTTCTCTTTACCATGCTAGCCCGGAGCCCCCAACACATCTGTGTCTTCACTTTCCTTACTCCTCTCACATTTCCCCGGACCCATTGAGTAGATCTCACATTTCCCAGCTTCACTTTTCCTCAAAAATGAAGCTAGTATACCCAGGCCCACAGAGAGTGTCCCTAGTTAAATCACTCTCATCAATTCATTCAGCCCCCTCAAATCTTCCCTTTCTAGCTACTCAAACTTATACACTGGTCTCCTTTTCCCCTTCTCAGAGCACCCCAAAACATCCCTATCCTTTTATCTCCAAAAGCCACACTTCTACCTCCCCCTAGATGAAATGCTGTAGCTCTGAGCTTGAGACGACCTCTGGCCTCTCCCCTCTCCCCTCTCCCCTCTCTCACCTCTCTCCTCCTCTCCCCTCCTCCCAAGGTGGAGCCAGCTCCCCTCCCCTAGTTCATTCCCCCTGGCCCCACCGTCTCCAGCCTGACTGCCCACCAGCCCCTCCCCACCAGCTCCAGACACCTGGCTCCAGCCTGGGTGGGGTCCCAGTAGGGGGAAAAGTGCTTCCCCCAACCCTGCAAGCTGGTCAGTTTCTCTAATTCCCCCAGGCACTGCCAGCTAGAGACTCAGCAGAATTAGCGCCAACTTGCTTCGAACTGAAAGCCCTGGCCACGGCTGGGAGGGCGAGGAAGGAGTCAGGCGGAGAGGACTCTGAGGTGGGCACCCACTGCCCAATCAGCATGACCCCTAAGAGGCCAGGCTTTGCAGCAGCGTGCCAGCGCCCAAACTGGGCTTACCAGGCCCCTCCCCCACCCTGGGGAAAAGAGAGAGAGGAGCAGAGAGAGGCTTTTAAAATTCCTCTCTGGAGAGATAAACATAGAAGCCATTTCAGAACAGGTATTTCAGCTCTGGGCCTGGCGTCTTTCCCTCATTCCCGTGACGGGCACTGACTCATTCCTCATCCACCTCTGCTACCCGCCCCAGCACTCATGAGAACCTGTGAAAACTTACCTTGTCAAATGTGGACAGCCCCCAGGACCCCAGGAGGGCACAGCGCCCACTCACCCCCAACACTGTCCTCCAAACAAAGGGAGCCGGCAGGTCAGAATGAGGGGCCTGCCCTCCAGCATGAGGCCTGCCCTCCAGCTGGCGCCCTTCTCAGCATGCTGCCCCCGCCTGAGGCCTGGAGATCCCAGGGCTGCTGCCCACTGGCCTGAGTCACCCATGCCAGCCTCACCTACCCCGTTCATTGTAGCCTCATATTTGCCCCCACGCTGGGCTCAGCTTGGCTGCCTACGGACTCTACTCTGGACTGGCGTCTCTTTAGTCCTGGGTATGATAGGGTGTTTGTGTGTGTGTGTGTGTGGCCACAGGGTCACCCATCAGCCCCCTCTCCTGGGGGTACAGTCTGCTGTACTTAGCCTTCATTTGACTCTTGCTCCCCATCTGGGAAAGGGGGGCAGTGGCGTCAGGGAAGGCGGGGAGGTGGGTAAGGAAGAGGCTCCTTCCTGAAAGAGAGGAAACCTGGGAGCTTGGGAACGGAAAAGGCCAGGGTCCCCCCCTCCCTACTCATGGCTTCCTGTCCCCTCCTCCTCCTTCAGTCAACACCTGGCATGGGCATAAACAGGGACTTTGCTCTCTCCCATACTAGGGCGAGATGCATCGGGTCAAGGAGGCAAAGCACAGGGAGCGGGTGGCGGAGGGCTGGCTGAGCCTCCCCAGCGTCCATGGGCAGGAGGTCATTGCCCTCTGGGGTTGGCAGCTGGCTGTTCTCTCCCCCACCCCAACAAGCCACAGACAACAGACTGCCTCACCAGACGATGCCACAGGGTCAGAGGAAGCTGGCACAACATATTTCTCAAGGGGAGTGGGGGGCAAGCTCGCTAGGGCCGAGAGTGGCTAAGCCGGTGAGATGGCTTTCATGATACCAAGCTGCCCAGTTCTCTCCCTGCTCCTCCCTACCACTCTCTCCTGTATTCCTGCAAATATTGTTCCCATAACTTCAGAAAACTCAAGGGCAAGAACAAAGGAGCCGACAGAGTCTTCCTCCCAGTACCATTTGCCTCACAGCCCTAAACCTGCCCAGGAGAAATTAACTCCTTCCTGCCCAGAGCCTCTGTAACCCCTTTAACCCCTTCTGTTTCTTCTGAAGCTTTCTCATGATCTCCCTCTCCCAGCTCTTCGCTTTTACTACTTGAGAGCCCCATAAACAGGTGATTCCCTCAGCCTACCCATGCACAGCATGTGCCTCACTCATGCCACCCCAAAAGACCCCTAGTGAGGGACTTTCCAGGTTTGCTTTAAATACAGGGTGAATGCATAATGAATGCCTACAGCCCAGCTCTCTCCTGAAAGGTCCTTCCAGGGTTACCTTGAGCATTCTGTGCACTCTTGATGTCACACCAAGTACCTGTCAGTGTGGTCAGATACCCAAAGGACACACAAGGAGCGGCGAGGCTTTCACAGTGGGGGGGCCTAGAACAAGGGCCCTGGCTGCCAGGGGCGAAGTCTATGCTTGAGGCAGGAACTGCCCAGCATGGGTCCCTCACTTTAGAGTAATAGGGGTGCCAGAGAGAAGGAAGGGAAGGGCAGATATAAGCCCATGCAAGTAGACACGAGCAGGTTCCTGCCCCGGGGTGGGGTGCTCCCAGATATGAGGGAGAAGTGAGGGGAGGAAAATCTACAGCCGCCCTTCTACCTCGGTCATCTACGCTAGGCTCAGTTCAGGGGTTGGCCGGGACAGTTATCCCGGTGGGGTAGTGCCAGCCAGGAGCCCAGGCTGCCAGCGGGAGTCTCGAGGCTTACTTGGGATTTGAACTGTTCCAGAAGACGGTGTGGCGATCAGCAGCGGCCAGACTGCAGCACAGACCCAAGAGAGGGGCCCAGAAGAACTCCATAGCGCGGGGCCTGGCCACGCCGAGCGGGGACGCGGGTCTCCTATGGGTCTGGGTTCCCACTGGCTTTCTCCGCGGCGCAGTCAGCGCTGGGCTCACAGATCTGGCCCCTTCGCCTAGCGACTCCGCCTTTTGGGCCGGCGCCGCCCGACACCCCGCCCCGCCCTCGCCCCGCCCGGCGCGCGGCTGCCCCGGGGCTTGAGGGCTGGGGATGTGGAGGAGGGGCGGGCAGGGGAGGCGAGGAGGCTGGGGGTGCAGGAAAGAGCGAAGCGCGCTCCTCTGCCCCCGCAGATCTGCTCAGAGATGTGTGTTCGCTCACTTGTGGGTCTGCGTGGAGCTTTGTGAGCCTGTCCCAGTGGTGGACTTGCGTCCCTGGGCGCAGTCGCGTGCGGGAGAAGGGAAGAACTCGCAAGTGCGAGTCTGCGAAGGCGGGGGTGCGGGACCCGGCTTTGCTGCTAGGCGCGCGGACCTTGCAGGGTGCGAGGTTGCTGACATGCCCCGCACCTTTCCGAGCCTCGCATGCCCAGGCTCGGGCGCCCGCGTTCCCACACTCTCCTCCTCCCCCATCCCCTTCCCGGACTCTGCGCTCGACTGCCCCTCCCCCCACACACGCGGCTGTTTGTTTTTGTTGGGTTTGTCAATGTTGTCTTTGTTCTGGAGATTGTGTCATCGCCTAGATGCCCGGAATAAAGTGCAACGCTGTGTGTGATCGAGGGTGTGCGGCCGGGGCTAAGGGCGCCTCTGTCCATCACATCGGTGCCTGCGCGCAGGAGCGACACGCGGGACCCTGGGCTCGAGAGGGGTCCGTTCTTATTTTAGATAAGTCAAAGGGCACTAATAACCTGAGTATATGTAACAACACACGCGTACACCGTGCGAACGGGCTCTTGAATATGGACTGTGAGAATCTGGGCATGAAGGGTGACAAACTGTAACCACACATGAAATACGTGTGATGGCGCGCTAGCATGAAAGCATTTGTGAGTAGTATCACAGCCGCGTGTGTGGAAGCGTGTGAAACTCTTTGACAGACGTGTGCTAATGTTTGTGAACAGCGTGTGAAGAGGAGGGGAGACGCGTACCTGCGTGCAGCGGGGGTGGGGTGGAACGGAGGGGTGTTTGTGCGCAGTCCTCAGGCTGCACAGCTGGAGCTGGCCCAGTCTGAGCTGGGGCTCCCAGTCAGTCGGGTCCCAGTACCCGGCTCGGCCCCCTCCCCCGCGCTGTGTAAACAAACCCGCTGGAATTTGCCTCTCGGGGCTCTTCTCCCCGCCTGGATCTGCTGCGGTCTGGAGAGGGCTTTGGCGGGCGGGTGTCAGCTCCTGGGGTGGAGAGGGCGGGCAGGTGTTTGATTAGGCTCACGAGTGAGCCTGGAGTGGGAGAGCCAAATGCTGTGTGTCTGCGTGCGTTTGGTGGTTTACGTGTGTTGTTGTGTGGCTGTGTGCGCCCCGGGTTGGTGTTATGAGTGTGTGTGCGCATCCTTAGCCGGCCCTTCCCTGCGGCTGCGCATCGCGGTAAGCCACGGACCCGGGGCCCCTGGCCAGGTCCGGCCCAGCTTCCCCGGTTCCCAAGCCGTTTCATCCTCCTATTTTACGGCCAGGCCTGGCTACAGCCCCTGTAATTACGCGGGGCCCGGACGCCGCAGCAAGTCTGGCGCTGACCCCGCCGGGGAGGAGCCTGGAGCTAGGGAGGGCCCAGCCGGCTCCCCACTGCACCACCACGTGCGCTGAGGCCGCTGGAGGCCCTATTCGCTGCGTTTACAATAAATACAGAGCACCAACGGCCTGTAACCCCGCGGCCGGGTCAGGGCCGGGTTTTGCGCACTGCCAGCGCCACCCCCCTCTCCCTCGGGCACCTGCCCCAGGCGACGTGCCCAGCCAAGCGTTTGTCCGAGGTGCGGCCCGCTCCTCTCGCCCAGGACGAAGTCCACCCGCCGACTGCTCCCAGGGCGGCACCTCACGCGCCTTTTGCTCACCTAGGAGGACACCTGGGTGTCGACCTCCCACGTGGCCCCGGCGAGAGTACTGCCTCCCAGTTCGGGCATTCCATAGAGTCAAAGCTCCACGAGGACATGGGTTTTTGTTTTGTTCATTATCTTACTGCCAGCACCTGGCACAGCATCTAGCACATATAGTAGATGGTCAGCAAATATCTGTGGAGTGAGTGAAATCACTCACTGTTCAGTGAAGGAACTTAACTTCTGCTAGACATAACTGCTCTGAAAAGGATCCAGCAGAGGGTTTGGAGAGGGGAGGGATGCTGGTAGCTCTTTAGAGCGGGTGGCCCTGGTTGCCTCCTGGAGGAGACAGCTTTGGGCCGGATTCCCTGGTTTCTCTGACCACTGGGACTGGGCGGGGACGTGTGAAGTCCCACGCTGCAGCTGCTCGGGCCAGGCAGGTTCGGGCTCGCTAGGCCCAGTCTGGCGGGGCCGCGTCAGCTCTTGCCTGTGTCTAGGTCTGAAGCAAGCTGGGTGCAGAAGCGTGCAGCGAAATTCTGCGCACCGACAGGACCTGGAGCTCTCTTTCCCTGCTTTGGTGCTGTCCCCAGTATTCTCATCTCACTTCTGGCATTGATCCCATCACTCCGCTATCCACTCCCCTATCCATATGGGGGTCGATCATCCACCCTACTAGAGCAGCCCTGGACACTGAGTGTTGTGATGAGCTGGGTGTTGTGATGGGCACCGAGAGTGTAAGGATGGGTCTAAGATAAAATCACTACCTTGGGGAGCCCCCAGGCCGGTAGGGGATATTGACAAGCCACCAGGACAGCAAACTTGCTGAGTGCTCAAGCCCAGACTGCAGCCCTACCACTCACAGTCACACTACCCTGTCCCCTCCCGGAGCCCCTGCAATGCCTGCTGTGCTGAGAGGAGAGTTGCAGGCACTGTGCCATTCAGACAGAGATAATAGTAGGGACTTCTGTTCCTGGAGACTCGATCTGCTGACCAACTCTGGGGCCCCCTCCGAGTCCCTTCCTCATGCCAGCCCCCAGCCTGCCCGGGTGGGTCTGCTCTCCATTCTTGCTTCTTGCTGCCTCTCACCGCAAAGTTGTGTGCTTGTGTTGGCTCCCAGTACGTCACCCACAGGCAAACATCTGCGCTTAGTGATGAGAGCTGCCTGAGGTGTCTGTCTGTCTGTCTGCCTGTCTGCCTGTCTGCACGTCTAGGAAATTCCTCCATGAGTCCTTTCTGGAAATTCCTGGGAGGGCAGGAATTTCCTCAGAGGAAATTCCTCTGAGGCCTTGGGGTAGGCCCTGGCTGCCTGGAGGCAGCATTTCCAGTTGGGAACAGGTGCAGGTACTGGATTGCGACTCCTTTGCTGGGTGCCCTGTGGTTTGGGGTGGGGAAGGCCAGAGCTGCAGGGCCCTGGGGCAAGTGAAACCTGGCTCAGCCCCAGAGGGCATCTCTGGGCAATGGGGTGAGGCAGCAGGGGGAGGAGCAGAACCTGGGCTGAGAGCAATCTCTTGTCGTACTCCCTCAAGGTCATTTTGAAACATAAAGTATACCCTTCCCCACTTTATTAGTAATGTGCACACATTTTTCAGAAGTTGGAAAATAGGCCGGGCACGGTGGCTCACACCTGTAATTCCAGCAATTTGGGAGGCTGAGGTGGGTGGATCACTTGAGGTCAGGAGTTTGAGACCAGCCTGGCCAACATGGTGAAACCCCATCTCTCCTAAAAACACAAAAATTAGCTGGGCGTAGTGGTGGGTGCCTGTAATCCCAGCTACTTGGGAGGCTGAGGCAGGAGAATCACTTGAATCTGGGAGATGGAAGTTGCAATGAGCTGAGATCGCACCACTGCACTCTAGTATGGGCAACAGAGTGAGAATCCATCTCAAAAAAAAAAAAAAAAAAAAAAAAAAGTTGGAAAATAGAGAACAGGAGGATAAGGGGAGGGGAGGACCACCGGCTGCTGTTAACATTGGCCTCCCTGCCCTGCCAGCTTTTTGCTGGGGAAGAGATTTTGCTTGCTTTTAGACAGTGTGATAAGTATGACTCATTTCAATTGTGTGCTTCTTTTTTCCCTTTACAACAGAAGACATTTTCCATGTTATAAACTCTTTGTAAACAATATTTTAAAGGGAGTGTAATGCTTCATTACGTATTTCAGAGTTTGCCATTGCAATGAAAGCAGGACAGAAATAAATATATCCATGCACATTCAAACATCCCTCAGTTGCTGAGCAGTTGGGTGGATTGGCTCTTAGAATTTAAGACTATTGGCCAGGCATGGTGGCTCACGCCTCTAATCCCAGCCATTTGGGAGGCTGAGGCAGACAGATCACGAGGTCAGGAGTTCAAGACCAGCTTGACCAACATGGTGAAACCCCGTCTCTACTAAAAATACAAAAATTAGCCAGGCGTGGTGGCATGCACCTGTAATCCCAGCTACCCAGGAGGCTGAGGCAGGAGAATCACTTGAACCCGGGAGGCAGATGCAGTGACCCGAGATCGTGCCACTGCACTGCACTCCAGCCTGGGTGACAGAGCAAGACTCTCAAAAAAAGAAAAATAAAAAGAACTTAAGACTATTGGGAGGCCGAGCTGGGAGGATCGTGTGAGGCCAGGAGTTAGAAATTAGCCTGGGTGACATTTTGAGAACCTGTCTCTATGCAAAATAATAATAATAAGAAGAAGAAGTTAGCTGAGGTACATAGTGCATGCTACTCTGGAGGCTGAGGCAGGAGGATCACTTGAGTCCGGGAGTTGAGGTTACAGTGAGCTATGACTATGCCTCTACACTGCAGCCTGGGTGACAGAGCTAGACAGTCTCTAAAAAAGAACTTAGAAATAACCTTGCAATTACTGGGTGCAGTGGCTCACGCCTGTAATCCCAGCACTTTGGGAGGCTGAGGCGGGTGGATCACCTGAGGTCAGGAGTTTGAGATCAGCCTGGGCAACAAGGTGAAACCCCGTCTCTACTAAAAATACAAAATTAGCCGGGCATGGTGGCACATGCCTGTAATCCCAGCTACTCAGGAGGCTGAGGCATGAGAATTGCTTGAACCTGGGAAGCAGAGGATACGGTGAGCCGAGATAATGCCATTGCATTCCAGCCTGAGCAACAAGAGCAAATTGTCTCATGAAAAAAAAAAAAAAAAAAAAAAAGAACCCTGCAATTGACTTTAGCAACAAACACTTACGGAGCACCTACTGTGGACCGGCTTATATTTGGGCATACAGATGTATGAAAAAGCTTTTGATATTGCCAAACCAAAGCCAGGTCTTTTGACACTAGTCCAGTTATCTTCTTGAGAATCGAGGTGACTATAACTAAAAGATCTGTTTCTACTTAATCATCTATGGGCTACAGAGTAATTTCAAAATCCTTTAGCGTGGCATTTAAGGCCTTTGGCAACATGGCCCCCACACCACCTCTGTCTCATCTCCTACCACTCCCCTGGACATATTCTATAAAATTTCCTCCCCACATCCCACTTAGAAGGGGGCCAGACTCTGTGGGAGAAGGTGGAATTCTCCCCAGAAGTCCACAGCAGGGAAGAGGAAGTTGGATAGGATGGGAGAGTGGGAGGGAGAGGCAGAAGCTCAGAAGGATGGGACTCAGGTTCCTGAACAGAAAGCAGCAGAAGGTGGTTTATTTTTATTTATTTATTAATTTTTTTGAGACAGAGTCTCACTCTGTCGCCCGGCTGAGTGCAGTGGTGCAATCTAGGCTCACTGCAACCTCTGCCTCCTGGGTTCAAGTGATTCTTGTGCCCCAGCCTCCTGAGTAGCTGGGATTACAGGTGCACGCCACCATGCCCAGCTAGTTTTTGTATTTTTAGTAGAGAAAGGGTTTTGCCATGTTGGCCAGGCTGGTCTCCAACTCCTGACCTCAGGTGATCCACCCGCCTCGGCCTCCCAAAGTGCTGGGATTACAGGCATGAGCCATTGTGCCCGGCCAGAAGGTGCTTTATATTGAGGCCTTTTCCACCAGAAATTTACTAATCATTTAAGCCAAACACTATACTGGGAGGCACTAGGGACTCTGAAATACATCCTTGTCCTAAAGAATGTATAATTCTGGGGCTGGATGCGGTGGCTCATGCCTGTAATCCCAGCACTTTGGGAGGCTGAGGTGGATCATGAGGTCAGGAGTTCAAGACCAGCCTGGCCAACATGGTGAAACCCCCATCTCTACTAAAAATACAAAAATTAGCTGGGCATGGTGGTGCGTGCCTGTTGTCCCAGCTACTCAGGAGGCTGAGGCAGAGAATTGCTTGAACCTGGGAGGAGGAGGTTGCAGTGAGCCAAGATCGCGCCACTGCACTCCAGCCTGGGTGACAGAGCGAGACGCCATCTCAAAAACAAAAAAAAAGAAGGTATAATTCTGGCAAATGTGTAATTAGAATACATGATAAGAAGTATAATAGAGGTATAAGTAGTATAACAAGCTGTGGACTCACAGAGGAAGGAATGTTTATCTGGTGTGGGGAGTGCTTCATAGAAGAGGGTCTATTTGAAATGGGCTTTGGAGAATAAGTAGGCATTCCCATTCAGGGAGGAGGGAACAAACAACACAGGTAGAGAGGTGAGAGCTTGTGCAGTGAATACTCTGGCTCAGCTCTCTGTCCTCTGCTCCCCTGACTGTTGCCACTGGAGGAGATGGGGGGAGCAGAGGAGTGGCAGAGGAGGTGGGGAGCAGAGGACAGAGATAGGTGAGAGCTGAGCCATGAGCATGAGCCTGGGAGAAGTCCGGGGTGGCTAGGTGGGCAGGAATGCTCCTTATTGATAGGAAATGCAGGGGAGGAACAGGCCTAGGAAGGATGAATGGAGAGTTCAGTCTGGGACATTATATAAGTTTCTAGCTGCAAATAACAGAATACCAGCTACTCAAAGTTTAAGTAAAGGGCTTACTTTCCCCCCATAACAAGCAGTTTGGAAGTGAGACAGGAACTCAACAGTGTCACCGAAGGTCCAGTGCTTCCCCACGCCCTGCTGACCTCAGGACCATGGTCACAAGATGGCTGCTTCAGCCAGAGAGCTCCATTCAAGCTACAGGAGCCCCAAGAAGAAGGAGTGGGAGCAAAGCAGTCCTATCCTCTCATGGTGCTCTCCCTTTTTTTTTTTTTTTGAGAGAGTCTTGCCCTGTCGCCAAGGCTGGAGTGCAGTGGCACGATCTCGGCTCACTGCAACCTCCAGCTCCTGGGTTCAAGCGATTCTCCTGCCTCAGCCTCCCGAGTAGCTGGGATTACAGGTGCACGCTACCAAGCCCAGGTAATTCTTTTGTATTTTTAGTAGATACTGGGTTTCACCATGTTGGTCAGGCTGGTCTCGAACTCCTGATCTCGTGATCCGCCCACCTTGGCCTCCCAAAGTGCTGGGATTACAGGCGTGAGCCACCGCGCCCGGAACCCCTCTCTCTTTTTAAAGCCTGGTCAAATGCAGCTGTGAGAAGGGAGAAAAGAGTAGAGCAAGGAGTTCAATCTGTAACTGACTGTGAACGAATGAGATAACTCACTACCTTCTGACCAGCCCAAGGCTCTCTTTTTATCTGGGAAGAAAATCTTTTCTAGCAACTCCCCAGACAAGGAACAGAACCAGTTCGTGTGTCCACATGTCCGTTGCTACACCCATATCTACAAAGGAGAAGGGAGTGCTCTGACCGGGGCTGGGGCAGGGACCTATCCATCCCTGAATCTGTTCTGCTTCCCAAAGACACTGGAGTTCTATCAGCCTAGAAGCAGGGATTACATGGCTTTTGGGTAAGCAGTGAATAGTGTCTGCTGCAGACATGTTGCATTTGAGAAACCAGTGGAAATTCTAGAATGAGGAGTCCCGGGGCAGTTGGAGGTGAGGGTCTGGAGCTCAGGAAGGTGAGAAACTCAGAACAATTGTTGCTTGTGAACTCTGAGGCTCATGGGAAGGGTTTCTCCTAGACTGCAATGCTTCAGGCAGGGGAGAAGAGCAAAGAAGACATATAGGGCCAGGAATCCCTTCCTTGTGATTTTGGCTGGGGAGAAATTCGTCCTTTCCAGCTCCTCCACTTTGGCATCCAGGGTGGGAAAGCTGGATGAGGGACTGGCAGGAGGACATTCACTCTTGGTACAGCCAATAAACCTCTTTTCCACTCCTGGCTAAAATCTTTCACTGTAACACAGTATATAAGACCAGGAGTTAGATACTTTTATTTCAGAAGCATTACTTTTATATAATTTTTTTCTCTTTTTCTTTTTTTTGAGACAGAGTCTCAGTCTATTGCTCAGGCTCGAGTGCAGTGGCATGATCTCGGCTCACTGCAAGCTCTGCCTCCTGTGTTCACACCATTCTCCTGCCTCGGCCTCCTGAGTAGCTGGGACTACAGGTGCCCACCACCATGCCCAGTTAATTTTTTTTGTATTTTTAGTAGAGTCGGGGTTTCACCATGTTAGCCAGGATGGTCTCGACCTCCTGACCTCGTGATCCACCCCCCATCGGCCTCCTAAAGTGCTGATATTACAGGCGTGAGCCACTACTCCTGGCCTCTCTTTTTCTGTTTTCTTTTTTTTTTTTTTTTTCTGAGACAAGGTCTTTCTCCATCACTCAGGCTGGAGTGCAGTAGCCAGATCTTGGGTTCAAGATCTGGGCTCAAGCAATCCTCCCATCTCAGCCTCCAGAATAGCAGGGATTACAGGCATGCACCACCACGCCCTGCTAATTTTTGGATTTTTAGTAGAGACGTGGTCTTACCATGTTGGCCAGGCTGGTCTCGAACTCCTGTCTTAAGTGATCTGCCCACCTTGGCCTCCTAGTGTTGGGATTACAGGCATGAACCACTGTGCTCTGCCTTTTTTTTTTTTTCCTAATTCCAGAAGGAATACATGATTAGTGCAGAAAATGTAGAGAAACACAAATGCAGAGAAAAAAAAAATCACCCATAGAAGTTAAGGCTCAGGAACATGCACATTTCTTTATTCTTTTCCCATGGCTCTGTAAGTTTTATGGTCAATATCTTTGAGAAGTTATAGTTTAATGCCCATGTTACAACCAACTTGGAATCCCTTACATTTGTGTAACATTTTATTACAGTCCAGTGTTTTCAGTTGTACGTTTTATCACATACTATTTCCTCTTTATAGACTCCTACACATTGCGAGGTGGGCAAAGGCAGGAATTATGTCCCCACTGACCAGGTGAAAAAACTAAGGCTCCAAAAGGTGATGGTATTCAGGACTCAGATGGGGGGCCAGGCGCAGTGGCTCACGCCTGCAATCCCAGCACGTTGGGAGGCTGACGTGGGCAAACTTGAGTTCAGGAATTCGAGACCAGCCTGGGTAATGTGGTGAAACCCCATCTCTCTCTCTCTTTTTTTTTTTTTCTTGGAGACTGAGTCTCACTCTCACTCTCAGTGTGCATTTCCCCTCGCATGGTTCCTGCACAGGCCGACGGGGGCAAGCCCAGGAAGTAGAGGCTACAGTGAACCGAGATGGCATCACTGCGCTCCAGCCTGGGCAACAGAGGGAGACCCTCTCTCAAAACTGAAAAAAAAAAAAAAAAAAAAAAAAAAAAAGGCCGGGTGAGGTGGCTCACTCCTGTAATCCTAGCACTTTAGGAGGCCGGGTGGGCAGATCACCTGAGGTCAGGAGTTTGAGACCAACCTGGCTAACATAGTGAAACCCCAGCTCTACTAAAAATACAAAAATTAGTTGGGCGTGGTGGCACGTGTCTGTGGTCCCAGCTACTCGGGAGGCTGAGGCAGGAGAATATGGCTTGAACCCAGGAGGTGGAGGTTGCAGTGAGCCAAGATTGCGCCACTGCACTCCAGCCTGGGCGACAGAGCAAGACTCAGTCTCAAAAAAAAAAAAAAAAAAAGAACAAGGTGGGTACATTTGATGGGGCTTCGGTCTACACCATGCTATTCCTCCTACGCCCCACTTGCCTGGCTCTCCTGGGGATAAAGGAAAGCCTTGGCACCAAGTGCTGTATCTGTATATGCTGGGAGCAAATGGGGGGAGTCAGTAGAGAAGGTAAAGGAAAGAGCTAGAAAGGCGGCTGGGTGTGGGACAGTCTCAGAGGGAACCGGAGGCAGTTTGTGGGACAGGCTCTGAGATGCAGCCCCCAGGGCTTAAGATCACCCTGGCCTGTCCCTGCAGGCAGGTGGGAGATGTCCAGATAATGGACAGCTCATTTGTTTGTTTGTATAACAGGTGCTTTGCCTAAGTGCTGCAAGCCACGTCCCATAAAGGCAGCTGGTGAACAGGAACACAGTGAAGAGAGGGGTGGGGTCTGGGGCCCAGCTGTGGAAACTTGGGAAAGTTACTTAACCTCTCTGAGCCTCACCTTTTCTTCACCATAAAATGGGGTCAAGACTACTTTCTCTATGCAATTATTATTAATTTATTTATTTTGAGATGGAGTTTCACTCTTGGTGCCCAGGCTGGAGTGCAATGGTGCGATCTCAGCTCACCGCAACCTCCGCCTCCTGGGTTCAAGTGATTCTCCTGCCTCAGCCTCCCGAGTAGCTGGGATTACAGGCGCCTGCCACCACGCCCCACTATTTTTTTTTTTTTTTTTTTTTGAGACGGAGTCTCGCTCTGTCACCCAGGCTGGAGTGCAGTGGTGTGATCTCGGCTCGCTGCAAGCTCCGCCTCCTGGGTTCATGCCATTCTCCTGCCTCAGCCTCCCAAGCAGCTGGGACTACAGGCGCCCACCACAATGCCCAGCTAATTTTTTCTTTTGTATTTTTAGTAGAGATGGGGTTTCACTGTGTTAGCCAGGATGGTCTCGATCTCCTGACCTCGTGATCTGCCCTGCTCAGCCTCCCAAAGTGCTGGGATTACAGGCGTGAGCCACCGCGCCCGGCCTCCATGCAATTATTGCAGGGATCGAATGAAATAATAGATGTGCGGGCCTGGTGCTAAGCCTAGGGAGTGGGTTGTGCATAAGCACGGAGTGCATTTCCCCTCACATGGTTCCCCTACAGGCAGATGGGGGCAAATGTGCTGATAGTGAGGGTAAGGATATAGGGAAGTGGGGAGGAGTCTCAGGATCACCAATGGGATGGGTATGTGGTAAATGCCCTAGGATGAGGTGGCTAAGAGTGCTGAGGTTCCGTGAGGGCAGAGTGATGAGTGGGGGAAGTGACTTTTGAGGGTTCTCGGGTGGGGTTGGTGGGCAAGGGCATTCCATGCCCAAAGGAATCCTATGGGCCAACACTGCCCTGCCCCTGCATGGGCGAGGGGAAGGTGACAGGGAAGATCTGTGCCCCAGAGCTCCTTCTTCCCTCCTTCCTGGTCCTTTTTTCCTCTCTTGGCTCCACTGGAGTCTCCCCCACCCTCCCCTGCTCTCCTTCTTCCTCTTGGCTCTGGCATCATCAAGTCCACCAACCTTGGCCGGGCACTGTTTGGTCTGGGGGACCCTGAGCTTCGCCTTAAACAGGAGTAGGACTTGATTAAGTAATGGTGGGGGGAGGGTACAAAAAGCACTGAAGAGACAGAGTTTGGGCAGGGGGAATAGGGAGGAGGCCAGCAACCACCCAGAGAGGTGGGGCAGGAGAAAACAGATAGCTGGAATGCCAGGTGGAATGCAGTAAATTCCTTGGGGGAGGCATACTGCACTGTGGGACTCAAAAAAGAGCTCCTCTCCTGGCACAAATCCCCATGTCTGGGGAGGTGTTGGACATCCTAGGGGAGGTCCTTTGGAATCTGGGCTTATCAGGAAATTGGTTTTAAATGGGCTGAGGGCATACCAGATTGGGCTGGAGAAGAGCCCTTGGGCAAACCCAGGTTGGCTTCAGAAGCAAGCTGAGGGGGTTGTATTTAATTGGGAAGTTGCCCTGGGAATAGTCACAGCATCAGCTCATGTTTATAGAATATGTTCTTTATTCCAGGCTCATTTGAAGCACTGTGTGTACATTAATGCACTTAATCGTCACAGTCACCATAAGAGGTAGGTAGAATTATTATCTTTATTTTATTTTATTTTATTTTATTTGAGTTAGGATCTCACTTTGTCGCACAGGCTGGAGTGCAGTGGCACCATCATAGCTCACTACAGCCTCGTCCTCCTGGTTCAAGTGAGCCTTTCCTTCAGCCTCTTGAGTAGCTTTGACTGCAGGTGCACGCCACCACTGCCCAGCTAATTTTTGTATTTTTAGTAGAGACGGGTTTTCTTCATGTTGGCCAGGCTGGTCTCGAACTCCTGACCTTAAGTGATCCACCTGTCTCGGCCTCCCAGCGTGCTGGGATTACAAGTGTGAGCCACCATGCCTGGCCTATAGAGCTGTTCTCTTTCTTCTGGGATGACTGAGGTGATGAGATGGCAGCTGAAGACTATATTTTGCCTCCCTGACAAATATACTTGGCCTCCCTGCAGGCATTGCATTTGCAAGCCAGTTCTTCATCCTCACGCATGGCAATTAGGGCCTTAAATCCCAATCCTATGTTCTCTCTCCACTTCTCTATCTCAAAGCACTATTCCCAGGCTCTAATTTACAACTTCTCTATCCATTTTTCACCATGTTGGCCAGGCTGGCCTCAAACCCCTGACCTTAAGTGATCTGCCCACCTCAGCCTCCCAAAGTGCTGGGATTACAGGTGTGAGCACTTTAAATTTAACTTGCTGAAATAGAGATCCTTGTCATTTCTTCAAAACACAGGTCTGCTCCTGATTTCCTTGGCTTGTTTATGGTTTGAGTGGATTACCCCATCTCCCAGGTGCAGTAGCGGGCAGTATCCTGAGACTGGCCAGTCCCAGCATAGCAGCCCCAGGCTACAGGGATTGGTTTGGGGAAGGGAATGTAGTCTAAGACAGGATAAAGGGGAGTCTGCAGAAAAATTGAGGGGAATGGAAGCTGAGCAAGCAAACAAGCAGATTTAACTAGAAGAGCTTGGTAGCTTGAGGTTGCAGAAAGGAGGGAAGGATGTTTTTGAGGGATGGGGAAACCCAGGCCCAGTTGTTGATAAAGAGGAAAGAAGTCATGAGAGCCTATGCCCAGATTACCTGCCGCTTCCCCAAGCCTCACCTAGGTGAAAAGCTTAGTACTCAGGAGGCTGAGGTGGGAGGATCCACTAGAGCCCAGGGGTCTGAGGCTGCAGTGCACTCCAGCCTGGGCAACAGAGTGAGGGACCTGTCTTTATTTATTTATTTATTTATTTATTTATTTATTTATTTTTGAGACAGAGTTTCGCTTTTGTTGCTCAGGCTGGAGTGCTGTGGCGGGATCTCGGCTCACTGCAACCTCTACCTCCCGGGTTCAAGTGATTCTCCTACCTCAGCCTCCCAAGTAGGTGGGTTTACAGGCGTCTGCCACCACGCCCATATAATTTTTGTATTTTTAGTAGAGACAGGGTTTCACCATGTTGGCCATGCTGGTCTCGAACACCTGATTTCAAGTGATCCACCCGCCTCAGCCGCCCAAAATGCTAGGATTACAGATGTGAGCCACCGCACCTGGCCCCAAGAGCCTGTCTTTAAAAAGAAAAAAAAAAAGTTTGGGCTTTGGAGAGAGATTGCAAAGATTTGAATCCCAGCTCCATCACTTATTTGGATATGACCCTGGGCCAATCACATCTGTGCCTGTTTCCTCATTTATGAAATGAGGATGATAATAATAGTGCCCACCCTTCGGATCATGATGAGAATGAAATGAGATAATGTATGTAAAGTACTTAGAACAGCTGGCCTGTTTGGCATATAGAAAGACCTCAGGATTAATATTAATATTGTTATTTTTGTTTTCTTTTTTGAAACAGAGTCTTGCTCTGTTGCCCAGGCTGGAGTGCAATACTGCAATCTTGGCTCACTGCAACCTCCACTTCCTGGGTTCAAGTGTTTCTCCTGCCTCAGTCTCATGAGTAGCTGGGATTACAGGCTTGCGCCACCAAGCTCGGCTAATTTTTGTATTTTTAGTAGAGACGGGGTTTCACCATGTTGGTCAGGTCGGTCTTGAACTCCTGACCTTGTGATCCGCCCACCTCAGCCTCCCAAAGTGCTGAAATTACAGGTGTGAGCCACCACGCCCGGCCAGGGTTAGTATTACGATAGCAATTATTAGGATTTTTATTGTAGAAGGTTCACAGTGACAGTAACAAGTTCTAAGCCAACTGGCTCCTGCTTCTGCTTGCTGACATAGGACCTCCAGCGCCTTGCAAAGTCCCTCTGAAATATCACTGATCATCCCCCTAGGGCATTTCACATGGGCTCAGAAACGTGTTTGGGCTGGCTGAGTGCTGCAGCTGTTCTGGAGGGCTCAGTGTTTTCCTGCTGGTGGGGGTTGGGGTACTGGAAATCTCTCCTCTCCCATGTCACCTCTGTTGGGGGTTCCTAAGAAAGGCCTCTTGTGCTTTCATGTGTTACAGATTGGCATGTCTGGTCTTCGATTTTTTTTTTTCTTTTTAAGACGGACTCTCACTGTCACCCAGGCTGGAGTGCAGTGGTGAAATCTTGGCTTGCTGCAACATCGGCCTCCCGGGTTCAAGTGATTCTCTTGCCTCAGCCTCCTGAGTATACGGGATTACAGGCGCACGCCACCATGCCTGGCTAATTTTTGTGTTTTTTGTTGTTGTTGGTTTTGTTTGCTTGTTTTTTTGTTGTTGTTGTTTGTTTTTTGAGATGGAGTCTTGCTGTGTTGCCAGGATGGAGTGCAGTGGCGTGATCTCGGCTCACTGCAACCTCCACCTCTCAGTGTCAAGCGATTCTCCTGCCTCAGCCTCCGGATTAGCTGGGACTATAGCCATGCGCCACCACGCCCGGCTAATTTTTTGTATTTTATTATTTTATTTATTTATTTATTTATTTTTGAGATGGAGTCTCGCTCTGTCGCCCAGGCTAGAGTGCAGTGGTTGGACCTCGGCTCACTGCAAGCTCTGCCTCCTGAGTTCAAGCAGTTCTCCTGCCTCAGCCTCCTGAGTAGCTGGGACAACAGGCGCACACCACCACACCTGGCAAATTTTTTGTATTTTTAGTAGAGACAGGGTTTCGCCATGTTAGCCAGGATGGTCTCGATCTCCTGACCTCGTGATCCGCCTGCCTCAGCCTCCCAAAGTGTTGGGATTACAGGTGTGAGCCACTGTACCCGGCCAATTTTTTGTATTTTAGTAGCGACAGGGTTTCACCATCTTGGCCAGGCTGGTCTCGAACTCCTGACCTCAGGTGATCCACCCACCTCGGCCTCCCAAAGTGCTGGAATTACAGGCATGAGCCACTTCACCTGGCCCAATTTTTTTTTAATCATCTGATTTTTAGATTCGTCTTTAATTTTCATTCACAGTCACCTCTATCCATGTGGCCCTGACAGGCTTCCCTGGGGCTGGACTGAGGATGGATCTGCACACTTGCCGCCATGCTTTGCTGCAGCGGGATTTCTTTTTTTTTCTTTTTTCTTTTTTTTTTGAGACAGTGTCTCCCTCTGTTGCCCAGGCTTGAGTGCAGTGGTGCCATCTCGGCTCACTGCCAGCTCTGCCTCCCAGATTTAGGCCATTCTCCTGCCTCAGCCTCCTGAGTAGCTGGGATTACAGGCGCCCGCCACCACGCCCGGCTAATTTTTTGTATTTTTAGTAGAGACGGGGTTTCACCGTGTTAGCCAGGATGGTCTCGATCCCCTGACCTCGTGATCCACCTGCCTTGGCCTCCCAAAGTGCTGGGATTACAGGCGTGAGCCACCGCGCCCGGCCTGCAGCGGGATTTCTAGTCCTCTCTGAGGATGAGGGCTTTGCCACAGAGCCATCTGGGAGCTTCCTCAGCTCCTCCCGCAGGCAACCACGCTCCTGTGAGGTGTTCCTCCTGGCTGTGGCGATTTCCGACTCCAGTGTGCACACAGCCATCACACTCCCCATAGATGGCCTGCCATGGCCCCTCCTGGGACAGCAGCCCAGGCGAGTCCTTCTGCAGAAAGCTTGGGCCAAGCAAGGGACCACCTGCCCAGGGTGAGGGCAGTCAAGGATAAGGGGGCAGGAGCTGAGGACACAGCCGTCAATTTACCACACCAGGTGGGGCTGGGCCCCTTGCACAGGTTAGGGGCGAGTCCTGTCTCCAATTCTGGGCTGTACTTAGTCACTAAATGTGCAGAGCCAGGCCCCCCAGGCCCCCCAGGCCCCCCAGGCCCCACGGCCATCATCAAATCCATTCATCTGGCTCCTCCCCACACCCTTCCACAGGTGAAGAACACACTCAAGATCTTCCTTCCCTCCACCTCATCCCCATTTTTCTCCTGACAAACCTTTAAAAAAAGAAAAAAAAAAAAAAAAGGCCAGGCGCAGTGGCTCACGCCTGTAATCCCAACACTTTGGGCGGTTGAGGCGAGCGGGTCACTTGAACTCAGGACTTTGAGACTAGCCTGGCCAACATGGTGAAACCCCGTCTCTACTAAAAATACAAAAAATTAGCTGGGTGTGGTGGCATGCGCCTGTAATCCCAGTTACTGGGAAGCTGAGGCACGAGAATCGCTTGAACCCCAGAGGCAGAGGTTGCAGTGAGCTGCGATTGCACCACCGAACTCCAGCCTGGGTGACAGAGAGAAAAAAAAAAAAAAAAGAAGAGAAAAATACAACAAACAAACATCAACAGTGGAAGTTAACTGGAGACCCCGTTTGTGAACCAGTGAGAGGGACAATGGATGAGGAGGCTGGTGTGGTGTCCTGAGGGCATCCTGTCGATAAGGCACCAGGCCAGGGGCTGGGGCCCTGAGGTTTCACTCCTCCCAGGTCTAGAGGGGTCCATCCTAACCCTGCTGCCAGGAGAGGGGCCTTTCCTCTGCCCCACAGTGCCTGGGTCTAGGAACTGTCTGATTCACTGCCAGGAAACCCTCTCCTTGAGATGTTTCTTCATAGGTCATCCCAGAGCCTGCTAAATGCTTTTGTCCTAGGCTGGCTGTTTGGCTGGTGGTCTGTGGAATGAGGAACGTGTCTCGTCTCCACTGGCTACTGGGAGAGCATATAAAATAAACATGATTAAAAAAGCCAGTGCCCACAGAAGACACAGATGAAATATAAAAAAATAAGAAAAATAAAATAAAAATAAACAACCCCCCAGAAACCCCAGGTCCCCAAGCTGGGTGGGATGTGGAGTAAGCCAGTTTGCGGTTACATTTATATAAGGGGCTTGGTTCCTCCCTCAGGCAAGTCAAGCAAGTTGTAAAATTTGAGGGCACATTTTAAAATTGTTTAAAATCCTCCAAATGTGTTTCCTGTCTGGCACGGTGGATGGGGCGTTGGTAATACATGTGCATGTGTGGCCTGGAGGACGTGTTAACGACCAGGTTTAGAGGCAGAGATGCAGAAGAGCAGGCAAGAACCAGGAGCAAGAAAAGGGGTCTGTTGTTGTCATGGTGTGTGTTCCCAGTGTTGGAATGTGTGGAAGGGGCCTCTGGTCCTGTGAGGGTGGTTTAGTCTGGGAAATTAGCATCTTTTTAAAAGCCACTCTATTATAAATCATTAGTTAAAGGCCTTCAGGGCTAATAATACAGGTATATGGTTTTTACTTCTGAAGCAAGCAGGTGTGATAATATTTGACAACACATCATAATTAGAATAGAGCGACATGCAGTTTGATAAATTAGATGGTGATGATTAGACCCCCACACATCGTGGCCTCTACCTTTGCCTAAGCTTTTCCCTCTGCCTGGGACGCCTTTACCAGCTGTCAAATCCTACTCATCCTTCCCAGCCTGGCTCCGTACCATCTCCCCACAGAGCGAATTAATCACTCTCTCTTCTGGGCCCCTGTGACATTTTGTCTTTTACAATGTTTACTTTGTTCTTTCTCTTCTGAAATTTAGCCGAATATGTGTCCCTTCCCCATCACAAGTCCTTTGAGGACCAGAACTGTGTCTTGGCTGTTGTGTTCCCTGCAGTTCTGTGCCCAGTGTGGGATCTTGGTTAATGTTTATTGAATTAAACTTCTTCTTCTTTTTTTAAGGGAATTACTTTGCAGAAAATTTAAAAACCCGTATTGACATGGACCCAACTTGGTAAAAGCCATTACACTTAAGGCTTTTTTTTTTTTTTTTTTTTGAGACAGAGTCTTGCTCTGTCACCCAGGCTGGAGTGCAGTGGCACGATCTCGGCTCACTGCAACCTCTGCCTCCTGGGTTCAAGCAATTCTCCTGCCTCAGCCTCCTGAGTGGCTGGGACAACAGGCGCGCACCACCACACCCAGCTAATTTTTTATTTTTAGTAGAGACGAGGTTTCACAACGTTGGCCAGGCTGGTCTCGAGCTCCTGACCTCAGGTGATCCACCCGCCTCGGGCTCCCAAAGTGCTGGGATTACAGATGTGAGCCACCGTGCCTGGCCTACACTTAAACATTTTAAAATATTTCATGCTCTGAACTTTGCATCATTTGGAGTATAGATGTAGGCTGGTGCAGTGGCTCCAGCCTGTAATCTCAGCACTTTGGGAGAATCGTTTGAGCCCAGAGGTTTAAAACCAGCCTGGGCAACATAGTGATACCACCATCTCTACGGAAAATTTAAAAAATAGCCGGGTGTGGTGGTGCGGGCCTGTAGTCCCAGCTGCTTGGGAGGCTGAGGTAGGGGGATCACTTGAGCCCAGGAGGTTGAGGCTGCAGTGAGCCAAGGTCATGTCACGGCACTCCAGCCTCAGTTACAGAGTGAGACCCTGTCTAAAAACAGACAGACAAACAAACACCAAAATAGAGTACAGAATTAATTGTGTTGAATTTAGAGCTGATGGAATTCAAAATAGAATTTGAAGAAAATGTGGGTTTATTTTGCTGTTATGATACATAATGTCTACCTTGCAAGGAAATCTTTTGTTTGGCGATAGTATTTATGAGGGGTAAGAAAACCTGTGGCAAATTTGTCTTTATTATGAAATTTGCCGGCACTTGATTGATGAAGGATGGTGCCACTCCAGCCACTGGGCACTATTCTCTGCAGTGGCTTCTGGACTGGGTATCATGGAACACAAGACTGAGCATGGAAAGAACACAATTTGTATGAGTAATTCAAAGGCACCCAAAATGCTGCTTCGTTAAGTGGGAATGTTAAAGGGGGTGGCAATCTGTAAATCTAGCTGTTGTGTTCAGCTTTTGAAAATGAGAAAGAAAGAAAAAAAAAAGAAAAGAAAAGAAAAGAGAGAGGCCGGGTGCGGTGGCTCATGCCTGTAATCCCAGCACTTTGGGAGGCCGAGGCAGGTTGATCACCTAAGGTCAGGAGTTCGAGACCAGCCTGACCAACAGGGTGAAACCCTGTCTCTACTAAAAATACAAAATTAGTTGGATGTGGTGGTGGGTGCCTGTAATCCCAGCTACTTGGGAGGCTGAGTCAAGAGAATTGCTTGAATCTGGGAGGTAGAGGTTGCAGTGAGCCGAGGTTGCACCATTGCATTCCAGCCTGGGTGACAGAGCAAGACTCCATCAGAAAAAAAAAAGAAAGAGAGAGAAGGGAGGAAGGGAGGGAGGGAGGGAGGAAGGAAGGAAGGAAGGAAGGAAGGAAGGAAGGAAGGAAGGAAGGAAAGAAGGAAGGGGAGAGAAAGAAAGAGACCTTGTAGAACCTTAGTGTTAAATAGTGAGGCTGTATTGGAACAACACTGAGGCAGGTGCCTGCTGGGCTCTAACATGAAGGTGGGCATTCATGCCCTTTTGCTTTGCTTCCCTGTTGCCCCCAGGATGTGGTACATGGGAAGAAACAGGTGCTTAGGGACCAGGCAGACCTAGGGTTTAAATACTAACTAGCAATGGTCTTGAGTCTCAGTTCCCTCGTCTGTAAAGTGAGAATAATAATAAATACCTCACAGGGATTTGTGACACTTGTAAACTGCCCAGCACAGCACCTGGCAGATGTAAGTGCACAGGCATGTTAGCTCTCTCACTCAGCCTGGCAGACTCCCCTCCAACCTCTCCCCGCAGCCCATCTACGCCACCCTTTCTTTAGATTTAGGCTGGCTTCGCAAATGAAAATATGGGATACCCAGTTAAATTTGAATTGCGGATAAACAAAGAATAGTTTTTTAGTATTAAGTATGTCCAATACAATATTTGGGAGATGTGCTAAGAAAAAATTCATTGTTTACCTGAAATTCAAATTCACCTGGGGGTTCTGTAGTTTACCTGGCAACACTATGCTAAGTTCCACGTCCTCCAGGAAGGACAGCTTGGTGATGGCTCCACCCTCTGAACTCCTGTAGCCTTTCGTGACTTTACACTTTGCTGACACCCAGGAAGCAACACATTTTTACTTATTAGTAATAACAACTACAACTACTTGTCCAGCATCTACAATATACCAGACACGTGGGAGCTTTATACAACCTGTCACATTAACCCTCCAAGGCTGGAAGGAGTGTCACCTTGGGAGCACTGGAGGGTCATTGTCGCCCAGCTGGCACACAGTGGCATTGTGCTTCAGGCTCAAGTCTTCAGGACTGGACTCCAAAGCCCACACTGCAGCTCCTGATGGGCAGTGAGTGAGATGCCCCCAAAGGCCTCTGCCAGTGCCCAGCACACAGTGGCATCTGCTTGGGTTTATGGCTGTAGAGAGTCATGTTCCACAGCAGCAACACCAGCATCATAATTTATTTGGGGAATCTCAGGATTGTGATTTGTCCTAAACCACATTATGGCAAAGACATGGGTTTTCAGACAAGAACAGGAATGTTTCTAAACTTCCAGAAATTTCTAGAGGGCTGGCTGTTTGCTTTCGTGTGTGGATAACTCCAGTATTGCTGCCTGAAGTATTGTGACACCAGCCCCTGAGCAAAGTCCTCCTTGATATGGCTTGTGACATGGTGTGATGTGTGATGTGGCATGCACGTGATGTTTGACACAGGGCAGGGGCTGGTCAGGACTGAAGACATCCATATTCCTATAAGATTTTTCGGTTCAAGTTTGGGAATCAGCTGCGTGCAGCTGTAGTCCTCTTTGGAGGGGATGTTCAGCATAATTAGCAGCCCTTTCTGATACCTGATCCCCGTGGATGTGCTTCACCCGGACACAGAGGACCTGGGCATGAAGATCTCTCACTCCTGGGGTCGGGGGCAGGATAGGTTTATGGCCACCAAATGGAAATGCAGCTCCTTCTGTTGTTCAGACCTCACTTGTCATATTAATGTTACTTCCTTGCTTGGCTTCAAAGTTAGACAAATGCAGGATGGTCAAGCCCATTCAGTTCCCAGGAGAGAAAGAAGTGGCTGTGACAAGCAGGCCTGGGTGCAGCTAGGGATGCACCTGGGGTGGGAGTGGCCTTCCTCCCCATTAGGCTGGCTGTCTCTTCCTCTCAGCCTTCTTTTGTCTCTTTTTATTCCTATTCTAATTTCTTTTTATTTTTACTTTAAAAAATTGCTTTTAGAGGCAAGGTCTCATTCTGTTGCCCAGGCTGGAGTGCAATGGCGTGATCTTGGCTCACTGCAACCTCCGCCTCCCAGGTTCAAGCAATTCTCCTTCACCCTCCCGAGTAGCTAGGATTACCGGTGCACGCCACCATGCCCGGCTAATTTTTGTTTTGTTTTGTTTTGTTTCGCTTTTTGACACAAAGTTTCGCTCTTGTTGCTCAGGCTGGAGTGCAATGGTGCAATCTCAGCTCACTGCAACCTCTGCTTTCCAGGTTCATACAATTCTCCTTCCTCAGCTTCCCAAGTAGCTGGGATTACAGGTGCATGCCACCACGCCCAGCTAACTTTTTTGTATTTTTAGTAGAGACAGGGTTTCACCATGTTGGCCAGGGTGGTCTTGAACTCCTGACCTCAGGTGATCCGCCCACCTTGGCCTCCTAAAGTGCTGGGATTACAGGTGTGAGCCGCCAGCGGTGCCCGGCCCTATCCTATCCTGTCTATCTATCTGTCTGTCTGCCTATCTATCTATCTATCTATCTAATCTTTTCTATTTTGTTTCTCCCCAGCTGCCTATAAGCTTCATAAGGCAGGGACTTTGTTCCATACTGTAGAGGACATATCCAGAAAAAGGTTCTGAGCACAAAGTAGGATCTTAAAAAACAGGAAGGGCATTGCTGATTCTCAGGAACACCAAACAGAGTGGCTTTGAGGAGCAGATACATAAAAATGGCAGCCTGTGTGCTGCTCCCTTTCCCCTAACTGTTTCCTGAGAGCCAGGTTTACACTTCCAGGAATAAGATTAGAGTACTCCTCTGGAAAAATTCCGGAGAATGGTCCCAGGCCAAAGATCGACATTTAGAACAAATGAGAAGCCACTAGATGTCCTTTTATTCTTGCCTTCCACACTTACTCCCTTCTGCACCTACTATTGAACACCTGCTATGCGCTAGAAAACATTCTAGGTGCTGGGGCTCTATCTGTAAACAAAACTGCTGTAGATCCTTGCCTTGAGGAGCTTATGTTCCGAAGAGTGTGCCTTCGAAAGCCAGGTGTACACAGTCACCCAACAGCACTTTGTCCTGCTTCATGCAGAAATGTGAATGGAGAGCCAACAAGGGGAAAAAGAGACCAAAGCACAGAGAAAAAGAAATCAAAGGGAAATAGGAATCATTCAGGGAGTAGAAGAAAACCTTTAAAATGGCAATTAGTATTTTTAGAGAGGTAAGAGATTATTCATAAAATGAGAACCAGGTTATATTAAAAAATAAAATAAGGCCAGGCTCAGTGGCTCATGCCTATAATCCCAGCACTTTGAGAGGCAGAGATGGGTGGATTACTTGAGGCCAGGAGTTCAAGACCAGCCTGGCCAACACAGTGTACTGCCTTCTCTACTAAAAATACAAAAATTAGCTGGGCATGGTGGTGCACTCCTGTAATCCCAGCTGCTCAGGAGGCTGAGGGAGGAGAATTAACTTGAGCCTGGGAGGCAGAGGTTGCAGTGAGCCAAGATAGTGCCACTGCACTCCAGCCTGGGCCACAGAGTGAGACCCTGTCTCAAAAAAACTAAACTACTCAGAAATTAAATATAGGTAAGTAAAAACAATTAACCAAAGTAATGGCAAGTCTGAGGAAATCTCTGAGAAAGCAGAATAATTAGACAAAGAGTTGGGGAACAAAGGAGAAAAATAGAAAAATTAGAGAATCAGCCCAGGAGACTGAACATTCAACTATAAAAGAGAGGAGACGGGAGGAAGTTATCCAAGAAATAATACAAAACACTTTCCTCCTCCATTTCCTCCTTTCATTTCCTCCTTTCCTCCCTCCCCCCCCCCTTTCTCTCTCTGTCTCTCCTCTCTCTCTCGCTCTCTTTCTTTTCTTGATAAGGAGTTTTGCTCTGTTGCCCAGGCGGGAGTGCAGTGGCATGATCTCAGCTCACTGCAACCTCTGCCTCCTGCGTTCAAGCAATTCTCCTGCCTCAGCCTCCCAAGTAGTTGGGACTACAGGCGCCTGCCACCACGCCTGGCTAATTTTTGTATTTTTAGTAGAGATGAGGTTTTGCCATATTGGCCAGGCTGGTCTCGAACTCCTGACCTCAGGTGATCCACCTGCCTTGGCCTCCCAAAGTGCAGGGATTACAGGCGTGAGCCACTGCGCCCGGCCAAGAAACTTTCTAAGAACTGAAAATTTAGAATGAGTGATAAAGATTTGTATTCATACACAGGATCGGGAATCTATTTTGACTTGGATTTCTCAATAGCAGTGCTAGAAATTGGGATAGCTGAATCAGTGACCTTGAACTTCTGAGGGAAAATGTTTTCCAACTTAGAATTCTACCTCCAGCTAATCTAACAATCAAGAATGGGGTTAGTGCCGGGCGCAGTGGCTTATGCCTGTAATCCTAGCACTTTGGGAGGCCGAGGTGAGTGGATCGCCTTAAGACAGGAGTTCCGAGAACAGCCTGGCCAACATGGCGAAAACCCACCTCTACTAAAAATACAAAAATTAGCCGAGCGTGGTGGTGCACGCCTGTAGTCCCAGCTACTCAAGAGGCTGAGGAAGGAGAATTGCTTGAATATGGGAGGTGGAGGTTGCAGTGAACCGAGATCGCACCACTGCATTCCAGCCTGGGCCACAGAGCGAGAGACTCCATCTCAAGAAAAAAACAAAAAGCCGGGCGCAGTGGCTCACGCCTGTAATCCCAACATTTTGGCAGGCCGAGGCGGGTGGATCACAAGGTCAGGAGATTGAGACCATCCTGGCTAACATGGTGAAACCCCGTCTCTACTAAAAATACAAAAAATTAGCCAGGCATGGTGGCGGGCGCCTGTAGTCCCAGCTACTTGGGAGGCTGAGGAAGGAGAATGACGTGAACCTGGGAGGCAGAGCTTGCAGTGAGCCGAGACCGTGCCACTGCACTCCAGCCTGGGCGACAGAGCAAGACTCCATCTCAAAAACAAAACAAAACAAAACAAAAACAAAAAATACATACACCCCGGAGATCTTTCTTGGAGAACTTCCTTACTCCTTTGTCTAGTGGCTTAGTTCCATTGCGTGGATGTACAGTACATTTTATTTAGCCAGTCCTCCATACGACACTTGGGTTTTTTCCAATACTTTACTATTGTCAGTGAATGCCACAATGAGTAACTATATACATACTTCGTTTCAAATGTGCACAGACATAGCTGCCGGACAAATTCCCAGAAAGAGGATTGCTAGGTTAAAGGGTAAATGCATTTGTCATTTTGCTTGGTATCTCCAAATCCCCTTCCATGTGAGTGATACAGCTTTGCCCTCCCACTGGCAATGTATGAAAATGCCTGTTCCCTAAAGCCATGTCAACAGACTGTGTTGAGGCCGGGCGCGGTGGCTCAAGCCTGTAATCCCAGCACTTTGGGAGGCCGAGGCGGGCGGATCACGAGGTCAGTAGATCGAGACGATTCTGGCTAACACGGTGAAACCCCGTCTCTACTAAAAATACAAAAAATTAGCCGGGCGAGGTGGCGGGCGCCTGTAGTCCCAGCTGCTCGAGAGGCTGAGGCAGGAGAATGGCGTGAACCCCGGGGGGCGGAGCCTGCAGTGAGCCGAAATCGCGCCACTGCACTCCAGCCTGGGTGAAAGAGCGAGACTCCGTCTCAAAAAAAAAAAAAAAAAAAAAAAAGACTGTGTTGTAAACCTTTGGATTTTTGCCAAGCTGATAAATGAGAAGTGCTGTCTGGGTGTGGTTTTAATTTTCATTTCTCTTATGTGTGAGATTGAACATCCTTTTAAACATTTAAAAGCCACTTGCATTTCCTTTCAGTAAACTGTTCATGTTCTTTGGTCATTTCTCCTTTTTTTTTTTTTGAAACAGAGTCTCACTCTGTTACGCAGGCTGGAGTGTGCAGTGGCACAATCTCGGCTCACTGCAACCTCTGCCTCCCAGGTTCAAGCAATTCTCCTGCCTCGGCCTCCCAAACAGCTGGGACTACAGGCGTGCCCCACCATGCCTGGCTAACTTTTTTGTATTTTTAGTAGAGACGGGGTTTCATCATATTGGCCAGGCTAGGCTGGTTTCAAATTCCTGACCTTGTGATCTGCCAGTCTCGGCCTCCCAAATTGGTAGGATTACAGGCGTGAGCCACCACTCCTGGCCTCTTTGGCCATTTCTGTATTGGGTTATTGGTCTTTCCAGTTAGTTATTAATTCCAAGGAAAAGAAAAAGTTTTTAAAGAACTAGAATGAATCATAGTATATTATGTGAGTCAGTTGTGAATAATTGTTACAGTTTAATAATGATCTAAATGCTAAATATTGATTTAACCAAAAATTTTGAATTTGACTCTATTTGGAGGGCAGAGGTGAAGTGTGTGTGTCTGTGCATTGAGAGGCAGGACACAGAGAACTGAATCCTCACGTTTCATGAGAGGAAGTCGATAGAGCAGGTCTAACATTGAATAAAGAAAAAGAAAAAAAGAGAAAAACAGCAGTGCAAGCATCTTATTTAGAAATATAAAGGTAAGGCCGGGCGCAGTGGCTCATGCCTGTAATCTCAGCACTTTGGGAGGCCGAGGGGGGCAGATCACGAGGTCAGGAGATCGAGACCACCCTGGCTAACACGGTGAAACCCCATCTCTACTAAAAAATACAAAAAAATTAGCCGGGCGTGGCCAGGCGCGGTGGCTCACGCCTGTAATCCCAGCACTTTAGGAGGCCGAGGCGGGCGGATCATGAGATCAGGAGATCGAGACCATGGTGAAACCCCGTCTCTACTAAAAATACAAAAAATTAGCCCACGCGGTGGTGGGCGCCTGTAGTCCCAGCTACTCGGGAGGCTGAGGCAGGAGAATGGCGTGAACCCGGGAGGCGGAGCTTGCAGTGAGCCGAGATCGCACCACTGCATTCCAGCCTGGGTGACAGAGTGAGACTCCGTCTCAAAAAAAAAAAAAGAAATATAAAGGTAAACTGGGTGTGGCGGTGCACACCTGCAGTCTCAACTACTTGGGAGGCTGGGGGAGAATTGTTTGAGCCCAGGAATTTAAGGGTACAGTGAGCTATGATTGTGCCACTGCATTCCAGCCTGGGCAATAGAGTGAGGCCCTGTCTCTAAAAATAAAACAAAATAAAAATAAATATGGGCCGGCGTGGTGGCTCACGCCTATAATCCCAGCACTTTGGGAGGCCAAAGTGGGCAAATCACCTGAGGTCAAGAGTTTGAGATAAGCCTGGCCAACATGGAGAAACCATATCTCTACTAAAAATACAAAATTAGCCAGGCATAGTGGCACACAACTGTCGTCTCAGCTACTCACTGGGACTACAAAAAATGAAGGTAAATATCAGAAGAAACTAGAAGATTGGAGAGTGGTTGCCTATGTGATGTGAGATTGGGAGCTGGAGAAGGGTGTGGCAGGATGTGCCATTTTTCTTTCTTTCTTTTTTTTTTTTTAGATGGTGTCTTGCTCTGTCGCCCAGGCTGGAGTGCAGTGGCACCATCTCTGCTCATTGCTGCAACCTCCGCCTCCTGGGTTCAAGCGATTCTCCTGCCTCAGCCTCCTGAGTAGCTGGGATTACAAGCACGTGTCACCATGCCCAGCTAATTTTTGTATTTTTAGCAGAGGCAGGGTTTCACCATGTTAGCCAGGCTGGTCTCAAACTCCTGACTTCAAGTGATCCACAAGCCTCAGCTTCCCAAAGTGCTGGGATTACAGGTGTGAGCTGCCACGCCTGGCCTCTGTCATTTTTCATCAAAGCTGTTTGGTCCATTTGACTTTTTTTTTTTTTTTGGAGATAGAGTTTCGCTCTTGTTGCCCAGGCTGAAGTGCAATGGCATGATCTCGGCTCACCACAACCTTTGCCTCCTGGGTTCAAGCGATTCTCCTGCCTCAGACTCCCGAGTAGCTGGGATTACAGCTATGCACCACCATGCCCAGCTAATTTTTTTTTTTTTTTTTTTTGAGACGGAGTTTGACTTTGTTGCCCAGGCTGGAGTGCAGTGGTGCGATCTCGGCTCACTGCGAACTCCGCCTCCCAAGTTCACGCCATTCTCCTGCCTCAGCCTCCCGAGTAGCTGGGACTACAGGCGCCCGCCACCATGCCCGGATAATTTTTTGTATTTTTCAGTAGAGGTGGGGTTTTACCGTGTTAGCCAGGATGGTCTCGATCTCCTGACCTCGTGATCCGCCCGCCTCAGCCTCCCAAAGTGCTGGGATTATAGGCGTGAGCCACCGCGCCTGGCCTAATTTTGTATTTTTAGTAGAGACAGGGTTTTTCCATGTTGGTTAGGCTGGTCTTGAACTCCCAACCTCAGGTGATCTGCCTCCCTCAGCCTCCCAAAGTGCTGAGATTACAGGCGTGAGCCACTGCACCTGGCCCCATTTGACTTTTTTTTAGAGACAGAGTTGGGCTCTGTCACTCAGGCTGGAGTGCAGTGACACAATCACAGCTCACTGCAACCTCAACCTCCTGGGCTCGAGCAATCCTCCCACTCAGCCTCCTGAGTAGCTGGGACTACAGGCGTGTGCCACCACACCCAGCTAATTAAAAAGTTGTTTTTGTAGAGACAGGGTCTTGCTATGTTGCCTAGACTGGTCTGAAACTCTTGGCCTCAAGCAACCCTCCTGCCTCAGCCTTCCAAAGTGCTGGGGTTACAGGTGTAAGGCACTGCACTTGACCCTATTTGACTTTTTAAACTATGTCATGATGTAATGTGTTACTCTGATAAAATAAAATTAATCATATACAATTAAAAGGGATGATGTAGTCTGGGTGTGGTGGTTCATGCCTCTAATCCCAGGACTTTGGGAGGCTGAGGCCAGAGGATGGCTTGAGCTCAGGAGTTTGAGAATAGCCTGGGCAACATGGAGAAACCTGATCTCTATAAAAAATATGAGTTAGCTGGACATGGGGGCATATGCCTGTGGTCACAGCTACTCGGGAGGCTGAGGTGGGTGGATTGCTTGAGCCTGGGAGTTCGAGGATACAGTGAGCCATGATCATGCCATGGCCCTCCAGTCTGGGGAACAGAGCAAGACCCTGTCTTAAAAAAAAAAAAAAAAAAAAAAAGGTGGTGTATACATTACAATATAAAGCCCATCCCCTGCCCTGTGATATACAGGAGTGTTAATGCTAGTTTTGGGGTTTTTGTTTTTATCGTTTTGAGACAAAGTCTTTCTCTATCATCCAGTCTGGAGTACAGTGGCACAATCTCTGCTTACTGCAACCTCCACCTCCTGGGTTCAAGTGATTCTCCTGCCTCAGTCTCCCAAGTAGCTGGGATTACAGGCATGCGCCACCACACCTGGCTAGTTTTTGCATTTTTAGTAGAAACCGGGTTTCGCCATGTTGGCCAGGCTGGTCTCAAACTCCCGGCCTCAGGTGATCCACCCGCCTTGGCCTCCCAAAATGCTGAGATTACAGGCGTGAGCCACTGTGTCCAGCCACAACAAGGTCTTATTTATTTATTTATTTATTTATTTATTTATTTATTTTGGGAGACGGAGTCTTGCTCTGTTGCCAGGCTGGAGTGCAGTGGCACAATCTTGGTTCACTGCATCCTCTGCCTCCTGGGTTCAAGCAATTCTCCTGCCTCAGCCTCTCGAGTAGCTGGGAGTAGATGGCTGCATTTTATAGGGCAGAGTACTGGAAAGGAAAGAGCTGCACAACGATCTGCAGGGTCTCCCTCAAGTCTTCAGCTGCGTGTTGCGTAGTATATGCATACGAGGAAAGGACAGGATTAGGCAAAGAACCACAGGAAAGACACAGGAAGGCCAGGTGTGGTGGCTCATGTCTGTAATCCCAGCACTTTGAGAGGCTGAGGTGGGCGGATCACCTGAGGTTAGGAGTTCAAGACCAGCCTGGCCAACATGGTGAAACCCTGTCTGTACTAAAAATACAAAAATTAGCCAGGCGAGGTAGTGCGAGCCTGTAATCCCAGCTACTCAGGAGGCAGGAGAATTGCTTGAACCCAGGAGGCGGAGGTTGCAGTGAGCGGAGATCGTGTCACTGCACTCTAGCCCGGGCAGGGAGAGCAAAACTCCATCTCAAAAAAAAAAAAAAGCAAAAAATCTGAAGTGCTCACGCAGTGCCAGGAATACGTTGTGTTCCCACAGACCAGAGTGGAAAGACCTCCTCACAGTTATCACTTTGTGCCAGTTATTAATGTATTGCCTCTCAGCTCTAAATTGATTTTTCATTGCCCGCTCTGTGAAAATGTAGCTGGGCCCTTTAATTACTTTTCTTTTGCCAGCCCAGCATGATGTTAAGCTTTGTCAATGCAAAGTGCTAGAGAGACACCGTGGGAGGAAGGAGCTTTTCTTCCTGACTCTGGTGTGCTCCATGAGTCCATAGCACATGCAGCTTCTCAGATGCAGAGAGGGGAGATGGGAAACAAGGACCATCTTCTCATTTGATTTTTTTTTTTTTTTTTTGAGACTGAGTCTTGCTCTATTGCCCAGGCTGGAGTGCAGTGGCAAAATCTCAGCTCACTGCAACCTCTTCCTCCCAGGCAGCTGTGATTCCAGGCATGTGCCACCGTGCCCGGCTAATTTTTGTATTTTTTTAATTTTTTTTTAACTGTTTGTTTATTTTTTGAGACGGAGTCTCACTCTATCACCCAGGCTGGAGTGCAGTGGTGCGATCTTGGCTCACTGCAAACTCCACCTCCCGGGTTCATGCCATTCTCCTGCCTCAGCCTCCCGAGTAGCTGGGACTACAGGCGCCCGCCACCGTGCCTGGCTAATTTTTTGTATTTTTAGTAGAGACAGGGTTTCACCGTGTTAGCCAGTATGGTCTCGATCTCCTGACCTCGTGATCCACCCGCCTCAGCCTCCCAAAGTGCTGGAATTACAGGCGTGAGCTACTGCGCCCGGCCAATTTTTGTATTTTTAGTAGAGATGGGATTTCACCATGTTGGCCAGGCTGGTCTCAAACTCCTGACCTCAAGTGATCCACCCACCTCAGCCTCCCAAAGTTCTGGGATTACAGGCATGAGCCACCGCGCCCGGCCCCACCTGCTTTAAACAACTAAAACACCTGACAGACTATATGAAATAGTGATTCCAGACATAGGACAACAGGCAGAATGGGGAGGGCTGTTCTTGGGTGTTCCACCTTAGCCCCAGGAATAGTGGTCGCTTCTTGTATCTGCTATTCCTGAATTTTTTTTTTTTTTTTTTTTTTTTTTTTTTTTTTTTGAGACAGAGTCTTGCTCTGTCACCCAGGCTGGAGTGCAATGGCAAGATCTCGGCTCAATGCAACCTCTGCCCTCCCCGGTTCAAGCAATTCTCCTGCCTCAGCCTCCTGAGTAGCTGGGATTACAGGCACCTGCCATCATGCCCAGCTAATTTTTGTATTTTTATAGATACAGGGTTTCACTATGTTGCCCAGGCTGGTCTTGAACTCCTGAACTCAGGTGATCCACCCGCCTCAGCCTCCTAAAGTGCTGAGATTACAGGTATGAGCCACTGCACCTGGCCCCCTATTCCTGTATTCATTCAGAGTTCTGTTTATTTCTTACTAGCCAATCTCTTCTAACCTCAATTCCTTGTTAAGTTAATACCTTTTCACATTAGGCTGCGTATGGTGGGTCACACCTGTGATTCCAGCACTTTGGGAAGCTGAGCTGGGAGGATTGCTGAAGTCCAGGAGTTCCAGACCAGCCTGGGCAACATAGGGCGACCCTCTGTCTCTACAAAAGAAATGTAAAAATTAGCCAGGTGTGGTAGTACATGCCTGTGATCCCAGCTACTCAAGAAGCTAAGGCTGGAGAACCACTTCAGCCCAGGAGGTGGAAGCTATGGTGAGCCATGATTGCACCACTGGATACCAGCATGGGTAACAAAGCGAGACCTTGTCTCAAAAAAAAAAAATTTTTTTTTTTTTACATTAAACTTTCCCTGTTCAAATTGCTACGTGGTTTCTGCCTCTTGACTAGATACTGATTGATACATGGGACATCAAGTAGAGTCATCAGATGATACTATCTCAGTGGTGAGAGCAAATTAGCCTTAGACCAAAGGCTATTCTCCTCTTGCCAAATGGTACCTAAATGCAAACCTTAAAAGGATCAATCTGTTTCCAAGTAACTTAACTAAGTCCCTGAACGAGGCTCAAATATATTCAAAGGAATACAAAAAAATCCAGCACCAAACAACATAAAATATAAAATGTCTGGCATCCAATCAATAATTACCAGGCATGCAACAAAGACACAGGCACATAATGACACAAAGCTGACCCAGAAATGTCACAGAATTAGTAGACAAGGACTTTAGCTCCAATAGCTATTATTAAATGCCATCCATATATTCAAGCAGATATGGAAAAATATAAACACGATGTAGAGAGGTGTGAAAGATATAAAATAAGACCTCAATTGAACTTCTAAAGATGAAATGTATAATATCTGAGATGAAAAGTATACTGGATGGAAATAAAAGCAGATTAGACCCTGTAGAAAAAAGGTTTTTGAAGACTTAGCAATAGAAACTATCCAAGATGAAACACAGAGAGGAAAAAAAGACTTAAAAACAAAAAACAAAACAAAAAAAACCCTCCAAAACCAAAATCCAGGAAATTAGTGAGCTGTAGAATAACAAGTAGCCTGTATACCTGTTTGGAGACCAGAAAAGTGGGTCTAACAGATTCACAGGAGAGATGACAGACAAAATATCTGAAGGAACAATAATTTTCAAATTTGATGGAAACTATAAATCCCCATGTCGAAGAAGCTCAATAAACCCTAAGCAGAAGAAATATGAAGACAACTACACAAAGGGTACATCATAATCTGCCACAATCACTGCTGAACACCAGTGATAAAGACACAAATCTTAAGAGCTGCCAGAGGAAAAAAACACATTGTGTAAAAAGGAAAAATAGAAGTGATTTCTCGTCAGAAACAATGCAACCCTGAAGACAGTAGAGTAATGTCTTTAAAGTATGACAAGATAAAAACTGTCAACCTAGAATTCAGTGGAGATATCTTTCAAATAGGAAGATGGAATAAAGATGCATTCAGACATTGAAAAGCTGAAAGAATTCATCACCAGTAGACCTGCACTAGAAGAACGGCTTTAAAAAGTCCTTCAAGCAGAAGAAAAATGATACCAGATGGAAATCTCTGTCTACACAAAGGAATGAAGAGAGCTGGAAATGGTAAATATGTGGGTAGATAGGAAAGATATTTTTCTGATTTTAAAATTCTCTTTAAAAGATACTTGAGGGTTTAGAGCAAATCTAATAATGTATTGTGGGGCTTATAGCATGTGTAGAAATAAATCCATGGTGACAATAGCACAAAGGCGGAGAGGTGGGGAATGGGAGGAAGGTGTTTGCGCTGAGTGGTGTGATATTACTTGATGGAGATAGACTATAAGTTAAAGAAGCATTGTGTAATTCTAAAAGAACCACACACAAAAAAATGTAAGTGTAGTATCATGAACCAATAAAGGAGATAAAATGAAGGTCACAGGGGACGTGCTGGCCACTCCCTTGGCACACAGAACAATTGGGTGGGGTTCCCCAGCCCAGTAGGGTCCCATAGAGCCTCTGTAGGTGTTTGGGATAGAATGAGTACTGTAAGAAAGAAACTTCCTCTCCTGCCACCTTCTGGCAGTAAATCCAGCCCATTTTTAACTCGGGCCTCTGCTTAAGTGCTTTTGGCTAAAAGAGAATTGCTGCTTCTAAGAATCTCAGGCAGCCACAGTGTCCCCGGCTTCTCTGCTCGCTCCAGCCCTAGAAAGCTCAGGGACTGCTCAGATGTCCCGACTTCCCAACCACTTGTCCCAGGAGAGGAATCTCCCTCAACTCTGGGTGCTCACTGTGGGCACCCACAGACAGGCAGCCCTTCAGCAGGGTGCAGGTGTGAGAGGATCTCTAGGGGATGTCATCTCATGGATACTGCGGGGATGGTGCCACGGAGTGGTGCAAGGGCAGCTTGGAGCGAACAGACCGCAGAGTCTTGCTCCAGGAGGGTGCACATGTGCACAAAGGCGCCCTGTGTGAAAAGGGCGTACTCTGTTGTGAGTGTGAATGTTTTTGTGACTGCTTATGCTGTGAAACATAAACACAGCAGCCTCCGTCCTTTTGATCATGCTGCCCCCTCTGCTGGCCTGTCTCCCCTCGTAGTCCCTCCCAGCCAACACCCACACCCTAGCTGGCAAACTGCCAATCATCCCTCAAGCCTCTCATCTCTCCCAAAGTCTTCCCTGACAACCCTGGCCAGAAGCCCAGCCAAATGGCCGCCAGACTCTGGGTTGTATACGCAGGGGTTAGCATGATGCCTGCTGTGTGCTTAGCCTGCAGGGAGGGAGGAAGGCTCTTAAGGCCTCTTTTGGGGGCCATTTTAGGAGGGCACTGAGAATATTCGCTTTTTCCACTGTCAGACCAGGTCCTGCCAGGCCCTGAAGGGCACCCAAGTGACAAGCCTGGGGTCACAGAGGGATGCGAGGGTCACCCTCCATGCCCAGTGTGCTTAATGGTGCAGAGAGGCCAGGCCTGGGGTCTGTGCCCAGAGTGGGCAGTGCTGGTGTCCAGGTAGTCAGATATGGGCATGGCCCCGCGTGGAGTTGGGCAGCCTCTGTTGATTTCTCCTCAGGGCTCTCCCTGGAGGCTCAAGGTCTGGCATCTGTGTGTGTGTACATGTACGTGTGTGTGCAGGCATGTCTGTGGTGTGGGAAGAGGGCTTTCTCCTGTCTCAAGCTTAGCTCTTACTCTTCGCAGCCCCCTCTGCTCCCCGCCACCATTGTCTTCTCCTTCACCAGCAGAAGGCAGGAGTGGGTAGGAGGTTCCCAAGGTCCCTGGGAAGAACGTGGTGGGCACTGCGTGTGATGTTGGGTGTGGGCACGTATCTGTGGGTGCACATATGGGTGTGATTGAGAAGCCCCTGCCTCTCCTTGTGTTTGTGTATGTGTCTGGGTATATTCTTGGGGTCCTAGAGGTTGTTTTTGTGTCTCCTGTGGCTGTTGAAATGACCTGTAGGTTTCCAGAGGGTGTGAATGTGGCTCTGATCTACCCCCTCCCACCTCCTTCCTCCTCTGATTTTCTCGACTCTAGGGTGTGCCTAGTTGGCTTGGCTGGGATTGTCATTGGGTCCGTGTTAGAGAATTGTATAATCTGTTGAATGCCAGCCCTCAAGTGTGTCCCCTATGTGACCCTGGATGCAAGCGCGGCTCAGGGTACCTGGGAGCCCCTTGCCCTGTGTGGGGTCAGGTGCCTGCGTGAGTGTGTTATAGACAGTGGGGCGTTAGTGTGTGCCTAATACCCATGAATGGCTTGAGTGCGATGGCCGCAAAACGGGTCGAATGTGCACACGTGGATGTGTGTGCAAGTGATGGATGAGTGTGTGTGCGTGTTCCCTCCTGTGGGTGCCTGGGCTGGTCCCTCAGCCCCGTGGGGTGCCTCTCCCACTTCAGCTGTGTGAACAAAGCCCCTGCTTTCCTCCCTGCTTTGCCCCCCAGCCCCCTCTCCCTCAGCACTGAGTTTGATTGACTGTGTGCGGTTGCAAGGTTATGAGATTAGATGATTGGTGTGCATTGAAGTGTATGCCATTGAATGTGAAACTCTAGTATCCCTTGGCCAATGCCAGCCTCTCAGGGACAGGCTGTTAGACCCCCAGTCAGTTGAACCTAGCTCTCCCAGGTTCCTAGGCTGGCCCATCCATCCTTTTATAGCCAGGCTTGGCGACAGCCCTGTAATTACCTGGGGCCAGATGCTGTGGTGAAGGCCAAGAGTTTGGTGCTGACACTCTGGGGAGGGGTCATATATGCCCCTCCCCCAGGCCACACCAGAGGAGACTGGAGGAGGCCAGACCTCTTTGGAGTCAGATCACAGGCCAGATCACTGGGTTCAGCCTGAAGCTGCTCTGCTGCTCTGGGCCCAATGTGTCTCTGGCTGACCCAGCCCCAGCACATCTGGGCTATCCCATCCGCGTCACACTTCCCCAGACTGTCGTCCACAGGCTGCAGACACCGAGCCTGTGTTCCCATCACCTCCCACCTGGGCCCCTCTTGCCAGTCCATGCCCCCAACCCAGCTCATGCCCCTCGTTCCCCCCTCCATATCCTCCCACCCCCCTCATCCTAGTCCTTGTCTCCTGGTCCCAGCTTGTGTCCTTCATTCCAATCCTTGGCCCCCCAGCCCCATCACCACCACCTCCAGTCCATGCCTCTGTCCCCCCCACGTACCTCCAGCCCAGTCTGTATCCCTGGTTTGCCAGCTGGACGGAACATGGAGGTTGAGAGAGAATGGCGAGATTTGCGTGCCGAGTAGGTCTGGGCTGGACGGCTGTGGACCCAGCCCAAGTCCACTCCCAACCCCGTGGCATCCACAACTAGAGGAGGAAAAGAACAGAATGGGGATAAGAGAAATGGACGGAGAGTGGGCTGGGTCTTAGCCAACCCTGCCCCAGGCCTGAGAACAGAGGGTCCTATGGCGCAGTTGCTTGAGTCCCCTCAAGGACCAACACCCGCTCCACCGACTACAAACCCTTCCCGAGCTCCCCTCACAGCTCCGGCGAGTCCCAGCCCAGGTGCTGCGCCACCTGGTGGATATCGGCAGACTTGCAGGCCCCGAGTGGCAAACCCACGTGGCAGCGAGGCTTAGACCCCAGCCGGGACTGTAAACAGCTCCTTCCCTCCTACACACAGCGCTGCTGGAGTGACCTCTCACCCAGAAGGGAGGGGCGGGGCAGCTCTGAACTTTACTCTCCAAGCCAAAATCTCTGTTCAGTTCTTTGATGTTGCTGTTGTTTTTCACCCTGGGGAGGACGGGAAGAGGAGGGATGTGTGCGATCTCTACCTGTGTTGGGGACATTAACCTGTGACAGCCTCTGGGAATGCCAGCGTGTCAGGTGGGAGCCCTCTTTGTGACCGCGCTGGAGGGGGCCAACATGAGACAAAACAAGGGTGAAGAAGACCCTGCCCAGGATGAGGCTGCTCTGCCCTCAGGCCATACCACTGTGCCTGGTGACATCTTACCCTGCCTTGGCCAGGACGCCCTGGGCTCCGCAGACCTTGGTGTCACAAAGTAGGGCCCTGTACCAGACAGGCTCAGGGTCACTGGTGTCTGGCCATCTAAGTGCAGACCTCTCTCCCCAGTCTCCCTTACATGCTCTGGGATTGAAAGCCTCGCTGGAGGGGAAAATCCTCAGCAGGGCTCCGCAGCTTTTAAAACTGATTTCATTTATTTATTATTTATTTGGTTATTTATTTTCTTCTTTTTCTTTTTTTTTTTTTGAGACGGAGTCTTGCTCTGTCGCCCAGGCTGGAGTGCAGTGGCAGGATCTCAGCTCACTACAAGCTCCGCCTCCCGGGTTCACGCCATTCTCCTGCCTCAGCCTCCCAAGTAGCTGGGACTACAGGCGCCCGCCACCACACCCGGCTAATTTTTTTTGTACTTTTAGTAGAGACAGGGTTTCACCGTGTTAGCCAGGATTGTCTCGATCTCCTGACCTTGTGATCCACCTGCCTCGGCCTCCCAAAGTGCTGGGATTACAGGCGTGAGCCACCGCTTCTGGCCTAGTTATTTATTTTTGAGAGACAGAGTCTCGTTCTGTCGCCCAGGCTGGAGTGCAGTGGCTCGATCTCGACCCACTGGAAACTCCACCTCCCAGGTTCAAGCGATTCTCCTGCCTCAGCCTCCTGAGTAGTTGGGATTACAGACATGCACCACATGCCTGGCTAATTTTCACATTTTTAGTAGAGACTGGGTTTCGCTGTGTTGTCCAGGATGGTCTGGAACTCCTGACCTCAAATGATCTGCCTGCCTTGGCCTCCCAAGTGCTGGGATTGCAAGTGTGAGCCATAGTGCCTGGCCAATTTGCTTATTTATTTATTTTAAAGACAGGGTCAGCCGGGCACGGTGGTTTATGCCTGTAATCCCAGCACTTTAGGAGGCTGAGGTGGGCAGATCACCTGAGGTTGGGAGTTCGAGACCAGCTTGACCAATATGGAGAAACCCCATCTCTACTAAAAATACAAAATTAGCCAGGTGTGGTGGCTCATGCCTGTAATCCCAGCTACTCGGGAGGCTGAGGCAGGAGAATCACTTGAACCCAGGAGGTGAAGGTTGCGGTGAGATGCGATCACACCATTGCACTCCAGTCTGGGCAACAAGAGCAAAACTCCACCTCAAAAAAAAAAAAGTCAGGGTCTTGCTCTTGCTCTGTCGCCCAGGCTGGAGTGCAGTGGTGTGATCATCGCACATTGCAGCCTTGACCTCCTGGGCTCAAGAAATTCTCCCATCTCAGCCTCCTGAGTAGCTAGAATTACAGGTGCATGCCACCACGCCTAAGTTTTTTTTTTTTTTTTTTTTTTTTTTTTTTGTAGAAACAGGGTCTCACTGTGTTGCCCTGGCTGGTCTTGAACTCCTGGGCTCAAGCGATCCTCTCACCTCAGTCTTCCCAGTAGCTGGGACTAAAGGGTTGTCACCACACCTGGATATTTTTTTATTTTTTGTAGAGATGGAGTCTTCCTATGTTGCCCAGGCTGGTCTCGAGCTCCTGGGCTCAAGTGATCCTCCTACCTCAGCCTCCCAAAGTGCTGAGATTAGAGGCTTGAGCCACTGTACCTGGCCATTTGTTTTGTTTTTGTTTTTCAAAAGATGGGGTTGGCTGGGCACAGTGGCTCATGCCTGTAATGCCAGCACTTCGGGAGGCTGAGGTGGGCAGATCACCTGAGGTTGGAAGTTCAAGAAGAGCCTGGCCAACATGGCGAAACCCCATCTCTACTGAAAATACAAAAATTAGCCAGGCGTGGTGGCATGCACCTGTAATCCCAGCTACTCAGGAGGCTGAGGCAGGAGAATCACTTGAAGCTGGGAGGCGGAGGTTCCAGTGAGCCGAGATGGCGCCACTGCACCCCAGCCTGGGCGACCGAGTGAGACTCTGTCTCGAAAAAAATAAAAATAAAAATAAAAGATGGGATCTTGCTATATTACCTGGGCTGGCATTAAACTCCTGAGGTCAAGCGGTCCTCCCACCTCAGCCTCCTGTTAGACCCACTTTGAATGCCAGCCCTATCATTAGCCAGGCTGTGTGGCCCTAGTCTTAGATCCTCATCTGTGTTATTGGAATAGTGAGGCTTACAAAGGCGCAGCACTCGGCACATAGGAGGTGCTCAGTGAATGGAAGTTGGCTTATTCTAGTTACTGCCCAAAGCGCCTGGCCCTTTCGGTCTTATCATTCCTGAATTTTTGAATCCGCAAGGCCCTCCCCCATCCCATCTGGCCAGTCCCTATCCTGCCTGGCCCAGGGGTTGAAGCAAGCCTGCAGCCTAGGCCCACTGCTATGGGTCCTTGAGATTCTCCCCAACAGGACCCGACCCCAGCTCTGTGTATCTCCTCCTCCCTGAAGCCTCTTCCCTCTGTCCCTAGGCAAGTGTGTGCTTTTTCTTGGCATTCCCACAGCTCCCAGGCATTTACCCACGAAAGAGCTGGTTATGTTGTCAGTTATGTATGTGTGTGTTACCAATTTCTGCTCATACATCAACACATACTAAAGTATGAGCTTATTTTGGGGTAGAGGCTATATCTTGTGTCTCCAATACCCAGGATAGAGCCTGGCACTCGGCAGGTGCTCGATAAATGTGGATTGAATGCATGGACAATTGGATGGATAGGCCCACCTTTTCTGTCTTATCAGTCCATAGAGAGTCTCAGACTGGTCTAGTGGCTGCCCCCAGTTCTTTCCCCACCTGCTCTCCCACCCCACACTCTTCCCTGTTCCGCTATTGGGAAACCCACCCACTCTCCAGAGTCTAGCTGAGATTCCATTTTCCATGTTTTATGGGTAGAGAGGAGGAGAAAACACAGTCCCTACCACCAAGGGCTCACTCTCACAAAGCAGCTGGCAAGACCCGCAGGGGCACACAGGATCTGGCCTGCCCACACAGTGCCAAGTAGAGAGCCTGGGTGGGATGGAGTCCCATGGGTGCACAGCTTGGCAATAAGGTGTCCCCTCCCTGGGCCAGGCACTTGGCTCAGCAAGTGAAGTTGCAGGTACATTTCAGCCCCTATCCGCACTCCCTTATGCTGTGCCGGCCTGTAAACCCTGACCTTCCCTGGGGCCCCTGGGAAGTGGCCATTCTCCTGTCTTTTGCCCTTCTGTCCCCTCTGCCCTCCCGAACGATGCAGGGTGGTGTAGTTATGAGCAGCCCCAGCCCCAGCAAACTCCCAGCACCTTGGGCATAATGTTTGAAATGAGTAAAATTACAAAGGGTTATAAAGGAAGCTAATTATATTGAAAGAGTTATCAAAACATTTACGTTTCTTGATATAGTAATATATATGCTTTCTTATTAACACATTAAAAATGAGGAAGGTCTAACAACTATGATCATTTCAAAGTACTGATGAGTGTAAATGGTATTTTGAGATATCTTCAACAACTATAATGCAGCCTGAAAACATCTGTGATTTCTGGTTACAAAGTCACAGGTACTATTAATACTATTATAGCTTGCTGCCCAAGCACACAAGAGAATGTTAAATTTTAGTTATAGGCAAGTGAAAATAAAGAGTTTTTTTCTGTCTAGGTTCTCAAATCCCCTGAAATCCATAGACTCCAGTCAAGAACCTCAATTACAGAATGGAAGGGGAAGAAAAGGTGGAAACCATAATTGACGGAGCCTTTAACTCCCTGCGTCATTTAATCCCTACACCAACCCTGAGAGAGAGATACCACAACCAGTTTTTCTGGTGGGATACCTGAGAATCAGAGAGGTTAAGTGATTTGACCAAAGTCAACCAGGCCCTGCCTGGAGGCCCCTCTTGCTCTTTCCAAGCAGCGCTGCCTTTGTAATGAAGATGAGCCCCAGAACAAGGTTTGAACACCCTGTTGACTCTTTGGCCCCAGAATTCCCTCCCCTACTCAGGCCCTGTGCCCTGTGAGGTTTAACCAGTGTAACAGAAGGGTGATGGCCCCTTGAAATCACACACACTCAGTTATTTTTATCTCCAGTTTATTTTTTTTAGACTAAGAGCAGAGTATGAAAGTCACAGCCAAAGCACTTGAAAAAGGCCCAGGAGAATGGGTGGGACCACATAGGGTGAGCAGGGCAAGGTCCTGGGAGATGGTTCCCGGCTCAGGGCTGGAAGGGAGGGGGCGCTGTTGTTTTACGGTCTCCAAAAGTGTCTGTGCGTTGCATAGGTCTTGTCTTCACAGAAGACAAAAGAGGGGCCAGGGGGTCCCCCAGGTGTGGGTGGCCTAGCCTGGTGGGGAAGGGGTCTGAAGCTGGAAGGGGAAGTCAAGAAAGGTCAGGGGGTTAAAGAGGGAAGGGACTCTGTCTGTACATTATATATAGAGATATAGAGTCTGTACATGCCTGCCTGGCACCCCAATGCCCACCCCTTGCCATCCTTGTCCACTGCCCGCCCCCCCCAGGGGTGTCTACTTGTAAACTTGGTTTCAATCCAAACCACAATCCTGGAAGTGCGAGTGGGGGAGGAGGACGTGCTTATTGCTGTAAACAGGGGAAGGAGGCAGCAGGCAGTGCTGCCCCTTGCCCATCTAGTCCCCTCCCCATGTTCTGCCCCTGGAGGAGAGCAATGGGAGTGCCTCCCACGCTTCGATCTGCTCTCTCTGGGGGCATATGTCTCTCTGGGGGGACAAAGGGAGAGGGCACCAGGAGTCAGGGAAAGGTACCAGGGGCCAGGGAGTCCTGAGCACTGCCCTTTTTGGCCCCCAAGTTTGGTACCAAACATTACCAGAGCCAAAGGCCACTCGGGACCCATGGCTGTCCCCGTCCTTGGTCCACTACAGTGCCCTACCTGGGGGGAAGGGGTAGAGGGGGCGGACATAGATGTATGGTGCAGGCCCCACTTCTAGCCATGGGAGGAGGGGTCTAGGCCCACTAGGCTTCCCTTGGAGAGGTCAAAGGCTCCCTGCTCCTTCCAAGCCCCGCCCCATCTCTCCCCGCCAGGGGAGGGGGCAGAGCTAGGAGGCCAAGAACGTCATGAGGAAGAAGGCGATGCCCACGGCCAGGGGCAGGTGTTCCCGTTTGGGGCTGGTCCCGCTGATGCTCTTCTCAAGCTTGGGCACCTGAGGGTTCTCTCCCTCAAAGTCTTCTGTGGACAGAGGAACAGACAGACTGGTGAGGGCTGGGTTGCGCGCCAGGACAGGGGCACGCGGCAGCGGCAGCAGCAGTGGAGCCAGGGACGTGACCACCCACGGGGTAGGAAGTATCAGGGCCCCGGGGGACGGCATGCAAGGTGAGCGGGCACCGGGGCGGGGGCTGCGGTTCCAGCAGTGGCCACCAGAGGGCGCTGCGCAGACTCACCCAGCACGTTGATCTTCACATTGGGGCCCATGGTGAACTGGGGGAGAGTGGGGACCGGCTTCTCCCCGGAGTGCGATGCTGCGGGGTGGGGTGCGGGTGGGGAGAGAGGAGGGGAGAGTCAGGGCCAGGATTCCCTCCCCTTGCTACGGCTGGGGAGCAAGACCCCCTCACCTGTGCCCTCCGCCCCCACCCCCAGGAAGCCAGGGGAGCCCCAAAGCAGGGAGCTGAGGATGGGGGCGCGGCTCAGAGCCGATTCTACTCACTGGAGGCGCAGCAGACGAACACTTTCATCCTCAGACACTTCCAGTGCAGGTTGTGAGTGGGCGTGGCTGGGAAGGAGACCGGGCCTGAGTCACTTTGGCCCAATGTGTGCCCTGTGCCCTCCCTCGACGGCTCTATTTCTCACCCCTCCAAACTGTCCCCGTCGGGCGGTCTCCTTCAGGAGCTCCCCTACCCTTGGGACACGGGTCACTGTAGCTTTGCCGTCGGCCCTAAACGCCCCTTTGGTCCCACCCCTCAAGAAACTGGGATCCCTTATGTTCCAACCCCGGAATGTCCCACACAGAAACAGCGATTCTCCGCAGCCCAAACTTGGGACTGTCACCAAACTCCTCTCTTGGCCCCACGACCTCGTCTGAGCTGAACCCCTGAGGCGCCCCGTGCCCACGCCTCCTCCCTGGTCTCTCAGCCGCGAGACCTGGCGCCCGCCGCGCCGGCCCCGCCCCGGAGCCTCGGGGCTCCACCCACCGGCTGTCACTCAGACTCTCGCGTTTAGACCCGCCCGCCCGGCCGCCGTCACTCACAGATGTAGTAGTACTCGTGGCCGGCGTGGAACTCGTAGCCCAGCGAGAAAGCGCTGTAGCGCTGGAACTTCTCCGAGAACTTGATGGGGCTGTGCGGGGCGTGCGGCCGGTTGCACTCCCAGCGCTTGAAGCCCTGGCTGGCGTTGCAGGTGCGGTAGCCGTTGCGGCTCACCATGTACAGCACGTACTGCTCTGCCCCGCCTCCGGGCCCCGGCCCCGCCCCGGGGCCCACCCCCGAGCTGTTGTAGTGCGGGCAGTAAATATCCAGATAGTCGTTCACGTTCACCTGCACGGTGTAGCCCTCTCGCCGCAGGCTGTGGGGAAGAGGAAGCGGCTCAGAGCGAAGAAACCCCAGAGCAAAGCCGCTTTCCATCTGACCGCTCCGCAGCCCCTCCCCAGGGTCCGCGTAGCCTCCCGACTTTTCCTCCGAGCTTCCTCGCTGCTCAGCCCTGTCTCTGCCCCCGGGGCCCTAGTGCCGCCGCTCCACTAAGTCTCCTTCCGTGCCCTCCTTCTTGGTCTGTCCTTCTCCTGTTGGCCACCAGAGGGTAGCAAAGGCGCAGGGAAGCCCGGCCTGCCTCCAAAGAAAAGGAGGCGAGGGAGAGGGGCGGAGGGAAGAAGGGAACGTACGCTGTGGTTGCCACAGAAACGGCGCAGGCCCCAGCGACTCCCAGACCCAGGCCCGGATTTCCTCCGTCCATCCCGCATAATTCAGCAGCCGGGAGGAGGGATGGGAGGGATGGAAGCCAAGGGTGAACGTGGGAGGGATCCCCTCCGAGGGACACACACCCTCCATCGCTTCTCCCACCATGCTTCCCTGCGGCTGCCAGTCCACCCCGGGGGCCTGTCCAGCAGGACCTGCCCTTACAGACGCATGTATGGCGGTTTCATGCATATACATGCATAAGTTCTATGGCACACACACAAATATGTCCACCGCCCACTCATAGGCAGCAGACACACAGAAAAGCTGGGCTGTATGTGTGCTGGCCCGCATGCCAGTATTGGTTGACCCCACCAATCTGGGGTCTCTCCCTGCCCTCCCCATACTACAATATCACTGGCTTCTGTACCTTGAGTCCCGTGACAGAGACCCCACCCTGAGGCCAAGGACAGTTAGGCTCCCAGGAACTTAAAACACATGAGGGCGCTAAGGGACTCAGTACCAAGACTCCACGTGGCATCATGCCAACCAGCCCAAACTTCTGTTTCATTGTGCACCTCCTTCCTCAACCTGGCACAATGGCCCCCCTTAATGATGCTGGGCAGAGCAGTGGGCACAGGGCCTAGACAAGATGGCTGCGCCTCTTATTTCCCTGATCCCTGTTTGGGACAGAGAAGCAGATGCTGGGTCCCTTGTAATCCCCACCTGCCTTGCTAGTCACCATCAAAGTGTTGGTCTTAACACCCTCGATGGCAGTACTGAGCGGTGTGGGGATGGAGAAACCTCTGAATGGAGAAAGAAACTCGGAGAGGGGGCAGGGGTTTTCCCTAATTTCTTTACGGTAAGAACGCACATATCTTGGCAGTGCAAGGAGAGTGGTGGACACAGAAAGGCATGGGGTCCTTGGCAAAACGTCAAACCACGGGGTCCCTAGTCCCTGGGAGCTCCCTGAGGGGAGAGACTGGCTCCCTATGTCACCAGGCACCACCCAGTTCCCCAAACAGTAATTAGATCCATTAAAGAAGTGAGCATGGAGGCTTCTGCACACGGTGGGGCCTTGGGGGTCCCTCCCCCCTGACCCCACTTCCTTGGCTTTGCCTGTGCTGTCCCCTCCACCAGCAACCCATTCCAAGCCTGGCAGTGAGGCAGGCAGAGAGCTGATGTTTGGGTACCCCAGTAAGAATTGGCACAGCCTCCTTTGGTCATCAGGAATGCCACCAGCCCCACTCTGTTCCCATGGGAGTAATGGGTCACTCAGGCCCCTCCCTTGCCCTGGCAGTCAGGTGGGCAGGAGTCTCGGCCTGGGGCACTGGGAGCAGGAAAACGGGTTAGACCAGGCCTGGCTCCAAACTGCCATTCTAGGCTTGCCTGTCCGTCACCAACCCCATAGTCTGTTCCTCCCCTCAGGCCTTGGGGAGGGGGCCGCCAGTGGTGAGGGTGCCAGGTCTGGAGCAGCTGCACAGCCACACTGGGATCTCTGTCTTTGAGCCTCACCCATGTTTCCAGTCCCACTCTGAAGCAGCCCCTCCCTGCTGTGCCGCCCAGTTCCCCCTACAACACACCCCATTCCAGCACGGAGGAAGCCAACACCCAAGGTATTCCTACAGGTAATTCCATTTCCTCAACAGGGCAGGACTAGCCTTATAAAAAAGGTTGCAGGGCGACCACAGGTGAAGAGAAGCCATCTGTTATGTACTCCTGCGCTGGGTGGCAGGAACAGCCCCTGAAATGCCCCCACCCCCAAGGCTGGGCATGTGAGAGAAAGACCTACCGGTGGGGTGGCTGGGCCCAGTTGGTACACAGAGGGCACGGGGACAAACGGGGTGAGAGGCAGGAATTCCCAGCCACAACTCTTTGGAGACCCAACGTGTCTGCTTGGCTTGGGCACCTTAATTGAATCTGTCATCCTCCCTCCCTCTCCCTAGCAGTGCGGAGAGAGAGGTGCCGCTGGGCCCCTGCGAAGCTCCGCAGCTAACCCCGCCTCCAGGGCCGCACCTCCTGCGGAAGGGTGGGGGTGGGCTGGGACCTGGGGACCGGGTTGTGCCCTGCCCCTTCTTACTGTTCTCTCTTCTTGCTCCACTTCATCCCCTATAGCCTCTCGCCTCTCTTGCAGAAAGGCGAATGCCGACACACCCCATTTGGAGGGGGTGTCCCTTCGCCCCGTTATTTCGGTCTCTCCCGACTCTCACCGCCTCTGAGGCGCATCCCGACACCTCTCTCTCGCTTTCAGTGCCCTGCCGGCCCGCGCCTGGCTCCACTTAACCCGGAGTGTCCGCGGAGGGGGCAGGCGGGCGGAGCGGGTAAGGAGCAAACTTCTCCCCCAGCCCGGGGCAATTAGGGCAGGTAAACAGGGTGTCCAACAAGACCAGGGAGTAGGGAAAGGATCCCACGGGGCCCTGAACTTGTCAAATCCTCGCCATCCTCCACCCCCAGCCCCGGTCTTAGACGCCGGGCTGCAGAGTTAAAGGGGTGGAGGAAGAACGTAGACCCGGGTTCCTCTTCCCTCTAGCGCGCGCTCCCGAGGCTGCGCGCCGCCCGCTCCAGCAGGCGAGGCCGCACCACGTGTGCGCAGCGTGGGGTCCGCGCGCCCGGGCTTTGAGGGTGGTGGCGGTGGTGGCGGGAACGCTCGGGGGGCGGCGGTTGCACGCTGACAACCCTGCGCCCCTCAGGCGCCCTGGGCCTCGGCGCCCCGCCCGTCCCAGTCTGGCCAGCCCGGGTCTAAAGGCTTCCCTGGGCCGCGTCGGGTGGGGGAGAATCAGCGCGCCCGACACCTCCGCCCCTCCTCCCTGCGACAGCGGCGGCGGCGGCGAAGGTTTATTGATCTGCAGCGGCGGAGAGGAGCGAGAGACCGGCCGAAAGCGCGACACAGAGACGGAGTGAGGGGGAGACACACACCGAGAAGGGGAGGTTAGCAGAGGCCGGATTCACTGAGAGGGGAAAGGAAGGGAGACACCGTGCGAGAGAGAAGCCAGAAACCCAGAGAGGCAGGGAAGAGAACGAGAACCGAGAGTCTTGGAGAACAGGAGAGACAGGCAGGCCAGAGAGGCCCACAGACGGCGGAGACAGAGACGCAAAGGAGAGAAGTAGGGACAGGGAAGGGTGCAAGGCTGAGTGAGACTCAGAGACTGGGAGAAAACACAGAGAAAGACCATCAGGGACGTAGTAGAGCCTCAATAAATATTTGTTGAATGAATGCATGAATGAAAGAGAGATCAGCAACAGAAGCATTTCAGAGATAGGTCGAGAGACAGCTATATAGAAAGATGTTCTCGAAGCTCCTTGAGACAGGGGCAAATACCAACATCCTTGCTCAGTTCTGCAAAGAAATGAAACACAGGCCAGGGGGCATATATTTGGCCATCGGCCGTCCCAACCCCCCTCACCAAGTTCGATTCCCGGCTTAGGGGACTCCTCGACCTCATACTCTAATGCATCCCTCCAATACAATCCCCCCACCCCTAGTTTCTGGGCCAGATTGGGAACAGGTCTCTCCTATTCCACGGGACTAAATGGAAGTACTGAGTGGGGGGCAGAGAGCTAGGTCGCGGCCGGTGTGCAGGGCACAGTCCCCAGGTCTGTCAAAGGAGGCCGACGCACGTGTCCCACCAGCACCCTCCCACGTGACCCCCCAGGAGGCGGGGTCGCAAGACCCTCCCCACGTGACCCCAAGGGGCAGAGACCCTCCGCACGTGACGGGAGGTGGGAGCCTGGAGCCCACCTCACGTGACTAGGGGGAGGGGGCACGGGAGCCTGTGGCTCGGTCGGCCCCGCCCCCAGCTCCCCGGCCCTCTCCACTCTCGGCTCCGGAGCACGTCGCTCTCACGATTTATGGGGCCGCGGCTGCCGCAGTGAGGGAGCCGGGGAGCCCGGGCGCAGCGGCAACAAAGGCCCGGGAAGCGAGGCGGGGGCGGCGGCAGCCTCCTGGCCCAGTGTGCGCCCCCTCCTACCTCTGCCGGCCCAGGCCCGCACGGAGTAGACAGGACAGAAAGGAGGCTCCCGGAACCCGGGCTCCCCCACCCGCTCCCTGAGCTTTCACCTGCGCCCAGGTGTATGCGGGGGAGGGGAACCTGATCAACACCTCCCCCCACCAAACCTATTCCCGCATCCTCCCCGGCTCTGGCTTCCGCTAAGAACGCTGAGGTGCTCCAAGGGTGGCGGGGAAGCCGGGGCCCCTCACCTGCGAGCTCTCCGTTCCCCGCCAGACTCTAGCGGGGTGGGGGGCGGACGTGTGAGTCTGGGGGAGGGGGCTGAGCTAGATAGAGCTGGAAAGTCAGCCCCCAGCGCCCCCCGGAGTTCTTGGAGTCCCGCTCCGGGGGGGGAGGGGCCAGGTCCCCACCCCCAAGGTTTCCAAGGGAAGCGAGAGGGGGGCGTCGTTGGCTCATCCCCACCCCCAGTCTGACACTCCGGGCGCGAGGAAGGAGAGAGGGGGCGGCGCGGAGCCCCAAACAACAAAGAGCGGAGCGGCGAGCGGCAGCCCCTCCTCCGAGAGGTTGGGGGTCGCGGCCGCCCGACCCTCCCGGTCCCCTCCCCTGGGGTCTGGCCATTTGCTCCCTGGTCAGTCGGTCCCTGGGGTGGGGAGCCAGAGGCAGTGCTGCCGCCACCGCCCGGGCAGGTGTGACAGTGACCCCCGCGTCCCCAGGGATCTCCCCCTACCAACACACAGACACACACTAAGGTGGCCAGGGTGATACACACGGCGGCTTGGCGGGGAGGAGAAGACAAGGGCAGCAAGGACTGAGCAGAATGAGGACCCGGCCCCGCAGCCAGCACCCGGCCACCGCGCCACACACCCCGGGAAACCACACGGCCGCCCTGACACCCGCCTAGACCGCGGCGGCGCCAACAGCCACCCCAGCCCAGACGCAGCCGGCCGCGCGGACAGCGACCGCAGACCCTTCCCCGACCCTCCGCCCGCTCCCACCCCCAGACGATCGCCGACGCAGACACACAAATCACACACTCAGACACACACGCACACTGACAGCCGCTCACGCCCGCTCACACTTGGAGCCATTCGCCGTCCCCAGCCCGGGCGTGTGTGTGCGTGTGTGACACACCGACATCTCTCTGCCTCCTTCCCTCTCGCCGGTACCCCACGTTCCCATCCTAACCAAGCAGCATTCCTAGGGCCCCCCAACTCGGCGACCCAGCCCTACCTCACCCCAGCCGGGCTTATCCACGCAACCAAGACAACCCATTCGCCTTCCTTCTAGGGAGGGGCTCGGTCGGACTCCCTGCCTCAGCTCTGGACCCCACTTTTAAAAGCAGGAGTCCTAGACAGAACCCCTGGAAGCCCTCATGGCCAAAAACAGGTCATCCCTGGGCCGCAAAATGCAGCGGCCTATCCCCAGCACACCGCTACCCCCAAATCCCAGCCCAGCTGGTGGGACTATGGGACAGGGGCATGCTATTCCAGCGGCGGGTGCGGAGAGAAGCCAAGATGGGGTGGGGGGCCCCTCCAGCAGCCTCCTCCGCACGGCCCGAGCGCTCCTTACTACAGCCCCCAACAGCCTCTTCAGACACCCCCGAGTTTCCTAGACGCCCACAGAGTGCGTCCCCCTCTCCGTCCCCTCCCAGACCCCGGCTCTGGTCTCCCAGGACTCCCACCCCGGGATCCCCCAGGACTTCTCGGGCCCACCGGCTCCCCCTCTCACTGACACGCGACGCGCGGACTCCCAGGGTCCCCGACTCACTGCTGGTTGGAGCTGTTCCAGTACACCGCATGCCTGTTTCCCAGCGCCCCTCCGGGCCCTTGGGCCAGCAGCGGCAGCAGCGGCACGGGCACGAGCAGCAGCAGCAGCAGCAGCGGAGCCGCCGCCATCCCCGGAGCCGCCGCCGCCGCCGCCCCCCGACTGAGCCCCGCGCTCCCGGCTTCTCAGCTTCCCAGCTCCCTGCTGCCGCCGCCGCCGGCCCCCAGCCTTAGGCCACGCCCCCAGCCCTTCCCTCCGCCCTCCTGGGCGCGCCCCCGAAGCCCCGCCCCTGTCGCGCCCCCGACAGGCCCCGTCCCGCTCCGGCGGGGAGCGCGCGACGCGTGGGAGGTGGGGGCCGTGCTGCCCCCTCGGGAAAGACCAGCGCGTGCCTCGCCTCTCCCTCTTGGGTTCAGTTTGCTACAACTGGTCCTGGGCCTTTTGCTTCCCAGGCTGAATTTCCCAGAAGGATTTGGGAACCCAAGATAAGGATCTTGATCTCAGGGAAGTCCATTCATCTCTGGGAATGAGGGGAAGGAGCAGACTTGAGAAGAAGCTGGGGATCCAGGACCTCTTAGTAAGTAGGGCTGGACCCCTTCCCTTCTGAACACTGTGGCCCTCTGCTGCGTCCATGCCCCCTTTACCCGTGTGCGTGAGGACTCAGGTGGGCACAGAAGGGTGGTGGAGAAGTCCTCAGCTGGCACCAAGGCTCTGACAGCTGGTGACCTGAAGCCCCCAGCTGAGCATGAGGCTTGTTTTTCTTGGAGGCAGAGTAAAAGAGCTGAACCCCCCAGAATGTCAATACTGGGTGCTGTAAGAGCCTTCAGTGGTCCAGAACCCAAGGTGCAGGAGGGGGTCAAGGAGAGAGTCAGCTGGGGGTAAAGCAGGGTTCCCTGGACACCTACAAAGGATTCCTCACTGGCACTTAGGCAGGGCCCCTCCCGGGGCAGCCAGGGGTGTCCCCAGGCATTCCCACTCCTACTCTCAGAGACGCTGATCCTGAGTCAGAGGGCAGAGCATCTTGTGTTCCAGCTCTCACCACAGTCATTGTCCTCACAGTGACACCCAAGCACACACATCACACACACACATTCAGGAAAAAAGGCACAGTCACCCAAAGGCAGAGAACATAGAGACACAGGCGCCTGACACAGACGTACGAACACACAGGTACACCTTCCAGACACACATAGGAAAGGGCACTATCAGACTGCTAGAGATCAGGCACAGAGACACCCAAGCACACACCTATATCCATCCACACACAACACACACACAAACCCACATGCATCGTGACACACACAGTTCCTTGCTCTCCTCTTCTCTTTTTCTAGGAAGTAGAAGTTCAGGAAAAGCGTTCAGAAACCAGACCTAGGGCTATCCGTCCCTTGTCTCTTCTCTTTTGGAGAGGCCCAGACCAGGCGGAACCAGGCCTGACTGGGTTCTCAGAACGCAAGCCAACCACTTGTGTCCAGGGAGACAGGCATGCCGCTACTTTGCTTCTATGCTTCAGGAGAGGGAACATGCAGGCACCTCCCTATCTGCTTATCTGTGGCAGGACAGGGTCTTGACCACAAGTCAGCCTCAGGTGCTAGGCTGGGGGCAGGGGCGGTGCTATCCAGAATAGGCTCAGTGTCTGACTGCTGCCAGGTGAGAGTAGGCTCTGTCTTCTCTGGGCTCCTCTCCACCCCAGGAGATCTCTTCTTCCTTCTCAGAAGCCAGCAAATAAATTAGGCCCCTTGGGATGGGAGTGGGGGACTTTGCAAACAGCTCTCCCTCCCCACAGGCTCCTCATCCCCAGAGAGATTTGTTTCACCCAAATGATGCTAACCTGCTTACTCCAGGTGCCACAAATCCCAGCCCCCTCCACTCAAATCATATTCCCTGTTCCACAAGCTCAGCTTCTCTTTGTAGGGGCCCACAGTTGGCAGAGACGCTGCCCATATTGATAGTGAACAGGAACTTGCTGGTTTGGTCTAGGACTTTAAATTCCATTTTAGAAAAGATATATCCCTGTTTATCGAATCTAGGTTCTGCTTAAGAATTTGGGCCTTTTTCTATAGGTCCGGGGTACTCTTTAGAATCTGGCACCCCCACACCCACCCTCCAATAATAACTGAGTCCTTCTCTTAGAATCTGGAGCCCTCTCTACAGGATTTAAGCAGCTCTCTCTATGGAGTCGAAGCCTCTGGTTTTGAAGTTGAGATACTCTCTATAGGGCCTAGCTAGGCCTGTGTCTGTGGGATCTAGTGCTTTGTCTACCTGGGCCTCTATCCATAGGGCTGCTAGCCGATTTGGGCCTTTGTGTGAATTAGAAAAAGGACCCTTCTTTGCAGGCTCAGTCCCTAGGGTGCATCTCTTGGCAAGTGGTGCCTTTGTGCAAAAACAAAGGTGCTGCCTCCTTCAGTGAGAGGTGGCTCTAGTGGCTCCCTGTCTCAGTGAGGGAGCTTGGGCTGATATCCCCTTCCCCTTGGGTGGCTCCTTTGTGCCATGCACAAACTATATGACCATATATGGCAATTCTGTCTACAGGATATGTGCTTCTAGCTATAATGCCTATGTCTGTCTATAGGCCTCTATTTATAAGGTCTGGGCTTCTCTAGGGACTGAGTCCCTGTGTATCAGATCTGAGCCACTGTCCACATGCCCAGGGCCTAATCTAAAGGCCTGGGCTTCTCTCTGTGGCATGTGAGTCATGGAAGGACCCAGGCCTTATTGATGGGGTCTAGACATTTGCGTATAACTGTAACTCATATTGTTCCTGACTGTGATCCACCACAGTAGGATTATATTTTGCACTGCAGTTCAATAACACACACACACACATACTCTCTCATACACACACACTCATACACACACACACATTTAACTGAAATAAGTTTCATGAAACAATACTTACCCTTACTACAGAGGATGCACAATGATATTTTCCTCTGTTCTAGTTTTAAAATTAAAAACAATACAATAAAAAGCTGGTTGAAGCCCATAAAATTGACTTCTTGACTTTACCATCCCCACTATAGATCACAACCTATAGTGTGAAAAACTGGTGTCTAAGGCCTGGGCCCTGAACTGCTTCTCTGTTGGATGAGGGCCTCTGTGGAGGTTGGAGCTCCCTCCATGGGGCTGGTCCTGTCTTCAGGGCTTCAGGCCTCCTCCTCCTTACCTGCAGGCCCTGACACTTGGGCTTGCTAGCACACTGCTGGCTGCCACGATCTCTCCCGGGACATTGAGCTCAGCTCCTGGGAGGACTCTGACATGGTGCCTCACTCTCCTCCATCCCTCAGGGGCCAAGGAAGCAGGGAGCTGAGCAGGTGTGGGATAGAGGGAGCTCTCAGGCTGTGTGGCCCAAGGCAGCTTCTGGGACAGTAGGTCTCAGCAATCACAGAGCTGAGCTGTGTTCAATAAATCATGGAGGCTAGGGCCTGGGGAAGGGGGAGGTCAGGAGGGAAGCGGGGCCATGGATAAATAATTCATTAAACAAATAAACAAGGAGCCTGTGAGAGGGAAGATCAGGCACATGTGTGAGCAAGAGAGGCAGCTGCCAGCTCCAGGCATGAAATATTCACAGGTTCTGCACCTTGCACAGGGCCCGTGTGTGTGGCCCCAGCCCAGGAAGGCTGTTGGTGCAGTCCTAACCAGGAAACCTGGGTCCCAGCAAGTGTGTGTGTCGGCATGGCTGTGAGGATGCTCTAACATCCATGAGTTGACATGGAACCACATACAAGCCTGACAGCAGGGAGCATAGGCACTGGTATGTGGTCCAGTTCACAGGAAATTAGGATGCAGGGCTTGGTGGGTGGCACTGGGGTGTAATCACCTCTGATTCTGGTCATGTCCTGATCCCTCTAATGAGTCCAGCAAGCCAAGAAGCCTGGAGCGGGGAGGCAGCTCTGGGGTGTTACACTAGAGGTATGTGAGTCCTCTGAATGTATTTCAAGAAAAGCTGAGAGGGAGCAGTATTGGCTTAGCAGTGACCAGCCTGGACTTGGATTTGAATTCCAGTTCTGCCACTTGCTAACTATGCTAGTCACTTAACTTCTCTGAGACTGCTTCCTTATCTGTAAAATGGGGATAATAATGCCCCACCTCAGGGAGCTGGTCGTTATGAGGATTAAGATCCGTAATGCCTGGGAAGCACTTAACACAGTGTTTAGGATCCCAGAGGCACTGGATTAATGGAGGGTTTCTTATAATTAAGAGGTTATCTACTGAGGTCTGCCCACCTAGACCAGCCCAGACTCTTTTCCATTTGTCCTCCCTCATTTCCAAGCTTTCCTATTAGCTATCATAGTGAGAGATGTGACCTAGGGCTCAGAAAGTATGCAAGGGGTAGGAAAAGATTAGATGGAATGAGAAGAGGAGGTTACAGTCAAAAAAAGGAAGTCTCTATTCTTGCCAGTGTGGAAGAAGGGGTCCTTGACCTTCTCCTCAGACCCCAGAGACTCTCCTTAAGCCTTAAAAGTCTTCCTAAATCCAGACTTTCACCAAAGTTTAGCTCTCTAGAAAGTGACTGCAATGGCCGGGTGGCTCACGCCTGTAATCCCAGCACTTTGGGAGGCTGAGGCGGGCGGATCACGAGGTCAGGAGATCGAGCCCATCTTGGCTAACACAGTGAAACCCCATCTCTACTAAAAATACAAAAAATTAGCCAGGCACGGTGGCGGGCGCCGGTAGTTCCAGCTACTCCGGAGGCTGAGGCAGGAGAATGGTGTGAACCCGGGAGGCAGAGCTTGCAGTGAGCCGAGATCATGCCACTGCACTCCAGCCTGAGCAACACAGCAAGACTCTGTCTCAAAAAAAAATTAAATAAATAAAAGAAAGTGGCTGCAATGCCCATGCAGTGGCTCACACTTGTAATCAATCCTAGCACTTTGGGAGGCTGAGGCAGGAGGATGACTTGAGTCCAAATCTTTGAGGCTGCCATGAGCAATGATCCCACCATTGCCCTTCAGCCTGAGCAACAGAGTGAAACCCTGTCTCTTAAAAAAGAAAGAAAGGAAGGAAGAAAGTGGCTGCAAGGAGGCAGAGAGATTGGAGCAGAGGTCTCTGAGTAGCATCACAACCACCACCCCCAACAAGTCTTCCCTGCCAGAGCTCTGGCCCCCACCCTCTGCCTAGTGGTTGAAGGCTTCCTTGACAAAAATGGTTGTGTCTGGGCAAAAACCAGAAGAGTGGCACCCCAGAGTGGGTGGGGAGAATCCAGGATGGAGAGAGCCTCGGAGGGCCAGGGTGGAGTATCTGGCGGCCGCCCAGTAGGCCCCAGCATTCCCCAGCCCTCTGTGTCCCCTGGAAAGGATCCGCTCCCTGTGGGAGAGCCAGCAAACAGGTCTGAGCTGGCCTGCTCCTCCACAGACAGAAGAAGAACAGGTTGGGGGAGGGGGCCTGAGATCTTGGTGGGGAGTGGTAGCGGTAACCCCCATGTCTCCTCTGAGGAGTTAGGGACAGAGGGGACTACAGCCTAGGCACACCCTACAAAGCCCAGGGCCCAACCCTTTGCCTTCCTTGGTCAGCCTGCTGCCACTTGGGGAACCAGGGGTCTGGGCCCCCAAGTGTGAAGATGGTACCTGCCCACCCTTTCCCAAGGAGCCAACATCAGTCTCCACTTCCCCTCCCCTGGGCTGGGCAGGTTCAGGCCAATCTGCTCAAGAGCTTCACAGCAAACATTGATCTGTAATAAAACCACAATGTGTTTCAGGAGAAGGGATTCCAGACTCAACACACATACACACTCACACAGATACATACGGATGCAAAACATGCCGCTCTGGGAGGGCAGACACCAGCAGTCCTGAAAACACATCCAAACATAGACCCACACTGTGTCAAACCCACAGACATTATTAGTTCTACACATCCCCTCTCTGCCATATACTTTGTCCTTCAAAATCAAAGCATTCTCTGATGACCCGTTTTCCCTGTGTTCCCATAACACTTCGTATACAGCTCTATATTAGCATTTTCACTTTGCATTATAATTACTCATTGGCCAGTCTGTCTCCTTGGGTAATCTGAAGATCCCTTAAGGGAAGCAATCTTGTCTTACGAAAGTGTGTATCCCCAGCATCTAGTATGCAAAAAAAATAAATTTTATTTATTTAGTCTTTAGTACTACTAGTATTTACTTAGTAGGAGTAGGTGAGGTGCTTAATAATTGTTGAATCAAGGAACAAAAGAATAAATGCCTTCTGACAGTGGGACACCCATTTCTAGAATCCTTCAGAAGCCCACAGCGGAAAACCGTGCATGCTACTCAGGCTTCTGACCCTGGCTTCTTTTCTCTTGGTCCCCTCACCACCACTCAGCTCTCCAGAAGCCCTCCTTTCCTTCCCTTCCCTCAGTATGAGACCACGAATTTGAGTTCAACCTGAGGGTTGGCAGGCAAGGTAAGGGTTAATGACACCTCATTAGTGTTTAATTGGAGGAAGGAAGCTGCCTTGGCACCAGACAGGTGGGCGGGCCTGCCCCTTGCTGGAACCAGGCATCCCTAGTTCCAGCACCCCGCCAGGCATGTGGGTGATTTGGCCCTGGAGACCCTCCACCCAGCCGGGGCACCTCCCCCTACCACTGGCTTTGCCAATTTAGTCTCCAAGCAGTATAGACCAGTACTCCCCATCTGTCACCAAACATCCAGAGGGAGAACAAACTCCTTATCCTTTCTTCTGTAGCTGGCTTTGCCCCATCCGTCCCCAACAGACATTGGAGAATGGGAGGAGAGGTGGGGTATGAAGGTGGAGAACTGAGGGACAGATTACAGAGCCGCTCAGGGATAGATTCCAGAAACAGGTGACAGGGCTGGGGATGTGGAGATGTCTGCCCAATTTGACCTTAAATGAAGAGAATGCAAATGAGATGCAGACGATATGCAGATGAACACAGGATCTCAGTACTGACATTCCTGGTGGCAGCAGCTCTGCACCCCAATGCTGTCGCCAATAACCAACCTCCTCCTAATCTTTCTGCGTTAAGTGGTGCTGACCATTACTTTGAGAACGAAAAAGGATCTCAAGAGAGATAAGAGCTTGCTTGGGCTAGGGCTGCAGGACCTGGGAAGCTGAGCTCCACCCAAGCTTCCTCACCCCATCCCAAGCACCCACCCAAGCTGCCACAGCAGCTCAGGCAAACATTACTCTCCAGGTTGCACTCGGACGCACCGTCGGTTGCTATGGGGACCCCTTCCTCACTTCCAGACCTGAACCAATGGGCATCACCGCTGATGACCTCATGCCCCAGGCCCCGGGATTCTATTGGCTATTTGGAAGCCAGAGTGCACCCTTTTCAACTGCGTCACCGCTGGGGATCCCCCGACGACCCCAGCCAGCGTCTGGCCTACTGAAAGAAAGGCGCGCTGGAAGCTCACAATGTGCTGAATGAATGAAAAATAAAGGAAAGAAGGAACTAATAAAAGGGAAGAAGAAAAAGGGGGGAGGTGACAGAAAAAGAACAAAACGTCATGGTTGAATCTGGAGAAGAAAAGGGAGATTTGAAACCCCAGAAAGTGTGGAGCAGGATTGCCGGTCGCAGAGACTCTCAGGCTCTCAAACAGGGAGACAGGGTGAGGTAAAGATGAGTGGAGTTTTCGCATCTATTCGGGAGAGACTAGGGCAGGCCCAGAAAATTGAGGGCCCCACCCTGAGCCGCCTAGCGCTACTGAGTTTAGGGGAGATCGGTGACGCCCCAAAACTTGCAGGCCTGCCCAGCCTCCTGGAACCGCGCCCTGGAACACGCCTCGACTTCTCGTGGGTAAGGCCCGGTGCCCGGAAGACCTCCCAGCGCCTGCAGCCCGTCTCGGCCCCATGAGTGGACTCGGCCCTAGCTTTCCATGGGGACGCGCCCCGGGACTGAATCAGCCGCCCGCGCATGCTATGAGGAAAGTGTGTGTAGGGTATGTAGGGTAGGCCGGCTTGGCCTGAGCGCCTGTGGCTGGGCGGGCCTAAGTTTACGACTCCCCCCGCCCCCCCCCCCAACCCGACCTCCCCAGCCCGGCTCCCGTGGTCGCTGAGGCATCCGCCCTTGCACCTGCAAGGGGCTGGGCGGCCGGCAGGGGCGTGTGTCTGTGTCAAGTGGGAGCGCCCGACAGTTAAGGCGTGCGTCTGAGTGCGGGGAAAGCTGACTGGGCCCCGCGTCTCTTTCGCACATGCGTTCTTATCAGCGGCGCATCCGCGCGCCAGACCCAGCCGCGGGAGCGAGCGCGCCCGCCTGGTTCCGCGAAAAGGGGGGTGGCCTGGGGCCGCTGGGAGCCGGGTGAGACCCCCACAGTTCTCAATCCAGGGAAAGGGCTGCTAACCAGTCGCTCCCAGTCTACTCCGCCTATGGCTTCACTTGAGAGGGGCGGAGGTAGCAGTAAGCCGGTTTCCATGGCAACGTATAGACACCCTCCTGGATGACGGTAAAGATGGAACTTGAACACTTGAACCCAGGACCTGAAGACCTAGCCCATAGCTTCTCCTTCAGCCGACTACACCCTCTCCTTCGCGCCCCAGACCTTCGCCCCCGCTAAAGATCAAGGTTTGGGGTGAAGGCCCTGATACACGCACCTACCTACAAGAGGCATTTTCTGAAAGGTGGCCTCGAATGGGGGAAGGGACTGACTGGAGTGTCTGCTCTGCCCGCGGTGCTGCCCTCCACCCAAGGCCTCAGCCAGAGCAATGGAATCAACATGAACGATGGCAGCCGAAATGGGTGCATGCTGGTGGGGGAGAGGGCCCCCGCCCCCTCTGAGAGAGACCGGGATCTGACCTAGGTGTGCAAAGGGGTGGGGGAGGGGTTCGCAAACCCTAGCACCTCTGTGTTGGTCTCTGGACCCCAAGCGCCCTCCCTCCTGCCCTCCCCCCACGCCCCCCCCCGTCTGCCCCACACCCCCCTAACCATGTTCACACGCTGCCTCTCGCTGCCGCAGCCGGGCCGAGCTAATCAGCACAACATCCACCTATCGATCGCTGGCTCCGTGCCAGGCGGGCCGGCCCCGTGCCAGTGGAGGCTGCGGGGCACCGGGGCGGGTAAAGTACAGCTGCAGGGGAAGGGGCGCCCCTTACCCAGGCACCACCCAGGATACCATTCAGAAAGAGGGCCCCACTTGGCCTTGTGGGGATCATAGCCTCGCCTACCAGAGGTGGAAGAGACAGTGTGGGCTGAGAGCAGAGGGGGCCCTCCCTCCTCAGCCCCACCTCCTCCTCCTTATAAAAGCTAAGAACAAAGAGGCCGCTGGGGAAGGAGGCTTTGATCTGACCCCACCTTCCCAGTTCTAGGCCAGGCACCGCCCAGAGTGCCCTTGGGGAGGGGGAGGGATGACCAGCTCTCAGGGACCCAGGCATTCTGAAACCCAGATGCTATTTATACTACCCTTTGCTTTTGCTGGGCGCCCTGCTTGGTGCTACCAGGACTTGGGCAGGGCCCCAAGCGGATGGGCTGTCAGGAGCATCTGCCCCTCCTCAGCACAGGAAGCCGGCTGGGGAGGTGAGAGAGGGGGCCAAGCTCCGCAGCTGCTGCTGGCACCCACCCCACATTGCCCAGAGGGGTGCCCACTGAGGCCTGGCATGGATGGCCTGAGCGCAGCTGGCATGGAGGTCAGGCCAAGCTAAGCTGAGAGCACAGGCCACAGGGAGTCCTGCTATCAGGGAAGGGGCCTGAGGGCAGTAGATTGGGGAGGGCAACAAAAAGATGAGTGGTTTATTGAAGGTTTGGTCTAGATACTTATAAAAATACAAACTTGCATGAAATTCAACCTCATGAAGAGTCCGTCTTCATAGAAGACAAGTGAGTGACCCCCTGGGGAGGGCAAGGTGCTGCCCCAGGGAAAAGGCCCACAGGGCAGATGGCAGGGCTTCTTCTTTGCCCTGGTCCAGCAATCCACCTGTCCCCAGGTCTTCAGCCTGGGCCCCCAGCTGGCTTGCAGATTTGATCATACCAAATCCCAGTCCTCCTGGGGGATGGGCTGAGACCCTCAGAGCAGCCTGCAAAGCGCCTGTGTTTGTCTTGCCTCTGCTTCAGAGTGTCCAGGGTTGTCTACTGCTCTTCTTTAGCCTGTAATGAGGGGACAGGCTCCTGCAAGAGGCACCTCAGACCCTCTGATCTCCCCCATCAATGCTGCATCTTGTCGGTCTGAATTGGTACCCCCAGTGCAGGCAGCAGGGATCCCTCCTCCTCCAGGGGATCTTGGGAGGACTCTGGCTCCTTGGGATGAGAGGGAAGGTCTGCTTGGCTCACAGAATTCGCTGAAGACGAAGAATCAGGAGCAGCAGTAATAGCAAGAGACAGAGGGGGCTGGGAGTGTCCCCCCCTCGCCACCCTGATGTACCACTCTCTCCAGGGCTCCCAACAGGATGGGCTGACTCAGACTCTGTGAGGGGGAGGGGGTAGCACTGATCAGTCCACCCACTTTACCAGCCTCCTTCCTCCCCTTCCCATTAGCAGTTCCCTCCTTTCCCATCCTCCAGGGTCTCCCAAACCAGCCACTCCCTTCCCATGATCTACGACCTCATCCTTTCTAAGCCCTAACTTCCAAGCCTCCCCAAAATTGCCAATAGAGACAACCAACTCAGCTAAGACCTTGAAGGGCCTTGCCCCTGGACACCCCATTCTCTTGGCCCAGCTTAAAAAAGTGTACAGTATGTCGGGTGTCATGGCTCACGCCTGTAATCCCAGCACTTTGGAAGGCTGAGGCGAGTGGATCACTTGAGGCCAGGAGTTTGAGACCAGCCTGGCCAACATGGTGAAACCCTGTCTCTACTAAAAAAAAAAAAAAAAAAATCAGCTGGGTGGCACATGCCTGTAGTCCTAGCTACTCGGAAGACTGAGGCAGGAGAATTGCTTGCACCCGGGAGGGTGAGGTTTAAGTAAGCTGAGATCGCACCACTGTACTCCAGCCCTGGGCGACAGAGCGAGAGCGAGACTCTGTCTCAAAAAAAAAAAAAAGTTCGCAGTGAGGCCACACAAGACATGGTGGCTCACGCCTGTAATCCCAGTGCTTTGGGAGGCAGGAGGATCTCTTGAGGTCAGGAGTTCAAGACCAGCCTGGGCAACACAGTGAGATCCCATCTCTACAAAAAATAAAAAATAATTTAGCCAGTTGTGAGTTGTGGTGGCACACGCCTGTAATCCCAGCTACTTGGGAAGCTGAGGCAGGAGAATCACTTGAACCCAGGAGTTTCAGGCTGCAGTGAGGTATGATCGTGCCACTGCATTCCAGCCTGGGCAACACAGCAAGACCCTGTCTCTTAAAAAAGAAGTGGGGGAGCCGGGGGCGGTGGCTCACGCCTGTAATCTCAGCACTTTGGGAGGCCGAGGTGAGTGGATCACGAGGTCAGGAGATTGAGACCGTCCTGGCTAACACGGTGAAACCCTGTCTCTACTAAAAACACAAAAAATTAGCCGGGCGTGGCGGCGGGTGCCTGTAGTCCCAGCTACTCGGGAGGCTGAGGCAGGAGAATGGCGTGAACCAAAGAGGCGGAGCTTGCAGTGAGCCAAGATCACACCACTGTACTCCAGCCTGGGCAACAGAGCGAGACTCCGTCTAAAAACAAAACAAAACAAAACAGAAGTGGGGAGAGGATGGTGCAGTAGAAGCTCCCTCAAGGCTAAATGGGGAGAAGAGACCACAGCTTGAAGCTTCACCAGGACCCCTGGAGTCTGATGCTCCTAGATTCTTCTCATTCCTTCCCTCCTTCCCAAGGCCCCACATTAGCCAGTAGGGTCCATGTCCCCAACCCACTTACTCCTCTCCTTGCAGCAGACAGACACCTGGAGCCTCAAGCACTGGCCAGAACTCTCTGGAGTGGGCACCGCTGGGTAGTGGGAAAGTGGGAAGAAGTTAGCACACGGAGTCACCCCTTTGTATGCCTCAGACTGTTTTAGACCCTCCCAGCTTTTCTTCTCTCCAGGTCCCTGGAAAGCATTTCCTTACTTTGGGGCCACAACCATGTATCAGGCCCCATCCAGTCCTCTCACCTCCCTGGCCCCCTTTCCTAGCTCCTCCTCCTTTCTCCTTTCTAGACATTTCCCTCCTCAGTCCTGAGTTCAGCCCATACCCCAACCCGATGTACATTAGAGACCCAGCCCCCTCTCCTCCCAGGCCTCTCCTTCCCCTTCTCTACCCTTCTGGTACACAAGAGGTGTCCAGTGTGCCCTTGGCCACTCACAGATGTAGTAGTAAGTCTCTCCAGGTAAGAACTCAAAGCCGAGGGAGAAGGGTGTGAAGCGCTGAATCTTCTCTGAGAATTGGACATGGCCAAAGGGCAGGGAGCACACCCAGCGCTTGTAGGCCCGGGGGCCCTCTGCCTGGCAGGACTCATAGCCTGGCCAGTCCACCATGTATAAAGCAAACATCTCGGGGCCCTCAGGGGGCCCTGGGCCTTCGTAGTGGGGGCAGACAATGTCTAGGTAATCGTTGAGGCCCAGCTTCACCACGGCGTCTCCTCGAAGCAACCTGCAGGCATAACGCAGGGTGGGCTGAGGAGCAGAGGGCACCACACCGTGGCCATGGAGGCCAGAGACACCCCTTCTTAGAGGCCCCTGCCAGCCTCTCCTCCACCCATGCGCGACGGAGCAGCTCAGGAAGGCCCGAGGTTCCCAGACTGACAACTCTTGAGAGACAAAGAGAGTGCAAGAAATGGATGAGATGATCGATTCACAGGTTCCGAGAGGCTAAGACCTGCAGTGCCCATAACCACACAGCTTACATGTGAGAAGGAGGGTCACCACGCCCTGTCTTACAGGCTGGAGCTGCCACACACCTCTCTAGCCCCAGTGCCCAACACTCAACATGGTACAGCACCAGGCTTGATCAATGTCAGGTGGATGGATGCTGTGAAGAAGCTGGGCAGAGAGGCAGGAGGTACAGTTGCACACAGTGCAGTTGCAGACACAGAGATGGAGACACGGGTTGGGAAAAGTCTCCTCAAACACAGATATAAAGTGAGGAACACTGTCCTTTAGACTGACTTCAACCCAAGGGTGAAAAGAATGTCATGGTAAAAAAAGAAAGGGAGGCCAGGTGTGGTGGCTCACATCTGAATCCCAGCACTTTGGGAGGCCGAGGTGGGAGGATCGCTTGAGGCCAGGAGTTCAAGACCAGCCTGGGCAACATGGTGAGACTGTCTCTACCATAAATAAATAAATAAATAAATAGGCCGGGCGCAGCGGCTCACGCTTGTAATCCCAGCACTTTGGGAGGCTGAGGTGGGCGGATCATGAGGTCAGGAGATCAAGACCACCCTGGCTAACACGGTGAAACCCTGTCTCTACTAAAAATATAAAAAGAAAATTAGCCGGGCATGGTGGCGGGCACCTGTAGTCCCAGCTACTCGGGAGGTTGAGGCAGGAGAATGGTGTGAACCCGGGAGGCGGAGCTTGCAGTGAGCCGAGATTGCGCCACTGCACTCCAGCCTGGGAGACAGAGCGACACTCCATCTCAAAAAAAAAAAAATAAAATAAATAAATAAAGGCCATGAGTGATGGTGCACTCCTGTAGTCCCAGCTACTTGAGAGGCTGAGGCGGGAGGATCCTTAGAGTCCATGAGTTCCTGTAGTGAGCTATTATGCCACCGCACTACAGCCTGGGTGACAGAGCAAGACCCTGTCTCTAAATTCTAAAAATTAAAAAAAAAAAAGAAAAAAAGAATGAGGGAGTGGGTGCTAGGTGCCTCCCTTTTTTGACCAGGAGGAGCAAGTGCCAGGCATGGGGGGAGTCCACATACTACCCAGTCTTCTCAGGACTCCCTTCCCCATCTCTTGGGAGCTGCCTGGGGAAGCCAGCACAGGTGGGAAGGGCTGGAAGGGGCTGCTCCCCACAGTACTGAATGCTGCATGAACCACCCCCCATACCACAAACACAGCCAAGTGTAACTTAGGAAAAGCCTCCAATGGGTGGTCCAAGGACCACTTGTATCAGTTCTGATTAGAAGTGAAGATTCCTGGGCTCAGCCAGCCCAGACTTACTAGAACGCAAGCTGAGCTAGGACAGGGCCTTGGTAAGATTTGTTCTACCGCATCCCCCGTGCCTGGAAAAGTGCCCAGCACAAGACAGTGTTCAATAAATATTTGTGGATTGAATGAATGAGCCAGAAACCTTAAGATTGGGGGGTGAGAAACCTGAATTTTTAACAGGTCCTCCAAGTGATTCAGAAGCTTTGGTCTGTGACAGAGATGGAGAATTCAGAGTCCAAGGACAACAAAAGCTCTTATCACTTGTTATTGGTATTGTAATGACCTGTCTTTACGCAGGCTCTCCTGCCTGCGCCTGTTCCCCAGAGAATCTGTGGAATCCCAGGGGGCAGGGTCTTGATCTTCTCATCTACATAGTTAATCCCCTGCAACCTAGCACAGGGCGGGGCACACACAGTATGTGTTTAATAAATAAATGTCAGTGAGTGAAGAAATGAATAGAGTCACAGATTGTCTCAAGTAGAAAATCAGAAAGAAAAACAGATGGGAAATAGGAGAGGCAGGAAGACTTGGGGAGGGGGATGGAAACAGTAAAATATACTGAGGTTCAAAGGCAGACAGCTCAGGAGAGAGAAAGAAATAATAGTTTATATCTGTACAGCCTGAGCCTCTTTCACATACATGACCTCACTTACTCCGCCAGACTTCCCAGGGTACTAGGTATTATTAGCCCATTATACAGGTGAGATAAATGAGGTTAGGAAGGTCACGGGACTTGCCCAGAGGTGATTCGGCTAGAAGGGCAGGGCTGACACTGGAAAGAAACAGAAGGACCAATAAAGACAGAGATGAAAGCAGAGATAGCAAATGAGATCAGGAGACAGAGTGAGAGCCAGGGGTGAGACCCAGCGGGCAGGAGAGTAACCCACGCTCTTTCACAAGAGTAAAGCCCCCTCCCTCGCTCTCAAGTTCGTCAGCCACAGCTCCAGCCTGCGGGAGGCTGGGGATCGCCAGGAGAGCAGCGAGGGGGGCGGAGCCCGGAGTGCGGGCAAAGGCCCCCCCCCAGCTCCATGCTCCAAGACCCCCTAGACAACCCTTGGGGCTGGGGTCTTCTGCCTACCCCCCAACACATGCAGGCTGTGGGGAGACCCAGGGCGCGCCTCGCCCCTCGCCCCTCCCCCCTCCCCCGCCGGCTCAAACAAAGGAGCCCCGGCGCGCGGCCAGGCTCAGGCGGCGCCGCGCAAAAAGCGGGTGGCGGGCGCGCGCAAAGCCCGGGAGCGCGCAGACTTAGCTAGGCGCTCGCCCGGTTCGGCCCGGCTACCTGGGGTTACTGGAGTTCCAGTAGACTACGTGGCGGAGGCTGGAGCCCCCGCGCAGAGGGGAGCCCAGGAACGCGGCCCAGAGGACAGTCCGCAGCAGGGGCAGCAGCCGCATCGCCCCCGAGGTCCGGTTTGGTCTGGCCTGGCAGGTCCCGGCCCGCTTCACAGTCGAGGCGAGAAAGGTACAAAGTGAAGAGGGAGGTTGCGGAAAGGGGGGTGGGGTGCGGATACTCGCTGACCCCGCCCCTGGATAACTTTCCACCAATGGGAGCGCGTCTCCTCCTCTCCACCCAGCGCCAACTCCAGTTAACCCTCTGTGCACCGCAGCGCGCGCCAGGTTCGCCAAAGCGTCCACTGAGGCCACACCGCACTGCGAGGGGGCGGCGAGGAAGGACGTATTCCAACAGCAGTATTTTTAGGGAGGTCATCCCTTTCGTGTCTGCTTTAGTGCAGGGTAGATTGCCTTATTAGAAGTTTGGAAGATTTTAAATAAGGGTACATAACCTTTGCCCAGATAGGGGAAAGTGAGGCACGGGCGAGGATGCATGAAGCCTGTCCAACCACCTTCATGCACTGCCCCGTTTTCTTTGCACATCTAGGGACAGTGCAAGCGGAAGGGACAACGCAGCTTCTGGGACCACCTTCCCTAAAGAGCCTTAGGTGGCGCGCTAGATGCTCACTTTAGGATTGGCGTCTGTCCCTTGCCGCTCCACACCTTCGTTCTGGGCTGGGGGCCCACGCGGCCCCAGTCCCTAAGACGAAGTAATGAGGTGGTTGCGGCCTGTACAAAGCACCTTTGTTCCCGATCCCTCAGGTGGCGGCGGCGCAGGGGGAGGAGGCAGGTGCGCGGCCTTGGGATCGTGGGAGCAGCCGCCGCCCCGCTCCGCCCTGGCTCCTGGACTCTGAGAACACCAGCCAGATCCACTTTTCCCAGCCAGTGGTCAGAGTGGGGGCGGCAGGTCCAACAGCTTGAAAGATTGCGCCGAAAGCCACCCCAGTCTGGGCAGAGGGAAGCCGCGAGCATCCTGGGTACACACGCCGACCCTTTCTGGTACTCCCGCCCCACAGAGCCCGCCCTCGTCTGAGGCGGCAGCGTCTCCTGGCGGCCAGACCTGGAACCGCAGCAGGAGCGACCCGGCTTCTAGAAGCAAACTCTGCGGAACGCTCCGAAGATGTCACGTTTATTGCAGCTGAGCAGAGACAGGCTGTGGCAGAGACAGGCTGTGCAGACCTTCCTCAACCCCGTCCAACCCCAGCCTCTCCCCAAGCCCCGGCTGCAACTACGCCGGCAGGTCCGCAGAGTGCTGCTTGACAGCGCGTGGCGGTGCCCGGAGCCTTAAGACACCGCGTCCAGTCTCTGGCGCCTCAGTCATGGTAGGGGACTCCAGAGGGCACACCCGCCTCTTGAAGCCCTAAGTCCGGCTTGGAGGCAGCGGAACCTCCAGAGAGGTCAGAGGTAGAGCGAGGACACTGTCGGAGGCGGTGGCGCTGGTCTGGATTGCAGGAAGCCGAGAAAAAAGGGTCAGAGGCCCCCTTCCCCCAGTTCACTCGCCCCGCCCACCCATCCCCAGGGCTCCTCCTACCTGGACGGTACCACTAGGGGTGGGATTCCAGCTCCTGGGCCGGGCAGGTCACCCGATGGGCACTGGCCCTGGGGGTCGGCAGGCAGTGGCTTCCTTGGGGGTGGGGGCTTGGCTGGCCCCTGAGACTGAGGGAGAGAAGGCAGGAGGCCGGCTTAGGTGGGGGGGTGTCATGTTGCCCACCCCCAACGCACTGGTGCTGGGGAACACCAGCTTGGGGGCAGCACCAGCGGTCACCCTTGTCTGCAAACAAACCTGTCACCATTAAAGGCACCACCGGGATATGTGCCCTCATGCACTGAGGGGGCATCTCGCCACGGCCACCACCGTCATGGCTACCAGCACCACAGCCCTAGGTGGGGGGAGAGGCCGTGCCCTTCTCTCCCCCCACCGTTACCTTCGGGCTTCTCACCACCGGGTCAGCAGGCAGAGGGCGGGTAGGGGGATTGGGTCGGTCAGCCAGCTCAGCCTGAACAGAGAGATGGGCAGTGGCTGTGAGAGCATAACCAGGGGCTGTGGACATGCATAGATTCCCCAGAGGGGTTCAAGTCAACATGCAAAGTCAGCCAGGGAGCAGGAGAGAATGAGGGCATGCGCAGAGGGCTTGGAGGCATGCCAGCTGATGTCTCAGGGGAGGAAGGTGTAGGTCAACCGCGGAGTCCCTGGCCGACTGCAGTCCCGCCACTGACCACCAGATGGTGGCAGAAACCAAGGCAGGAGGCTCACCCTTTGCTGCTTCTGGGGCTCAGAGTGTCTGAAGGCTGAGGGGCACCCCGATCACCTAATGAAGAGCACCACTGACAGGGAGCAGGGATGAGAACTGCAGTTGGGTACCAAGCCTCCCACCTGCCTTGGCTCAGGGCGGGCCCTGGCCCAGATTTACCTGGAGTCTCTTGGACACAGGGTCAGGCGGCAGCGGCCTGGAAGGGGGAGCCGGGAAGCTGAGAGCACTAGCCTGCTGAGAGGGCAGGAAGGGCAGATATGCACAGAGGGGGAAGAGGAAGCAGAGAGACAGAGTGGGCAGAGAAGGGTCAGTGCCCAGGGAGGGCCGGCAGGGGCCCAGGGCAGTGGGTGCTGTGCATGCAGTTATGCAGGTGCATGCAGGTGGGGAGTGGGGAGGAGGTGTGCACACACTCCCGTCATCCAAGCAGAGGGCTTAGGGCGGGGATGCTCACCAGCCCTTCTAACATGGTGACCTGGGCCCACGAAGGCCATTCTGAGCACCACTGCCCTTGTGCCCTCCTGGGGTCACTGCTGGGGGCACGGATAGACCCACCTCTCAAAGCCACCTCTTGGCCAGCGGACGGAGCCCAGCAGCTCCTGCTCCAGCTGGCTGCCCTCCCCACTCTTCTGGACTCAGCTTCTCTGCCTGTAGCCAGGGGAGGGGAGGGCAGGGCTGGCCCTGACTCTGACTGACTCTTGGGCAGGGCTAGCCTTTCTCTGAGTCTGGAGCCTTTAATGTGCACCCCCCAGGGCCCAAGCTGGATGCCCGGTCAAGGTGGAGTCCCCTTCCTCTGGCATCCGGGACTCACCTTAGTGCCTCGCGCCAGCAGGGCCCTCTGCGGAGGTCCTGGCCGTTCAGGGAGACCAGATTGGGCTGCCCTATGCATGAGGGAAGGCAAGAAGGGAGAGGGCCCAGTCTCAGACCCTGTTTTCTACCTTATGCCATCCTTGAGTGGGGTTAACCCTTTGCAGGCACTTATGTGTGGTTTAGGTAAAATTGTGGTAGGGTCAGGGTCGGGGGCAGTATTTATTAGCTTGAGGGAAGACCCCACTTATCCAGCACAGGGGCTCCTGGGGAGAAATGGCCCTAGCACTCCAGCCACCCCACAGGGGCACGGCTGTGAGGATTAAAAGCTGTGGGCGCATATAGGGAAGGGAGGTGTGGGGTATGGCAGTCAGCAACTTTAAGGTCCAAGGGGCCTGGGGCTCAGAACCAGGTGGCAGGGGCTGCAGAGGTGAGGCAGCCTTCAGCACTGTCCCCAGTTAAAGGAAGTGGTAGCAGGGAGGTGATGCTCATACCTGTACTGGCAGGTGGGTCCCTTGAGTTGGCAGAGTCGCTGGTGCAGGCGGGCACGGTACCAGTAACTGGCACCAAGCATCACCAGGACCAATAACACCAGGAGGCTGAGGAGCAGCCCTGTGGTCAGGGAGCTGATTGCTGTGGGTGGATGTCAGGTTTAAGGGAGGACAGGGCTAAGAACTCTAGATCCATGAAGACGCAGGGGGCAGGGAGTGAAGTCAAGTGATCAGGGAGAGTGAAAGGGTCAAGGGGCACAGACTCAGGGAACCAGCAGCAAAGGGGGGGTCAGAAAGAGAGGGCTGAGGGGGAAAGATAAAGCATGAGACGCTTTGCCCTCCCAGCTGCCCCTGTCCCCCACCCCCATGCTACCTTTGAGCTGAGTGGTGCAGTCAGGGGGTGCCCAGCCCTCCTCACAGTAGCAGTGCCTGTTGCTGTCACAGACCTAGGAGGTACAAGGTGAGCAATGAGGAGCTCTGCACTCTGGAAGTATTTCCTTGTCTCTAGCTTTTCAAGATCTCAGATTTCTACAACTGGGGGTTGTGCTGGGTATGTGTGTAGAGAGAGCCTGGAGGGAGGGTCTTTATCCATACCAGAGCAAATTAGATCAAATTAACACTTACTGAGCACCTTCTATATGCTGGGCACTGTGGTACATGCTTTCTTTCTTTGTGTTTGTTTTGTTTTGTTTTATTTTATTTTATTTTAGACAGCAAGTAAGGTGGAGTCACTCTGTGGCCCAGGCTGGCGTGCAGTGGTGCAATTATGGCTCACTGCAGCCCCGAACTCCTGGGCTCAAGCAATCCTCCTGCCTCAGCCTCCCAAGTAGCTGGGAGCATAGGTGTGCACCAGCAGGCCTGAATAATTTTTAAATTTTTCCTTGATAGAGATGGGGTCTCACTATGTTGACCAGGCTGGTTTTGAACTCCTGGCCTCAAGTGATCCTCCTGCCATGGCCTCCCAAAGTACTGTGATTTGGCTGGGTGCAGTGGTTCACCCCTATAATCCCAGCACTTTGGGAGGCCGAGGCGGGCGGATCACTTGAGGTCAGAAGTTCGAGACTAGCCTGGCCAACATGGTGAAACCCATCTCTACTGAAAATACAAAAATTAGCTGGGCGTGGTGGTGGCTGCCTGTAATCCCAGCTAGTAGGGAGGCTGAGACATGAGAAACGTTTGAGCCTGGGAGGCAGAGGTTGCAGTGAGCCAAGATCACGCCAGTACACTCCAGCCTAGGCAACAGAGCGAGACTCTGTCTCAAAACAAAACAAACAAACAAACAAAAAAACTGTGATTATAGGCATAAGCCACCGTGCCCAGCCTGTGGTAGATGCTTTCATACTCATCTCATGTACCCTGGATGGGGATATTATTATTATAGCCATTTGATAGGTGGGGAAACTGAGCTCAGCACAGTTAGTAACCTGCCCGAGGTCACACAACTAGGAGGTAGTAGAGCAAGGATTAGAACCCAGATATGTCTATTTCCAAAGCCCAGCATCCTTTTCCTCTCTAGAGGCTCTCTGCTCCCCTTCCACTTCCCCCATCCCAGCTCACCCCATGTCCATGGCATTTGCTTCGACATTCCTGTGCCCCCAGGAGATCCACACGCTGGCATCGATGGTCTATGCACACCTGACCCAGGGAGAGAAGAGCCTAGATCAGATTCCCACAAAGCTTTAATGGGACTGGGAGGCCAATAAGGTTGAGGCCACACCCTGCGTTTACAGATGGGGAAACCAAAGCATAGTGAGTTGATAGGACTTTGCTCCATCTGAAGTAAGAAACTGACTTCCCTTGGAGTCCCTGCCTTTGACATTGGTGAATGGTGAAGTCTGGGCTTTGTTCACTGTGGTCCAAATGTCCCTTCTCGCACCTGGTCTTGCCCACCCAGGCTGCTCACCAGGCCAGGGCCACAGGCTGTGCCAGGCAGAGTCAGGAGGGGCTGGGCCACATCACTGCCCAGGTCCAGGTGCACCCAGCTGCAGTTCAGCTCAGTCCCATTCACATCTATAGTCTCCCAGAGTAGATCCTGGATGGAGCCCAGCAGAGGCTGGGTCCTACCTGTCTGGCACTGGAGCTGCCCGCAAATGGCATCTCTGGGGGGAAGGGGAAGGGCACACAGAGTTAGTAGGAGCAGGGCCAAGGCTCTCAGAAACCCAAAGGAGGAGCCAGGTTTCCTCACTTACCTAGGGGTGCAGGACACATAGCTGCCACTGGGGTTGCGCCCACAGCTCCCAAAAGCATTTCCCCGAGTATTAGCTGTCTGGAGGCAAAGTGGCGCAGCGGGCTGGGCTCCAGGTCCCCAAAGCGACTGGCACTGCTGGGCATAGGAGGCACAACGCCCATGCATGCACACAGCTTGCCCGCCAGCACAGGGCTCGCCATCCCCTAGGCTGACATCAGGGGGACACTGGGAGCTGTCTCCTGGGCAGAATTCAGGCAAGTCACAATCCCCTCTGGTAGGACGACACTGCCAGCCAGACGGGCGCAGCTGTGGAGGGTGGATGAGCATCAGTGTTGGCACCGAGCAAATCCAGCCGGGGGTCAGAATGACCCTTTCCACCTTGGCTTCAGCAGGTGAGCTCTGGGTGGCCAGTCTAGTCTCTACCCACCTGGCAATTTTGACAACAGGGTCCGTCAGATGCACACTGTGCACCTGGCCTCAGCTGGCAGGTCGAGGAATCACAGCAGGGATCGACACAGTCCTGTGGGCAGGAGCACGGGGGCTGGGCATCAGAGCAGGTGGGGCCTGTGAGCCTCCCTCCAATCCCTCCTCCTCCCACAGGCCAAGACCAGAAGCTACACAGCAAGTGAGGGCTATAGCCCAACAACCCATGTGCTGTCCCCATAGACAGGGCAAGTAGGAGAGAGGTGAGAAGTCCCTTCAGAACCCAAGAGGAGCTCAGGAGGCTGGGAGAGGGCTAATGAGCCAGGGCGAGGGCACAGAAGTGAGTGGGGCAAGGCTTTGGGAAAGGGGCTCACATCCGGGAAGCCACAGTCACACTGCTCGCCCGGCTCCACAAACATATTTCCGCAGAAAGCAGCCATAGGGGGTCGGCTAGGCAGCCGTTCAAAGAGGCAGCTGCCCATTCCATCCAGGAGGGCTTTCTCCAGGGCCCGTCGGCTGCAGTTGCTGAAGTTCAGGCCTGGTAGGAAGCTGGGGAGGGTGGCAAGGAAGGTTGGGGTTGGGGGTCTCTCCCTGCCCCCTGCCCCACACCCTCTCTCCATCCTGCAGCTACTTACTCTGTGGAGGCCTCCATGATGCAGGTCTTGGCTGGGGCTGGACCTGGACAGGGGCAGCTATTCCCAGGCAAATCATGGTCCAGGCCCAGGCTGTGGCCCAACTCATGGGCTATGGAGGAGGCGACTCCCAGGATGCTGGTGGAGTGGTCCTGTCATTGGGGAGGGGTACTGCAGGTCCAGTCCCAGCCTGCCTCCACCACAATGCCCAGACCACCCTCTCTGCTCCTGTTCCCTCCACGTCTGACCTCACGGGCACTCAGCAGGCACTGCTTCCCTCCTGAATTGCTTCTAAAGTAGAAGAATCCAGGCCTGGATGGCAGAAACCTGGGTTCTAGCTCAGCTCTGTCCCCCTCCCTCACTGGAGGGAGATCACCTCTGTTCTTTGGGCCTCAGCTGCCTCCTACCCTCCTCTAAGAAATAGGAAGACTGCACAGGGGGTGACTGTGTACACTGTGACTAGCTGGTCACAAGCGAGGGCTCCCTGATAGCAAAGGCCACATCACACACCTCCACCCTCTATACCTGTAGCTTTGGGGTTGGGCAACTTTATAGGGGGGTTTCAGTGAATAAATGCCACCACACTTGAGAGGAACTGAATTGGGAATGAGGAGGAGACCTGGAAATAACTCACCATGTTCACACCTCCTGAGAAGTCAGGAGAACAGATGGAGTTCTGAATGGCCATGCCCACCGTAGGCCCAGAGAATGAAGTACCACTGTGGGACAGAGAGGCCAAAGTTCAGGGCCAGAAGCCACGGTGGTCAGAGCTTCAGGGGCTGAGGTAGGGTGCTGAAGGGGTGTGAATTTGGCCAGGACAGGACTGGCCTCTCTGGCTGAGTCTGGGGCCCTTACGTCACCAGCTGGGCACTGTCGTGGGGCAATCGAGGCAGCAAATGTGCCCTGCGCCAGTGGAGGAAGTTTTCGAGGGTGACAGCTGGGTTTGGGCTGATCTCCACCAGGTCACGCTGGGTCCAGGCCTCCAGGCCCACTAGTGCCACTCGTACATTCAGGGGCCGGAAGAACTGAAAGACAGCTGGGGCTCAGAAGAGGGGTTGTCATGGTCAGGGGCCTGGGGTGGGGGCTGCCCTGTCCAGCACTCACTGTGTCCAGCAAAAGGGCCACTTCCAGTGTGCGGTTCAGCAGGTGCTGGAAGTCCCGGTATTTCTGGACCTGTAGGCCAAGAGAGGTGACATGAAAGGTGGCAGGGCAGTGCAGGGGGAGGAGGATGTGCAGGGGCCAGCAGGCTCACCTCCGAGTGATCAGCCACAATCACCAACTCCACAGTCTTGGTCTCTGTTACCACATCCCGCCTCCACTATGGACAAGAAGAATTATCAGGCAAACCTGCCGCTCGCAGCCAGCAGCTGTGCAGGGCTGACCAAGAGGCAGCCACTCCTACTCTGTGGGTCAAACAGGAGGGTGAAGAGCCCATTTTACAGATGAGCCACTGAGGGCCAGAGGGCCCAGGAACTTGCCAAGGAGGACCAGGAAGTAGATAATGAAGGTTGGAGTAGACCCCTGCTTTTCTGGCTGCAAACTCAGTGGTTTTTTAAAAATTTTTAAAAAACAGTAATTTAGCCGGGCGCGGTGGCTCACGCCTGTAATCCCAGCACTTTGGGAGGCCGAGGCAGGCGGATCACGAGGTCAGGAGATTCAGACCATCCTGGATAACACGGTGAAACCCTGTCTGTACTAAAAAATACAAAAAATTAGCCGGGCGTAGTGGCGGGCGCCTGTAGTCCCAGCTACTTGGTAGGCTGAAGCAAGAGAATGGCGTGAACCTGGGAGGCGGAGCTTGCAGTGAGCCGAGATCGCGCCACTGCACTCCAGCCTGGGAGAGAGAGCGAGACTCTGTCTCAAATAATAATAATAATAATAATTTTTAAAAATCCCAGTAACAACTCTTGTCACTTATCATAGGTCTGGCATAGTTTTAAGCACTTTACATCTACATCGACTCATTTAATCTTCCCAGCAACTCTATGCGGCAAGTAGTTTTATTATCTTCATTTACAAATTAGGAAATTGGATTTATATTGCTTTATCATTGGTAACTATGTATTATCTATAACCAAGTGAGAGCTCTCTGCAAATGGGATCATAAGACAGATGAAGAGTTTGAGCCAAATACAACTAATAAATGGATAGGCCATTTATCAGTTGTAGGGCCTCGGGCAAACCATCTGATCTGTCTCAGCTAGATTTTATTTTATTTTATTTTATTTTTTGAGACGAAGTCTCACTCTGTCACCCAGGCTGGTGTGTAGTGGCTCGATCTCGGCCCACTGAAATCTCTGCCTCCTGGGCTCAAGCGATTCTTCCACTTCGGCCTCCTGAGTGGCTGGAACTACAGGTGCACGTCACCATGCCCGGATACTTTTTGTAAGGTTTCGTCATTTTAAAATAGAGCTATTGATAGCACCTACCTCCTAGGTATGGGAGGAGTACACGAGCTAATGTTCACAAAGTGCCCAGCATGTGGCAAGTGCTCCATTCGCAGGAGCTGTTGTTACTGTGAACACATAGCTCTGAGTGTCTGGGGATCAGCCCTCAAGACAACCAAAGCCCACCCCCCTGCCATTCATCCTCACCCGGCGAATGTGGCGCTGTCCCAGGGGGTGCTCTGGTGGAGTCTGAGTGTGTACAAATTCCCGCCAGCTCAGGGCACAGGTGTGGCCTGGCAGGTGGAGATCTTGGATTCGTGAAATAATGGGAGGACCCTGAAGGTCCCCAGGCCCCTGCTCCAGGGTATAGCTTCTCTCTGCAGTTAGGACCACCAAGCCTCTAAGAAAAAAGAAAGGAAGTCAGAGAACATTTCAGCTCCATGCCTGGGTCTCCTTACTTTCTCTACTGTCATCAAATCCGCCCAGTATACCTGAGCCCAGAGCAGGTGCAGACGGACACCCAGGAGCCTGCATATCCCTGCACTCTTCCCTGGTAGCAGCAGTTCTCCTGCAGCACAGGAACAACATTAGTGCTGTCTCAGAGAGCAGACCAGGACTGGAATCGAGGAGTTAGCTTGACGGTAAAAATATGCAGTGTCCTCTCACCTTCCAGTCACCCTGTCCCTCTTTCCCCTAAGCCAAAAACGGCACAAGAGGGCCTGACTCACCAGAGTGTGTCCCTCACTGACCACCCGAGTGCCATCGGGCTGGTACCACACCAGGGTTGGGCGGCCTGAGACCAACTCCCTGTGGAGTGAAGAAAAAGAAGGCAGTGCTAAAGCCACTTCCCAGGTCGTGCATTGACAAGCAGAGGCTTGAAGGTGGTGGTGGGGCTGGGGACCAGGAAACCCCCGCAGCCAACTTTTCCACTCCTGACCCTGGGGCAGCAAAGTATACTGGTTGGGCCACTGACTCTGTTAGTTTATTTGAATTCCAATCTGGTTTTCACCACATACTAGCTGTGTGACCTGGGGCAAGTTATTTAATCTCTCTGTGCCTTGACTTCCTCGTGTATAAAATGAGGACAGTAATACATGATAGTATATCCCTTATAGGGTTGTTATGAGGATTAAATGAGCACAAGCACTTAGTACCTGGCACATGATAAATGCTATACAAGTTGTTGGCCATGTGGTCACTGTTATTGCCACCATCACTATTACCTATTCTGTAGCAGCTCCAGGATATGACTGTCACCGTCCAGCTCCAACTTGATCCTCAGGGGCTCAGGCAGACTGGTCTGTGGGCACCAGAGGGCAGGTCACCTCCCTAGACCTGCCCACAACTCCCAGCCTCTCTAACCAGAAAACCTCAGGCCCACAGAAGAGCACCAGCGATTAGATCACTGGTGGGGGGATCCCAGGGGAGGGGCCAGGAAACCCTGCCTGGCCTGGAGCATTGTTCTGGGGGGTTGTGTGCGGAGGTCAAGGAAGGTATCTGAGCCACCCCTTCTCGGCTTCCTGCCCAGAGAGGAAGCACCGTGTAGGACCCAGCACAAGCCCCAGCCCTTCCTCTGACTCAGCTTTAGAATGGGGTGGGGGGGGGTGGTGGTTTGGTAAGGTCCTGACTCTTTCCAAATCCCCCCACTGAGAAAACCGACAACATGAGATGAAGAAAGCAAGTTTGGCTTCACAATTTCCCTAATGGAGATGGATGGGTTGGGTGGGGCTGAGGCAGACAGATGTGTGTGCAGAGCGAGAGGGAGATAAGTGAAGCCAGGTGCTGGGGTGTGGTGGGAGAGGCAGCTGGGCCTGGGATAGACCCACTACAGCGAGCTCTACCCACCAGTTCCTCAGCCAAGCTTTGGCCTTGAGACACTTGACTATGCCGGGGCGTGTGTGGATTCGTTTATTTATTAGAGGGGAGTAGGAGCTCACCTGAAGCACCTTTTTGAGGCTAATTGGGAGATCGTCCTGAAGGACCTGGGGCTCCAAGGGCTCCCTCAGGGCCTTCTCTGACTCTGCCTGCTGCTCCTCGGTGCCACCTGTAGGTCCCAGGACACCCCAAGACAGTACTGAGGGAATCGACAGCAGGGCTGGGGGTGGCAGGTGCCCTCAGATCCACCAGCTCCCAGCCCATCAAGGCCCTTAGGTACCTGAGGGGCTTCCACATTGCATGCTGAGACTTAAAGGAGAATACTGGAAGGAGGGGGTGTCTCTCTAATTTATGGCTTTCCACCCACCAACCCATTCACAAGTCCCCAAGAAAGACTTTTGGCTTGCTCAGCCTGTGGCCCTCCTTGTCCCCTTCCGGCCAATCCCAGGTTCTCACAGGGACCCTCCCCTGTTCCCACTCCCCCCTAATCACTCTCCCCCCCCTTCAGGAACGCCCCCTCTCGAGACTGAGCTAAGCCTTGTGGCCGGGTGCCTGCTCACCCTCCCCTTCGCTCACATTGGAGATGCCAGGAACGCCCATTTCTGGGTGAGCAGTGCAAACACCCCCACCTCCCTAAACACCCTCATGCCCAGTCAGGCACACCCGCTGCCTACAGCCTCTGCTTCCTCCTCGAGCACCCCCCAACACACAATGGCCCTCTCTCCTCCGGACACTCCACCCGCGCCTGCCCTCTCGGTCCCGGCCCAAGACAGCAGCGGGAAGTGAAAGTTCCAAGGAGGAGTTGGTGTCCCAGCCTCTTTCCTGGCCAATTCTCCCTTCTCCTGGCTCATCTAGGGCCCCTCCCGCTCGGCCAGGCACTGGTGGCAACAGCACCAGGGTGAGGAGTGCCTGGCGGCCCCAGGCCTGGAATAGAGGCTAGAGAGAATCCTCTTCACTAAGCCCTACAAGCCATGCCCGCTCAGCGCCCTGGCACCGGGTGGAACGGTTAGCTAGGCCCCAGAGCAGCGAAGATGCCAGTCCTGGGGAGCAGCGACCCTCTCATCACGATCTTGAAGTGGCGCTGGACAGGCCCCTCGGTACCTGGTACCTGAGCCTGAAAGTGTCCGCAGGGACCGCGCAGAGGATGACCAGGCAGGAGGCAGGGGGCGCCGGCATCCCCCCTCCTTCTCTCTTCACCCTATCGCCAAGTCACCGGGCCCTAGGCCCAGGACAGCGGACCAGGGCGGGCCGCGCTCTGGCTGGGCTCTCTCAGGGTCTCCGTCCGGCCCCATTACCCTAATGCCTTCCGACTTTCCTGCACCTCCCTCCCAGTGCGCCCCCCGACCCACTCCAGGCCGAGGACTCACCTATATTTGGGAGCGGCCAGGAAGGCAGAGGGCTGCCCGCGCCCAGGAGCCCCAGGGCCCAGAGCAGCGCCAGCCGCATGGCAGCGGCACCCCGGGCCGGGCGAGGGCAGCAAGTGCGGAACAGCGCGCGGAGGAGCGGCCGGCGGCCAGGTCGCCTCGGAGAACCCAGCAGCACCTCGCAGCCACCAGGCCCCGCCCCGGCCCGCCCCCTCCCACCCGGCCCCAAGCCAAGCTCCGCCCCCGGCAAGGCCCGCCCCGCAGAGCACCCGGTGCCTCGGGAGCGGGGACCCCGCCCACTACGCCCGCGCTGCTCAGCGCTACCGCTTTCCCGCAACTGTGCAGGGTGGGAGCCGGGTCCCGGTCCGACCGGCTTGGGCGGCGCGCCTTCACCCGGCCCCAGGTCCGGACCCCTCCCTAGTAGCTTCGCGGCCTCCCTGCCTCCTGTGCCTCCGAGCTCGGCTCGGAGAGGTCGGGAAGGCAGGCTTTCCCGACTGCAGGCGAGGCAGCACGCGGCTCACCCCAGTCCCCGACCCACGTGAAGCGTACAGGGCATTTTATTAACTGAGAAGGACGGGGCGGAATAGCGAGCAGGACGCCTCTTCACCCCGCGTAGGCAGTGTCGTCGTTGCTGTCACTAAAGGCGGAGGAAGAGAGCTCCTCGCGGGGCGTGCAGACCGGGCACCGCTGCCGCATGTCGTCCCAGCACGACCAGCAGTACACGGCCTCGCAGTCCAGCGTCCGGCACACGTAGGACTCAGGCGTCTCTGGTGCCTGGCACACCACGCAGCGCCGGCGCAGCCAGCGGCGCAGGAGCGGGCAGCCGCGGTGCAGGATATCCGCCAGCGGGTGGCGCTGTTGGGAGATGGGCATTAGCGCCAGCCGGGGAGCGAGGCGGGAAAGAAGGGGAACTGGACAGCGTTTCGTGTCTGAAGTCGCCAGGCCTAACAATGCCCGCGGGTTGGAGGAGGCTGGGTTAGACAAAGGAAACCCCTGGAGGGCGAGGGTGCCTCCCTCCCCAACTCTGAGATGGAGAATGGGAGGATGCACCCTCCAGGCTCTCTCCAAGCGGGTATCAGCCACAACTCTCATTTGCACTTTCATGTAAATCATATTTGGTTCTCACAGTGAGGCTGAGAAGTGAGCAGGCCAGATCGACTATCACTGTTGCTATCCCCACTTTACAGATGAGAAAGGTGAAGTGACTCTCAAAGTCACACAGATAGTAAACAATCCAACTTGGCTGGACCCCAGGGGCCCTGATTCCAAACCACAAACCTAGTTCACTATGATCCCTGCCATCCCTCACGACATGTCTCTACACAGTTGTCAGGGATTTTTCACAGGCCACCTTACCCAGGAAGCAGCCACTCTTTGCCCAAGAAACTCCAGAGGCTCTGCTGCCTGCCAGACGGGCAGAACTCCTGGGCTTGGCCTTCACAGGCTTCCACCACCTGGTCCCTTTCTAGCCTCTTTCCCACTTTAGCCCTCCCTGAGAGCTGTCTCTTCTGAGCCAGTTTCTCCTGAGACTAGCCCTGGCACTTGGTATTTCCTGTGGACTCTGAGTCTTTGCACATTCTGCTTGGAATGACTGTCCGGCACATTTCCATCTGTGCGTTCACATTCAGTTTGCTTCACAACCCTGTCAAGGAATCCCAGCATGTTCTTTTTTGTTTTTCGTTTTTTCACAACACATTCATTTGGCCCCTATTGTGTGTCATGGGGGCTGGGGGTATCCAGGCACTAGGGAAAAAGCTAAGCAAACACAGTCTCACTTTTATGAAATTTGTTAGGACTGATTAAATAAGAATGGCTGCCACTCATTGTTTATAATGTCAGGTCCTGTACTAAGATACTGTACATAAATTATTTCAATTCTAAATTAGCTGGGCGTGGTAGTACATGCCTGTAATCCCAGCTACTTGGGAAGCTGAGGCACGAGAATCGCTTGAACTGGGGAGGTGGAGGTTGCAGTGAGCCAAGATCACGCCACTGCACTCCAGCCTGGGTGACAGAGTGAGACTTAGTCTCAAAAAAAAAAAAAAAAAAAAAATCAATTCAATTATCCTATAAGGCAGATAGTGTTATTATCATCTCTTTTTTTCAGGTGAGAAAACTGATGCTTAGAGATGTGATCACTGCCCAGGGTCACAACAATGATAACATGCATGCATATGGAACTTGCTGCATGCCAGCACCATGTGAGTACTACTCATTTAATCCTTACAACAACCAGATGGAGTAGTTAACCCCATTTTATGGAAGGCAAAAGCCAGGCACAGCAGTTAAGTCATGTGCTCAAGGTCACACCGTTATCATAGTAATGAGGGAAGGAGCCGGGATTCATACTTAGGCCCTCTGGCACCGGAGTCCCACACCTGACCACCACTCTAGGCTGATCTCCAGTGAGCAGGACTTACAGATCTCTCCAGTCTTGCCATTCTTCAGAGGGAGAAACCGAGGCTCAGTGAAGACCTTGGCCAAGGTGACACAACTTAATGAGGGAGTATGGACTGGAGTCTGCTTCTTCAGATTCCATGTGTCTTACCGTGTGCCCCTGCATGAGGCCTTCCTGACTCCCAGCCCACCTGCCTCCTCCTGTCCCCTGAACTGCACCGAGCTTCTGGTCTGCAGCCCTCTGGTAGAACCTTTGGTTTTGCCTTGGGCCTCCTGTTTCTGTGCGGCCCTCTTGCTTTTCTGTGAGCAGACTGTATTAAATCTCATTCTCCTTTTCTGCCTGCTTCCTAATGGTCCACTGAGTATCTTAGGCTGAGCTGAATCCTGGGATTCAGAAACGGGCACAGCCCTGACCTTAGGAGCTAGATGGCTGGGGCCCTCAGCATCTGTTGCATCAGACCTCACCGGGCTTGGCCGGGCTGGGTGGCTCATGCCTGTAATCCTAGCACTTTGGAAGGCTGAGGTGGGCGGATCACCTGAGGTCAGGAGTTTGAGACCAGCCTAGCCAACATGGTGAAACCCTGTCTCTACTAAAAATACAAAAAAATAGCTGCGCGTGGTGGCGCGTGCCTGTAATCCTGGCTACTTGTGGAGTGGGGGGCTGAGACAGGAGAATCGCTTGAACCTGGGAGGCAGAGGTTGCAGTGAGCCGAGATCGTGCCACTGCACTCCAGCCTGGGCGACACAGTGAGATTCCATCTCAAAAAATAAAAAGAACTCACCAGGCTCGAGTAGGCCTGCGACCACTGGTGGGTGCTGGGTGCTGGGTGGACTGAAGGGAGCTGCCCCTTGCCCCGCTGTACTTAGACCCAGCCAGGAGCTGGCAGTAGCACTCACGCCTGGACTTACCGGAGCCTTCTGCTGTCGCGCCCGCCTCAGGATAGCGGCCCTCCTGAGTTTGGTGAAGGCTGCTCTTTTCTTCAATAGGTCATTGTAGAGGAACAGGATCCGCTTCTTCTCTCGCTGGGGGCAGGGAGGGGGTCAGTGATAGAGAAAGGCATCCCCCAAAGATGGAGTTGGTAGGGAGCTGGGTGTGGTGTGTGTGTGTGTGTGCTGGTGTGTAGGGGTGGAGAGGTCTGGGGAGGGGCAAACCTTGGGGAAGTAGAAGGCTGCGATGACCCTCCGGAGTCGGTAGCCAAAAGCCTGTAACAGGCAGAGACACACTAACAGGCCAATTGGTAGCGCAGCTCTCCAGTAGGCCCTGGCATCCAGGCCTACAGGCTGGGGCAGGCAGGCTAGGGGAGGGGCAGGCCAGGGGTCTGGTCAGGACCAGCCAAGGGGCAGGGCAGCCCTGGGTTGGACTTCCCATCCCAGTGGAAGGTGCAGTCCTCTGATTCCCCTGCTCTCCTCCTGCCTGCCCCTCACTGCAGAACTGCCCTGTCAGTACTGTAGCCGCTGGGCCCAGTGTGGCACAGATCTTGCAGATTTCTATCTTCGCTGAATGTCCTGTTGGACAGTGCTGCTCTGGAGGGCTGGGGCCCTCTAGCCCCAAGACCCTGGCCTCCAGACTCCTCTGACCCAAGCTTGTCATGCTCCCCTTCTTCAAACCTGCCCAGATGTGTTCCCTGCTCCGATTTCCCCAGCTCAAGTGCTCCAATCCCCGTCTCTCCACACCCAAGGCCCAGGCCCCCAACTCTTTACCTTGGAGTCTTTTGACCCTTGCCCCACCGCCCTCGATTCCTCTGATCCAAACTTTCAGCATCACTCACGCATGTTGTTTGATTCCATCACTGTCTCTGAGGAGGTGTTCAGGGCCCCAATGGTTTTTCGAAGAAGCCGGGCTAGCATGGAGTCTCCCCCGACCTTCACCTCCAGTTTATGACTACCTGTGGCCAGGAGGGCAGGTAGGGAAGTCAGGGCAGGTGGGGAAATCAGGAATGTGTTAAGGGGGTGGATGTCAGGGAGGGGTCAAGACACAGAAATGCTTCTCAGCTGCCTGGGTCTTTCTGTCCCTTCCTGAATCCTAACCCCTTGCTGCTCCCAGTTGTAAGTGTAAAGGGGTAAAGAGCCCCCGTCACCTGCTGTGAGAGCTGTCAGGTTGCAGGGCTGACATTTGACCTTGAGGAGGACAGGGAGGGGCTGAATCACAGAAAGGGGAAAAGAAGAGGCAGAAGGTGGCTGGCACGGTGGCCTACACCTGTAATCCCAGCACTTTGGGTGGCCGAGGCAGGTGGATCACTTGAGGTCAGGAGTTCGAGACCAGCCTTACCAACATGGTGAAACTCCGTCTCTACTAAAAATAGAAAAATTAGCTGGCCGTGGTGGCTCACACCTGTAATCTCAGCTACTCAAGAGGCTGAGGCAGGAGAATTGCTTGAATCTGGGAGGTGGAGGTTGCAGTGAGCTGAGATTGCGCCAATGCACTCCTCCAGCCTGGGTGACAGAGTGAGACTCTTTGTCTAAAAAAAAAAAAAAGGCAGAAGGACGAGGCACAGTTGGAAGAACTAGGGTGGGGCGCCTGTGCAGGCATTGGAGTTCTCCAGAGGGTGTCTCTTGGGCCTGGAATGTGTCTGGGGGGATGGGCTCACTGCGGAAGGAGTACTGTAGGAAGGAGTGGTGGCGGATGGTGTCAAAGATGGAGTAGAGAGCCCAGTCCAAGCCGCACAGCACCACCAGCAGCAGCAGAATGGGCAGTGTCTCCAGGAGCTCCCTCACCTGGCCAAGGAGCAGGAGGGGCAGAGCTGGACAGTGCCACCTGCCTGGGCACGGAGCACTCTGTGGTGCCTTTTACCCTCTACCCTCACCTTCAGGCCTGTCTTTGCACCCAGGAGTCCGCTCCCCATGCCGTCCTCACCACATTGCTCATTTCTGAGGCCTGGATGGTGGGCTTGCAAGGGAAGATGACGGTTTTCTCCTCAGCTTTGCGGAGTGGCAGCAGAGTCCGTTTGCCCTGGAAAACAAATGTCCACACAGTTAGGAAGCCCAAGGGCCCTCTGCCCTTTCCCCTCTGCCTTCCTGGAGCATGAACCCACACAGGTCACACAGCAGCAAGGCATCCCCAGGCAGTGCTGCGCCCACTCACCAGCTTCTTCCTGCGGTCATCAATCTGGCAGAAGTAGGTGCTGATGTAGATGTTGTCAAAACGAATGTCATGGTTATAGCTGTCCATGTAGGAGAAAGACCTGTGGGTGGATGGGCAGGGATGTCTCCATCTCCTCCAGGTTCTCCTCAGCTATCCCCAAACACGGGTTTCCTTGAGGCACAGTCATTCAACCAACCAGCCAGCATTCATTGAGCACCATCTATGTCCTAGGCACTGCTAGGCGATGGTGATAACAAGGAGAAGACTCTGTCCCTGCCTTCCAATTGTGTAGAGGGAGACATCTCCCTACACGATGGGTGAGACATAGCAGAAGTGCGTAGGGGATGAGGTGGGGGCTCAGAGGAGGGCATGGCCGGCCTGTCTGGGAGGGAGTTGCATGTGTGCATCTGAGGTAGGGACAGGCATGCATCTTGCAGGATGAATATCGAGCGGAGTCACAGAGAGGGGGAAACTCCTTGAGGTTTCGGGAATCACCTAATCCACTGTGACTCACAAGTTCCTGCCTCTTGGCTTTGCCTGCAGCATATCTCCTGGAGGTGTGCTGGGGCAAAACTCATCCCAGACCACCATCTCCGTCCTCCCCAATACACCCTGGCCCTCTCTGGCTACCCTTAAGCACAGTGCACGTGTGCATGGGTGTATGCCTACATATATAGCTATCCCCCATGTATTTCTCAAAGCCCTACATAATGCTTCAGTTTGCTAAGGAAAAAATGTTAATTATTGCAAATGTGTTTAAAACTGTAAAAGTACATTAAACAAACTCTGTAAAGTGTGAAACATTAGTTTCAGTACTATTGCTTCTGGGGCCCTGTAAAAATCCACATCTTTGCCTTTAAAACTACTGTAAGTGCAAAGACATACTGTGAGTGCCCTCTTGTGGAGAGGCTCACAGAGGTGGTGCCTGGGCTTCCTGAGCCAGGGCCTGCCCTCCCGCCAGCTGTCCTTTCAGTGCATGACCTCACCCAGCTTGAAAGCCTGGAAGTAGCTTTTGACTCTGTGCCTCCTTCCTTCCCTCCACAAGCTGGCTCTGAGCCTCTCTGCACCTTTCCCCTTCCCCCTCCATCTCAAGCCATCTTCCTGCCATGCTCTACCCGGGCCAGGCTCCCTAACCTCCGACCCAACCTGGCCTCCCTCCCTCCAGACTTCCTGAGGCCATCTTGCCACCACCGCCAGTTCCAGGTCTTCCTGCAGGGCTTTCCAGACTGTTCTGGTCATGCCCACTTCAGTCCTCCAGGCCAGCCTCTGCCCTCTGCACCCCACAGATGCCAGAAGCCTTACCCAAGGGACACCCTTCTTTCCTTGACCACCGGTCCCCATCTGTAGCCATTTGGAGCCCAGTTATGACCCTTCCAAGGGGCACTTTCTCAGCTCCCATATACGTCTCAAAAGCCAATCCACAGAATGGCCCTTGAACCATCTCTGTCTTGTGCGTGTCTCATGATCCCAACTAGATCATTAGCTTTTATTTATTTATTTTTTTTTTTTGAGACAAACTCTCACTCTGACACCAGGCTGGAATGCAGAATGCAGTGGCACAATCACAGCTCACTGCAGCCTCGACCTCCCAGTGATTCTCCTGCCTCAGCCTCCCAAGTAGCTGGGACTACAGGCATGTACCCCACACCTGGCTAATTTTGTTCATTTTTTGTAGAGATGAGGTCTCACTGTGTTACCCAGGCTGGTCTCAAACACCTCAACTCAAGCCATCCTCCCACCTTGGCTTCCCAAAATGTTGGGATTACAGGAGTGAGCTGCCATGCCTAGCGATCATGAGCTTATTGAGGGCAGGAATAGAGCTGCTTCATCTTTGTCTTCCCATCGGGCCCTAGATACACGCATACCCACTCACTTGCAGTCACTCTAGGCCCCCCACATAGGGGCAGACAGAGCAACAGCCCTGTGGCAGCCCTCACCCAAGCCCTGCCCATCTCAGGTGTTTGGGAGTCGGGATGGGAAATAGAGGGTCCAGAGACCAGCAGGGGAGCTGGAGCAGAGCAAGGCCCGGGGCAGCCCAGCTGGACACTGGGCTGGGTGGGGTTAAGGACTTTGTTCTAAATGGAGGGAAAGTCACTGCCAACGCAGCAGGCAGGAGAAAATGAAAGCAAAATGGAAAGATAAAAATGGCACAAAGTCAGAGCCAAGGGGAATATGAAGGGCAAGAAAAAATCAAAAGTCAAAGCTAAATGTAAAAAAAAAAAAATCAGTATTGGGATAAAGGCTGGAAGGAGGTGGATGAATGAAGACGGTTGGCCTTTTAAGGCAGTGGGAACATGGGTAATGTTCTTCTGACAAAATGTCCACATTTCCTTTAACTTTGTGTAAACAAAGACAAAAGTAAATAATATTCAGATTCAGAGGTGGGGATAGGCGCTAGGGTTCCATCCTTACAGCCTCCTTCAGGGCCAGGGCTCCAGTCTGGGGCAGAGGAGGGGCTGCTGGGGTGGGGGCCATGGCTCACGCGTGCAGGACCAGCAGGAAAGTGCAGGAGAGCAGCACGTGCAGCAGCCCCAGGGCCCACTCCAGCCGGGCCTCCTGGTGGTGCACGTAGTCCCGCACCTCGGTGCTCACGCGCTCCCAGCTCGTGTTGAGCCCCAGCACCCCAGCCTGCTTCTCTTCCTGGTGGAGGGCACATGAGCAAACTCAGCCTGCGGCCACCTCGCCAGACCCAGGTCCCGCCTCTTCACGACGTCTGTCCCCCAGTACCCCACTTGTGGCCCCGGGGCCCTCCCAGGACCTCCAGGAGTTGTCACTTCCTTCTGCTCACCACCCTCCTGGACACAGTCTTGCTCCCCTGCACCTACATCAGCTGACATCATCTCATATCTGGCTGATAGCTCCTGCCCCAGGCCAAGTCTGCACAAACCACAGGCTTGGCACTGTCCCCTCCTCACCACCTTTCCCTTCCCCTGCCCATCTCAGGTGTTCAGGGGTGGAGATGGGAAACAAAGGGCCCCCTCAACACCAGCGACATTCCCCTCCTTGTCCCCCTCCCTCACCCCTGGTCCCCTCTTTCCTGTGCCCTCTCACTTGTCCTTCCTCTAGCCCTATTCCCTCATGCCCTCCTCCCACTCCCTATCTACCCCCCACCAACCCTCGCCCTTGCCTTCTACCTTGAAGTCAATATTGGCTGAAAATTCCCCATCCAGGCCATGAATAGACTGGTTGAGGGAGTCGTAGGTCTGCCCAAAGTTGCCTTCCACTGGGATGCGATTGCGGCACCAAACCTCCATCACTGGTGGACAGTGGGCGGGGTCAGGGGCCTCCCCGGGCCTGTCCTCCAGGTGCAGGCCTGGCCTGCCTGTCCTCCTGTGTTCCTCCTCATCCTGCTTTTTTATCTCTCTGCCCATGGCTTGCTACCACACCAACACTGAGTCTTCCCCTCTCCGCTCTCTTTGGATCCTGCCCTCCAGGAACCAGACCTGAGTTCCCCCATTTTTGTCCATCTATCCTCAACTATAACAAACATCAGTAAGGAGAGCCAGCGTTTACAGAGCAGCTCCTCTGTGTGCCAGCTCTGCCACTGCCTTCACATACGTTAGCCCCATAAATCCTTAAAAGCCCTTAATGTGGCTGGGTGCGATGGCTCACACCTGTAATCCCAGCACTTTGGGAGGCTGAGGTGGGTGGATCACCTGAGGTTAAGAGTTCAAGACCAGCTTGGTCAATGTGGTGAAACCCCGTGTCTACTAAATATACAAAAATTAGCTGAGCATGGTGGCGGCCACCTGTAATCCCAGCTACTCGGGAGGCTGAGGCAGGAGAATCGCTTGAACTCGGGAGGCAGAGGTTGCAGTGAGCCGAGATCACGCCACTGCACTCCAGTCTGGGTGACAAGAGTGAAACACCCCATCTCAAAAAAAAAAAAATTAATGCAAGAACTACTGTTATTCTGCCCATGCCCATCTTTCAGATGAAGAGCCACAGCTCAGAGCTTTGCTGTAACTCACCCTGGGTCACAGGGCTATTCAGCAGATGGACTGGGCTCTAAGGATGCTGTGGCCTCAGGGCCAAAACCCTCCTCATCTGTTGCTTTCCTGCCTGTTGCCTACCAGTGGGTCCCAAGGACTCAGCTTCCTACTCCTGATGCTCCCCACCCCTTTGCAACTGTGCAGACCCTTGGCAATGCCACAGAAGAACTTGAACTTCATAGGCAGGCAGAGCAGGTGGGTGAGGAGTGGGACCCAGATGTGCTTCATGCACTGTTCATGCTTGTGGTCAAACCAACGACGGCAGCTGAGTATGGCCTGGTTCACCACATCTGTAGGAAGGAGCAAGGGTGTCTGAGGTTCCCACATCTTAATCCACAATGCTGGCCCCACATCCTACCCCACCCTCCACTCCCCAGGGATACCCCTCACAGGAGCAACGCAGCTTGGTCTTCAGCTCATACATCTTCTGTGTCGACAGGTGGAGTCTGGAGGCTGGGGCTTGGCGGGCCTCCCTGCCCTGGGCTGTCTCCCCTGAGTCCACGGCATCCTCAGGGGTGTAGCCCATCTCACTATTCACCTGGGCATCCAGGTCCTCAAAAGTGGCGGAGATGTTCCGAGTCTCTGCTCTCAGCAATTCTTTGCTACTCTGGGATTGGAGGTGGAGGGAGGAAAGGGTGAGGGCTGGGGCTTTAGAGCTTCTGCTGCCTGAGGGTCTGTCTTCCCCCAGTAGCCAAGCTTTGGGCTCTCACCCCTGGCCGGCAGGGAGCCTAGGCCCTGAGACACAGCCTCTCACCTCAAATTCCCGGCTGTCCATTGCCCTTGGGAACCTCCCCCACCAGCTGCCTTGTCTGATACCACATGTCCTGGCTCTGCGTACCTCCCAGACTCTCAGCTCTTCCTCAGTCCTCCCATCCCAGACCCTTCCTGGTCAGTGGTTCCCCCGGTCCCTAGACCTTACCCTTCACCACTAGTCTCTGCGATCATTATGCCATCTGAATGCCCCCAACTTCCAAACCCCTCAGCCCCCATCTCCCCAACTCTCCAATTCTCCCAAACCCCCAGTCTCCAGCCCTCCAATACCCAATTCTTGAATCTTCTTGTCTTCGAAACTTCTGAGCTACTCACGGCAAAAGCTCCCAAATTTCTTAGATATTCTAGTTCAGCTGTCCAGAGTACTGACCACTCAGGTATTAGGAAATGTGTATAGAGCATATCCCAGTGACTCAAGGGCTCTCCTGGCATTTAATGTCCCAGGACCAGGGCACATTCTGCAATGTCTGGGAATAGTTCTGCAAAAAATGCTAGTAGTATCCCCACTGGGAAACTGTAAATCCAGGGTGACAACTCCCAGCTCAAGTTAACTCGGCCCCAGGGAGAGGGACCCCCCCAGGCCCTGCCTGTGCAGATTCCTAACCAGCAGGTCCTTGAACACGGCCCGTAAGGGGGCTGTGGAGATGCGCCAAGCTGCACGGGTGTTGTTGATCTGCAGCTCCACGGTGCAGCCCAGCGATGCAATCACGTCGTTGAGATTGTGCCGCAGATTGGCTACTGGCCCTGGAGAAAGAGGCCCTGGTGGGTCACCTCCCTGTATAACCAGCACTTTCTCAAACCCGCTCAGCTCCTCTCTGCACATAGTGCCCATCGCCTACAACTATACAGTGGTGGGGCCGAGAAGCCTATGAAAGGTCATCTTGTTCAACCCTTGATTTTTTTCACTGTTTTTTTTTTTTTTTTTTTTTTTTTTTTTGAGAGCCTCCCTCTGTTGCCCAGGCTGGAGTGCAGTGGCTCGATCTCTGCTCATTGCAACCTCCGCCTCCCGGGCTCAAGCGATTCTCCTGCCTCAGCCTCCTGAGCAGCTGGGATTACAGGCACGCGCCACCATGTCTAGCTAATTTTTTTGGTATTTTTAGTAGAGATGGGGTTTCAGCATGTTGGTCAGGCTGGTCTTGAACTCCTGACCTCGTGATCTGCCCGCCTCGGCCTCCCACAGTGCTGGGATTACAGGTGAGCCACCATGCCTGGCCTTTTTTTTTTTTTTGAGACGGAGTCTTGCTCTGTCACCCAGGCTGGAGCGCAATGGCACAATCTCGGCTCACTGCAGGCTCCACCTCCCAGGTTCAAGCGATTATCCTGTCTCAGCCTCCCGAATAGCTGGGACTATAGGTGTGCACCACCACACCTGGCTAATTTTTGCATTTTTAGTAGAGATGGGGTTTCACCATGGCTGGTCTTGAACTCCTGACCTCAGGTGATCCACCCACCTCAGCCTCCCAAAGTGCTGGGATTACGGGCATGAACCACCGTGGCTGGCCAATGTTTTCACTCTTATAAACTGAGGAGGCCCAGATATGGGGAGGAGCTCCCTCAGGGACACACAGCGAGTTAGGGCAGCTGGGATGACACCCCTGTCTTTTCTCCTTCACCTGGCCTGGCTCCCACTGGATGGCCCACCCAGGGTCACTGCTTCAGTGTAACTCACTGGCCCCCACATACTCACCCACATAGATGGCAGCCAAAGCGTATCCCAGGACAAAGAGCCTGCCTTCCTTGCCCAGCATCTTGGGTACTAGTAGGAGGCTGGCACAGCGGATGTGAGGGGAGGTCCCCCAGCCCATGGCCCCCAAGCCTGTCAGGAGAGCCCAAGAGGTGGTGAGGCGAAGTGAGGAAGCTGCCTCCCTTCCTCATGTTTACCAGAGCACCCACTTGCAACACCCCATTCTGGAACCACCACCATCCTGCCCTTATCCCCATTTACACTGACTCTGATAGACCTGCTAGGCCACTCATTCATTCATTCATTCAGCAGCCACTCACAGAGTTGAGCTATGTGCCAGTCTCTGGAAGGGCATAGAGGGATGGCTAGAACTTAAAAAGCCACAAATGATTGACTTTTGTGTGTTTGTGTTAGGGAAGGAAGCCAAGGTTTTCCGGGCTACAGTGACACTGACCCTAGGTGCTGAGGGAGCAGAGAGAGCAAGAGAAAAACTCTGGAAACAGGCGCTCATGCTCAGAGTGGTCAGAAGAGAGATCAGAGCCCACCTCAGTATTCCCAGTACTCAGACACCTACAGCACTCGCAGTCCCTGCCTCTAATTTCAGCCCTTAGTCACGTACCACCTGGTATGTTTTAGCAGTTTCACATGTGTCTCCCTGTGGTCTCTGCAAGGAGACAGTGAACTTCTGGAAGCTCATAATCCAGAGAAAGAGACAGATGAGTAAACAAATGACTACAACACGATGTGCTAAGTGCACAAGGGAGGTGCTTATAGAGCGCTGTGGGAGCTGAGGAGGGAGTACGTATTTCTTTAGGGAGGGGTGGGGCTGAGAAGGCTGGACAAAGAGACGATGTGTCAGCTGGGCCTGGAAGGTGAGTAAGTGTTGTTAGGAGGTGCAGATGGCATTCCAGGCCAAAGGAACAATATAAGCTGGTCGGGGGAGCTAGAAGATTCGTGTGTTGATGGAATGTTCACCGAATGATCGCCAAAGCAAATCCCAAATGCTTACACTTCCTCCATCTCCACTGTCGTGGTAGAGTCCCCATCATCTCTTACTGGGACTATAACCTGATGAGTCTCCTTATGTCCTCTCTTACTATCTTACACTTCAGTTTTTACAAGGCAGCCAGAGTGATCTTGCAAAAGCATAAATCGGATCATGTCCCTTGCCTGCTTCAAACCATTCGGCGGCTTTCTACCACATTTGGTATAAAATCTGAACTCCCTAACATGGTCTATCTAGCTTGTGATCTGGCTCCTGCCTGCCTCCTGATCTCATGCTATGCAGCCCTTCACTCACCATGTCTACCCACACAGACCTCGTTGCTGCTCCTTGGACAAGCCAAGCTCATTCCTCCTCTCTGGTCTTTGCCCTAGCTGTTCCCCCTGCCAGGAACACTCCTCTCCCTGTTCTTCACATGGCTGGCTCCACCTAGTCATACAGGTTTGTGGCAAACCCTGTCAGGTGCCACCCCACAGTTTTTTTTCTGCCTTCTTCCTTGCTAACACAACTTGGGTTTTTTGCAAGGGTAATAGCTTGGCCCTGCCCCAGCCCCTGAGGGATAAATCTGGATCTGCCTAAACCAATCATGGTAGAACAGGACATTGAAAGGGACTAGTTCTGTGGTCTTGGCCTTCTGGCCAAAGACTCGAGCTGAGGCCAATAGTTGACAAATAGTGGCCCTATGTTCTAATGAGAGCCCCATGGAGCTACGGGTATCTTCTTTGGGCTCACCAAAACAGCAAAACTTGAGCAAAAATCACTCTTCTATCCCACCCCATCTATATAAAAAGAACAGCAATATGGGCCAGGCATGGTGGCCCACGCCTATAATACCAGCACTTTGGGAGGCCAAGGTGGGTGGATCACTTGAGGTCAGGAGTTCGAGACCAGCCTGGCCACCATGGCTGTCTCAACTAAAAATATAAAATTTAGCCAGGCATAGTGGCAGGTGCCTGTAGTCCCAGCTACTCAGGAGGTTGAGGCAGGAGAATTGCTTGAACCTGGGAGGCGGAGGTTGCAGTGAGCTGAGATTGTGCCACTGCACTCCAGCCTGGGGGACAGAGCAAGACTCTGTCTTAAAAAAAAAAAAAAAGACCGACAATGTGGATTTCCTGGAAGGGGAGAAAAGTGGTTGGAATGGGCAGGCAGAGAGGGAGAGTCTGTGGAGAGGATGGGTGTCACATGTCAAGTGAGAGACTCCAGGAGTCCAGGAGGCTTCAGGGACTGGCGCTGCAGGAAGGGGAACCTGCCTGGTCTCTGTAGACTAGACTCCTGGTGAGTGCAGAGCCTCATGAGGCCACTCCAGGGCTGCCACCGGAGCACAGAGTGGAGGGAGAGCTCCTGGGAGAGCTCAGCCTCTGTAATGCCTCTGTAGACCTCCCCTGGACAATGGGGGCACACAAGCATGGAGACTGGTATCTGCTTCTCATCAGGGCAGGAGAGAGGCAGCCATAAGGTGCCCTGCTTTTGACGGGGCGTGGTGGCTCACACCGGTAATCCCAGCTCTTAAGGAGGCAGAGGCGGGAGGATAGCTTGAGCCCAGGGGTTTGAGACCTGCCTGGGCAATATAGTGAGACCCCATTCTCCACAAAAAGGAAAGTGCCCTGCTTTCTCTGCCTGGCAGGGCACGGATGTGTGCACTCCCAGCCTGCTGGAGGGAGGGATCCAAAAAGCAAGAGGCTGTGGGTGCCCCTGAAGGGGGGCTTCCCTCGAGGTCAGCCAAAAAGAACTGGCCTCTGCAGGAAACTGGGCATTGCCGAGGTCAACACACAGCCTCCTAGGAGACAATAATCAGGCCTACTGGGACAGCCAGGGTGTGAGTGCCTGCTACACGCAGGCATCCACAGTGGAATTATAACAGCATTAGTGACTTAGGACTTTTGTTCCTTTTCCTCTAATTCTTCTAATCTCCCTTCTGACATCAGAAGAACCAGAAAGGGAAGGAAGTAGAGGAAAAAAGGGAAAGAGCAGGCCATGCCCCTTCTCCATTGCAGGACCCCATGCTAGGGAGCAGGCCTGAGCTGGGGGCCCAAGGGATGGGGAGGGCAAGATAAGGAGGGAAGATGCTTGAGAATGAATGAGGTTAAAAGTTTGATGTAGAGTGGACTGGACCTCTTTAACCCCTAAAAATAAGTCTTAATTGTTGAAGTAGGACTAAGTCTTCTAAAGAAATATAACCAGAAATCTAACGGGCTGTGTGAAAGATTATCAATGGAAAAAAAACATGTTTGAATACAGTGGGTCAGAGAAAAAGTAGTCTCCTGTTGGTATCCAGCAGGATTAATTCAATAAACGGGTGATGAAATGCTAATTCTGTTTCCCTTGCCTGGGACAGGTTCAGGAAAGGGCATGTGTTGCACGCAGTTCTGACCAAAGAGATGTGAGGAAGTCTACTGCAGGGATTATAGGCAAGTTTCCCTTGTTCCTAAAAAGGGACATGAGGAAAGGATGTTTCTTCCTTTTTTTTTTTTTTTGAGACAGAGTCTCACTCTGTCACCTAGGTCATTTTCCTTTTTCCCTAGCCTCAAATCACACAGCCCAAGACAGTGAAGTTGGGCCTGGGATTGAACTTCTATTCTTTTCTTTTTTTTTTTCAAGACGGCCCTTCGCTCTTGTCTCCCAGGCTGGAGTGCAGTGGCACGATCTCCACTCACTGCAATCTCTGCCTCCTGGGTTCAAGCAATCCTCCTGCCTCAGCCTCCCAAGAAGCTGGGACTACAGGTGTGCACCACCACATCCGGCTAATTTTTGTATTTTTAGTGGAGACAGGGTTTCACCATGTTGGCCAGGCTGGTCTCAAACTCCTGACCTCAAGTGATCCACCCGCCTCAGCCTCCCGAAGTGCTGGGATTACAGGCATGAGCCATCGTGCCTGGCCTGTTTCTTCCTCTTTTTTTTTTTTCTGACCTTTGACATTGTTGTATGAAGATGTGATGCCAGAGTTGCTGCAGCTATCTTGTGACCTGAAGAGAGTGGTCAATAGACTGAAGATGGCAGAGAAAAGACAGAAGGAACCTGAGTCCTTCTCGAAGCTACTGAGCTGTTAAATTATCTAAACTGGGCTGGGCACGGTGGCTCACACCTGTAATCCCAGCACTTTGGGAGGCTGAGGCAGGTAGATCTTTTGAGGTCAGAAGTTTGAGACCTGCCTGGCCAAAATACAGAAACCCCGTCTCTACTAAAAATACAAAAATTAGCCAGGCATGGTGACGGGTGCCTGTAATCCCAGCTACTCAGGAGGCTGAGCAGGAGAATGGCTTGAACCTGGGAGGTGGAGGTTGCAGTGAGCTGAGATTGAGCCACTGCACTCCAGCCTGGGCGACAGAGCAAGACTCCGTCTCAGAATGGAAACAAAAACATACAAACAAAACCAAAGCAAAATGGCTGGATGCTTGTCATCCTTGTTTACTGCTAAATCCTCAGCAGATTCCCAGTAAGTGCTGAATGAATGAATGAATGAATTGAATTTCTTAGGAGGATCAGAAAACAAGGTCAGACAGGTCAGGAGAGATGAGAGTTATGAAGGGTTATGGGGTTGGACTATATCATGTGGGTGATGGGGAGTCCCTCGGAATGGAGAGACTCCCTCAGGGCAAGGACGGTGTCTTCCTTCTTAAATTGGTGGCCTCTTCCCTCTGGACCTCCCCCTAAAGCCCAGGAGGAGGCTGAAGCCACAGGGGATGTTTGGGTACAGAAGAAACAAGTCCCGACTCCTTCCTGGGCATGCAGGATGGCGCTGTGTTCCACAGGCCGCTTGAGTGTTCCTGGCTTTTGCCCAGCACTAACCCACCAAGCTGTACAAAAACATTATCTTCTGTTCTTCATAGATGTTCATGGGGTTCACCAGGAGCTGAAAGAGACCTAAGGGCACAAGGTCAAGCCAAAGGCCAAAAGATGGGTCCTAGCCCTGGTCCAGCCTCTGCCCACCCCAGACTTTCTGCTTCCACACTCACCTATGGCCAGGAGCCCCCCAGCGCCTGCCCCCAGCAGGAAAGCAGTGACAGGAAACTCGCCTGGCTGGCGCCACAGGAACCGGCTACAGGAGACTGGCAGCCCCCAGCTCAGGAGCCTCTGCACCGCTAAGAGGGGGACAGGGTAGCTCAATAGCCCACACTTCTGCCTGGGATGGGGCTCATTAGGATTCAGGGCTTGCAGGTGGATAGAGGCTGGGGGAACCTGGCATGTGAAACAGTGGGAAATTAGGGGACCCTGGAGGAGGATGAGGGAGCCTGAAGAAGTGGTACGGGTGTAAGGGATAGAAAAGGCAAGGGTTGGGCTGGGGGGCAGGAGGCGCTATACCAGAGAGGTGGTGGAGGCTGGGACACCGAGTTGGGGGGATAATGTGCGGGAGTTCCAGGAGGAGAGATGGGACGAGAGTGGAGGTCAAGGGATGCTGGGTCTCTGCTGAGTAACTCACTGGTATGAGGCTGTTTTCTTCTTTGCCCTCTTGCCCCATTCTGATGATGTTTAATGTCCATGAGTCTGTTTTGGGGAAGCACTACTCATCCCAGGTCTCCTGAAGGACCTCCTTGGACACAAGGTTCTGGTGAGAGAAGAGAGGTGCTGCCTGTCTCTTCCGCCTCACAGGAAGCCTAGGCCTGAGCTCTGGGCCTTTTAATCCTTCTGCTCCGAGAAGTGGGGAAGGAGATTAGAGACCTACCTATCGCCTCTCCAGTCCTCGGAACTGGGTCAAGGATTCCAAGACACATGCAGTGAAAGCCCTTTGGAACCTTAGAATACGGTGAGAAATTCCAGGAGCACAGAAGTCAGCGGGCATCTCCTGGAGACAGGCAGACATTTGGTCTCAGCAGCCATGCCCAAAGTCGTGAAGGATGTTGTGCACCCCTTGGGGGGAGAGGAGCCTAGCATGGCGAGAGCTGTAGTTCGCAGCGTGGGAGGCTTTACCCTGGGCTTGTCTTTAGCCACAGCCTACGGGCTTCTGGAGCTACTGGTGGAAGGCCACAGCCCCTGGGGCTGCCTGGTGGGCACCCTCACTTTGGCCACCTTCCTTAGCCTGGGCATGGGATTCTCTCGCCAGGTCCGAGCCACTGTCCTCCTGCTGCTGCCCCAGGCCTTCTCCAGTGAGCTTGGCACCCAGGGCTAGGGGGCAGGTCCTGGGGCTGGTGCTGGGGCAGGAGAGATGCTGGAGGAGAGGCAGAGGTTAAGGGAAATATTCTGAAGGCTTATGTAAGGGACTTGCTGCCATGTTTGGGGCTGGGGTCTTGGTTCTAACAGAGCTGTCGCCCCCAGGGCAGGGCCGGACACTACTGTTGGTGGCTACTTTTGGATTGGTGCTTCAAGGGCCTTGTGCCAACACTCTACGCAACTTCACCCGGGCCAGCGAGGCTGTAGCCTGTGGGGCAGAGCTGGCCCTGAACCAGACCGCTGAAGTGCTACAGAGGGCCAAGCAACCTCTTGTCAGTAAGTCCCCCACCTCTACCACTGTCTCCCACGGGCCCCCCTCGCCCCCCTCATCCTGCATGTTCTACAGTACTTTGGCCTCCTTCTCTGCTGGTGCTAATCGCAGAGTATCTGGGCCTGGAAGGGACTCTGGGCACAGCTAAACCCTCTCTCCTTGCTCTCTGGCCTCCTCCACTCCCAGATTAACTATCTCCCAGGCCCCAGAATCCAGGCTCCCTGCCTCTGGAATGGTGGCCTCCTCTCCACTCCCTGCTTAAGGGGCAATGGTGAGAACCAGCCCCTAGAGGAGAAGACTCCAAAGTGCCTCTGTCCCTCACCCATCAGGTGCCCTAAACAAGATTAAAGCTATTGCCCAGAAGACCAAAGAGGTGGCTGACCGGGTCCGCAAGTTCTTTCGGTCAATCATGGATGGTGTGAAACACATAGGTAAGCACATTAGCATGTCTACCCCTGGGGACTCAAAATGCACCCAGTCTTGGCCAGGTGCGGTGGCTCATGCCTGTAATCCCAGCACTTTGCGAGGCCGAGCTGGGAGGATCGCTTGCTTGAGCCCAGGAGTTTGAGACCAGCCTTGGCAACATGGCGAGACCCGGTCTCCATAAAAAATAAAAAAACAAAAAATAAATAAAACGAGCCAGATGTAATGGCGCATGTCTGTAGTCCCAGCTACTGGGGAGGCTATGGTGGAAGGATCTCTTGAACCCAGGAGTTTGAGGCTGCAGTGAGCTATGATCGTGCCACTGTACTCCAATCCAGCCTGGGTGACAGAGTGAGACTCCATCTCTAAAGAAAAAAAAAGGGGGGGGGCCCAGGTGCGGTGGCTCACACCTGTAATCCCAGCACTTTTGGAGGCCGAGGTGGTGGATAAGGAGGTCAGGAGATCAAGACCATCCTGGCTAACATGGTGAAACCCCGTCTATACTAAAAATACAAAAGGTTAGCTGGGCGTGGTGGCACGCACCTGTAGTCCCAGCTACTCAGGAGGCTGAGGCAGGAGAATCGCTTGAACCCAGGAGGCGGAGATTGCAATGACCTGAGATCACTCCACTGCACTCTATCCTGGGCAACAAGAGCGAAACTCCATCTCAAAACAAAACAAAACAAAACAAAACAAACAAAAAAACCAAAAAAATTCAGTCTCCTCACCTGTATCCCTGTCCAGGGCTTTTCGGGCCCCTTCTGGGTGCTGGCTAGTGTTCACTGGACACAGCACAGCCAGGTCCCTGACCATAGGCCTCTCCAGCCCTGGGTACTGTGGTATTGTTCCCCAAACCCCTGAGAAGAGGCTGTAGGATTCCAGCCCTGGGTTCCAACCCTGCAGCTGTCCCCAGCCAGGGCTCTCCGGAATGTATGGCAGTGGCTCCTGCACATTGGCGATGTGTGCAACTCGGAACTGGGCAACCCTTACCTGAAGTGTGCAAGGGTTTTTGATGATGCCAAGGACAGCTGCATGATGGTCATACCACGAGCCTACCACCTGTGTTACGTGCTCATGCCCTTCAAACTGGCGCTCTGTGGACTTGCTAGCCGTGAGAAAACCAGGGCCCGCCAGCGGGGAGGAGCCGATGTGGGGTGGGGCGGGGTGGGAATGTGGGGGTCAGTTGGGAGGGCAGGCCCAGGAGGACCATTAGGGGCAACAGAGAGGAACCAATAAGCTTGGTGGGACCAGTATTGGGGATGGGGGTGGGCAGTAGGGAGGGACTGGTGCTGGGAGAGAGGGGCGTGACAGGGAGGTGCTACAAGGTTTTGAGCAAATGTGGAGGCCAATAGGAAAACTGAAAAGAGGCCCTGTGAGAAGAGGTCTCCAGAGGTGGGGGGCAGGCCTGGCTGTGCCCCTCCTTCCGACACTCAGCCGACTCCGCCCGTCAGTGGTCCAGGTGTTCTGCGTCATCCCTAAATACATTCAACCCTTCTTGCGCCAGACCATCAGCACCCGTGAGTGACCCCCTCCTGCCACACATGGTGCTCCCTAGTGGTCTCCCTCCCTCATCCCGGTGTGGCCATGTCCAGCCCCCAGTGCTCCCAGCCCATAAAGGAGAATGTAAGAGAAAGAAAGGGACTCAAGTGATCACCCAGGCGCATATCCATGCTGTACAGATCAGGAAACTGGGGTCCAGCGAAGGGCCAGTGCCTCACCACAGCCTGCTCTGAGAGCAGGAGCTGGGAACAGAACCAGGGCCTCCTGTCCACATTCAGGTCCACACAGGTCATCAAGATCATTTCTTAGGGGCATCTGTTGCATGCCCTGTGTCATGCTGGGTGCTGAGCATGTGGGGCGATGGCACAGATATGTGGAGGCTTTGTTCCCTCCTCAGTCCACCTTGACCCAAGCACTGGGGGGTTCCCAGCTGGTCTGTGAGCTGTGCCCCCTGGGCTGTTCCAGGCCCCTCCCCAGGGGCAGCTCCACCCTCTCCTAACTCTCCTTGCCCACGTCTCCCCTGAACCTGCTGGCCCCAGCTGTGATTCAGTTGCTCAACCGGGTGCGTCAGGAGTTTGAGTTCAACATGACAGCCACCCACCACTTCTCTGTGGATCTCAATGCCTCTCGGAGCCTGTCCCAGGTAGCCATGGACCTCCACGAGGCTGTCAGCATGAAGCTGCACCATGTCCGAGAGGCCCTGGCTCTGATGGGCTTCACCACGCCTCTGCTGCTTGTGCTTCTCTACCTCCAGTGAGGGGCTGCCGGGCAGCGCGGGGGGGTGCAGGGCCAGGGCTGCAGGGAGCAGCTCATTTCTCCCCGCCCCAGCATCCAGGGAGGTTGAAGTTGTGGGGTTGAAGCGCGGATGCCCTGTGGGGTCTGGCCCGGGGTCCTAAGGGGCCTCACATGTGCTCCACCTCCCCTTCCCAGAGCCCTATTTTACCGGTATTGCTACCTGAACTGGGACCATTATGACAATATCTACATCACCAGCCGATTCCTGCGCATGGAGGCTGTGCGCTCCACGGCAGGGCTGCCCACAGTGCTACCGCTCAGTGCTCACGAGGCCAGGCGCTACATCCTACCGGGTGAGGGCCCTGAGGACAGGGAAAGCCCAAGTCAGGGAGGCCAGGGCTTCCCCCCACCCCGCTGCCCTGCCCCTAAGCCCCTGCACAGGCAGGGCTCAGGATGGGTTTGGGGCAGAGGCCAGAGGGAGGAGACACAACCTAGAGCTTAAGGAACTTTCAGGCTGAGGGAAGACACTGCCTGGTCCTTGGGGAACCTGCAGTCTGAAAGGGGAACATAGACACCCTTGGAGAAAGGAGCCAGAGACAGGAGGGGCAGATGGTGCTTCTGGGAGCACCCTGCACATCAGGACAGCAGGGGATGGATACAGAGCGAGGGAAGTCAAGTTGGGAGGGCTTCCCCGGGGTGGGCAGGAAGTGCTAATATGGAGGGGGAGGACTGCCTGGGAGATGGGGAGGCAGGTAAGGGGATGAGGGATGCCCTAGGAGGGAGGGCTCCTGAGACTGGAATAGGCCACAGGGCCAGGTGGAGATGCTAGGCAGGCCCCTCCCTTCTAGCCACGGAGCCCCTTCCGCTGAAGAGTGTTTTCCATGCTTGCCAGAGTCCTCACAGCTTCTTTTCTTTTCCGTATTCCCGATGAGCAGACAGGCCCACGCCTGATCAGGGGCAGGAGGCCTCTCCAAGAACTAGGGTCTGGTGGACGGGAGAACTGGGGAGCATCCTCCTGACCATCCCACTCCTGCTCAGGCTCCATCTTCTTGTCCCAATGGGAGAAGTTTGTTTACATCCTGGAGACCTTCAACCTTATCCGACACCTCCTCCTCGTGCTGTTCCTAGTCTTCCTAGACTATGCTGTCTTCTGGGTGCTTGACCTGGCCCGGCACCAGCTGCAGGGGGAGATTGTGGCCCGCAGTGAGTGCCTACATGACAGCCTCCTCCCACTCACCCACTGCAGCCCCTTCGGCCTGCTCCTGATCTCCCCGCCTGCTCCCAAGCCTTCTCCTCTTCCCATCCTCAGTCCTGGTGACTGCCTGAATGTCCCCATGTCACTGTTACTCAGCAGCCCCCAAGTGTGCCACTCTTTCAACTCTATGCTCTGCCTAGTAACACCTGTGTCTAGGTCAAGATTATAACATACAGAGTAGTTAAAAATGCAAGCTCTAGAGTCAGACTGGCCGGAGTTCAAATCCCAGCTCTGTCCTTTATTAGGCGGTGACCTTCAGCAAGTTGCTTAACCTCTTCAGCTTCGGTTTCCTCTTTTTTTTTTTTTTTTTTTTTTTTTTTTTGAGACAGAGTCTTGTTCTGTCACCAGGCTGGAGTGCAGTGGCGCCATCTCGGCTCACTGCCTCCGCCTCCCAGGTTTAAGTGATTCTCCTGCCTCAGCCTCCTGAGTAGCTGGGACTACAGGCGCATGCCACCATGCCCAGCTTATTTTTGTATTTTTAGTAGAGACGGGGTTTCATCATGTTGGCCAGGATAATGTTGATCTCTTGACCTCATGATCCGCCCGCCTTGGCCTCCCAAGGTGCTGGGATTACAGGTATGAGCCACCATGCTTGGCCTTTTTTTTTTTTTTTTGAGATGGAGTCTTACTCTGTCACCCAGGCTGGAGTGCAGTGATGCAATCTTGGCTCACTACAACCTCTGCCTCCCGGGTTCAAGCAATTCTCCTGTCTCAGCCTCCCAAGTAGCCGGGACTACAGGCACATGCCACCATGTCCAGTTGTATTTTTAGTTGAGACGGGGTTTAACCATATTGCTCAGGCTGGTCTCGAACTCCTGACCTCAGGTGATCCACCCACCTCAGCCTCCCAAAGTGTTGGGATTACAGGCGTGAGCCACTGTCCTGGCCCAGTTTCCTCATCTGAATAGTGGAATAATAACGGTAGCAACCTCTCTGGGTCACTGTAAGGTGTAAATTAGATTACGTGTGTTGGGGCCAGGCGGGTGGCTCATGCCTGTAATGCTAGCACTTTAGGAGGATGAGGTGGGTACATCACCTGAAGTCAGGAGTTTGAGACCAGCCTGACCAACATAGTGAAACACCATCTCAACTAAAAATACAAAAAATTAGCCGGGCGTGGTGGCAGGTGCATATAATCCCAGCTACTCGGGAGGCTGAGGCAGGAGAATCGCTTGAACCTGGGAGGCAGAGGTTGCAGTGAGCCGAGATCCTGCCACTGCACTCCAGCCTGGGCAACAAGAGTGAAACTCTGTCTAAAATAATAATAATAAAATAAAATAAAATTATGTGTGTCGAGTGCCTGGTAAGCCATTAATTGAGAATGTGAGCCAGGTGCGGTGGCTCACGCCTATAATCCTAGCACTTTGGGAGGCTAAGGCAGACGGATTGCCTAAGGTCAGGAGTTCAAGACCAGCATGGCCAACAAGGTGAAACCTTGTCTCTACTAAAAATACAAAAAAATGAGCCAGGCGTGGTGGTGGACACCTATAATCCCAGCTACTAGGAAGGCTGAGGCTCAAGAATCACTTGAACCCAGGAGGCAGAGGCTGCAGTGAGCCGAGATCACACCACTGCACTCCATCCAGCCTGGGTGACAGAGTGATACCCTGTCTCAAAAAAAAAAAAAAAAAAATAGGTAAAAAACTCCTAAAAAACCAAAACCAAAACCCCAAAACAAACAATAAAGCACTTGGTTAAGTGTCTGCTACACAGTCAGTGCTCAGCCAATAAATGTTTCTGGGGGCCTTACTCGGTGGCTCACACCTGTAATCCTAGCACTTTGGGAGGCTAAGGCAGGTGGATTGCTTGAGCTCAGGAGTTCGAGACCAGCCTGGCCAGCATGGTGAAACCCTATCTCTTTACGAAAAAAAAAAAAAAAAAAAAAATAGCCGGGTGTGGTGGCATGTGCCTATAGTCCCAGCTACTTGGGAGGCTGAGGCAGGAGAATTGCTCGAACCTGGGAGGTTGAGGCTGCAGTGAGCCAAGATCGCACCACTGCACTCCAGCCTGGGTGACAAAGTGAAACTCTGTCTCAAAAAATAAATTAAAAAAAATAAATAAATGCTTCTGGGTGGTCATGGAGGCCAGGGGGGTGGACTCACTGACCATTAAGGTCATCTTAGATGTGGTGGCTTGGATAGGAAGACCAGACACCAGTACCACCCAGCTGGACCATGGGGCCAGTCCTAGGAGCCAGAACTGAGGTCAGGCCCCAGGGCACCATGAGGGTGCCTGAGGCATCAGAGGCCCCCAGCTGAGGGTCTGAGTCATCCTATGACCTGCGCTGCTCCACTTTCCTCATTCCAGAAGGTGTGGGCTTTTCTGCATAGCAACGTCCATGAGTGTCACTCACACAGTGTCTTTGTGCCAGGTCCTGTGTTGGTGTCTATAACTGTGGAAGGGACTGGCTATGCTGGGAATATTTATCGTGACCTGGTGTCAGCATTTGATGTCCTGCAGCAAGGCAACATCAGTGTTTTGTCCCGGCGTTGTCTCCTTCATCCCTCGGAGCCTGACAACACTGGCTACATAGTCATTGGTATTAACCATACCCTGAGGTCCCTGGGGGCGTGGATACCATGTGGGAAATGAGGGGTGCAGACTGCTGAGGGTGTGGGGGGCACCAGGGGTGGGCTGGCACTTGTGCCTGCTGGTGAGGCTGACTGTGGCTGCTGTGCTCCCAGGTGTCATGTATGGCCTATGCTTCTTCATCACCCTGTTTGGCAGCTATGTCAGCCGGCTGCGGCGAGTCATCTGTGCCTCCTACTACCCATCCCGGGAGCAGGTGAGGGGTCCAGGGCTGGGAGCTAGTCCCTGGCCCCTCGCCAGGGGGCTTAGCTAGTGGCTGGCTGTTTTGGCTTTGGGAGCTGACATCCTTCAGCAGCCCCAGCCCTCTCTCCTCTGGTTGAACTCCAAAGCAAATGACCCGGACTGCAAGCCTCTGGACCCAAGCGGGGGCTGGGAGAAATGCTGCCTCTGGGGTGGGGCTTCCTGAGACAGTATTTACATCCAAAGTTTTGTTAAAATCACAGGGGTTTTGGGGGGGTGGGGGATGAGGGATGGGGGAGAGTTGGAGAGTGGAGCAGGCAGCATGGCTCACACCTGTAATCCCAGCACTTTGGAAGGCTGAGGCAGGTGGACTGCTTGAGGCAAGGAGTTATAGACTGTTTCGGCAACAAAGTGAGCCTCTGTCTCTATTAAAAAAAAAAGAAAGAAAAAAAAAAAGAAAACAAAACAAAATGCTAGGCTTGGTGGTGTGTGCCTGTAGTCCCAGCTACTAGGGAGGATCGCTTGAGCCGAGGAATTCAAGGCTGTAGTGAGCTATGATTGCACCACTGCACTCCAGCCTGGCAAAGGAGTGAGACCCTGTCTCAAAAAAACAAAACAAAACAAAACAAACAAAAAAACATGGTGGTGGGGTGGGGGCAGTGTTGGCATGTTGAGGTGTAATTAAAAACTCACCATCGGGGCTGGGTTTGGTGGCTCACGCCTGTAATCCCAGCACTTTAGGAGGCCGAGGCAGGCAGATCACGAGGTCAAGAGATTGAGCCCATCCTGGCCAACATGGTGAAACTCCATCTCTACTAAAAATACAAAAATTAGCTGGGCGTGGTGGTGCGTGCCTGTAGTCCCAGCTACTCGGGAGGCTGAGGCAAGAGAATCTCTTGAACCGGAAGGTGGAGGTTGCAGTGAGCGGAGATTGCACAACTGCACTCCAGCCTGGCGATAGAGCCAGACTCCATCTCAAAAAAACAAAACAAAACAAAACAAACAAAAAACCCTCACCATCGGTTTACTCATTTACTAATCATTTACTGAGCATGTACTGTATTCCCCTATCTCTTTGCTGGTCTCCAAGGATGCCAAGATGAACCGGACACAGTCTGGAGCTCACAGACTCGAGACAGGGCAGACAAGCTTTCTTTCTTTTCTTTTCTTTTCTTTCTTTTTTCTTTTCTTTTTTTTCTTTCCTGTTGTTCTTTTTCTTTTTTTGAGACAGAGTTTTGCTCTTGTTGCCCAGGCTAGAGTGCAATGGCGCGATCTCAGCTCACCGCAACCTCCGCCTCCCGGGTTCAAACGATTCTCCTGCCTCAGCCTCCTGAGTATCTGGGATTTCATGCATGCGCCACCACCCCAGTTAATTTTGTATATTTAGTAGAGCTGGCGTTTCTCCATGTTGGTCATGCTGGTCTTGAACTCCCGACCTCAGGTGATCCGCCCGCCTCAGCCTCCCAAAGTGCTGGGATTACAGGCGTGAGCCACCGCGCCCGGCCAGACAAGTTTTAACGAGACATTGTAATTTAAAAAGCACTTTTATTTAGGAATGAATAAAAGTGTTATGGAAACCCAGAGGAGAGAGTGGTAACGCCACCTGGGCAAGTCCAGAAGACTTCCCAGAGGAAGGGGCATTTGAGCCAAACCTAGAGGGATTCATAGGAGTTGGATAGAAGGAAAAGGTAGGGAGTGGAGATGGGTGCAGAGGGCATTCCAGGCAGACAAAACAGGGTCAAGTGGGACCCCATCCCTGATCTCCCTGCACCAGGAGAGGATCTCCTACCTGTACAACATACTTCTGAGCCGCCGAACCAATCTGTTGGCTGCCCTGCACCGATCAGTGAGGCGGCGGGCGGCTGACCAGGGCCACAGAAGTGCCTTCCTAGTGCTGGCCAGTCGGTGAGGCCACTGTCTTTTCTATAGGGGTGGGGCAAGAGGGGATAGAAAAAAGAGCCAGGAGTCAGAATGGATTTCTGTCCTCTCTAAGTGTCAAGAGATTTGGTTGAATAGAATGCCCATTGCAGGCCGGGCGCGGTGGCTCACGCCTGTAATCCCAGCACTTTGGGAGGCCAAGGCGGGCGGATCACGAGGTCAGGAGATCGAGACCATCCTGGCTAACACAGTGAAACCCCGTCTCTACTAAAAATACAAAAAATTAGCCGGGCGAGGTGGCGGGCGCCTGTAGTCCCAGCTACTCGGGAGGCTGAGGCAGGAGAATGGCGTGAACCCCAGGGGGCGGAGCCTGCAGTGAGCGGAGATCGTGCCACTGCACTCCAGCCTGGGCGACAGCGAAACTCTGTCTCAAAGAAAAAAAAAAAAGAATGCCCATTGCATGCCCTTAATGCTGTGAGAGGTGGGAATTCTTAGGGGTGAGGAGTGAAGGAAGGAAGGAAGGCAGGGCCATGGAGAGGTTGCTGCTGAAATCAGAGGGATGGAGGATGTACTGCAGGAAGTTAGGAAGTCCTCCCTGCCATTTGGAGGTTGGTGCTGGAGTGGGGAGGCTTAAGCTGGCTAGGCTGGCCTGCTTAGTGACCGTTTTCTCAGGTGCCCCTGCCTGGGTCCATTTGTCAGCCACTTTTGGCTGCATCAGGCCTACTGCCTGGCCTGTGGGCAGCCCCAGGATGAGGGAGACATGGAGAACATTGTGTCCTGCAGTACCCCGGGCTGCCAAGGTGAGACCCCCTGGGGCGTGTGCCTCTCCCTGCTCAGACTTACCCCACTTGCATATGACAATCCACTGTGGTCCTTCCTTGATGGACTTCTCCTGTACCTCATCTTTTGTGCCCCTCCCTTCGTTACTATGCACGTTCTCATTTACACAGAGCCCTCAGGTAGCTCATTTTCTCCATGCTTGCCTTTATTCTCCCGGGTATTTATGAATAGGATTTATATGCAAATGGCATTGCAGCAGTTCCCTAGTGTGCACCCCTTGACAAGGATGGTTCCTCCAGGGCTGTGATAGGGGAGGCAGGGCCTGGCAACCAGGAAGCACAGAGGGTGGGTGGGTGAGCTTGGGTTCACCTCCATTCCCCATGCCTCCACCAGGTCTCTATTGCCTCACTTGCTTCCGCCTCCTGGACAATACCTGCTCCGTGTGTGCATCTCCCCTCTCCTACCAGGGGGATCTGGACCTGGAGCTGTGAGTCTTTCAGTGACATGGGGTGGCTGGAGTCTGTAGGGGCAGTGGAAGTAGCCACCCTTCTCCCAGGATGTCTGCAGGCCACTGAGATGAGAGTCTTTTCCAGGGACTCCAGTGATGAGGACGGCCCTCAGCTATGGCTGGCTGCAGCTCAAAGGAAGGACCCTGAGCAGGCATGGTTACTGCAGCAACAGCTCCAAGAAGTGCTCGGCAGGAGCCTCTCGATGGAGTCCACTTCCGAGTCCAGGTGAGCAGGAAGCAGGAGTTGGCACCTGGGAATTGTGAGGCCTAAGCATGTTCTGTTCCATTTACAAAGGCCTTCCTGGGTGTCTGGACCTTTGCCAGGGCTTGAGACAGACACGAGGGGAGGGGAAGTAACTGAGGTTTGCCAAGCAGCTGCTCTGTGTCAGCACCGTGGCCCTGGAGGAGCTCACCATGCCCTTGGGGAGAGTGACATCAAATAGATAACAGGGTGGACAGTACCCTGACAAAGGAGTGAAGTACACTCTGGACAGCACAGAGGACACAACAGCCAATTTGGGAAAAGGGGCATATTAATGAAGGCTTCATACAAGAGGTGATAAATGAGCTGGAGTTTTGTTCTGTTTTGTTTTGTTTGAGACAGGGTCTCACTCTGTCACCCAGGCTGGAATGCAGTGGCGCAATCCCAGTTCACTGCAACCTCGACCTCCTGGGCTCGAGTGATCCTCCCACCTCAGTCTCCTGGGTAGCTGGGATGTCAGGAACACCACCACGCCTGTTTATTATTATTATTTTATTATTATTATTATTTTGTAGAGATGGGGGTCTCACTATGTTGCCCAGGCTGGTCTCAAACTCCTGAGCTCAAACCTTCCTCTCGCCTTGGCCTTCCAAAGTGCTGGGATTATGGGATTATAGGTGTGAGCCATAGTGCCTGGCCATGGGCTGGATTTTGGGGGCAACTTAGTGGTTTGTTAGCCTGAGAAGTAGAGGAAACTATTCCAAGGGGAGGCCTGTGTGGGTTTGGAGAATGTGAGGCATTCAGAAGGGTAGAGCCCAAGGGATGGGTGTGGCTGGGTAGAGACCTCAGAGAATGCTGGGAGATGAGGTTGGAAGTCAAGGTGGGAAGAAATGGGCAAGAACCTTGTCATTTGAAAAGCTTAGGTTGGAAAGTAATATGCTCATATTTGTCTTTTAAGACCATAAGCGGGCCGGGCATGGTGGCTCATGCCTGTAATCCTAGAACTTTGGGAGGCCGAGGTAGGTGGATCACCTGAGGTCAGGAGTTCAAGACCAGCCTGGCCAACATGGCAAAACCCCATCTCTACCAAAAATACAAAAATTAGCCGGGTTTGGTGGTGCATGCCTGTAGTCCCAGCTACTCGGGAGGCTGAGGCAGGAGAATTGCTTGAACCCTGGAGGCAGAGATTGCAGTGAGCCAAGATCACACCACTGCACTCCAGCCCAGCCTGGATGATAGAGCGAGACTCGGTCTCCAAAAAAAAAAAAAAAAAAAAAAAGGCCATAAGCAAAGAAGGCAGAGTGGAGGTTGGGCAGGAGCAGGGAGGTCAGAGAGGAGCTTGTCTTAGTCTAGGAGAAGTTCGTGATGGCCTCAGGACTGAGGTGCTGAGCATGACTGGGATTTCTATGCTTGGGCCTGGGCAGGTGTTAGGGCAGGAAGATAAACAGGTTCTGGGGAAAGACGACTGGCCCAGTTTGAGATCCTTGAGGTGTCTGTAGGGCATCCAGCTGGAGATGCCCAGGGGGGGCAGTTAGAAAAGGGCAGGGCTCCGGGCTGGAGGCATATTTTTGGGGGTTGTTAAGTTAGAGACTGTAAGAGAGAGGATGAGCTAGATCATCCTGGCAGAGGGCATGGCAGGAGAGTGGGAGGGGACAGGGAGGGGAGAGGCTCAAGAAAGCAGGAGAGCCAAACATATGAAATCAAGTAGGGGGGTGGGCACAGTGGCTAACACTTGTAATTTCAGCAATTTGGGAGGCCGAGGTGGGCTGATCACTTGAGTCCAGGAGTTCGAGACTAGCCTGGGCAACATGGCAAAACCCCGTTTCTACTAAAAATACAAAAACTTGCCAGGGCATGGTGGCTCACGCCTGTAATTCCAGCACTTTGGGAGGCTGAGGTGGGAGGATCACTTAAGGTCAGGAGTTCGAAACCAGCCTGGCTAACATAGTGAAACCCCGTCTTTACTAAAAATACAAAAATTAGCCAGGAGTGGTGGCATGCATCTGTTAGTCCCAGCTACTCAGGAGGCTGAGGCAGGAGAATTGATTGAACCTGGGAGGCAGAGGTTGCAGGGAGCTAAGATTGTGCCATTGCATTTTAGCCTGGGCGACAGAGGGAGGATTGGTCTCAATAAATAAAAAGATAATAGTACAAAAATTAGTTGGGCATGGTGGCATGCATCTTTAGTCCCAGCTACTCAGGAGGCTAAGGTGGGAGGGATCACTTGAGCCAGGGAGGCTGAGACTGCAGTGAGCCAAGATTGCAGCACTGCACTCCAGCCTGGGCAATAGTACGAGACCCAGTCTCAAAAAATTAGAAGATTAAAAAAAAAAAAAAGAAATCAAGTAGGATCATGTGAAGACAGGTGACAGGCAGTTAAGAAATCACTGGAGTGGCTTGTGAGAATATTTTTCATGGCATCGGGAAGACCAAAACTGGATCTGTCATGATGGGTTGAGGGGTGTCAGGTAAAGAAGACTCAGAAAGGCCGGGCGTGGTGGCTCACGCCTGTAATCCTAGCACTTTGGGAGGCTGAGGCGGGCGGATCACTTGAGGTCAGGAGTTTGAGACCGGCCTGGCCAACATGGTAAAACCTTGTCTCTACTAAAAGTACAAAAAATTAGGCATGGTGGCAGGTGCCTATAATCCCAGCTACTTGGGAGGCTGAGGCAGGAGAATCACTTGAACCCAGGGGGCGGAAGTTGCAGTGAGCCGAGATCGTGCCATTGCACTCCAGCCTGGGCAACAGAGCGAGACTCCATCTCAAAATAAATAAATAAATAAATAACTGACTCAGAAATATGGTATGTGGCTCCTACATCACTGTTGCCAGGAGTTTGATAATGCTTTTAATCTAATGAGTGCTGTAGTTTGAAAAAAAATGTAAGCTTGATGGTGAAGAGAAAGAGAGTTAGCTTCATAGAACAAGAAAGTAGCTTGAAGCGGATTCAGCACTAAAAGCGTTTTCTAGATCTAAGGACAGGAAGATTTGAGCATTTAGGCAGTGTAAAAGAGTGTTGGGGAGAGAGGTTTGGGCTCCAGGGCCAGGTGGACCAGGTGGCCTGCCTGAGAAAGGAGCAGGCTGGCAAAGGCAGAGGGGGAGCGTATAGGTTCCCCTGAGCAGCTGAGCCCACTCCAGCCTGGTGGCCTCGCTTGTCTTTGGGGAGTAGGAGGCAATAGCACCTGCTGAGAGAGCAGAGCAGGCGGCTGGGAGTGGAATAAAGGTTTCAAGGAGTGGGTGGTAGAGGTTGAAAGACCTGCTGTGGCAAGTGTGCAAAGAAGCCGACTAGGGAGGTTAAGGGATTTCCAGGTAGCGTCAAAGGCCCAGATGATGCTGGAAGCCGTAACTTGTAATGATTGCTCCAGTGCGCTTCGTTATGTGATTTTCTCTGGCAAATGTGGTAGCCCTGAATAGGATTCATGGGTGGAGGGCTTTTTCTGGGCAGGTCAGGAGGACAAGATGGAGTGAGAATTGAGGTGTCTTTGGTAAGAGTGTCTGAGATGACTGGGGAAGAGGAAGGGCTAAGGTCCCTGGGGGCAGCCCAGGGTCTCTGTCTTGATGACGTGTTAGAGCAGGGGCAGTGGCCAGGAGGGAGAGCTGGCTGAACAGGAGGGGCTCAGAGAGGGGGCCATGGCCAGGGAAGAACTCTGGAGTGAATCCAGTGAAAGGCCAAGGCTGAGGAAGACGTCTGAGTGGGAACAAAGATGACAGTCAATAGGACCAAGGAGGTTAGGGATTGAGAGGCCAGAGAATTGGATGAGTCCTCTAACGAGGAGGTTGCAGGACCATACAAACAGCAGGAGTCCAGAGCCGGCATCTTAAACAGATGTGGCAGGTGTCTGGCAGGCCTGAGGAGACAGCCACAGCGCTGGTGGTACAGCTGTCATGGCAGCCAGGGGCTTTGCAAAAAAACACTACAGGCCAGCTGGGTTTGAGAAGGTTAAGCTGCCTCCTCTTGGGAGGACTGCAAAGAAAACTGTCCAGTGGGCACATTCCAGTATGAATGGGGCGGTGGAGGTCATGGTGAGTCAAGAAGTTGAAGGGGAAGCAAAGCTTTCTTTTCAGAGGTTCTAGAGGGCCCAGTGAAAGGATAAGCTGGGTCAGCAGAGGGGACAGCTTGAGCCTTGAGCAGGTGTGACCACTGAGGTCACTAGTGATTCTGCCCTTCCTAGCCATGTGGCCTCAGGCAAGTCACTGCCCCCGCTCAGCATCAGCTTAAAATCAGAAAATATCTACAGCCATGGGCTGGTACGCCTCATGGGCCTGAGAGAGCAGGAGTTGCTCAGAAGGAACAGGAGCCGGATCTGAACAGATGGGGCAGGGCAGGGGGCAGGGATGCACCTGTGAAGACAGAAGGTGGGTGATCTGGCCACCCCCTTCCTCTCCTCACTAGTGACCTGGATGAGGAGAAGGGGCCTCAGCAGAGGAAGCACGGGCAGCATCCCTTACCTGAAGCCCATCAGCCTGTCAGCATTCTCACCAGCCCTGAGCCCCACAGACCACCTGAGACATCCCCCGCCCCCAAAGCAGCCCCCACTCCAGCTTCAGAACCCTCAGTCCCTCTCTCACCTCCCTCTCTTCCTGATCCTTCCCACCCACCCCCCAAATAAACCAAAAGTGGACACAAGTGTGAATCTTAAATTATTATTATTTCTTCCTGTCGCTTACACCCAAGGTGGGGGAGTTGGGATGGGGGGAACGGAATAGGAGGGGGGGAGTGCCTCTCCCCCTAAGGCACTGACTGGGAAAGCCGAAAGTAGGGAGAAGGGAGGCCACATTGTCCCCACTCTCTGGGGCTGGGCCCCAGGTCTCCCCAGCCCTGGGCTCCCCCCATCACCTGAAATGCTAAGATGAGGCCCAGGACAACCTGATCTCCCCGCCACCCCAATATATTACATCATCACTTTTTAAATAGATACAGGGACTGGTCCCGCTACCCCCTCCCTGTGACCCCTCCCCACTGTTAGGGGTACCTGGGCAGCTGTGCAAATGGGCATAGGGGTGCATGGAAGGGAGGAAGAGCACCGGGCCCCTGAACCTGCCCCTTTTAAGGAGGGGGAGGAGCCGTCAGGCCAGGAAGGGGAAATAGTGCAAGGCAGAGCCCAGGCTGCAAAAGGGGTCCAGCACCCAGCGAGGAAGGGGGGGTGTCCCCCACCCCCAGCAGAATTGGGTAATTAAAAATCTGAAACTAGATTTCAACAAGACCAACAGAAGAGGCTATGTACAGAATGGGGGTGGATTCAATCCTAAGAGAAGAGTGAGGGGATTATTCTCCCCTGCCTGACAGGAAGCCCGGCTGGCAAGGATCTGGGAAGGGGATCACTTTCCCACAGGTCCGCAGCCCCTTTTCCTGCGGCCAAGTGAGAAGTTCTGTGCCCACTGCCTTGGCAAGGGGGCGCCGCTCACCAGCTGGGGTGGATGAGGAGCGTGAAGACAGCTCGCTCCAGTGGCCGTGGGGGGCGCTCGCCCACTCAGAGCATGGCCGCCAGATGGCGCCGGCTCGCCCGCTCTCCACAAGGCTCTTCCAACCCCTTACCCTGTCCCACACCCTTCGCTGCGCCAGCCCGGGGGCAGCGTGAGTCAGGGGCGGCAGCGGTGGCGGCGGCTCCGGCTCGCACCTGGGCGGGGAGGAGATGGGGAGGAGGAGAAGAGGGTAGGACGCCGCCCGGCCCGCCCTGCCCTCTGGCCCCGGGGAGGGAGCGGCGGGAACAAGACATTCCCTGCCCAGGGCCGCGGGGAGGGAGGGACAGGGAGGGGAGTGGAACGGAGCGGCTCCCCTAGCTGGGCGGGGCAGCCTCCACTGCCCCCAGGGGCGGGCGAGCCAATCAGGCCACCCCGCCCCCTTCTCCACGACCCCATGACTCAGCGCCGGGAGCAGGGCGGAGGGGGACTGGGATGGCTCCTTCCTTACAGGCCCAGTCCCCCAGTCTTTCAAGCTTCCACCTGGCTTTCCCCCACCTACCCTTCCTTTGCCGGCCCCCTTTGCATAATTCACTGCCAGGAAAAAGGAACAGAAACCAGGAAGGAGGGGTCTCGGAAGGGAGGGGCAGTCCTTCACCCCCTTACACAGCCAAAACCCCCAAGGGGCATAGGGGCGGGGCAAGGCTTTGGTCCCAAGCCCCCACCCCCTAGAAACCCGCATAGCCGAAGTGGGACCCACAAATCAGAAATACATTATTGCTTCTACTCCCCAGGAGCAGCTGGGGACAGGGACCCCACTTTTACAATACAGCTGTAAATATATACACAATATATGTATCACTCCATGGGGCATCACCCCAATTTGGGGAGTCTCTGCCCCAATACCTTCTTAGCTTGGAATTGGAATGAGGGCTCTGGGAGGAAGGGCTGGTGCTGATGCCAGCAAGGCTCCGTGCCCTAGACCCCTGCTGTGTCTGTCCTGCATGCTCCCACTGCTTGGCATGGGTGTCCCCGGCCTTGTGCTGCTTCAGTCTGGCCCTCGTCCCTCTTTAAGAGGACTCCATGGCACCTTCAGCCTGGGGTGTGGTGGGTGCCCCTTCCTCCTCATCGTCATCAGGGGGCCCCGGGGTAGAGACTGGGGGCCCAGTGGGGGCTGACTGCTCCCAGAATCGAGCTAGAGAGAGGCGGAAGGTGTCCAGGTGGCCATTGGAGAGGTCGAGGCCAGCGGGGGATGCAGCAGCGGTAGAGGGTGGCGGGTAGTGGGGTGGTGCATCGTCCTTGCGGCGCCGTCGGGTGCGCACCTCCAGGCAGTTCTGGCCTTTGAGGTGGCGCTGTAGGTGGTCCTCCTTGGCGAAAGCCTTGTGGCACAGGTGGCACTCATAGGGCCGGTCCCCCGTGTGCAGGTGCATGTGGTTCTTGAGGTCGTAGCTGTGCAGGAAGCGGGCTGGGCAGTGCGGGCACGAGTAGGGGCGCTCTCCCGTGTGCTTCCGCATGTGGATCTTCAGCTTGTCGTTCCTGGCACAGGCAGGGGTGAGGGGCAGGGAGGTATTCAGGATGGGATCCCTGGCTCCTCCTGGCCATACCACCCTGGCCTTGTCCCATCCTTGTCCCTCACCATTTGTTACCCCTCTATTGCCCCAGGAGATACCCTGCTGGCTCGCCTCTAGCTTAACTAGGCCTTGTCATTATCCACTCCTCTGCTTCCAGCACTGCCCTCCCGGGCACCGAATCTTTCATGCTCCAGACCCACCCCCTGCTGGCTTGTTTTCTTCTGCTTTCCTCACTCCAGTAACCCACCCATGCCCCAGTCCCTCCAGGACCACCTACCTCCACCTCGGGTCTCCTAACTTCTTCCCCATCTCCTCCCACCCTGTCCGCTACCCATGGCCCCTGCCGGGCCCTTCCCCACTTGCTGCTCACCGGGTGAATCGAACACCGCAGACCTCGCAGGCAAAGGGCTTCTCGCCTGTGTGGGTCCTCATGTGGCGAGGCAGTTTGCCTGCCCCATGGATGATCTTGTGGCAGACAGGGCACTCCTGAGGCATCTGAGAGCGGCGTTTGCGCACCAGCTTGTCTTGGCTGTCCAGGCCTGGTGCCAGGTTGTCCTGGTGCAGGGAGCTTAGGTAGGCCATCAGGTCAGGATCGATGGCATCCTCATCTGAGCCCAGCTCCTCTGGGGACAGCGGGGGCCCGCCACCCTGTGCCAGCCCATAGGCTGGGGGATATACCAGCTCCTCTTCTTCTTCCTCACCCTCATAGGGTTCGTAGCTCTGGGGCCCCTCAGGAGGGGAGGCAGTTCCTGTGGGAGGGCTGTAGCTGTCCCCCAGCCCACTGCCCCCACTGCTGCCCACTCTGCCTGCCACCTCCTCCTCATCATAGGTCAAGGGATGGGTGGGCACTGTGGGCACCTCAGGGACTAGGTGGTTTGCTCTGGCCCCCTTGGTTTGCAGGAAAGCTTTCCGGGGCTTGCGGCTGCGGCGGGCAACAGGCCGAGGTGGCGGTGGCGGAGGTGGTGGGAGGGGCACCTGTGGAGGACTGTCTTCACCATTGGGAACTCCAGAGGCCGTGGCTGTGGCAAAGGCCTCCAGATACTGGCGGGCTCGCTCACAGTCATCCTCGTCTGGGCTGGGAGCTTCTAGCCCACTGCCCTGCAGAATCTCCATGCAAGCAGCGATGACACACGGGATCTCCAGCAGGCGGGCAGCCTGGAGCACAGCTGGCATGTTGGCGCTGCTGGTGGTCAGTGTGGCTGTATAGGCAAATTCAAGGAGGGCGCCTAGTGCCTCTGGCCCTACAAAGTCCAGCTCACACACGCCAGCCCCTGCTCCCCCAGCGGCCGTCCCGCTGCCCCCAGCCCCCATGACAGCTCCGCCACCGCCCTCAGTGAAAAGCTTCTTGAAGTAGTGGCTACAGGCAGCTAGCACAGCCCTGTGGGTGCGGTATTCAAGGCCCTGCGTCCGGATGGTGAGGTCACATAGGTGGCCCAGCTGGCGCTGCTCATTGAGGCAGCTCAGGAGCTCACTGCTGTGGTCCGGGAATGGAATCCCAATCAGGTCATCCTCGGGGCTCCCCATCTTCTCCTGCAGAGTCAAGTAGAGGGGAGATTAAGAGCGCTCAGCCCATAAGGGTCTGGGGAAAGAGGACCAACTTTAGTCAATACTTATTGAGGGATGACTGCATGCCAGTCACCCTTCTGAGTACTTTACACTCATTTCATCTTCCAGAACGCTCTGAAGTATGATCATCATTTGTTTCACAGACAAGGAAACTGAGGTTCAGACAGGTGAAGTGATTTTCCAAGTTAAGTGCAGAACAGTGTTCAAACTCAGGCAGTGGGCCCGGTCCTTGTTCCTAACCACTATTCTATTCTACTCTGCCTCTGTGGCAGCAGGAGCCCTGCCTTTCTGGCCCTTCCATAGAGGTCCATCTATGTCACCTGCCCCATTCCCCATCTCTTTGGAAGGAGCAGTGGACTGGGAGATAGGTTGCCTGGGTCCTGGTTCAGGCTTCATAAAGAATTGGCCGAAGGACCAGGGGTGGTACTGGCAGCTGGCCTCAGTCATTTGAAAAGTGAGGTAACACTCTTTGTAATGGAACCTCCTCATAACCTGGGGAGAGGCCAATGAGAGAGTTCGGACTCACACTGGACCAAGATCTGCTGGAGGCCAGGCACAGACAGGTGCTTTAACTCAAGTTATCGCTCTCCAAAGCGGTTAGGACACTGTAAAACATATGCAAACAAGAGAAGGCAGCTTCCAAGCATCATCCTCTTCTTCCTCGTGCCCCTCCCCTGGCTACCAAAAGTTCATCTCCCCTTCTAGATCCCCCGCTTCTCCAGGCCAAACGGGAAACACAGCTCCCAGCATCCCTCCCCCCACATCCTCCCCTCCCCCATGGGGCCAAGGAGCAGCCACCCTTTGCTGGGGTGTCACTGGCTGGCGCGGGTGCTTCCTGCCCCGCACAGATAAGCATCACCCCCGCCCCCTCCCCTACTGCCAATGGGCCAAGTTCCAGTCCCACCCCCCACCTCCTCCTCAGCTACTGCCACCCCTCCCTCCCTATTCCAGGAGAGCCCTGTCTCCAGAGGGCCTTGGTCCTGCTCTCTATCCTTTACCCTCCAAGGCCCAGCCGCAGGAGGTGGATGCAGAGCAGCCAGGAGGTGGGTGCAGAGCACCAAGGCTGGCAGAGGTGTGGGCAGGGGTTGGGGCCTGGAAGTGGGTGAGACCTGCTTTAAATCCTGGCTCTGCTACTGTCTTGCTGAATGACCTTGGGAAAGTCATTTCTCTCTGTGCTTCCATTTCCTCAGCTGTGCAAGGAGGGGGTGGAAGTAGTGGCCCCAATGGCTCAGCCCTTCAGCCCTGACATTTTGTGGGTCTGGAGCAACTGGAGACAGTGCTGGGGCCCGGAAAGAGCTGGGCTCTGGAGTCAGCCAGGCTTGAGTTTGAATCCTGTCTCTGCCACCAGTTAGCTCCATGACCTTAAACAAGTGACTTAATCTCTGAGTCGCCTTCCTCATCTGTAACATAGGATAATTCCACCTGACTCCTAGGGTTGTGATGAGGGTTAAATGAGACCAAATATGGCACAATGCCTGATATGCAGTGGGGATTCGATAAATGTTCTGGCCTTGGCCTAGCCTGGGGTCAGATTCCACTATACAGATGGCCTGTTAAGAAAACTACTTGGGGACAGGTCTGCCTTCCTCCCTCAAATCACCGTGAGGGAACCAGGCTACTACTAGCTACATGACTTTGGACAAGTCACTTCCTTTCCTGAGGAGGCCTGTTCCTCATATGTAATATTAAAGACTAGCCCAGATGATCCCTAGGGCAAGTCCCACTGACATTTTGTCAGTGTCCCCTCTGCCACTCCAGCAGTTGTTCAGATGTGGCCATTGATGGGGAAAGGTTTTTTTTTTTGGGTGGGGGGGTGAATGGGGGAGTCAAGCCACACATTTCCTCTTCAGGACACAAGAACTGCATTCTCTGTGTCTGCCTCCCTGCCTGCCCTCTTCATTGCAAGGCCAGGGCTCCTGCACAGAAACCTTGGGTGAGCAGCACCCGCATGTCCTTCTTTGCTTGTAAGCCACATCTAGGCACCCTTAGATAGCTCACCTGTTCCCACCTTAAGTCCGCAAACCACTTCTCTCCCTAGGAAACAAGCCATCTGGGAGCTTTCCCTGCTCCCTTTAATCCTCCTGCTTGTACTTAACAAATGGTACAAGTGGCAAATGGCCCCCAGACTTGGGAACAAACAAAAACCAGGTGGGCAGCAGCAGCAGGAGGAGCAGCAGCAACAGTGGCTGCAGCCACTTAAGCAGCAGTAGGCACCCTCCTGGGCCCAAGTGGATCCTGTCCCTCCTAAGGGGGATGGGTGGGGCTGTCCTCGCTGTCCATTGGCTGGGAGCTGGGCACTGGCAGGCACGTGGCTCACCCCATCCCTCTCCCTCCTTCCCTGCCCACCCCACCCATTCCCGCTGCTAAGCCCGCCTCCTTTCTCCCACCCCAGGGCCAGTCTCCGTGGCAACTTGGTGTGGTGGGGGCGCTGATTGGCTGACCTCACTGTCAGGTCACAGGCTCAGGCTCGTTCACCACGCAACTCACACAGGGATTGGGCAAGGGTGGGTGTTTAACTCCTTAGGCCCAAATCCAATGCCCATGGCCAAGAGGTAGCAATGAAAGAGGGGGAGAGGCAGAGGACATGTGTGGGAAGGAGAGGGTGTTCATAAGATTCTCTAGCTTCTGGGAAACTCCCTTAACCCTTACCCAGGGCTCTAGCACCCATGCCAATATAGATGCCACCTGGAGCTATGGTGGTGCCAACCAGGCCAAGGGGCCCTCCTAGACCCATCATCTGGGAGGGATGGGTGGGGCAAAGGCCTCCCCCTTCTTTCTGTCAGGGTAGGGCACTGGTGCCAGGGTACCCACCCCACCTTGGGCACCTTTCCCACCTCTGCATCCCAGAGGGCCCAGTCCCCTGACGCCCCATGAAGGCGGCCCATCCCCACCCAGTCTGGCATGCCCCCTCTTGCTAAGACCTTGTGGGCATGGGCGTGTGTGGTGGTTGGGGGTGCAGCTGTGCCAGGGAACCGGGCAAGGTCTGTTTGGTCTGTTTGCCTGGTAGGGGGAAGAACTGGGGGCCCCACCCCATCACTCCCCTCTTTCCCGCCACCCCCCCAGGCTCCCCTCACTGTCAGGCCTGCTAGACCGGCCAGGCCGGTGGGCAGCTCTCTTGAAACTGGGCCCTGAGTCAAGCCTGCCCTATCTTTGGTTGGGGGAAGACTTCAGGGTGAGAAAGTTGGGAGGGGGTAAAGGTGGGAGTGCCTATCACCTACCCTTCAGTGCTCAAGGGCACCTGGCAGGGTATGTCCAGCACCAAGAAACCAAAAGGTGGAGGCCACTGGCCTGGTCTTGGAAAGAAAAGGGAGATGGGAACTCTTTCCAGGTTCTGACCTCAGGCAGGGTCCAGTGCAGGGCTGGGGGCCACTAGGGCCAATACTGCTGGCTTGAGCCAGCCGAAGGGCAGGGATAGCAGGCCCTGAACAGGGCAGCTGAGTAAAGCTGGCCCCCCTTTCCCCCACCCTGGGGATTAGGGGAGTGAGGCTTAGTGTGGGGGGCAGCAGGCGGAACCAGGATTAGCAGCGGAGAAAATAGATATGGGCCTGAGACACAGGCACACAGAGCCCCCCCTCCCCAGGTTCCAAGGCCCCTACCTCTAGGCTCTGCCAGGGAGCCTGAGAGGGGCCTGGCCAGGCTTCTCCAGGAGCAGCAGCTTGGGGTGAGGGAGGATGAGGACCAGGCTGTAACATCTTCCTGCCAGGGATGATGGAGAGACCTGAGGCTCTTCCCAACGCTCCTGGTGCCCTGGTTGGCCACCCCTCCCCCTTACTTCTGTCTCCTTTCTCCCTCCACCCCCAACCCCAACTCCAGCCTCAGGTTCTCTTCCTGTTTTTTGGAGCTAAGTTTGCACGAAGCCATGGCTTTGGCCTGCGTCTGGACCAGGGGGGTGGGGAAATTGGACAGCCAGTCCAAAGTCCTAAGGGACCCAGGAATCCTTGTTCCCCAGCTTCCCCCACCACTTCCCAGGGCCTCTGGGGCCCAGGAGCTGCAGCCATCTGGATTGCCCAGTTGGGGAGGGAAGGTAAAGGGGCTGAGCCTCTTCTCACATGAGGACTAGAAGGGCTTCAAAGAAGAGGTTCTCTGCCCAGGGATGCTCTGACATTTATGGAGCCCTTCTCTCCCCACCCCAGCCCCTCCAAGCTTGTGCATGCCTTCCCCATCCCCCATATGACGCTTCCCCCTCCTAACCTCACCACCCCCAGCACTCACACTTCCTGGGGGCCGAGGCGGGGAAGAGAGACCGCAAGCCACGAAGGGGGAAGGAGGCGAGGGGAGTTGGCTGCTTCCCGGTGCTGTGGGGGTTAAGTCTCTGCCCAGCTCCAAATCCCCCAGTCCTGGTTCTGGGGCTCCTGAAATGAGGGAGACCTTAATGCTTCCCTACATTTTCTTTCCACGACACCAGCCCTTGCCCATAGCCCCTTAGTCCCCATCAAGGGAAATATGAGGGAGATAAAATATGGCGGAGGAAGGAATGGGGGCAATTCTCTCAGCCTTCGCGCTGCCACCTTTGAGTATTCCCTGCCGTCATCCAGCCCTCACTCTTGCCCCTCTCTTGGCCTCCTCGTTCTGTCCCCTCATTGCCTCCTCCGACCCTTGTCTTCCCTCCGTAAGTCCACCCTTTGCTTTCCTTCCTTCAGCCCTCCCCGAACTCCGAACCCTCTCCACCACATCAGTGTCCCTAGGCCTCCTCCCAGGAACTGTCCCTGCCTCTCCTTTCTCTTCCCCTTGGTTCTCTCTTGCTCAAACTTCTCCACTTTCTCCATTGGCCCCCTACTCCAAGCATCCCTTCCCTTCTCCCCAGGCATGTGAGGGTGGAGAGCGGCAGAGGAATTAAATCAGGGACCAGGGCTGCCTTCTAATGCCTGGTCTTGCCAAAAGATGGTTGAGTTCATCCATTTTTGGATGAAGCAGGGGACCACAATTTGGGAGCCAGTTGGGGAGAATGAGTGGTGGAGGGGGGGTTTGCATCGACAGCGGATGTGGGGTGGGGGTGGGGGGACAACCGGTGCCTCTCCGCCCGTCAGAGTTTCCAGCCCTGGAGCTGCTGGACTTTCCCCGGAGGGTGCCCACCCTGGACCAGGCAATTGTCCACTTGGACAGACTCTGGCCATCAGGGTTCTCAGCAGGGTCTGCCTGGACAGTGCCAGCTCCCCTTAGGGCCTGAGGAGACTGCACAAGGTGCCAGGGTCTGCCCTGTGCCCACCCCCTCCCCCCCAGCCTAGTGTCTCCGGCTGGGTAACCGAGCTGGCTGGTAACCCCACACCCGCCAAGCCGCCGGCAGAAACCTGAGCCCCCCAGCCCCAGAGGACACCCCAGCCCGATCTCCGGAGCCCGGCTCTCTGCCAGCCTGTCCAGCCTCCTGGCCTGGCCCAGCAATCACTCAGTTCCTATAGGCCCCTCTTCTGCCTCTCCTGATCTGCTCGGGTCCCCTTAAACACTGAAGCCTCCCCACATTCCTGCTTCTCAAGCCCTCAGTTCCCTAAACTCTCTTGTGAAGTCTGGGCACCCTCTTCCTGGCCTGTTTTTCAGTCCTCTGACCCTTGGCTAATTCTAGGCCTCCAAGCCCCCCTGGGGCCTGATCTCCCAAGCCAGAGCAGGGCCTACTCACCTGAACGCTGAGGGGCCTGGCGGCAACTCCTCCTGGCCCCTGGGGGCAGCAGGTTGGGACAGGTGGGGGAGGGCCAGGCTTGGGGGGAGGTAGGGTGGCTGTTCCCCGCTCCAGCTCCCTCCTTCAAAGGGGCCGCCCACGACCTGGCCCAGCCCCTCCCCCCTACAGCCTTAACCCTCTGGGTGCTGTCCCCCCTCCCCCCAGCTTGGAGGGAGGGGTTACCAGAGGGCTGGCGGCGTGGGAGAGGGCCCAGAGTCTCTGCCTGTGGTGCCAGAAGCCCCAGCAGAACCCACCTACTCCTGTCCTTACTCAGTCCTAAAAGAGGAAAAAGGTGAGGGGTAAGAAAGGTAGGAGCTGGGACAGTCCAGGAGGACAGAGATGAGGAGGAGCAATGGGAGAGGCTACTGGAGGTGGGACCAGGAGAAGGAAGAAGGGAGGGGAGGGGACAGAGGCAGCAGTGGCCAGAAGAGGGAGGAGGGGAACCCTGGACAGTCAGTGCCAGGGGTGACAGGTGCCTGGGTCCTAGCCCTTCAGAGTATGTGGGATGGGGACCACAAGGAAGCCCTCCAGACCCCAGCAGGCTCCTCAGTCCCCCTGGGAGCTGGCCGAATTCTCCCTACCCTGTACTGGGCTGGGGCCCTCAGGGGCTGGGCAAGGCGGCACCCCGCCCTCCCCATAGCCTCACCCCAAACCCACTCACATACCACAGTTCCTTGCCCGGGTGCCAACCCCTGCCAACCAGGCCAGGGGGCAGCACTCATGCCAGCCCCCAATAGCCAGGGGGATCGGGGGAACAGAGCTGGCCTGAGGGGGATAGACAGATTGGGGGAGCTGTGGGCACCGAAAGAGGAAGGAGCCGGGAGGGGGCATCTGCTGGGAAGCGCCTAGCCCCACCCCTTGCGCAAGCTGCTGCCACCCTGGCCGGTTGGGTGGGACCCGCCTGGGCCTGAGGGGCAACTCAGGAGAGCTCTGAGCCCAGACATGGATGGGCCACCAAGTTTCACTTAAACAACTCCTGGGGTCCCTTATTCCTGGAATGAGGGGTCCCCTAGTGTCCCCCAGACACTAGGCCATCCCAAGTCCTGCTAGGCTTGGGGGTGCCATAGAAATGCCCCCTAAAGTATCCCCTCCCCTTTCCCCCAACAGCTGCTGGCTCAATGCCGCTGGCCTGCTGCCCCTCACCAGCTCCCGGCCCGGTTGGCACCTACCCACCAGGATGCTGGCAGTCCTGCCCTCCTCTCCCTCCTACCCCCCTGCTCCCAGCGCCCCATGCCAACTGTGGGCCTGAGGTGGGGGAGGGTCACCCTGTGCCTTGGTGCCAGCCAGACGGGCCCAGGCCCCTAGGCCCTACAGATAAGGCCTAAGACCCTGTTCTCAAGCCACCTCCTCAAGAGGTAGCACACTGGTCAGGGCCTACACAGAGAGAGCCTAGGAGGCAATGGGCAGCCCTGTGAGCAGTTAATGAAGGCTCCACACCCCAGGGTGGGGGCCAGTGTCTCTCCCTACCACCAGGTGCCAACCTCCCGGCATTTCCCCTGCCCAAGCATTTGCTTGGGCACCAAAGTCCCTGCAATTCCTGAGAGCCCTAGTGCCTGCAGCCTGCGAGGGAGTGGGGTGGGGCTGCTCTCTGCCCTTTGATCCCCATAAAGGGAGGGAACCAGCCTAGAGGGCAGGGGGCAGGGAGGGAGTTCATGGGGCCCCTCTGTTTCACCCCTGCCAGGGGCAGCAGGGCAGGGTGTGGGCATCTTTTGGGTGGGGCCCTAAGGTGAGGACGGGTAGCATGTCTCAGCAAGACAGATGGATGTCAATCATAGGTACACAGCATCCCATGGCAATGCGATAGCAAGAATAAAGTGGGGGGATACAGAGGGTACCCACATTCCAACCCATCCCAGTTCTGGCTTTCACCCTCATCCAGAAACACTTCCAGACTCAGCCGAATTGAGAGCTCAAGGACTACAACTCCCAGTGTGCACCACAATTGCTTTGTATGTACCTTGGGAGTTGTAGTCCCCCTTGAGAAGCTCTGGGTTCTCCTCTTCCCCAGAGCCTTGCTGATGGGTGGGAAGGGCAGATGACTTGGTCGTGAATCTCCAACAGGGCTAGGTTTAACAAGAGGTAAAAGGCTAGGATGTCCGTGGTGGAGGAAAGAGGACCCCTGCTCCCAGGCAAAGGGGGAGGAAAGGAGGAAGGAAGGAGGAGAGGATGTCTGTTGAAAGGGGCATATGGGTGGGGAGGAGTTGGGGGGACGGTGGAAACAGGAAGGAAACTGAAGCCAGAGACATGAGGTCGAAAGTAAGGGCCTGGGGGAGCCCCACTCTGAGGCCTGTCAGGGACTGGGATGGCATTTCCCCATGTCATTCTGTTGGCCTGGGAGGAAGAAGAGGAATCAGTGATGTCAAAAGATAGCAAATTGATATATTTATGGGGGATCACTGTTTCATTTGCCTGCCATCAGCCCTCTTTTGCCTGGGGCACCTTCGACCCCTGAATCTGGCACAGGTATTTGCTGACTGGGAAGCTCTGAAGGCTGACCTGGTTCTGGGGAGGATAGCAGGCAAAGGAAGGGGTTTGGGGAGATCAGGGCTAGGCCTGATGGTGAATATGGTAGAGGTATATGTGGGGTTAGGCCCAGGTGTGGTCAGGGCAAGTGCTGGCAAATGAGAATGCTATCCTCCAGAGCAGAACCATGGCATCTGGAGGCCTCAGGGAAGAGAGGGCTAAGATGTCCATCCCAAACTGTGGGGCAGGATGAAGACGGCAGCCCTCTCTGGTCTCCCTGGGGAATTTGTTAAAGGTAGCTTTGTCCCTGTGCCAGTGAATATTAAAGATGGCAACTCAGGGGGCCAGGTGGTAGCTGGGTGCCTTTCCCTAGTAGAGGTAGAGGTCAGAAGTGGGCAGAGGACCTGCTTTGAAGCCACTTTTCCTGGGCTCCCCAAGGCTCTGGGACAGATGCTGGCAGGCCCCAGCCAAGACTCTTGCCAAGACCTAGGCCTGGCTGGGTGTGGGGGTCTTTCTTGTCCCCACCCCACCAAACACTTGATGGTGGATGACAGCAGCTCTATCCCCTTCCTCCCAGTCCCCCGGGCCTGCCCTGGCGCCTGGCCGCTTCTGTGTTGGCAAGAGTGGGGGGGAGGGGGCAGCGAGGCAACTTCAAACTGTCCGGGCAAAACGTCAAGTTTACTCACGAGTTTACTCAGCACAAGGAGGGGGAAGAGGCCAGGGCAGGCACACCCCATGCCAGGGTCCTATCCATCTGCCTGTCCCCACCTTCCTCCCCCACTGTTCTCTCCCGCCCTAGGCCAAAACAGGCATAGGCCCTAAGGCCTGGTGTCAGGGCAGTCTTAACTCTCAGGAAGGTCAGGGAGCCAAGCGGGGCAGAGGCAGGAAGCCCCGCAGTAGGCCCAGAGGCTTCTGTCAGAGGGCAGTGACCTGCCTGGAGCCCATTCTCTACTCATCTTGGGGCCTTGGTCTTGGGCCAGAAGAATTGGGTCTCTCAGCCATTAAGAAGGGGGCAGTACCAGGCCAAACCTCCTCCATCTGAGCAGTCCCCTGGGCAGTGACTTCTGACCCCAAATGCCCAGTCCTAGGCTGTCCCTCAGTCTGATGCCATCCAGGCAGCCATAGGATGAGGGGCTGGTTCTCTCAGTCTTGGCTTGGAATGGGGGGCTGGTACCCTATCTGACCTACTTCCCTTTCCTCCCCACCTGCTTTCATTTGCTTCTCTCCCCCAGCCTTCACTGTCCCCACCCCAGAGCGCTCCGCCCCCCATGCCTGCTGGGCCCCCTCCCCCACCCTTCCCCAGGGTGCCAAGTGCAGGCACACAAAGGGCCTGATGGTGCATTGTTAGCCCAGCCCCCGCTGCCCGCCGCACCCTCCCTGGGCAGGCACTAGGCCAAGGAGGAGCTGGGGGCCCTGGGTGCCAGGGGGCACCATGGGGAAGAGGAAGAGGACAGCACCTGTCTTCCAGACACTGGGGTCTACATCAGCCAGAGCTGAGTAGTGATGAGAGTCCCATTAGAGCAAGCCTGTCTCCTTGACACCTGAGCCTAGTGGGCACTGCCTTCTTTCTTCCCCAGAGCCCCATTCTGGTGGTATTAACCCCTTTTTGACCCCGTGCCAAGGCTGGGGGTGTGTGGTACCCAAGGGAGGGGACAGTGTCTGGGGGTGCCAGCAGGTTGTGTTGTGCCCACAGCAACCATGTAACAGAGGCACGCTGGGGGAGCTGGGGTCCCGGGGGCCAGGGACAGAGGCACTGACAGAGATTTCTCCTTGTTTCATCAGCTGCTCCAGGGGGAGACCCCTGCCCTTCTCCCCAGTTACCACTAAGGAGGAACACTAACTATCACCCAGACATAGTCACAAATATGTCCCTCTTTAGCGCAGCACAACACTCCTTATGTCCACTCTCTCCTCCCCAACCTGATGTCTACTCCATGCCAGCTCTCCCAGCAGTGCCAGGCGGGTACAGGGGTGACCAAACCAGTTGGTGTGTGTAGGGCAGCAGGAGGCAACCCCAGAATCCTCCAGGCCTCATCCCCACACTCACACATACTCCCTTAGGGAACAGACAGTTCCCATCCTGGTTTAACCCCTCACAGCCCAATCTGGTTCCCCCGCCCCTGATAAGCGGTCTCCCTCCTCCAGGAATAAGTTGGGGGAAGGGGGAATAGCTGCGCTGACTCATACCCATTCTCGGCTGCAGCTAGGGGTCTCCAAGGCATTCGGGCGGGGGTCAATTCAAGAACACCCTCCACCTGGCCCGGAAGCCAGGACAGCCTGCCGGTCTCCCCCTCTCCCCAGCACCCACTTCCGGTGTCCCAAACTAGGTCAGCAGCGCTCGTTTCCTGTGGGTCAGCTAGCACCGGCGCCTCTGCCCCTCCCCTGCTCCGGACCCAGGCTCCCCGCCCCCCTGCCCCCCAGGGCGCCCCGAGGTCTCACCACGTCTCAGCCGCCCTTTGATACGTGGGGGTTGTGCGGGGCGGGGGGCAGGGGACCCGCCCTCTCTCTAAACACCAGCAGGGCCGGGGCGCTTGGGCAGGCACGTGTCCGGGCACAACCCGCTGCCCACGCCGCCCCCCCACTCCCGCCCCCACCTCGCTCTGGCCGGGACACGTCGCTCTCTTACTTGGGATGGGGTGGGAGGAGGGAGAGAAAGCTGGAAATTGAAAGCAGCGACCCCCACCCCTTTGAATGGCAGCCTTCTGCCAGGCTCACTCTGTAGGTTCTACAACAACACAGTAGCGACCCCCACTCTGGGCTGGGGCAGGTGCGCCAGCGCCGGTGGGGGGACGGGTAGTAGGTAGGAGAATTCTTCCTAGTCACCCGCCCTCGCTCTCGGGTTCTGGGGGCATGAGCTGGCGTGGAAAAGGTAGCGGCGGGACTGGAGCCTGAAGGAAGGGAGTGGGATTGAGGGGCAGGGAAGAGAGCGGTCGTTCTATGTCGGTTCAGAGGTTGTTGCTGAGCCCCACTACCGCTGGAGAGAGCGCGGCTCTGGAAGCGCAAGAAACCGAATAGTCCAGCCGGTAACTTTCCCCCAAGCCGCGGCTCCTCCTGCGCCCCCCCAACCCCCATGCAACTGGCCTGGGGCCAACCCACCGCGCCAGGGGGCGCGGGGTGGGGGGGGGGGTGCGCGTTGTCCTAGTTAGAGTCCGTCAGCGTTTCCATTCCCTCAACTCGGTCCGGTCTGGGGTCTCCCCCTAAAGTCACGAAGGAGACTGGGGGAACGCTCAGCGTCGCCTCACCCCCTCTCCATCCCGAAGCCGCCTGTCTGTCTGATCCCAGTAGAAGTGCAGAGAAACTTTCTGGGGACCCTCCGCCTAGGGTTGGGGGGCATCCGCAGTTCCTTCTCTGTCTTTCCTCCCAGTTAAAACCAATTCCAGAGACCGGGGGTGTTGGGAAAGCACAGGGAAGGGGAGTGGTGGGAATGTGATCTGTATGCGTGTGTATGTGGGGGTCCCACTTACAGGACGGACGAAGGACACTGCAGTAGTCTCGAGCCTAGTGAACCCCAAGCCAGGAGACAAAAATGGGGTACACTCACCTCTCAGCCGTCGGGTCCGCTGGCTGGAGCTGCTGAGGCTCAGGGTGTGGGAAGAAGCGCGTCCCCCACCAGGCCCGGGGGCTTGGGGCCCTGCTGCGGTCCTGGTCAGAAGGCCGCGGTCAGTTGTTCGCCGCTCGCTGCTGGGGGGCTCCTCCTCCGCCGCCCTCGGCCTCCTCCTGCCGCCCGCCCCCCCTCGGCCGCCAAGAGCCGTACATTCACCTGGCTCCCACCCGCCCCCCCCAGGGCCCGCCTCACCTGTCCTGCTGTCTCACCTGTCCTCCAGCTTGCTTTCCCCCCATCCCTCCCCTCCCTCCCCCCGCCCCTACCACCCCCCAAACTCCCCCCCCAACACTTAGCAACACCCTCTGTCACTTCCTGGTTTTTCACCCGCCCCCCAGGCCCCCTCCCTCCGCCCAATAAGGACATAAACTTCAACCCCTTCGTCCAGCCAGTGCCTGCGGAACGCAGATGGGTCCCTCCCTCCTTTCTTGCCCCCTTCTCCAAACTCTTACTTAGCTCTCCTAGCCTTTCCCACCCTCCTCCTTTCTCTCCTTCTTTCCTTCTCTCTGTCTCCCTTCACCTGCCGCGGTCCCTTTCTCCCCCCCCTTCTCCTGCCCCTATCTCTCCCAGTCCACCTTAACTCAAACTCCGCCCCCAGCCCCCATCCAGCCCTTTGCTGCTGCTCTGCCCGCCCCCTGCACGCCACCGCCCTGTCCGCTCATTGGCCTGAATACCCGCTCATCTCCAGTAGGTCTCGCCTTGCGTTCGTCCAGGGAGGGGGCGGAGCCGAGGGGCTGGCCTGGAACCTGGAGAGGAGGGGGGAGGGGGCAGTGTCCGCAGCAGCCAGGGAACCGAGCACCCCCTACAGGGGCTCCCTCTTCTTCAAGAGGGGCTTCTGTAGGGTCAGGACGTCAGGAGGGAAGGGTATGAGAGGTTAGGGATAGGCTGGGTGGGGGCGAATTGGGGACTTAGGGTCTTGAGGGAGGGGGTCCCGTGAGGGTCTATAATCAGGTCAGGGACCTAGAAGGGAGCGGGAGGGGGAGCCACCAGGCCTTCAGCTCCGGCCCCTACGCCCCACCCCCTCTCGGAGGGAGCCGAGGAGTTGAGCCTGCGGGCGCCCTGCGTCCCTCCCCACGCGTGACGGTGCCCCGCGGGGAGGGAAGGGCGCCCCAGGCAAGCAGCCTCTGTGCTGTCGCCAGTGCCCGCTGCGGCCTTGGCATTGTCGGAGGGGAGGGGCCCAGTCTGCGAAGGGGGAGGGGGCGCGCTGACGCTTTTGCTCCCCACCTCCATCCCGCGGGTTCCCCAAGTGGAGAAACTGAGTCTCCACCGAGGAGGGATATCTTGACATGGATTCGCTGAGAGATCCAGGTGGCGAGGGATGCCTGGATGTTTTGGGATGTGTGGTATGTGTAGGTTATGGGGAGGACCGGGATAAATACTTAGGAGCCCCCCAACTGAGAAAGGTAGCGGGTGAAGTATGTTTCCGACTGAGCCTGCGGAGCTGCGTACCCCAAAGGGCCCCTCCCACTAGTGTCAAATGGAATCAAATCCGGCTACCTAGGGCCAGGTTTGGCTCCCCTGCGACAAGCCAGGCCGAACCGGGTCGGACTCGCTTTCCTCTCCCAACCCCCCTCCGCAGGGGGCCTCCCTCCCTTTCCAGCAGGTGGCTTCTCGGGACACCAGCTCAACCTGTTGGACCACAGTGGGCGGCGCCAGGGGGGCCCTGGCCCTCACCCGGGCTGACCCGGGATCCCCGCGCACGAGGGGCGGAGTCCAGGTCCCTCCCTCCCTCTTTCTCCTTCTCTCCCTCTCTCCCTCTCCGCGCCGGGCCGTGACTCAGCCTCGGGGCCGCTGCCCTGCGCCCCAGCCAGGGGCGGAAAGTGTGAGGCGCCCCTGAGGGCTCAGGCCAAACCAAACAGCCCCCCACCCCAGACATTATCTCACTGGAGAATTAGGGGGGCTACAGGAAGGAGGAGGTAGCGGCAGGCATGGGGCGCTCTGGCTCGAGTAATCCGCTCCGGGTTTTCCCATCGTCCCTGACCCCCTTGGGTCCCGAGGCTGATCACTGCTCCGGGTTTTCTTCTCAGCCCCGCCGGACAGATTCTGGTCCGGAGGGGCCCGGTGCCGGTGGGGTCCAGGCCGGGGTTTTCCCCTTCCTACTCCAGCCGTCCGGGTCGTGCAGGCCTGGCGAAGGGCTGTGCTAGGGGCTAGGCGGCAGTGCCACAAGTGAAATGGAAAGGGGGCTGCTTTGGAGAGGAAGGGGATAGCCAAGGAAAGGGGGCAGGGGACAGGGGGCAGGGGACAGGGGGCAAGGGGCAAGGGGCACGGGGCGGGGGGTAGGAACGTGGCCTGGGGAGGGCAGAGCCAGGGCTTCCAGAGGCAATAGAAGGGCGGGCTCTCTGGCACCAGCCTTTGGGTACAGAAACTCGAAAGGTGCCCAGTGCCTCAGGCTCGCCTCACCCAACTTCCCCCATGTCTGAGGGTCGCGTTCTGCGTCTGGCTGAACATGACTGATCTTTCTGCGGCTAGATTGCCATTCCCCACCTCATTCCCAGTGGTCCTGGAACCCGCAGTTAGTTCCTCAGTGACGCCTACCCTCCCATGTCTCTCTTTCTCCTGGTGCAAATAGCTCTCCTCCTTACTCAGAAATCGGAGGGGGGAACCCCTACTTGAAATTCCCTCTTACCCCAACCCCTAACCACGCCAAACGACTGGAACAGCGGCGGCCGAGAAACGCTGACTGGGGACCCCGCCCCCTCCCATGAAACCCCTGCTGGGCCCCAGGGGCCGGCCGCCCCCGCCCCGCCACCAGGCCCAGACTGGAACTGGGAGCTGGAGGGCAAGTGAGGGGCCTGCAGGGGCCGCCTGGGGACAGGTGAGCGTCCCAGATACGCATGTTAAGACTTAAATTTTTAAGTGACCAGCTAGACCTTAAATTTGGGGAGAGTAGCACGAGTTGGACAAATACCCAGAGAAGGAAGTGTTTACCCTAAGAGAGGGATGAAAGCCCCGAGTGGGAGGACTGAATACCTGGGGCTGGGGACAGCGACTCGGAATGACGGCCAGGTGCCCAGACTGGCTGGGCCACGTGCTCCAAAGGGTGCAAGCATAGAAGTTAGATGCTTGCAGAACCTGGGGGAAAGAGGCCTTCAGATGTTAAAAAAGGCGAGGCTTTGCCTGGGCGGGGTCCTGCGTGAGTGGGTCTGGGGGCCAGTTTCGGAATGTGGGGGGCTGAGCTGCAAGAGGAGCGTCAGCCTGCGCCAGGCGCCCACCTCTTCGCCGCTGCTCCCCCCCATCCTCCGCTGCCGCCGCTTCCCTCGAAAAACCCGCCGCCCAGGAAACCGCTGGGGGCGCTCAGACCGCAGACCCCCCACCCCCCAGCGCTCCCACCGCGACCGCCCAACCCACCTGAAGGGCCGTGGCCGCCAGGGGTACCCCCCTCCCGCCGACTCCCCCCAACACCTGCGGGTGGCACTATTTATAACTTCGCGCCTATTCCGAGCCTCTGGGTTGGAGCCGGCTGCCGCGGAACCCTAATCGCCGCCGGTATCTCTGCGTCCCTCAAAGCCGGGGGAGACAAATTTAGCTTCAGAAAGCTCAGGGGAATATTTTCCAAAACTCCACGTCCCAAACAAGGTGAAACAACCTCTCTATACTAAGCGTCCCTCCGACCAGCCACCAGGAGGCGCACGTCCCGGCCTGTTCGAACCCAGACAGCTAGGAGGTACGGTCGCTTCTTTGAAGCTGGGGTAGGCGAAGGGCGGAGGGCAAATGATGCAAAGGAACTGAGGCCGAAGAATGGCTGGAGGAACGGATAAGCTCCAAGGCTGGCGAACACTCTAGAGTCTGAGTAACTGAGAAAGTGGGTGGGGGGAATCACATGCAAGAGAGATGTAAATAGGATGCAAATAAGAGACTATGCCCATGCTGGGCGCGGTGGCTCTCGCTTGTAATCTCAACACTTTGGGAGTTAGAGGCGGGTGGAACACCTGAGGTCAGGAGTTCGAGACCAGCCTGACCAACATGGTGAAACCCTGTCTCTAGTAAAAATACAAAAATTAGCCAGTCGTGGTGGCACACGCCTGTAGTCCCAGCTACTCGGGAGGCTGAAGCAGAATTGCCTGAACCTGAGAGGCAGAGGTTGTGGTGAGCCGAGATCGTGCCATTGCACTCCAGCCTGGGCAACAAGAGCGAAACTCCGTCTTAAAAAAAAAAAAAAAAAAAAAGCCTATGCCCTTGGGGGTCGGTCTGCGCTCTGGCGCTGTCAGTGAAATGATTGCCACACACCCCTTTTTGCCTGCCTCTTGGTGTTGTTGGGAAAATGTGGGACATCCCCACCCATCCACCCCTCCCCACCGCCAGATTATTGCCATGATAACCAGTTTATTGCCTGCCGCTCCTCAGACCCTTGGGCCGTGACCCCTCTCCTCCAAGTGTTTCTTGCATGCCAACGAGGGTCCTGTATCCGATGTAATCCGCCGGGAATCCTGGATATCAGGCTTTTGCTCTCGCTGTTGTACTTGAGGGTCACATCCAGCTGGTCCCTCCTTCTCCATTCCTACTCCGCCCATTCCCCCACCCCCTGTGACCATTAGAGGGCACCGGGGCACCGAGGGGTAGGTGAGGTTTTAATGGCAAAGGCCGCAATTACTTTTGCACCAACCTAATATCTTGGTACCCTGTCTCCTTCACCTCCCTCCCACCTTACTCCACTTGAGTTCCTGAGGGAGTAATTTGGACACTCAAAACCTGAGTTGCCCTAGTTGGGGAGAGATACCTGTGGGGGAACAGCCACAGAGTGGGGAGCCATGGGCCAGGAAAGTTCTCTTGGCCTGTGTGGATTAGGTGAAAGGGCTGCAGCTGAAACCTCCAAATGGGCTGAGAACAGGGAGCTTAGGGCTGAGGTGGGAAGTGGCATGGAGCGGGTGTGGAGGGGGGTGGTGGTACCCTCCATGCTTTTGTTGGCATGGCCCTGCCTCTAGGCCACTTTGGCCACCATCTCCATGCAAACACCAGCTCAGAAGAGGAAGGCAGGCTCATTAGGAGAAGCTGTGAGTTGGTGATCTGAAAATGTGGGTTCGCTAAATGACTACTTCAGTGTGCTGTGTATGTTCTTGGGCGAATCATTTCACCTCTTTGGGCCTATTTCCTCCATGTTAACATGGGATAATTGCTGAAGTGGACTTTTGTAAGGCTCAAAGCACTCTGTATTGTGAAAAGGGCTCTCTGAATGGTATCTGAGGTTTCTTTTATTCCCCTCATCCCTCTCTTCAGTCTTTACACCGTCAAAGCCCTCTTTCCCACTCTGACATTCTCCTTGGGCCACTGGCAGTCTCTACCCGTCACTCCCCCTGCTGCTCTCTATTACCCATCTCACCACAGGCCACAGCCCTGGATTCCGCCTTCCTCTACCCACCACTTCCCCAGTGGTCTCTGCCAGACTTCCCCTCCCCTGGCAAAGGCCCTTGGGCTCAGACCTCAGACTCCAGGATCCACCTCCAGGCACTGCTCCGCTTGGTGGGAGTGAGGCCTAAGAAAGGAAAAGAAGGCAGTAGGCCAGGGCCTGAATCAGGGAAGGAAGGGCTGGAGCTGGCCAAGTAGGGTGCAGGCTTTGAGGGGGAAGAAGGAGCCCCCGATTCATGGGAAGGTAAATTCTGACTACCCCCATCACCAGGACCAGGTAAGAGCCTCTCAACGGACCAGCCAAGAGCACTAAGCTGCATTTTGTGGATGCCTAAAGAGATGCACTGAGGCTGGGCGCGGTGGCTCACGCCTGTAATCCCAGCACTTCGGGAGGCTGAGGCGGGTGGATCACGAGGTCAGGAGATCAAGACCATCCTAGCTAACATGGTGAAACCCCGTCTTTACTAAAAATACAAAAAAGTAGCCGGGAGTGGTGGCGGGCGCCTGTATCCCAGCTACTCGGGAGGCTGAGGCAGGAGAATGGCATGAACCCGGGAGGCAGAGCTTGCAGTGAGCCGAGATCACGCCACTGCACTCCAGCCTGGGCGACAGAGCGAGACTCCGTCTCAAAAAAAAAAAAAAAAAAAAAAAAAAAAATCGAAATTAGGAGGACATGGTGGTACGCTCCTGTAATCCCAGCTACTCAGGAGGCTGAGGTAGGAAAATCGCTTCAACCCGGCAGACGGAGGTTGCAGTGAGCTGAGATTGTACCATTGCACTCCAGCCTGGGTGACAGAGTGAGAATCTGTCTCAAAAAAAAAAAAAAAAAAAAAAAAAAAAAAAGACGCATTGACCTGCCAGGGATAAGAAATAAGCTCAAGTTGGAGTACTGTAGAGACTAGGCTGCTGTAAAGAATGGACAGGCTCTCCATGTACTGATGTGGGATCCTGAATCCTGTCCAAAGTTTATCAAAGGAAAGGAAGCAAAGTGCAGAACAGTGTGGAGAGTATGTTAACTAGGAAGAGTAATATATCCGGAATCCAGCCACCCCTCACTACTGCTATTGCTATAAACCTGGTCCGAGACCACCAACATGTCTGGCCTATATGGTGCCATTACCTCCTAACAGGTCACTCGTATTCTACCTTTGCTCCCCTGAAATCTATTCTCAACACAGCAGCCAGCTTGAGCCTTTTAAATAAAAAAACTCATTTTACACTCAACATCCTGCAATAGTTCCTCATTTCACTCAGCATAAAAGCTCAAATTCTTAGGCCCTCTATGACCTGCCCCCATTCCCACCTCCAGCTCGATTTCCACTTTTTTTTCTATAGTGCCTATCATCTAATAACATATACTTAAAAAATGTTTATAGTTTGTCCTGTCCACCCCCTAAAATGTAAGCTTCACAAGTACAAGGATCTGTTTTGTTCACTGCTGTATCCAAAGACCCACAGTGACATATAGTATACACTCAATAACTCAGTATTTGTTGAATGAATAAAGATGCAGTTTATGCATAGACTGGAGTGTTCTCCAAGAAACTGGTAACCATGATTGCCTCCAGGGGGAGCGCTAAAGGATTGGGGGTAGACGTAGAGACTTTTAACTATTGGAGTTCTTCTTTTTTTTTTTTTTTTTTTTTTTTTTTTTAATAAGATGAAGTCTCGCTCTGTCACCCAGGCTAGAGTGCAATGGTGCAATCTCGGCTCACTGCAACCTCCACCTCCTGGGTTCAAGCCATTCTCCTGCCTCAGCCTCCCAGGTAGCTGGGACTACAGGCATGTGCCACCACGTCCAGCTAATTTTTTTGTATTTTTAGTAGAGATAGGGTTTCACCATGCTGGCCAGGCTGGTCTCGAACTCCTGACTCAGGCGATTCGCCCACCTCGGCCTTGTCCCAAAGTGCTGGGATTACAGACGTGAGCCACCGCGCCCGGCTTTTTTTTTTTTTTTTTGAGACAGAGTTTCACCCTTGTCCCCCAGGCTAGAGCGCAATGGTGTGATCTCGGCTCACTGCAACCTCTGCCTCCCGGGTTCAAGTGATTCTCCTGCCTCAGCCTCCCAAGTAGCTGGGATTACAGGCACTCACCACCTTGCCCAGCTAATTATTTTTAGTAGAGATGCAGTTTCACCATGTTGGCCAGGCTGGTCTAGAACTCCTGACCTCAGGTGATCTGCCCACCTCTGCCTCCCAAAGTGCTGGGATTACAGGTGTGAGCCACCATACCCTGGCCTGGCCTAAAGTTCTTTACTCTGGGCATGTATCACCTTTACAAAAAGAACCTAGAAAAAAAAAAAAAGAGTTAACTAAGAAGAACGCTGAGGAAGAGCTGGTCCCAGGCAGGGAGGAAGAGGGCACTATCTATAATCTCCAGGCCAGTGCCCCAAGTGACAAAGGGCTGGGGGATGATAACTGGCCCCCAGGAGGGGCCAGAGAATGCTGGATGGGAATCCCAGGGAAATATTGAACAGTCCTAAACAGGCTGGCTCTGAGGTTTGGGGGGCTGTGGGTGGGCACATCAGTAAGCATAAGCACCCCCTGAGCAAGACGATACACATGATTGGTGTATATCTACCACCGGGAGTAACTCATGGAAAATACTAGCTACCAAGAGGAAGTAAAGAGCCGATTCTGCTCAATCTAGCTGTTTATGTCCTGATAGGGCTGTGCCATGATAAGCCTGAGGGACCTGTGTGGCCACACAGGTGTCTTTCTCTTTTAACTTTGTACGTGAGCTGGGAGCTCTTGTAGCTCATGGGGTTCTACTTCCTTGATGAGCTGGGGACTAGCCTCAGCTCAGTGCTTTCCCCAAGATCCTCAGAGGCAGGAAGATGCCTGGACCAGGTCTTCTATTTGGGAAAGGGCTGGGTCCTCTGGGTTTCCACACACCCTTGGCCTCACAGATGAAGACCCTACTCAAGCTGGGTCCTTACCCACAGATTGAGAGGAACCTGGACTGTCTTCCACCCTCCCCACTCAGGAACCAGTGAGTCAGAAAACCTGGTTTTCAATCTCGGTTCTATTCAGGACAAGCTCCTTCCCTCCCTGGTCTGCACCCTGGCTCCCACACTGTTCTAGTGTTGACTTTGATTCCCCTTTAGACATTTAGAATCTTGGGCCTCAGGGCCTATGGATTATATTTATAATTCAGTGATTCTCAAACAGATATCTTAAGGGGCAGTCTGTTCTTGGTACTATGAGGGTATGGTAAGATCAACCATCTGAGCTGGTGGGCTCACTGTGCCAAGCTTGGAGGAGTGCCAGGTCTTGCCACAATCTTACTGGGGTCCTAGCCAGAGCAGTCCAAGCTCCTGCCCACCAGAGGTCCACCAGAGGCAGGGGTTGGGAATGAAGGAGGCTCAGAGATGAGGCAGGTCTGCAAGATGACACAGCTCAAAGCGGGATCCACACTTCACTCTTTACTCATTGTTTATGGCCCATCCTTGGTCAAGCACAGCTGGCCCCAGGAGTCTTGATGGCAATTGGGCTGGGGGCTAAAGAAGAGAATGAGAAGCTAAGGCAAGCTCTGCCACAGAAGCTGCAGCTATGCCTCCTGTTTACTCTACCCAGCCCACCTGAGCGATGCCAGCCATGGTGCTGGTGGGGAGAGGAGGCAGTTCCCTGCCACCATTAATCCAGCAGTTCCTTGATACACCAGCAGCAGAGGAGGATGTAGGCGACTTCCTTCAGGGTCCGCTGGAAGCCCTCCCACCCTGTGCCCATCTTAATGACAGGCAACCGCAGCCCAGTGTCTCGAGGGGCCCCTCCGAGGAAGAAGGGTAGAGTTTGGGCTAGGGGCTGTGTCCGGGGCTGCATGTGGGCAGCAGTTCTGAGGAAGGGTGTGGGAGCTGCCTCTAGTGCCTTTTATCAACACTGTCCCCACCCCCCTCAGCCTCATGACTACAGAGACAAAGGATCCAGGGTCTAGCAAAGAGAAGGTTCTAGGCCTGGGAACAGGCTGAGTCAGCCCCTCTAGACAGGGATGGGAGGGTGGGGTTAGTGGGAGGGAGGGCCTGGCCACTCCATCTTTCATATTCCACAGCTAGGCCAAGGCAGCTTCCCCTTTTCCAGCCCGGGTGGTGCCCTGCCTGATTGCCCTTTTCCCAGTGGTTGGAACAACTGCTTTCGCCCTCTGGTGGGCTCCTGCTGAGGCTGACATTGGGAACCATCAGTGAGAGCTCCTTTCCAGCCTGTTCTGCCCTGCCCCTGGGCCCCTTAGAGTGAGCACAGCCAGTCAGAGCTGGCAGCATTTGACCCACTTCTGCTTCTCCCATCCTCTGGAGCAGGAAGACACAGCTAGAGCAACAGGCACAGTGAGAGGCATGGTTTATTGCCAGGTTATACCCCAGGACAGCATCCTTCCCTCCCTCCTAGGGTGGGGGGTCATGTGCGGGAGTTCCGCTCCTCTTCTTCGTTCTCCAGTAGATAGGCTGGACGGTATGTGGGGTGTCCTCCTGGGCTCAGGCACTTCAGGGCCGGGTTCCGCACGGTATTCTCCCGACTCCCCAGTGATGTGTATCTGGAGCAGGGAGGGTGGAGGGCAAGCATGTGGTAGGCTGGGCGATCCTATTGGCCCTCCCTATCCCAGCACCCTAAAAACTCCCTTACCCATTCCCTTCCCCTAATACCCTTACCCTCGGTCATACAGGATACAGTATGGGACAAACAGCTGACGCAGAAAATCCCAGATGTCTCTGTAGGTCCAGTCCTGGGAGGTCAGAGTAATAGAATAGTCACAAATGCTCACCTCTCCCACTTCTACCCCTGCTGTCCTGGGAAGGCGCCCATCCATGGCTCTTCTGCTCCCTTGGCCTCCGAGGGAGGGCTTGCTATCTGATTCTCTGGTATAGCTTGCTCTACGTATGCAAAGAGAAAGAGAAGGACTTCATCTTCTCCACTCTCTGCTTTCCATTCCTGAACCACCCTCTACTGCAAGGGTGGAGCTTGAGGAGGACAGGGAGAGACCATGTCTATTTTTTTTTGAGACGGAGTCTGGCTCTGTTGCCCAGGCTGGAGTGCAGTGGTGTGGTCTTGGCTCACTGCAACCTCCACCTTCCAGATTTAAACAATTCTCCTGCCTCGGCCTCCTGAGTAGCTGGGAATACAGGCATGCACCACCATAGCCAGCTAATTTTTGTATTTTTTTAGTAGAGATGGGGTTTCACCATGTTGGTCAGGCTGGTCTCGAACTCCTGACCTCGTGATACGCCCGCCTCGGCCTCCCAAAGTGCTGGGATTACAGGCGCGTGCCACCGTGCCCGGCCCTATTTTTTTTTAGACAGGGCCTTTTCTGTTGCCCAGGCTGGAGTGCACTGGCATGATCATGGCTCACTACAGCCTCGACTTCCCTGGCTCAAGTGATCTTCCCGCCTCAGCCCGAGTAGCTGGGACTATAGGCATTGATCAGCCCACCTCAGCCTCCCAAAGTGCTGGGATTACAGGTGTGAGCCACTTTGCCTGGCCAGAGCTTTCTGTGATGATGGAAATGTTCTGTAGCTCTACTGTCTAATATGGTGGTCATTTGAAATGTGGCTAGTACAACTGAATAACTGTTTTTTTTTTTTTTTTTTGAACGGAGTCTCACTCTGTTGCCCAGGCTGGTGTATAGTGGTGCCATCTTGGCTCACTGCAACCTCTGTCTCCTGGGTTCAAGTGACTCTCCTACCTCAGCCTCCTGAGTAGCTGGGATTACAGGTGCCTGCCACCACGCCCCGCTAATTTTTGTATTTTTAGTAGAGACTGGGTTTCATCATTTTGGTCAGACTGGTCTCAATCTCCTGACCTCAGGCGATCCACCTGCCTCGGCCCCCCAAAGTGCAGGGACTACAGGTGTAAGCCACTACACCCGGCCTGTGTATGTGTGTATGTGTGTGTGTGTGTGTGTGTGTGTGTGTGTGTGTGTGTATATTTTTTTTTTTTTTTTTTTTTTTGAGACAGGGTCTTGCTCTGTCGCCCAGGCTGGAGTGCAGTGGTGCCATCTCAGCTCACTGCAACCTCCGCCTCCTGGGTTTAAGCGATTCTCCTGCCTCAGCCTCCCGAGTAGCTAGGACTACAGGCCACCACGCCTGGCTAATTTTTTGTATTTTTAGTAGAGACAGGGTTTTGCCATGTTGGCCAGGCTGGTCTCGAACTCCTGGCCTCAAGTGATCTGCCTGCCATGGCCTCCCAAAGTGCTGGGATTATAGGCGTAAGCCACTGCACCCAGCCAGAACTGAATTTTTAATTGTACTTAATTTTATAAATTGAGGTATCCAGGCCGGGTGTGGTGGCTCACGCTTGTAATCCCAGCACTTTGGGAGGCCGAGGCGGGTGGATCACGAGGTCAGGAGATCGAGACCACGGTGAAACCCCGTCTTTACTAAAAATACAAAAAATTAGCCGGGCGTGGTGGCGGGCGCCTGTAGTCCCAGCTACTCGGAGAGGCTGAGGCAGGAGAATGGCGTAAACCCGGGAGGCGGTGCTTGCAGTGAGCTGAGATTGCGCCACTGCACTCCAGCCTGGGCGACAGAGCGAGACTCCGTCTCAAAAAAAAAAAAATAAATAAATAAATTGAGGTATCCACATGCCGTCAAATTCATCCTTTTAAAGTATATAATTCAGTGGTTTTTAGTCATATGTATTTCATTCTAATTAATTAAAATTTAAGTATAAATAAATGATTAATGGCTATATTGGACAGCACAGGTCTAAGTCACTGTTCTGTCCACAGTAGGAAGCACAATGCCTGCTATTGAATTTGGGCTCAATAAATATTGGTCAAAAGGATGAATGAACAGACAGCACTGCCTCCCTTGGATGATGAGGCCCCTTCATCCAGGTTCCAGGCTCTAGCCTCTCCACTACTGCAGGTGAGCTAGGGTGCAGTGACTGCTGGGGCACGTGAGACTGAAGGTGATAAACCCTCTTCCCCATTACCAGCAGTGGGTTGATGCGCATGAATGCAGGCCAGCCTGGGTCAGTGGGGCTGAAAGGACAGAGGCTACAGGAGTAGGGGTCAGTCCGGCGGGTGCCCATAAGGACAGCCTCCAGCTGGGGGTGCCGTGCCTGCAGTTCACCCAGGGCCTGCTTCATGCTGCCCTCAGCTTCCAACATCTGCAGATTATACCTTAGGAAGAAACAGAAGTAGGGTCGGGAGTGGGCTCTGTCAAGCTTCTCTTGGAGCCCAAACCTCCAGGCCCCTAGTACCTCTTGATAGTGTCCTGTAGAAATTGTTCCAGCTCAGGGAAAGGGGAGATGCTGCGGATATACAGGATCTGGAGGGGGTCTGGAACATCAGGTAATTTCCTGCAGAGGGGTAAGAATCCACAGGCTTGCGAGCATGGACAAGGAAATGGCTCCCCTGAAACAGCTCACTGTTCTCTTTGGCCCCTAGGACAGACTCTCACCCCTTCTCCCTTTTTCTTGTCCTTTCCATCCATTAGACCCACTTCCTCTGGGAAGCCCACTCTGACCTTTCACCTCTCAAATCTAAGCACGCATCCCTGGTTCAGGTATGTAAATCTCTCATCTCCCCAGCAGGACTGTGACCTCCCTGTGGTCAGGGATAGTGGCCTGCACATCCATACACAAGGCCAGGCACATATCACATACTCAGTATGGTGGGAGAATGGAACTGAGAGGTCACCATGACTATCTCCCTCTTGAATTCCACCTATACACCCCCTTTCTCCTTGCTTTCTGGGATGTGGAACTGGAGAAACAGATCGGGGTCTTGTCTCCCAGGGGGCAGGCTCACCTCTGCACAGCTGCATGGAAGAGGTGCAGGAGGGCAGTGCAGTCTTTGCCCCCGTTGAAGCCCACACAGAGCTGGGTGAGGCTGTACTGAGCCAGGGCGGTCTCAATGGTCTGTAGGGCACCTGCCACCTTTTTCCCCAAAGAAGACCCTGCCAAGCAGGCAGGGAAGAGGGCATCAGATGGACACATATGGCTATCAAAGGGGAGTGAAGGCACGCTGCCCTTGCTTAAACCCTTCAGTATCTTCCCAGTGTTCCGAGGATAAAGTCCAAACTCCTTCATGCTGCCCACTAGGCCCTGCAGTCTGCCCCTGACCTGCCGTCTACCACCCAGCCACACCTCACGGTAGCCTCAGTGTCATTCCTCCGTAGTGGGGGGTGTGGGCTTCCTTCCATTCCCCTAAACCCCATGCTGCTTCCTTGCAGGCCCTCATTCATACTGTTGGCTCTTGCCCACCTACTGGTCTGACCAAATCCTCCTTATCACTCAGTTTATGTCATTTGGCCTTCTCTGACCCCAGATCAAGGCTGATCTCCCTGCTGTGGGAGATCACTCCCTTCATCACCCCATGCAGGATCACCTGTTTAATGTCCATCTTTCTTGTTAAAACACTGGTCCATAAGAGCAGGGCATATATTATCCTATTGAGCCATATCCCCAACACCTAGCACAGTGCTGATGAAAGTAGGTACTCAATCAACATTTATTGGAAGAATAATGAATTAACAGAAGCTATCTTCTGCCCTCTCTGGGATTTGCAGGAAGCACCCAACAGCCCCTGCATTACTGAGATCTGGGGTGCCACCAATGGGTTTGGGCATATTGCCCCTCCTCCATAATGTCCCTACCTGATTCAGCGAGTTTGTATACAACCTCACTGGCCTGCTCCACGGCGTTGGGCATGTAGGGGACCAGCGATCCCTGGGGCAAACGGGCAGTCAGGTAGGCCAGGCATTCCTCCAGGGGTCCTTCTTCCTCTGAGTCTAGAGTCAGCTTCACCTGATAGTAGTTGCTGCCCCAGTCAGGGTAGGAACCCAGGCCAAGCCTACGTCCAAAGTGGGCCTGGACCTCAGCCAGAATTGGGGCGATGGAGGCTTCATCAGCAGCCACATATAGCTCCTTTGAGTGGAACTGAACAGCTGGGTTTTGGAACAGTCCCTTCATCCCCTCCAGCACCCGCCGCAGCAGCTCTGGAATGCCTGGGAAGAGGTAGACGTTTCGGACGGAGACCAGAGGGAATCTGAAGGGATGACCAGTGCGAGGATCTGTGCCGTAATGCAGGCGGGCAGAGGAGGGCACCAATGACAGCTTCTCCCAGCCTTCCCCTCCTAGGGCTTTGGTGGCTGCTTCCAACTCAGGGTGTGGCTTCAGCTCATCCCCAAAGGCCTGTGCCACTGCCTCAAAGGTCACATCATCATGAGTGGGGCCGATGCCCCCTGCTGTGAGGACATGGGTGAAGCGGTTGGAGAAAGAGGTAACTTCAGCTGCAATGGTGGCTACCTCATCAGGTACAACTGAGACTCGGCAAACCTGGACCCCTAGGGAGCGCAGTGTCCGGCACAGAAAGAAGGTGTTGGTGTCCTGAGTGTGTCCCTGGGGGTTGAAGGGGAGGATGGGGCCATCAGTACTGTAGGGATGAAGGGGAGGGGTTGAAGATGATGGCTGCATCCACCTGATGATGCAGTGCTCTGCTTCTTGAAGGACACCACCTCAGGCTGCTGAGGGGCCTGGACTGGACACAAGAGTGGGAAAATCCATTTGTTTGTTTTTAAAGCTGGGTCTCTGTCACCCAGGCTGCAGTATAGTGGCTCAATCACAGCTCACTGCAGCCTCAACCTCCTGGGTTCAAGGGCCACCTCAGCCTTCCAAGTAGCTGGGACTACAGGTGCGTGCCACCACACTCAGCTCATTTAAAATTTTTTTTATAGAAATGGGGTCTCGCCACGTTGCCCAGGCTGGTGTTGAATTCCTGGTCTCAAGTGATCCTCCTGCCTCAGCCTCCCAAAGTGCTGGAATTATAGGTGTGAGCCACCACACCTGGCCTGCTTTCTTCTTTCTGTCCCCACTGCCACCAAGCAGGTCCTTAGCACCTTTCACCTGGACAATGGCGACAGCTTCCTGGCCAGGCTCCCAGCCTCCAGTCACAGTGCTCTGCTCTGTCTCCTGAGTAACCTTTTTAATGCGTCACTGTGATTGCATCACTCTTGGACTCAAAAGCCATTTGTTGTTTCCAACTGTATACAGAAGAAAGTTCAAATTCCTTTGCAGAGTATTTGGGGCTGTCTGTGGCGTATACCCTATCTTCTTTTCCAGCCCCATCTCCCTCTAATTGTCTACAAAGGCTTTAGTGGTTAAGGGTCTGTGTTCTGATGGCCGGGCATGGTGGTTCATGCCTGTAATTCCAGCCCTTTGGGAGGCGGTGGGGGGTGGCTCGCTTGAGCTCAGAAGTTCGAGACCAACCGGCACAATATGGTAAAACCCCATCTCTACAAAAAAATACAAAAATTAGCAGGGCGTGGTGGCGCATGCCTATAGTCCCAGCTTCTTGGGAGGCTGAAGTGGGTGGACTGCTTGAGCCCAGGAGGCAGAGACTGCAGTGAGCCGAGATCATGCCACTGTACTCCAGCCTGGGTGACAGGGACCCTGTCACCAAAAGAAAAAAAAAAAGGTCTGTTTTGGAGTAAGGGAGCATCAGGCATTAGGCTGGAATCCCATCTCTACAACTTCCTAGGTATGTAACCCTGGGCAGGTTTCTCAACCTCTCTGACCCTCAGTTTCATCATTAATTGGGATTTTTTTGCCGACCAGGTGTGGTGGCTCACGCCTGTAATCCCAGCATTTTTGGAGGCTGAGGTGGGAGGATTGCTTGAGCCTAGGAGTTCGAGACCAGCCTGGGCAACATGGTGAAACCCTGTCTCTACAAAAAAATTAAAAAATTAGCTCTAGCCTAGGCCACAGTGAGACTTTGTCTCAAAAAAAAAAAAAAAAAAAAAAAAAAAGGCTGGGCAAGGTGGCTAATGCCTGTAATCCCATCACTTTGGGAGGCTGAGGTGGCAGAATTGCTTGAGGCTGGCTTGTTTAACATAGCGAGAACCCTGTTTATAAAACAAATGCACACAGAAAAATAAAATTTTAAAGAAGAAAAAAAGTGCCAATTTCGTGGGATTGTTGTGTGGGGTTGTTGTGAAGATTAGTAAAATCACAGATATGTGATGTATAGCACACTGCCAGACTCTAGTAGGCACTTAAAATATAGGGGTCACCAGCCTGGCCAAAATGGTGAAACTCTGTCTCTACTAAAAATACAAAAAATTAGCTGGGCGTGGTAGGCGCCTGTAGTCCCAGCTACTCGGGAGACTGAGGCAGAATGGCATGAACCCGGGAGGCGGAGCTTGCAGTGAGCCGAGATCGCGCCACTGCACTCCAGCCTGGGCGACAGAGCGAGACTCCATCTCAAAACAAACAAACAAACAAACAAAACCCACAAAAATTAGCCAGGCGTGGTGGCAGGTGCCTGTAATCTCAGCTACTGGGGAGACTGAGGTGAGAGAATTGCCTGAACCTAGGAGGCAGAGGTAGCTGTGAGCTGAGATTGCGCCATTTGCGCTCCAGCCTGAGCAACAGGAGCCAAACTCCATCTCACAAAAAAAAAAAAAAAAAAAAAAAATAGGGGTCAGGGCCGGGTGAGGTGGCTCACGCCTGTAATCCCAACATTTTGGGAGGCTGAGGTGGGTGGATCACTTGAGCTCAGGAGTTTGAGACCAGCCTGGCCAACCAGGCGAAATCCCATCTGTCCCTACTAAAAATACAAAAATTACCCAGGTGTGGTGGCACATGCCTGTAGTCCCAGCCACTTGGGAGGCTGAGACAGGAGAATTGCTTGAACCTGGGAGGTGGAGGTTGCAGTGAGCCAAAATTGATCACGCCACTGCACTCCAACCTGGGCAACAGAACAAGACTCTGTCCAAAAAAAAAAAAAAAAAAAGGGGTCTATTAAGGCTGAGTGCAGTGGCTCATGCCTGTAATCCCAACTACTTGGGTGGCTGAGGCATGAGAACTGCTTGAACGCGAGAGGTGGAGGTGCAGGCAGCTGAGATCCCACCAATGCACTCCAGCCTGGGCAACAGAGTGAGACCATCTAAAAAAAAAAAAAAAAAAAAGACAAATTTACAAAGAATATTAAAAAAGATTATTATTAAAACTTGACATTTGGCTAAGCTCGGTGGTTCATGCCTATAATCCCAGCACTTTGGGAGGACGAGGTGTGGGAGGATCGCTTGAGCCTAGGAGTTTGAGACCAGCCTGGGCAACATAGTGAGACCCTGTTTCTGCAAAATAAATAAATAAATAAATAAATAAACCAGGTGTGGCGGCTAACACCTGTAGTCACAGCAACTACAGAAGCTGAGGCAGGAGGACTGCTTGAGCCTGGAAGATGGAGGCTTCAGTGAGCTGTGACTGTGCCACTGCACTCCAGCCTAGGTGACAGCACAAAATCCTGTCTCAAAAACAAAAAAACCCCTGTCATCTGTTATGTCCTCTAGTAAGACTTTCCTGATCATTCAGAGGGGATTCATCCCTTCTAGTACCTTCCTTCTAGCTCACTTATCCACTACGTACCTTGAGTCATTTCCAAAAAAGCTGGGTAAAACTCTTTTTTTTTTTTTTTTTTTTTTTTTGAGACAGAGTTTCGCTCATGTTGCCCAGGCTGGAGTGCAATGGCACGATCTCAGCTCACTGCAACCTCCGCCTCCCAGGTTCAAGCAATTCTCCTGTCTCAGCCTCCCGAGTAGCTGGGATTACAGGCATGCACCACCACGCCCGGCTAATTTTGTATTTTTAGTAGAGATGGGGTTTCTCCATGTTGAGGCTGGTCTCGAACTCCTGACCTCAGGTGATCCACCGGCCTCGGCCTCCCAAAGTGCTGGGATTACATGCGTGAGCCACCGCGCCCGGCCAAAACTCTTAAATATACAATACATATACCTGTACCTCCTCTACTCAAGGGGCTTCCTGTCATTGTTGTGTAGCCCCTCTGCCCCCTACCCTACTGCTTGGTAAATTGCAATGACCTTTTTATTTTTCTTTTTTTCAATCAGCTCTCTCAGGTTGAAAAATTGTAGGGACTTTGCTAGAAGTTTTTCAGTAGAGTAATTGAAAGAATGAGGGTTAATTTTCCTCCAATATGCTGGATTCACTCCAGGATCCTACTGCGGCAAGGAGGCTCCCACCCTGTTTCACCTCCCTCCATGGAGGGATGTGCAGCAGGCCCTTAAGGACAGGAGAACGCCGCGCCCTCCCCCCTTTTCTGTCCCAGACACACCTTAAGGATCTCATCTCCGACAATGATGATGCCAGCCGTCACGCTGCGCCCCGGGGAAAGTTCAGAGGCCCTAGATATCATGGTCCTGCCTTCTCTGCCCCTCGGCAAGGCCCTCCAGTAGCCACCCAGACCCCCAAATAGGGGTCGCAAGCACGGGGGGCCCGCCAGGTCTACAGGGCACTGGGGGCCATAGCCTGGGAACAGGGGGTCCTGGGTCGAGGGAACCTGGAGAAGCCAGAAAGGACAATGGGGGAGAGCAGGCCTGCGCGTTCCTCCTTAGAGGACGACCCTAGTCTTCTCTAACCAGATCCTTGACAAGCGACTCCTTTGTTCCTGTCTCTGTGATAAACGTGTTCCCAAATCCCAACCCATGTCCTTTTAAATGTCTTCTAAGCTTAGCTCTAGTCTTAAAAACTTCTTCTCCCTTGAGAACCTACCACTTTAAGTGTCTTCCGTTTGCTGAGCTGGTCTCAAGTGTCTGCTCTATCTTGGGCATCTGTACCCCTTTAAATGTCTACCTTATCCTGGGCCTTGGCCCTTTGCAATGCATTCGCTCTCTACCCTGGACCAAAATCCCGTCTCTTTCTACTTCAGGCTTCTGCACCCTTTCTAGCCCAGAATCCCTTCTTCCCACCAAGCTTCAGATTACTGAGCTCTCTTAGACTCTCACCTGCCTGTTCTGCCCCTTCACCGGGTCTTTCCCTTGTTCCTTTCCTCATGTCCCGGGGCAGCTTCCGTACTTAAAGTCCCGCCTTACACCTAGCTGACATTGAATGGTGATTTTGGCTGTCGCTTAGACTCTTCCAGGGTCCCATTGGTACATTCAACTGTCGCTCTCAGGCTTTAGCCAGTGGGTGGGAGCAGGGCCGGATTGTTATAGGCGACAACCACGTGGTCACTTCTCGCCCGGAAATACGGGGGCCGGACCTCAGCCCACGGTCGGGGGCGGGACCTCGGGAGTTTAGGGCGGGAAAAGAGCAGTGGTTAAAGGTGCTGTAAGGCCCTCGGGGAGTTTCTGATGCTGGATTCAAGTAATTGTTATGCATATGTTGCTTTGTTTTGTCTTGTTTAATGGGTCAGTTAGCCATGGTTTAAGCTGTTTTCATTCACCGTGACTCTAACACTAGGCGAAGGGCTTTTACTGGAGTGAGAAAGGATCTTATTTTATAGTAGAAGGAAGTTGGAGGGACACCGAGAAAGATTATCACCATTGTCTGTCGGGTATGAAGACCTTGGAGTAAGTGAGCTTTTGATATGTGGAACCTTAATTTATCTCTAGTATAATAGACAAAACGAATTACTTAAACCTCTTTGACAAGAAAGAGTCCAAAAACCCTCTTTTCCTCCGCCTTGCTCCAGATGGTGCTTAGTTCAAATGACACCTTTCCCAGTTATTTGGTCTTGTAGGTGCAAATGAGGCAGCGAATAGGGAGTGCCTTCCATGTTTACTCTGGATCCTCACATCATCGGAGCTTACCCCCATTTCAGTTGCCTTTGTTCTAAAAGTACATCTTAAACTTTTTTCCAATAATAATCTGGGGATCTTTTCATATGCAGATTAATTCAGTAGGTTTGGGTGGGGCCTGAGATCTGCATTTGGCTAGTTCCCATGTGATGGTGATCCCACTGCTCTATGGACTACATTTTGAATGGTAAGGGCCTGAATTCATTCTTTTTGTTTTTTTTGAGACGGAGTCTCCCTCTGTCACCCAGGCTGGAGTGCAGTGGCGCGATCTCGGCTCACTGCAAGCTCCGCCTCCCGGGTTCATGCCATTCTCCTGCCTCAGCCTCCCGAGTAGCTGGGACTATGGGCGCCCGCCACCACGCCCGGCTACTTTTTTGTGTATATATATATATATATATATATATATATATAAAATTTATTTATTTAGTAGAGACGGGGTTTCACTGTGTTAGCCAGGATGGTCTCGATCTCCTGACCTCGTGATCTGCCCGCCTCGGCCTCCCAAAGTGCTGTGATTACAGGTGTGAGCCACCGCGCCTGGCCGAATTCATTCTTTGTAGCACTGCTAAACCACACCTTGCCAAATTTTACTCTTCAAAACCCTTGGTCGGGCGCAGCACTTTGGGAGTCTGAGGAGGGAGGATTGCTCGAGCTCTCTCAATTAAAAAAAAAAAAAAAAAAAAAAAAAAGGCCGGGCGCGGTGGCTCACGCCTGTAATCCCAGCACTTTGGGAGGCCGAGGCGGGCGGATCACCTGAGGTCAGGAGCTGGAGACCAGCCTGACCAACATGGAGAAACCCCGACTCTACTAAAAACACAAAAAATTAGCTGGGCGTGGTGGCGGGCGCCTGTAGTCCCAGCTACTCGGGAGGCTGAGGCAGGAGAATGGTGTGAACCTGGGAGGCGCAGCTTGCAGTGAGCCGAGATTGTGTACTGCACTCCAGCCTGGGCGACAGAGCGAGACTCTATCAAAAAGAAAAAAAAAAAAAACCCTGTAAGATACATATCATGCTCGTTTTACAGATGAAGAACAGGCTCAGAAAGGCGAAGGGATGCCACACAACCACAAAACACAGTGAATGGTAGATTCAGGTGATCAGGCGTCTAGACCATTCTTTTAAGTAATAAGCCCTTTTTTTTTTTTGAACCAGGGTCTCTCTGTTGCCCAGGCTCGAGTGCGGTGGCACAAGCACCGTTCACTGCAGCCTCGACCTCCTGGGCTCAAGTGATCCTCCCATTTCAGACTCCAGAGTAGCTGGGACCACAGGGGCGCCCCACCATGCCTGGCTAATTTTTGTATTTTTAGTAGAGATGGGGTTTGGTCATGTTGCGCAGGCTGGTCTTAAACTCCTGGGCTCAAGTGATTCCCTGCCTTGGCCTCCCAAAGTATTGGGATTACAGGTGTGAGCCCCCGTACTTGGCCCTCATTTCTTTCAATTATAAAAAGTCAGCTCTTTGGAAAAAAAAAAAGGGCAAAACAAGAATTCCACTTGCCTAGTAAACCACGTTCCAATATCTTTATTAGTAATACAGGTGATATTTGATCCCCTCCCAAAACAGAATACCAAGTCTGGTCCAGTATTTTCCCAGTGGATTCTCAAGCTTAAGTGTACATCAGAATCAGTTGGAGAGCTCGTTAAAACATTGCTGTGCCGAATCCTGAGTTTAGGATTCAGTAGGTCTAGGTTGGAGCCCAATAATTTGCATTTCTAATGAGTTTTCCCGATGTTGATGCCTGCTATTTTAGGAATAAGTGGATGGAAGACAGGAAAAATGGGAGAGATTAATATCCTTCCTTAGTACTAGTATTTTTTTTTTTTTGACACGGAGTCTCGCTCTGTTGCCCAGGCTGGAGTGCAGTGGCGCAATCTTGGCTCACTGCAGGCTCCACCTCCCGGGTTCACGCCATTCTCCTGCCTCAGCCTCCCGAGTAGCTGGGACTACAGGCGCCCACCACCTCGCCCAGCTAATTTTTTTGTATTTTTAGTAGAGACGGGGTTTCACTGTGTTAGCCAGGATGGTCTCCACCTCCTGACCTCATGATCCGCCAGCCTCGGCCTCCCAAAGTGCTGTGATTACAGGCGTGAGCCACCATGCCCGGCCACTTAGTACTACTGTTTTGTTAGACTAGAGGGGAAGTTATTGTTCTGTGGAATGTTTTTTTTTTAATTGAGACACAGCCTCTGTCGCCCAGGCTGAGTGCAGTGGCGTGATCTTGGCTCACTTTCACCTCTGCCTCTTGGGTTCCAGCGATCATCTGACCTCAGCCTCCTGAGGAGCAGGGATTACAGGCACATACCACGCCCGGCTAATGTATTTTTTTTTTGAGACAGAGTTTCACTCTTGTTGCCCAGGCTGAAGTGCAATGGCGTGATCTCAGCTCACTGCAACCTCTGCCTCCCAGGTTCAAGCGATTCTCTTGCATCAGCCTCCGGAGTAGCTGGGATTACAGGCATGTGCCACCACGCCCGGCTAATTTTGTATTTTTAGTAGAGATGGGGTTTCACCATGTTGGCCAGGCTGGTTTCAAACTTCTGACCTCAGGTGATCCATCCACCTCAGCCTCCCAAAATGTTGGGATTACAGGCATGAGCCACTGCACCCAGCCAAATTTTTGTATTTTTAGTAGAGACGGGAGTTGCACCACGTTGGCCAGGCTGGTCTCGAACTCCTAACCTCAAGTGATCTGCCCTCCTTAGCCTCCCAAAGTGCTGGGATTACAGGCGTAAGCCACCACGCCCGGCCTGGAATGTTTTCTTAAACAGCTACATTTTGCACCTGTTTTCTCAAAGCTTAGTTCTTTACCTACCTGCATAAGATGCCTGAAATCTTTACCCCCAGTCCACACTCCAGACCAATTAAGAGTCCTTAAGAATGACTCAGGCAGGCATCAGTGCTTGTAAACCTCCCCAGGTGATTCCAATGCCCAACCAAGGTTAAGAACAGCTGAAAACCTTCCCCAACCAAGGGGCACAGTGAATAGGTCATAGGTGTGCCTATGATTCCTATTAGGAATTGGGACACACAAGCAGCCCCTGACTGATAGCGTCCTTTTATCCGTGTGTGCCATTCAAATATAGGGACTATGTTAAAGGCAGCACCCCGACTGTAGGAAGCAGTTCATTTGTTTGGATGAGATGAAGTTGTCCCTATATAACCTCTACCTCAGGCTACTGGTTAGAGTGAAATATATTTCAGTAGATGCTTGACAGCAAGTCTGCTTAAAGTAGATTAAAAACCAGTTATCTCAATGTTAAACCTCATTATCAGCAAAGAGCTGAGCTTCATTATCAAACTGAATGGCATATAATTAGAACCATGATATTGATGATGCTCACCCTGAGTGAGGGGGAAAAAACCCTTACAATTACAGCATTAGATTATAAAAACTTCCTCTTTAATCAAGGCTTTTAACATGAAGAGATTTCTTGAATAAAATGGAAAGTTTCCAGTACAATGAAACATAAATCCACAAGTCACCATACATACAACACCCGGGAGGAAAAAACAAAAACAGGAAGTTTACATGATCCCTGTAACGGCCATGGTCTCAAACTCAGATGCTTCCTTTATCTGCCAAGTGTGTTCCGGATACAGGGCACATCATGGCTTCTGGGGTCACACTCAGCTGAGGCTGTGGGTCCACAGAGCACTCATCTGGCTGGGCTATGGTGGTGGTGGCTCTACTCAAGAAGCAAAGCAGTTACCAGCACATTCAAACAGTGTATTGAACATCTTTTAAATATCAAAGTGAGAAACAAGAAGGCAACATAATAATGTTATCAGAAAGATGTTAGGAAGTAAGGGCAGCTGTGTAAAGCTTGAGGCTGAAAAGTAGCTTGCCAGCTTCATTTCTTTGGCTTCTTGGGTAGTGGGCGCCGGAACAGCAAGATGTGAGGTTCTGAAAGAGTGAGGGAAATCTAAGAGACAAGCTCACACCATTCAATGTACAACCTATAGTGTATTCCACTACCACCTCCCCAGCTATCACCCACTCAGATCTTTATAACTAAATACTTAAGCATATGGCCTTAGAAGCAGACTCAGGAGCCTGGACTGTCTGCCAAGTACAGAATTGTTAATATCAGTTCTTTTGCTATGTTTATACAGCCCCAGGGTGTCCTTTATTAGTTTTGCCTGGCAGCTGGGTGTCTGGTGTCTTATCAATAAATATACTTTCCTTTGCTTATTTAGAATACATCCAAGAATGTTTTCTGATGGAGAATGAGGCAGGGGCTATGACCAGGCTATATGTGGCCTTAAAAAGAATACCCTCTGATTGAATGAAAGATTACAGGAGGTTTTTCAATGACAGGTTGTCTCTGAACTTCCCAGATATTTTAGTCTTATTTTTGGTCACTAGTTTTTTTTTTGTTTTTTTTTTTAAATCCCCCACGACTGGAGGGGGAAGGAACCAGTAAACCATTTCCTATCTCCCTAGTTGGGTTATACAATCTTATTCCTTCATTCTCTCAGTGTAGCAGTTCTATATGGTTGTTTTTAGCCAGTGCACTGACCTGGTTCATGGATCATATAATGGACCCATCCCTGACTCTGCTGAACACCAAGATTCCTCCATTCAGATTCAGACATCAAATGGGTTTTAGGGACCAGCTTGGCTATGTCCTTGGGCAGCATGACATGTCTGTAACAGAAACGGGGAAGTGGGAAATTTATGTTAGTACCAGATACAGTCTCTTAGACAAATGCCTGTTTACAAGGCCAAGAAAGGAAATAAAAACTGGTTTTTTATGTCAGAGTTTATATAATTTTATTGTGGTGTAGCAGCAGCTAGAAATACAGGCTATGTTATATAAATTCCGAGAGTATATTAAAAATATAAATTAGTGAATAATTCCAGTGAATGAGCACTTAAGTTCCAGGCACGTTTTCTCTGCCTTCATGGACCTTATAGTCTTCTAGTTGATTACCTACAACATAATGGGAGCCCCACGGAGCACACAGTGTTAATAATTAGAAGGAAGGAAGAGAAGTTATTTTGTGGAGAGGAAAGGCCTTTTATGAAGTACTGTGTGGACAAGTTATCACAAAGGATGAAATGAAATATCTTGTCCTTTAAAATCTAAGCCAGGCATGGTGGCACAAACCTATAGTCCCAGCTACTTGGGAGGCTGAGGCAGGAGGGTCATTTGAACCCAGGAGTTTGAAAAAGATACAGTATGAAGTTTGAACTCTGATTAAAATACAGAAGAAACAGGCCAGGGGCAGTGGCTCATGCCTGTAATCCCAGCATGTTGGGAGGCTGAGGAGGTGGATCACTTGAAGTCAGGAGTTGGAGACCAGCCTGACCAACAACGTGAAACCCCGTCTCTACTAAAAATACAAAAATTAGCCAAGTGTGGTGGCATGCACCTGTAATCCCAGCTATTTGGGAGGCTGAGGCAGGAGAGAATCCCTTGAATCCAGGAGGCAGAGGTTGCAGTGAGCTGAGATCTGGGCGATAGAGATTCCGTCTCAAAAAAAGGGGGGAAAAAAAAAAGAAAAAAGAAAGGGCTGCAATGCACAATGATTGTGCCTGTGAATAGCCACTGCACTCCAGTCTGGGCAACAAAGCAAGACCTTGTCTCTTAAAAAAAAATTAAATCTATCCTGAATCTTATCTTCCTAACTCTGGAGGGGATGTACCTTGAGACTTTCTGGGTAAATTCCGTGCTTTTCTAACCAAGGATAAGTCTCCCTTCATAGCAAAAAAATTATTACCCTGATGTGAATCAAACTAATCCACATAGTCTTCGTCATGCTCAATGAAAATGTACCAAGTTCTCCCTCTGTGCTAGTAACGGTGGTTCCCCACCATTCTCCTAAAAGAAAAAATTCTAGTCCAAATATAATGAAAATAGCTCACATTCTAACACCACCCTGGCACGAAATTTGGCTTCAATACATAGACCAAAAAACTCCTCTTAAACCAAAATGCCACTGCCAAGAGTTTCATCTTCCAGGGGATGAAATGGTGATTCCTTCCCAGCTCTACAAATCTCTTACAAGCACATACAGTTTTAAGTTAGTTTAGTTCAGATGTAGAGGAAAACAGCTGAGGAAAATAAAGTTAATTATATCAAAAGGAGGGTCTGGAGTCGTCTTGGCATAAAGATAATTATATATTTGTCAATGCAATCGAGTTCTCTGGAAGACCCAAAGCCCTGAACTAGGATGGGTGAAGAGACACAAGCAAGTTTTCATTTTCTGTTCTCCAACTGAGGAGACAAGATACAAACCAGGAAGTGGTCTTAATTATTACAATTAATACAGATTAGCATAATGCCAACATTTGTGGAATCCTGTGTCTTCCCTTATTCCCAATCTAGATATGCACTTAAAATTTATGAAACCCGAATGCCACATCCAGTGCCAGGATTCCATCATCAGCACCCATGGCAGATGGCTATCCAGTGTCTTCTAAACAATTTCAGTCAAGAGGTGCTTTCTCCCACATACCTTTTTCTCAGAGTCTCATCTCAGGCTCTGCCCTCTAGGAAGCTTTCCCCAACTTTCCCTCTTCCTTTTTTCCTCTCAGTATTTTAAATTTCATGTTCAAGTGTACATGTGCAGGTTTGTTATATAGGTAAAATCCCGACTCCGGGGTTTGGTGTACAGATTATTTCATCACCCAGGTACTAAGCATAGTACCCGATAGTTTTTTTTTTTCCCCTGAACCTCTCCCTCCTCCCACCCTCCTCCCTCAAGCAGGCCCCAATGTCTGTTGTTCCCCTCTTTCTGTCCCTGTGTTCTCATCTCCGACATACAAATGAAAATACGCGTAGTTTACTACTGGTTTCGTTTTCAATGGTGGTGAAAGAGACATCACGCTGAATTGGCCCTTAAGACACTCCCCCGCCCCCACACCAAGCCCAGGGAAGAAGACCCACCGAAAGTAAGAGGTCAGCCTCCAAGGCGGTGGCGGCGGGGGTTCTCGAAGGGTGGGGTGGGGGAGCGTCCTGGAGTTAGCAAAAGTAGGGGACTGACTTTCTAGCCCCACCTCAACCCCCGCGCACAGCTAGGAAGCCGCAGCCTTCGGGTCGCCAGTTCTCTCTCCTTAGCAAGTCTTGTGTGCTCCCATCACACCCTGTAATGGCTCCTAGCATAGAGTGTATCACCTTTCTGGTGTCTGTCGGTACCACCCACAGATTTTTAAGTTTGTGAACAGCAGAGATCATGTGTTATCCCTGCACTTTAGCAGAACACCTGAAACCTGTTAAGTATTCCGTAACTGTTTCCTTTGATATTTAAAGGGCATCTATTAGACCCATATTAAGTATTTTCTCAATGCTCCTAGCCAGTTTTATTCCATTGCAGTCCCAAGCGATCCCCGTCCTTAAACAAGCCAGACAACCACGCCCCTTGTCTTTTTCATGAGTTATTAAGCAATATTCAACTCTCTCAGCGCTACTCTCGCATTAGGGACGCGAGGAAACTTCCAGCTCCGCTTTTGCTACGTTCTCCCACTGGATTCGACAAGATTACTGTGAAACAAACAGTCTCTATAAGGCAAGTTAAGTTTGCCCGATAAAGTTCAGAGAATGATCCAGAAACCCTCATGGGTGAGGGTGGTCAGTACTCTAACCACGCCCACCCCTCCCTCCTCTCAACTGAGAGCCCACGCCAAATTCGCAACCACTTTATTGTTTTACGAGCACCTCCCATCTCCGCACATGCGCCTTACGCCTTCACCAATATCACACCCTTGCCCGTTCACTTCTCGTACGCATGCGCCAATTCTGTCGTCTCAGTTCCTGTTACTAATTCCTTGTCCCCTCAGCGGCCAAAGCTCACGACCTCGCTATTGCTCCCGCGCCAGCACTAACCGATACTCAAACTCCTCGTCGTCGTATTTGTCCGAATAGTAAATTTGTTTGTGCGACATGATCGCTCGATTTGCTAGCCTTCAGCCCCGCGCCGCCAACCTCCAAGCAACTCCCAACAGCACGCGCTCCCACCCACTTTGGCCTCGCTTTCAAACACGCCGCCCGCACTTCCTATTGGTCCGTTTGGCTCGAGGCGGGACAGCTCTACTTTCAAGCCTCCGATTGGCTTAGATTTACTTCTCTTCTGGTCCTTATTGGAGGGCAGTTCCTACGCTTCTCAAGAACGAGCGTGGGTTAAAAGTAGGCGTCTTATTGGCCACCACTGCCTTTGTGCGCGATCTCGCGCTGCCATTGGCTAACTCGGGAAAGTGGGACGCGTGAAGGAGGGACCCCGAGGTAGAGGGTCAGGGGTTAGTGAGGCCGGAAGTGAGTGTAATAAAGTTTCTCCAGGGAGGCAGGGCCCGGGGAGAACGTTGGAGCGGTAACCTAAGCTGGCAGTGGCGTGATCCGGAACCAAATCGGCCCGCGGTGCGGTGCGGAGACTCCATGAGGCCCTGGTGAGTCTTTACTTTTTTCTCCTTAGGTGACTCACTCTTTCACCCCGGAACCCCTCTCCCGGGACCCCACTTCCGGTCTTCATTTATAAGTCCCGCCCCTGAGACCCCTCTCCCGGAAGTCCCACCTCCCAACTTCAGGGGGCTTCCCCGAACCCCGACTTGATTTTTTTTTTTTTTTTTGTCTCCGACCCCACCCTGTCGCCCAGTTTCCCTGGAAGTCCCACCCCCCGACACGTTCCAAGCCCTACTAGGAGAAACCCTTCGTTACTCCTTCCATCCTCCGAAACTCCGCCTCCTAGCAACGATTCTCCGCTAACTCATGTCAAAAGGCCTATCTCCCAAAAGGGCAAAACCCTGCTCCTCAAAGAACGATTCGAATTTGTTGAAGCTCCGCCCCTCCGAAGCCACGCCCCTTCCGTAATCCACGTCTGACTGTCCAGAAAGCCTCCCCGCCCAGAAGTCTGAAGTTCGCGTCCTAGGGGACCACGCCCCCTTAGGAGCTTTATCTTTGTGGGACCTGGGTCATCAGCTGAAAAGCCTTGTTGTCAATCCCTGAAACTCCACCTGCTTATATTTTCCTGTCCTTTCTCTTTTTTTTGGGCCTTGGGATCAGCTTTCCGAGCACTCTCGTGCTCCCCCAGGTGGGAAGTCAAAGTTCCCATCTCTGGCTGTAAGGAGTGAGATTAAAGGCGGCCGTTTTCCTTTCTTTCTTTTTTTTTGAGACGGAGTTTCGCTCTTATTGTTCAGGCTGGAGTGCAATGGTGCGATCTCGGCTCACTGCAACCTCCGCCTCCTGCGTTCAAGTGATTCTCCTGCCTCAGCCTCCTGAGTAGCTGGGATTACAGGCGCCCACCACCACGCCCGGCTAATTTTTAGTAGAGACGGGGGTTTCACCATGTTGGCTAGGCTAGCCTCGAACTCCTGACCTCAGGTGCTCCACCCATATCAGCCTCCTTAAGTGTTAGGATTACAGGCGTGAGCCACCGCGCCCGGCCCCGTTTTCCTCTTTCTTAACCTCCTTCAAGGGTAGAACTATTTGAAAGGGCTGAACTTGGGGTTTGGCACGAGAGGGAGAGAGAGACTTGCTCTCAGACTCCCAGCCTCACTTCCTGGCCTTCCCTTCCCAGGACCAACCCCATCCCAGAAGTAGCTCTAGGCCTTCCTAGACATAAGTAGATAGGACCATGGATTTGTTGGTGTGTGGCATGTGGGTGTGACAGGAGCAAAAGTTTTCTACTACCAGAAAAACGGTGGTTTGGAGTGGGGGTAGATAATAGTGCTCTTTTTGTTGTTTTCTTTTTTTTTTTAAGGGACAGTTCAGTCGCTACTTCTCTGTCTCTTCCCCTCCCCCTAACCAGAGTTCTTGTCTGGGCATTCCTCCTGGCCCCGTTTGCCCAGCCTTCCCTGCTGGAAACATTCCTGAGGCTTTTGCCATTTCCTGCCACTTCCCGGCCCTCTCCCCTCCTCCCAGTTGGGCTGCGAAGCCACACACAGCTTTTCCCCTACACCCAATCACCTGGACTTCCAGTAGGCAATCTCCTTTCTCCCTATGTAAATTTCAAGAGCCATACTTCTTTCTTTTCTTCCAAACGCCCACACCCGTTTGTCCTTCCCTGGCTCTGGATACTGCAGGCTCCCACAGAACATCATCTCCACAGATGAGGACATCCTAGTGTGTGTTTGTGTGTTTTGGGGGTGTGAGGCTATGGTGGAATACTTTCCTCATTCTCTCTATGCCTGAGAGCTGGCTGGAAATGAAGTGATAAAATTCCTTCTCAGGATTGGCTGACAGAGTGACAAAGCTCTTCTGGAATGAGCACTAAGGGAGATGTAAGAGTTAAGCACAGTATCTAACACACTTCAAGTGTTAATGTTGTTAATCAGGATAATTATCTATCTATATTTCAATCCTCTGAAGTAAATCTAAGGGTAATTCCAAGGTGAGCTGTGGGGATTTTTTTTTTTTTGAGATGGAGTTTTGCTCTTGTCACCTAGGCTGGAGTGCAATGGCTCGATCTCGGCTCACTGCAACCTCCGCCTCCTGGGTTCGAGTGATTCTCCTGCCTCAGCCTCCTGAGCTGGGATTACAGGTGCCTGCCACCACGCCCAGCTAATTTTTGTATTTTTAGTAGAGATGGGGTTTCACCATGTTGACCAGGCTGGTCTTGAACTCCTGACTTCAAGTGATCCACCTGCCTCAGCCTCCCAAAGTGCTGGGATTACAGATGTGAGCCACCGCGCCCAGCGGGAATACGTATCTTTAACTTGTTTTTTTTTTTTTTTTTGGTCGCTTTCCAGCTTTGCCTATTGCATTCTCCGGAAGAGCAGTGGCAGGAAGCCGTGGGTGGCAGGAATGGGTTTGGGACTGTTCCCTGTGTCCAGCTTCAACCCATCTTCTCCTGACACCCCTTTCTCCTGTACTTATTTTTTCTCCTGTCCTTATTGACGCAGATGTGTCTTCTGATCTCTCTGTCCCTTCCTGGCCTGTAGTTTCTACTTCTCTTGGAGAACTGTTTCTTCTACCTCCTCCAGCCAGGCTCCTCCCCTGGTGTGAGGGATGCTGTGCTCTTTGGTGGGGCTTAGGGCCCTGTAAGAGGAGGGATATGAATTGGGGTGGTTTGGAGTGGGAGTGGGGACCTGATTGCCTCATTCTCACCCTTGACAGTGTGCTGTGTTAACAAGGCCTGTGGAAAGGGGAGACAGGACAGTGCTTGGCTATGAGCCATCGGTCGTGGTGTGGTAGATGCCGTATGTAGAGAACAAGCCATGACCACCATGTCCTCTTGTTCCCTTCTTGCCTGGTAGCTTCCTGATGTACCATCCAGGTTGGACGTTATTCCCCTTTTTTCACCAGCTTTGCTCTTCTCTTGGCCCTGCTCTGCATCCATTGGGACCACTTCCTTCCCATCCCCACTTCGCTAGCTCCAGTCCACAGCTGTCCTAGCAGAGGATGCTAATGGCCCAGGCTTACTGTATGGGGTAGCGGTTGGGGGTGGCCTGGGCTGGGGCCAGCCGGCTCTCGGGCATAGAGGGTGGGAGAATTCGAGTGTCCAACCAGGACAGGAAGGGAAATGCTGAGCTCTGAGATCTCCTCCCTTTTCCACCCCCAGCTGCCTCTGTTTCCTCCCTCATTCCCCTGTACTCTTGCCTGGCTTCCTGCCCCCTTTGGCCTGCGTATGTCCGGTTTTGAGCGACTCAGACCTCCTATCTCCTTCCTTTCCATCCCACTCCTCCATCCTTCCCTCCCACCCCCGCTTTACTTCTCCCCAGATTACTAGTTGTTTGTATAGGGCAGGGGAGAGGGGCTTGGATAGCTCTACCCCCTGCTCCACTTCGAGGTTGGGGCGGGGTGGGGGCTCAGCCCCTCTGAGCCTGTGAGTCAGCACTGTCCTCGCGATTGGTCTCTCCCCTTAGCTCCCCGCCCCTGGGGAGGAGCCAGCAGCTCTGGGTCCAGCCTGTTCTCTTCTCAGCCAGAGAAGAGGCTCCACGTTGGGCGGGGATGGGGCCTGAAACTGTCTGCGTCTGAGCTGGGGAGCGGAAGCCACTTGTCCCTCTCCCTCCCCAGGACTTCTGTGACTCCTGGGCCACAGAGGTCCAATCAGGCTAAGGGCCTGGGGATACCCCCTGCCTGGCCCCCTTGCCCAAACTGGCAGGGGGGCCAGGCTGGGCAGCAGCCCCTTTTTCACCTCAGCTATGGATCTCTTGCCCCCCAAGCCCAAGTACAATCCACTCCGGAATGAGTCTCTGTCATCGCTGGAGGAAGGGGCTTCTGGGTCCACGCCCCCGGAGGAGCTGCCTTCCCCATCAGCTTCATCCCTGGGGCCCATCCTGCCTTCTCTGCCTGGGGACGATAGTCCCACTACCCTGTGCTCCTTCTTCCCCCGGATGAGCAACCTGAGGCTGGCCAACCCAGCTGGGGGGCGCCCAGGGTCTAAGGGGGAGCCAGGAAGGGCAGCCGATGATGGGGAGGGGATCGTAGGGGCAGCCATACCAGACTCAGGCCCCCTACCCCTCCTCCAGGACATGAACAAGCTGAGTGGAGGCGGCGGGCGCAGGACTCGGGTGGAAGGGGGCCAGCTGGGGGGCGAGGAGTGGACCCGCCACGGGAGCTTTGTCAATAAGCCCACGCGGGGCTGGCTGCATCCCAACGACAAAGTCATGGGACCTGGGGTTTCCTACTTGGTTCGGGTGAGTGAACATCCTCCTTTCCATTCCCCCCCAGACCCCCTCCAGTTCTAATGCTCACTCCAGCTTGGCTGGAATCTTTTTTCCTGCTGTTCCCCAACAACCCCGTTTCAGTGTCCTATTTCCTAAACCTTTCTCATCCCTTCCCCGATTCTGTAGCCCCTTCCCTTCTAGCTCTGCCTGGGCCCCCTTCCTTCTTTTGACTCCCCCACCCCCACCCTGCCATGCTTAGCACAATGCCCAGCATGGCAGAAGCTCTTAAGTGTTGGAATGAGTGACTTCTTGATCCTTTCCTCCATTCTCCTCCCGCTTTCTGGAGTTGTCCCTCCATCCCAGCCAATGCCTGTCGGTCCCCTCCAAACTCTCTCCCCAGTGCATGAGGTCCTTCTAGCCTGCCTTTTCTTTTTCTCCTCATTCCCTGTTGTCTTTCACTTTGGTTGTGGGATGTAGCCATGGGAAGTGGGCAGAACTTCTTCCTCTTTACTTCCCTTAGGGACCATATGGGCAAAGTCCTAGGGCCCTTTGTGAAGGGGCTGGGGTGGGGGAGCCGCTGACCTGCTGTCCTCTTCTCCCTCCCCTTAGTACATGGGCTGTGTGGAGGTCCTTCAGTCAATGCGTGCCCTGGACTTCAACACCCGGACTCAGGTCACCAGGTTAGTGGGGAGGGAGTGGATTGTGGGAGTCCTGGGATTAGTGAGGCCATGGGAAACAGAGGAGGTGAGTGGGTCACTTGGGTGCTGCTGCTGGGGGCTGATCTTTGGGTAGTAAAGGGGATTGAGAGAAAGCTGGGGTAGTGATTCCGCCTCTTACTGAAAGGAGGCCCCTCTGGCCCGGATCCTCCTTACCTATCCAGCCTTGGGAGTTGTGGGGAAGGTGGCAGAAGCAGCTGGCAGGTGGAGCTGGAGTAGAAAATGGGGGTAGATGGAAGGTTGCTGCTGCCTTTGGGAAGGGAATGGGACATTTGGTAGCTGGAAGGGGGTGGGGCTATACCCATTGAGGCCCTAACCCAATCAGCCAGGAAGTGGCCTCTCAGTGTCATCAAATATTAAAGGCCCTTAATTCAATCCACCATGACAAAGAGCCTGGAGTGCCCTGGGAGTCTGGCCTGGCTTTTCCCTCCCCCAGCCCTGTGGCAGCCCCAGTTGAGTGGGAGGCAGGCAGGCAGGCGCTGGGTCTGAGTACCCCTCTTTCCCCAGGGAGGCCATCAGTCTGGTGTGTGAGGCTGTGCCGGGTGCTAAGGGGGCGACAAGGAGGAGAAAGGTACTTGGGGTCCTTGGGGATAGGGATGCTGCTGGGAAATGTGGAGGGGCAGTGGGGAGGCAAGTGTGGGGCATGTGGGGAGAGGGCCAGGAGGCAAAAGTGTCGTTTGCCTGTGCTGGGAACCCTCACCTTCTGAGACCCTGGGCCCTACCTTAGCCCTGTAGCCGCCCGCTCAGCTCTATCCTGGGGAGGAGTAATCTGAAATTTGCTGGAATGCCAATCACTCTCACCGTCTCCACCAGCAGCCTCAACCTCATGGCCGCAGACTGCAAACAGGTTGGTGGAGGTGGGCAGGTGGACCAGAAACACTGATGGGGGTGCTAAGGGGAGATCTAGTTAGGAGGCCAAAAACTAGGAAGAGAGCTTGAGAGCAGGAGACCAGTAGAGAAGGAGGAAATGAGGATATGGGATAAGGAACCCAGAGAATGAGACTGGGGCACCAGGGTTCTGGGCGCTGAGGCTGCCTGACACATGGCATTCCCTTCCTTCTTCATCCCCTGCCCTAATTCTCAGATCATCGCCAACCACCACATGCAATCTATCTCATTTGCATCCGGCGGGGATCCGGTGAGTTGGGGAACAGAGCAAAGGTGGTGGGAGAAGAGCAAGGGGCTAGGGATTGGGAAGACATTGATTAGAGAAGTGGGGGTGCTAGGATTGTGGGGATATCTGAAAAGGACTGGGTTTTAGGGGTTAGGAGTAAAGTAGAACTGTAAAATTTTTTGACATTCCTCCCCAGGACACAGCCGAGTATGTCGCCTACGTTGCCAAAGACCCTGTGAATCAGAGAGGTGAGGCATGGTGGGGAGCACTGGGTGGGTCTGGCTGTTTGAGGAGGTGAGCAGGACCTGGGGTCATCTGTACCCACTCTAAGTAGATCTAAGTGGGGGTTCCTGTGGAGGAAGATGAGGGCCCCTGTCTGTGCCTCCTCCCAGTGGGCTCAGCTCACTGACAGCCTCTGTCGTGCCCTCAGCCTGCCACATTCTGGAGTGTCCCGAAGGGCTTGCCCAGGATGTCATCAGCACCATTGGCCAGGCCTTCGAGTTGCGCTTCAAACAATACCTCAGGAACCCACCCAAACTGGTCACCCCTCATGACAGGTGAGCAGGTGGGGAGAGTGTGGAGCAGCTTTTGGATTAGGATTAGGAAAGGAGGGCTGCTCTTCCTACACTTTAGCTGAGGTTCAGGGAGGGAATAACCTGTGTGCCTCTGCTTCCCACTTCCTGCTATTCTTCTGTTTCCTGTGGCTCAGGAGGAAAGACTTTTGAGGCCCTGCTTGCCGCAGGGCCAGCTTTTCTTGTTTGCTCATGGTGGAGCTGTAGTCCGGGGCCTCCAAGTTACATCTCTCTCTGGCTAGGTGGGATTTTCTACTCCCATCCCTCTTTCTTGCTCATTTCTCTGCTTGGCATTCTGTGTTTTCCTGCCATCAAGAATTTGGGTTTGGGAGGGTATCTCTTTACCCTGAGATTACAACCTTTCCCACCTCAGGCCTTGAGGGATAAGCAGTGGAGCCAGTAGGGGTTGAATATTTAGGAGAGGTTAAAATATTCTGGAGCTGGAATGCCTCTCCCGGCCCCCCACCCCCCTACATGGTGCTTCCCTTCCTTGTTGGGAGATAGCACAGAGATCAAGAGCAAGAGCATTACTTATTTGAGGCAGAGTCTTGCTCTGTAGCCCAGGCTGGAGTTCAGTGGTGCAATCACAGCTCGCTGTAGCCTCCATATCCTGGGCTTGAGTAATCCTCCCACTTTAGCCTCCTGAGTAGCTGGGACTACAGGTGCATGCCACCACACCTGGCTGAGTAGTAGTATTTTTATTCTGGTAGAGATAAGGTCTCGCTATGTTGCCCTGGCTGGTCTTGAACTCCTAGACTCAAACAACCCTCCCTCTTTGGCCTCTGAAAGTGTTGGGATTATAGGCATGAGCCATTGCACCTGGCCAAGGGGATGAGCTTTAAAGTCAAACCTGAATTTAAATCTGAGCTCGGCCGCCTTTTAGTTGTGAGACCTTGGGCAAATCTTTTCACTTCTGACCCTCATTTTCCTTATCTGTAAAACTGGGTAAGGAAACAATACCTACCTTACAGGGTTGCCAGGAGAATGAAATGATTATGTATATAAAACACTCAGCCTCAGGCTTAATCCATAGTAAATACCCAATAGATGGCTGCTGTTCTATTCCATCCTCCCCTCCTCCTGCCCACCACACATTTACAGCCACAGCTTCACTGTCCTGTCCCTCAGGATGGCTGGCTTTGATGGCTCAGCATGGGATGAAGAGGAGGAAGAGCCACCTGACCATCAGTACTATAATGACTTCCCGGGGAAGGAACCCCCCTTGGGGGGGGTGGTAGACATGAGGCTTCGGGAAGGAGCCACTCCAGGGGCTGCTCGACCCACCGTACCCACTGCCCAGACCCCTAGCCACTTGGGAGCTACACTGGTAAGTTGCTTGGATGGAGGCGGGCTGGGCCTAGGGTGGGAGTGGTTGGTTAGGGCTTCTGGTCTCACCTTATTTTTATCCCTGCAGCCTGTAGGACAGCCTGTTGGGGGAGATCCAGAAGTCCGCAAACAGATGCCACCTCCACCACCCTGTCCAGGTATGAAGGGAGCCGAGATGGGCAGAGCTGGGGAGTGTTGGAGGCAGGGCTGGGATCACTGTGGAGCCTCCCTTTCCTCAGCAGGCAGAGAGCTCTTTGATGATCCCTCCTATGTCAACGTCCAGAACCTAGACAAGGCCCGGCAAGCAGTGGGTGGTGCTGGGCCCCCCAATCCTGCTGTCAATGGCAGTGCACCCCGGGACCTGTTTGACATGAGTGAGTGCTCGTCTTTCTCCTCTCTGCATCCCCACCTTTCTACTTGGTTCTGGCCCTTCTCCTGCCTATCTGGTCTCTCCTTCCTGACTTCCCTTCCCTGAAGTCTGGGTCTTGGGTGTGTGTTGTGCCGCTAACTTCCCCTCACCCTCCCTCTATACTTCCAGAGCCCTTTGAAGATGCTCTTCGGGTGCCTCCACCTCCCCAGTCGGTGTCCATGGCTGAGCAGCTCCGAGGAGAGCCCTGGTTCCATGGGAAGCTGAGCCGGCGGGAGGCTGAGGCACTGCTGCAGCTCAACGGGGACTTCCTGGTGCGGGAGAGCACGACCACACCTGGCCAGTATGTGCTCACTGGCTTGCAGAGTGGGCAGCCCAAGCATTTGCTACTCGTGGACCCTGAGGGTGTGGTGAGTGTGGCAGAGGTGTGGGTGAGGGGTGGCAGAAAGGAAGGTACAGTACCCTACAGTGTATCCGTGTTCCTTCCCTCATTGCTTTGTAGACATTCCCACTGGGCAGCTCTCTGTGGGCCTCTCTTGCTCTTTAAAGTGTCTGGCATCTTCCTCCAGAGGCTCATCCCTTAGCCTGAACTGTGTTCTTTATAGTCCTGGCACAGGGCCAGGCGTGGTGACTCTCACCTGTAATCCCAGGACTTTGGGAGGCCGAGACGGGTGAATCACCTGAGGTCAGGAGTTCGAGACCAGCCTGAAAAATATGGTGAAACCCCGTCTGTACTAAAAATAGAAAAATTAGCTGGGTGTGGTGGCAGGCACCTGTAGTCCCAGCTACTCAGGAGGCTGAGGCAGGAGAATTGCTTGAATTTGGGATGCAGAGGTTGCAATGAGCTGAGATCACACCACTGCACTCCAGCCTGGGTGACAGAGTGAGACTCTGTCTAAAAAAACAAAACAAAACAAATACAGTCCTGGCCCGTCCTCAAATCCCCAAGCCTTAAGCTTATCAGAGCTAGAAGGCAGTCATCTCATCTGTGCCCCTTTTGACAAATAAGGAAACCACTCTGAAGAGGTTGTGATGCCCAACGTCAGATGGTTAGAGGCTAGACACTGCAAGTTTCCTTTTGTAAGAAGATCCAAGGGCTTCTCCAGCTCCCCAGCCTCAGGACTCAGACCACTGTGCTTTCTCTTATCTGTACTGCCTCAGTGTTCTTCAAAACTTTCCTTGTTTAGCCAGGTGTGGTGGTTCATGCCTGTAATCCCAACATTTTTCAAAGCTGAGGTGGGAGAATTGCTTGAGGCCAGGAGTTCGAGACCAGCCTGGGCAACATAGTGAGACCTTCCTGGGCAACATAGCGAGATCTTGTCTCTAGAAAAACAAAAAAACAAAAAATTAGTCAGGAATGGTGACACATGCCTATAGTCCTACCTACCCAGGAGGCTGAGGCCTGAGGATCGCTTGAGCCCAGGAGTTTGAGGTTACAGTGAGCCATGATTGTGCCACTGTACTCTAGCCTGGGTGACAGAGACCCTGTCTAGAAACAAAAAAACTTTTGTCTGTTTTCTACAGCAATCTCAGCTTCCTTTCCTCTTTTTCTTTTTTTTTTTGAGATAGGGTTTTTCTTTGTCACCCAAGCTGCGGTGTGGTGGCACACCTGGCTAATTTTTGTATTTTTTTTTTTTTTTTGGTAGAGATGGGGTTTCGCCATGTTGCCCAAACTGTTCTTGAACTCCTGGGCTCAAGTGATCCGCCTCCCTCGGCCTCCCAGAGTGCTGGGATTACAGGCACGAGCCACCATGCCCAGCCTCCACATCTTTTTTTGCACTGTGTATACTCTTCTGAGACATGCCAACTTCCTCCAGGTCAAGAAAGGGGTATATAGCTCTCAGCTTCACTCTTTCAGGGCTGATGTCGCCTTTGCCTTTTCTCACTTCACTGACCTATTCCTACAACTGTCTCTAGAGAATCCTCAATGATCAGGACTGACAGGCCACACTCTCCCCCATCATTTTTTTCTCCTTCTTCAAGCCTCTTGTCTGTTTCACCCTCTTCCACCTTGGAGGCTGAGGTCTTATTTGACTCTTCACCTGAATTGACCTTCTTCCTTCCCACCCTCCCAGGTTCGGACTAAGGATCACCGCTTTGAGAGTGTCAGTCACCTTATCAGCTACCACATGGACAATCACTTGCCCATCATCTCTGCGGGCAGCGAACTGTGTCTACAGCAACCTGTGGAGCGGAAACTGTGATCTGCCCTAGCGCTCTCTTCCAGAAGATGCCCTCCAGTCCTTTCCACCCTATTCCCTAACTCTCGGGACCTCGTTTGGGAGTGTTCTGTGGGCTTGGCCTTGTGTCAGAGCTGGGAGTAGCGTGGACTCTGGGTTTCATATCCAGCTGAGTGAGAGGGTTTGAAGAAGCCTGGGTGAGAATCCTGCCTCTCCCCAAACATTAATCACCAAAGTATTAATGTACAGAGTGGCCCCTCACCTGGGCCTTTCCTGTGCCAACCTGATGCCCCTTCCCCAAGAAGGTGAGTGCTTGTCATGGAAAATGTCCTGTGGTGACAGGCCCAGTGGAAGAGTCACCCTTCTGGGCAAGGGGGAACAAATCACACCTCTGGGCTTCAGGGTATCCCAGACCCCTCTCAACCCCCCTTCCATGTTTAAACTTTGTGCCTTTGACCATCTCTTAGGTCTGATGATATTTTATGCAAAGAGTTCTTGGACCCCTGAATTCAATGACAGGGATGCCAACACCTTCTTGGCTTCTGGGACCTGTGTTCTTGCTGAGCACCCTTTCCGGTTTGGGTTAACAGAGGCAGGAGTGGCAGCTGTCCCCTCTCCCTGGGGATATGCAACCCTTAGAGATTGCCCCAGAGCCCCCCTCCCGGCCAGGGGGGAGATGGACCCCTCCCTTGCTCAGTGCCTCCTGGCCGGGGCCCCTCACCCCAAGGGGTCTGTATATACATTTCATAAAGGCCCACCCTCCCATTTTGCATGCCTATGTACTCTACAGCCAAAGCGTAGCCCTTCCTCCTGGAGCCTCTGCCCTGCCTCCCTTTCTGGGAGGGTGGGGTGGGGGTGACTGAATTTGGGCCTCTTGTACAGTTAACTCTCCCAGATGGATTTTGTGGAGGTGGGAAAAGGGGCATTGAGACTCTAAAGCAGTAGACAATCCCCAAATACCATCTGTAGAGTTGGAACTGCATTCTTTTAAAGTTTTATATGCATATATTTTAGGGCTGTAGACTTACTTTCCTATTTTGTTTTCCATGGCTTATTCTTGAGCACAAAATGATAATCAATTATTACATTTATACATCACCTTTTTGACTTTTCCAAGCCCTTTTACAGCTCTTGGCATTTTCCTCGCCTAGGCCTGTGAGGTAACTGGGATCGCACCTTTTATACCAGAGACCTGAGTCAGATGAAATTTATTTCCATCTAGGACTAGAAAAACGTGGGTCTCTTACCGCGAGACTGAGAGGCAGAAGTCAGCCTGAATGCCTGTCAGTTTCATGGAGGGGAAACGCAAAACCTGCAGTTCCTGAGTACCTTTTACAGGCCCGACCCAGCCTAGGCCCGGGGTGGCCACACCACAGCAAGCCGGCCCCCCTCTTTTGGCCTTGTGGATAAGGGAGAGTTGACCGTTTTCATCCTGGCCTCCTTTTGCTGTTGTTTGGATGTTTCCACGGGTCTCACTTATACCAAAGGGAAAACTCTTCATTAAAATCCGTATTTCTTCTACCTCTGCCTCTTAACCCTTCTGGGAAGCCTATTGTGTACACCGCGGGCCCTCAGCGGCAGAGGGGGGAGGTGGGAGGTCGCGGCCGCCGAGGGAAGCTGGGGGTCTGCAGAGTTTGGGGGCGGCAGAGTGGGGCGTTTCGCGCCACCGTCCCCATGGGGATGTCGTGTCCGCATAGGGGGCTGGCTCCGGGTGGGTCTAGGCGGAAGCCGGGCCTCCCCGGCGCCCCAACGCCGGCCCCCGGCTACCTGGGCCTCCCGGGTGCGCCCTCGGCTCGCGCGCGCCCCTCCGCGGCGGCTTCACCGCTCGGGATGGTACGGTCCGGCAGCCGGGCCGCGCGCCGCCGCCCCTAGGTGAGCTGGTGTGGGCCGCCGCTAGCGGAGACGACCCTTTCCACTCGCGTGGTGCCGTGGTAAGCCTCGCCCCTCGCCTGTTTTCAGGCGTGGCGTTTCGTCCGGTCCTTGCTCCCCCTCCCCGCCGCGCTCAGTGGTGGTGGCCGCGCCGAGTTCCGGTTCCGGTTGCTGCCGCCGCTGGCGGGCGGCGAGTCTGGAGAGAGCGCGCAGTTCGCGCCGCGGCTCGGCGCTTCCCTGTCGTCGCAATTTGTGGTTGCTGCAGCTCGGGGGCCTGTGCTGCCCCTGACTCCCCTTCTGGGCGATGGTGCAGCCCGAGGGCGCCTCCATCCCCCGCCGCTGCCGCTAACCCCGGTCCCCCACTCCATGGCCGCCTCGGCGCCGCCCCCACCGGACAAGCTGGAGGGAGGTGGCGGCCCCGCACCGCCCCCTGCGCCGCCCAGCACCGGGAGGAAGCAGGGCAAGGCCGGTGAGCGCGCTGCGAGGGGCGGGGGCTGAAGAGGCCCAGGACTTGGGAACCTCAGAGGGGAGGGATGGTGGGCGGGGGGTGTTTCACAGGCTAAAGGTTTGAAGGGAGGCTCAGGTGAAAAGGATGGGTGGGTGTAATCCTCCAGGGGTTGGGGGCAGGTGTCACACATTGAGGACTCTAGGGTTTGGTGCCACATGGAATTCAGTAGTCACTTGGAGCTTGAGGATATCGAAAGATGGGATATCTCTCATTTAAAGGAAGACATAGCTGAGAGTATGATCATCTTCACAATCTATTTTTCATATTGCACCCTTTGTTAGCATTTGTCGAATAAATAAGCAAGTATGTATTGACGTTAAAGGAGTTCCTCAGAGCATGGCTGAGAGAAAAGAGGTTGGGGAAACCTCAGGGAAACTTGTCTGCGTCTTCCTTTTGCCGCTCTTCCAGGTCTGCAAATGAAGAGTCCAGAAAAGAAGCGAAGGAAGTCAAGTACTCAGGTGAATGGTGGTTGGTGGTGGGGGTGGTTCCCAGCAGCCCCTTGGCGGCACACTGTCTACTCTGCCATTCCAGTATCTGTATCTTGTATCAGCTGCAGGGAGGAGAGAGAAAACTGTCTTTCTTGCTTTGTGTTTAGGGGAAAGTATGCTCTCCTAAGAGATGATTCGACCAAAGTTCTTACCACGCAGGGTTCCCATCTCCATGTTTCCTGTCCTGGTTTCCTCATGATGGTAACCTAACACCTACCACTTACTGAGCCTTTTTTTTAGTGCCAGGGATTGTGGTAACATGCTTTAACAGTTTGGGGAGATAGGCATTATCCCTATTTTACAGATGAGAAATCTGGGGGTTAAAAGTGTTAAATACGTGCTCCACAGTCTTGAGGTTGTTTTTCAGGGTCAGAGCTGAGATTCCATCCTAGTTCTGCCTGTTTTTAAAACATAGTTACTGCACTATGCTGGTTCCACTCTCCACCCTCTTTTTCTTGTCTTTTTTTTTTTTTTTTTTTTTTTTTTTTGTAGTAACAGAAACTTGCTGTGTTACTATTCAGACTCATGGGCTCAAGGGATTCTCCTGCCTCGGCTTCCCAAAGTGTTAGCATTACAGGTGTGAGCCACTGTGCCCGGCCTGTGGTCCATATATTTTTTTTTTGAGACGGAGTCTTGCTCTGTTGCCCAGGCTGGAGTGCAGTGGCGCGATCTCTGCTCACTGCAAGCTCCACCTCCTGGGTTCACGCCATTCTCCTGCCTCAGCCTCCCGAGTAGCTGGGACTACAGGCGCCCACCACCACGCCCGGCTAATTTTTTTGTATTTTTAGTAGAGACGGGGTTTCACCGTGTTAGCCAGGATGGTCTCGATCTCCTGACCTCGTGATCTGCCCGCCTCGGCCTCCCAAAATGCTGGGATTATAGGCGTGAGCCACCGCACCCGGCCTGTGGTCCATATTGATTTTAGACCTGAGCTGCCCAGTATCAGCCTCCAAAATGTGTATTGTGTTGGTAGTGCTCTCTTGGTTTAGCTCTGTGTTTCCCTCCATGACCCTCTTTCCCTCAACTGTTTCTCACTAGGGCCCTGCATACTCACATCTGACGGAGTTTGCACCACCCCCAACTCCCATGGTGGATCACCTGGTTGCATCCAACCCTTTTGAAGATGACTTCGGAGCCCCCAAAGTGGGGGGTGCAGCCCCTCCATTCCTTGGCAGTCCTGTGCCCTTTGGAGGCTTCCGCGTGCAGGGGGGCATGGCGGGCCAGGTACCCCCAGGCTACAGCACTGGAGGTGGAGGGGGGCCCCAGCCACTTCGTCGACAGCCACCCCACTTCCCTCCCAATCCTATGGGCCCTGCTTTCAACATGCCCCCCCAGGGTCCTGGCTACCCACCTCCAGGCAACATGAACTTTCCCAGCCAACCCTTCAACCAGCCTCTGGGTCAAAACTTTAGTCCTCCCAGCGGGCAGATGATGCCGGGCCCAGTGGGGGGATTTGGTCCCATGATCTCACCCACCATGGGACAGCCTCCCAGAGCAGAGCTGGGCCCACCTTCTCTGTCCCAACGATTTGCTCAGCCAGGGGCTCCTTTTGGCCCTTCTCCTCTCCAGAGACCTGGTCAGGGGCTCCCCAGCCTGCCGCCTAACACAAGTCCCTTTCCCGGTCCGGACCCTGGCTTTCCCGGCCCTGGTGGTGAGGATGGGGGGAAGCCCTTGAATCCACCTGCTCCTACTGCTTTTCCCCAGGAGCCCCACTCAGGCTCCCCGGCTGCTGCTGTTAATGGGAACCAGCCCAGTTTCCCCCCGAACAGCAGTGGGCGGGGTGGGGGCACTCCAGATGCCAACAGCTTGGCACCCCCTGGCAAGGCAGGTGGGGGCTCTGGGCCCCAGCCTCCCCCAGGCTTGGTGTACCCATGTGGTGCCTGTCGGAGTGAGGTGAACGATGACCAGGATGCCATTCTGTGTGAGGCCTCCTGCCAGAAATGGTTCCACCGTGAGTGCACAGGCATGACTGAGAGCGCCTATGGGCTGCTGACCACTGAAGCTTCTGCTGTCTGGGCCTGCGATCTCTGCCTCAAGACCAAGGAGATCCAGTCTGTCTACATCCGTGAGGGCATGGGGCAGCTGGTGGCTGCTAACGATGGGTGACGCTGGTGAAGTGGCCCAGGGAAGTGCACATGTCTCTCCCTGCTCTTCCAGGGTGATTTTTTTGATGTCGGGCTCTTGGTCCTTGTTTCCACTGGCTTTCCATCCCCATGGGGCAGAAACAGTGGCTCCTGGGAGCAGAAAAGGAATTGAGGTGGGCAGGCAGAAGATCCTGGATTGCTCACTTTTTTGGGAAACTTACATGTTGAGATCTACAGAGATCCAGGAAACCAAAGCCCTGCTGAGCAGAGCCATTTTGTGGCTATTTCTGGAGGCCCAGGAGTGTGGCTGCAAGAGAAAAGGGGCTGGAGGAAGATCCGGAGGGCAGGGGTGTTCCCTCTGCTGATGATGGATGCCCCTAACACCTGTGCCTAACACCCCTACCGAACCCCACAGCTCCAGCCTTAGTTTTTGGAGTCAAGTGTTAAAGATTTCTGGCCAGAGGAATTGGGGTCTTGCCATCCCTGCAATAGCCCTTTTATGGGCTCTGGGAGACAGCTTTAGGGAATAAATGGGGATTTTCCCCTTTTTCTACCCACTCCTTTGCTTCCTCCAAGACTTACCCAACTCCTTCCCCCTCAGAGAACCAAATAGCCTGAGGAAGCAGGAGAGTTCCTGGTTATGGCAGTTTCTTGGTGATTTGGGGCTTCAAGACAGTAGGTGAGAGATGCTGTCAGGACATATCTTCCTCATACCAAAGTCTCTGATCCTTTCTCAGCCTCTCTCGTGCTTTTCTCCTAATGACCATATTTTTGCCAAAAATTGGGATATGTTATCTGGCAGACCAGAATATTTGAAGTTTGGGCTGTCCTGAAAGTCTGGACTTTGGTGGTACCCTCTTCCCCCAGCCCATCTGTTGCACATTATACTCTGTGTGTTCTTCAACTTTCGGCGCCCTTATTCCCCTGCCTTCCTGGCTTGATTGAAGGAAAGCTTGAAAAGGCGCAGAGCCCTATACCTCATTTCCTCCCTGATAAAAGGATCCAAGTGAGGCCCTGTCACAGCCTGTGGGTAGGGGATGCGGCGGGATCCTCATTGCCATGGTACTCAAAGGTAGAAGAGCCTGGAGTTTGTTGCTTCTCTTTGCTATTCTTTCATATCTTCTTGGGCCTGGTGATTAATTAGCAATTCTCATTCCTCTCAGCCAAAGGCCTGCACTGGGCTTTATTTGTCTTTTTTTAGTTTTTAAGCACTGCCTGCCAGAGATGGGCCTGGGGCCTGATGAGGACCTTAGCGCTGCTCGTTTCCTTTTTTGTTCATGCACACGTTCCTCCGTGGGGTGGGGAAGGCAGGCATGGGGTGTGGCCCTCCTCGGAGAAGTTAGGGGTCCCCCAGCTCGAGGTATAGTGGCAAAGACCTAGTGGTCCCCTGCCCCCACTTCGGTCAGTTCCTGGCATGAGGAGAGAAGACCCTGCTCTGGTGGAGCTGACAACCTTTGAGGCTGGGAGGAGGGCAGCCTCTGGGCATCATTCCCAGTGTCCCCCACACTAAAACGGCATAGATGGCAACCCCCACCCCCACCCTCTGCTCAACTCCTGTGTTTGTGGTTCTGTTTGCCCCATTTATCTGTTGCTATTTTTATGTTGTCTTCCCTCGCGCCGCATTTTGTAAAATGGCCCCTGGGGGAGTGTCTTTGCTGGATCTGCTCCCTCTCGCCCTCTCACTCCACTACTTTTTGGAAGAAAGTGATGGCAGAATGCGGTGATGGTGGGGGGGTCTTTTGTACTGTTGGATTAATAAAATGACTTTAAAATCCCAGACAAGGACTCCTTGCTGTTTCTGTGTGAGAAGGCTGAAAATGAGCCACTGTCACTGCTGGGTAGGGTGCTTAGGAGTTGAGGATATGTATACTCCCCAGGGTCCCTGGGAGTGGGAATGGCAGATTTGGCCCCTGAGCTGACCCTGGTATAAGCTGCTGAGCCAAGGGAGGCCTGTGTTTCCCTGCCCATCCCCCTGTGTCTCCACTGTGAGAAACTGAGTTTCCTTTCTGAGCATATTCCTGGGCCAGGCCTGGAGCCAGGCGGATTTGGCACCAAAGCCTCTGGAAGACAAGTGCTTGAGCTCTTCTGGGTTTAGCACCCCACCCACCTCCCAGTTGTTTGGGTTAGGGAGCAAGTGTCGCTCTAAGGGTGAGGGGAGGGGCTGCTTCTGTTCTAGCAAATTTCATTTTGGGATGTTTTTCAGATCGTTCCCGTCCCCCAACTGTTTTTTAAAGTAGCAATGGCATCTTTTAAGCAGTCTGTTTTGGAGCACATTGGGGAGAATGGCAGGAGGGCTATTTCCACACCCTGGATTTGCGACCTGTCCCTCTCCCTTCCCCCATCTCACAGCTGTCTCTGTCTATCCTGGGGCCAACCTGGCCCCTTCGTCATCTCAGAAGACGGCACCCTCTGCCTTTCTCTCAGTCTGGCGGGGGGGTTCCCCCTAGAAACTGTTTAGACACTGGGAAACAAGGGCAGGAAACTCAGGATTCAGTTAGCTGGGACCCCGGTCGCCCACCAGGGGGTAAGCCCAGGTTTAGGGCCGTGTCGCTAGACCTCCCTTCCCCTCCCCTGGCTCTGAATTCCTGCTCTTATTGGCCAAAAGTTTCCGCCCCCTTGGGGAAGTTGACTTTTCATTGGTCAGTTTCTGGTCACATGATTCTCTTCTCGGGCTACAAACAAAGGGAAGCCAGCAACAAGTTAAGCTGAAGACGGAAGCAAGAGCTGATTCAGGTAATGCCTTAGCTGGGAAGGGGTCCACAGATTCCCTTTGAAGAGGGTGGGATAAGGAAAAGGGAAGGCGGAACTAATCTAGAAGGAATGAGCTGCTTTTCATTTCTGGGCTGGGGGAGGAAGGCCAGGTGCCGACACTAACAAAACAGGAACTTGCTCTGGGTACCCCAGGCAAGTGGCCCTAGATCCTTTGCTTTAGCGGTTTGGAGGAGCAACTGTTAGAGGAGTTTAAATTAACTAGAGGCGAAACTTCCTGGCTTTATACCGAGTGGGAGAGCTCCCCCTTTAGCTGTTTTTTAGAAATAGCAGAAGTCTCTGTCATAATCCTTACAGGAGGTGTTTGTTGAATCCTGCCTGAATGAAAAGAAGGGGGTGGAGGGAGGGAGTGGAGGTGGGTTTTCTTCCAGAAGGTCGATGAAAAGAAAAAGATCTGGAAACACAGCAGGGAAGGGTGGAGATTAGACAGCAGAAGGAACTTCCTAATAAGGCAGTGAGATGCTGGCTTGGGAGAAGAGGTATTTTTTTGAACCCTGGGTTAACCTAACCAAGAAAGAGGTATCAGGGTTTGGGACCCAGAGTATAGGAGTTTCAGAGTGTCTCCTATTTGGGTCTCATAAGTATTTATTTTGTTGACCCAAATACCTTTGTTGGTTTCCATGGAGACAGTGGGTCTGACATCACTGTGGTTGCCATGGTGCCGGGTTCTAGAGGACCTGAGCAGGCTGTACACACAGCTAGGGATAAACAGGGACTTCAGCCCAAGCTGCTGCCACTTCCTTCCTGCCACCACCTGTTAACAGTCAGCAACTGGGGATGGGGAGATAATAACAACGGCGGGGGTGGAGCCACAAGCGGAAGGCTGAACAGCCATGGCTCTATGGATGCTTACAGATGCATGCCAGGGTGTCCTGTTGGATTTGGTACAGGGAGGTCATTGCAGCCATTCTCCTGTCTCCGTGTGGAATGAGTGCATGTGTCTGGGAGGATGGGCACTGGGAAAGACCTATCCAGGACTTGGATCTTGACTGGCAGGAGCCACAGGAGGTTACTTAGGGCACCACGCAGGACATGAAAACAGCTCAAACAGAAGGGGATAATGTGGTTGGTTTCAAAGGTAGAACTGCCATACTCTCCCAGCCTCACTTCCCTTTTCCTGAGTTTCCTTATAAAGTGCTCGGGAAGCAGTCATTTATCCTCTTCTGAAGGATCACAATCCAGTACTCTTGAGAGGTCAGCTCATCTATCCTTCCACCTTTATGCCTGGTCCCAACAGGAGCTGCCTGAGGGAATTGTCTTAGCCTTGGATGAAGGGGCAGATCCCTCTCTGCTTACCCTGCTTTGCGTCAGTCAGATTTTGGAAACTGGAGTGATTCCCTCCCCTATCCCTCTCAAGTCAGAGCAGATTAACCGGGTGCAGGACCATAGCCCTGATTTTTGTCTATTTTTTGCAAGCTATAAAGTGATGTATATATACATGATAGTTGCCATAAATCCGTTTTCTCAGTCACCTTCAAGTTCCCTAAGACCAAACTCTGGCGATTACTAAGAAGGTAAACAGAATTTAGGATGGAGACTGAGAGTGATGAGGAGACTTATAAAAGGTGCATCCAGATGGATCTAAGCTATGCCAGTGGTTCTCAACCCTGGCTGTGCATGAGAATCATTTGAGTGGTTTTCAAAAAGACCGACGCCCGGGCCTACCCCCCAACTCAATTGAATCAAAATCTTAGGTGATTCCAATGTGCAGCTAAGATTGAGAACCACTGAACTAGACTGTACCAAGAACTTATGCTGGGCAAGTGGTGGGACACTTAGGGCTGAAGGAGGCCATTGAGTCTTCCCTTCCAGTTCCTGGGGGAGAAGGTAGTGATTGTGTAGGTACCTGGTGTTGTGAAGGGAGGGCTGTGTTGTTTCCCTGCTCTTCTTATTAACAAGTCTTCTTATTGGCAAGTCGAGTCTGTCAACCTTGCTGGGCTTCATCTTCCCTGACTAAAATGTCAGGGGGCTAGACTGGAATTCCCCAGAGCCTTTCCAGCCTATGCTACTTTGACCTTTCAAGGTCAGTTCAGTTTTCCAAGGCCCTTTTGCTCCCTGTAAGAGGCTGGCTTCTCTGTGGCTGTTGGCAGATTCTGATTTGCAAGGCAAATACTGCTTAGAAGAGCTGGGGTGTCAGGGAGAGAAGGACTGGAACCAGGCTTGGTTCTGGAGGCTGCTGCCCAGCACTTGAACCTTGGAACCCAGCCAAGGCTGCTTTCTGCATCCTGCCCCTCCTGAAGCTAGCTCCCATCCTTAAGAGAGCTTTCTTCTGCAGGTGGCAGCCACAGCAGCCTCAGGGACCTCAGCGACCATGGCCTCCTGCCCAGACTCTGATAATAGCTGGGTGCTTGCTGGCTCTGAGGTAGGAAGAGCAGGCCTGGGAACCATGGGGCCGGGGTTGGGGGGTGTTTCTGCAGTGCTGGGCTTCTTTCTTGGTGGGTCCTTTTCCTTAGTCCTGATGGTCACCTACATCGCTTCCTGCCGGCTGTTAGAGGAACTCCAGTAGCAGGAAGTAGATTGGGCCCCAGGGATCAGGTGTTGGCACTTGGACCATGCCATGAAGGAAGGGACCAGTTGGGTAAGCTGAGACAAGTAGGGAGGGATTTCGAATGGAGAGACCAATGTGAACAAAGGTCCCGAGGCGATAGTGGGGAACGCCATGCTGGGGGAGACTGTGGGACACCCATGGGTGATATGGAGACATAGGTTGGAGCCAGTGTTGGAGTGAGGTTGGGGGCAGAGCCTGGGAACCCCTGGAAGAGACCTGAAGGGCCTGGCTGAGGCCTTCAGGCCTCATCCTGATGGGAAATCAGTGTGGGGCTTTGGGTTAGAGGGATCAGGACAATCATTGTCTCAGGCAGAGGGTGAAGCCACTGTGCAGGCTGGGTGGGAACAGGGAGAGAGTGTTTTGAAGACCCCTTACAGCAGTGCAGGTAGCAGCTGGCGGGGCAGAAGCCCACTGAGGAGGGAGAAGGGGGTTGGCAGGATGGGGAACTGAGTGGCTAGAGAAGGGATGGCAAAAATTTGTCAAAGGCATCTCTGAGAGTTCCAAGACCTAGCGACTTTGTATATTAGAGCCACCAGGAGGGGAGGAGGGGAGAAGCTCAGTTTCAACATGTTGAGTTTGAGGTGCCCTTGAGGAACCCAGCTGGGAGTAAGGAGTTGACCTTGGGGATGACGCTGGAGCAAGATAATGGACTGGGGCTCACTGGCAGAGGGAAGGCAGGTATGAGCAGACGGGCACCAGGCTCTCAGAGCCCTGGCCTCCTGTTGAGGTGTCTTTGTTGACAGCTGGGGGGCCTTGGGCATGCCATTTCACCTCTCTGTCCTCTCCTGTAAAACGGGCATCATGATCTTTGCCTTGTAGGGGGTACCATGAGAATAAAAATGTTTTGAAAATAGCAAAGACACAACTAAGGTGAAGCATTATTCCCAGAGGGATAGTCGGAGCCATGGGGCGGGTGGCAGGCCAGGGCCCTGAGGAAGGGGAATAGGCAGAGGGAGGAGGCCGAGGCTGTGTGGCCAGGGCTGGATGTCCAAGCTGAGAGCACCCTGGAGACAGGCTGTCTGTGGTTGGGGTGGGTTGGGCTTCTGTGAGCAGCTGCTGGGAGATGGGTGTTGGGGGAGTGTCAGGGGCCAGTGGGAAAGGCCAGAAAGGCTTGCGAGATGTAAGTAGTTGTCCAGTTGAGAGGGCAGCTGCAGGGACACCCCAGGAGGCATAACTGTGACCCGTGGGCACGTAGGGGACTTTGTTCTCTTGCCTTCCTCCCACCCTTAATATTATAATATCTGGGTTGTTCATCTGTGGGGAAGGAAGTGCTGCTGATCTTGATGGGAGGGAAACATAGGCTCTAGCTCACCTCCTGGAGGCGGGGCACCAGGTTTGTACTGCAACTAGTGCCTTGGTCTGGTGGTGCTTCTCTGTGTAGCGGAAACCTGGCCCCTGAAAGTTCCTCCTCGCAATGAGTGAGGCTGGGGAATGGCCGAGCACTTGGTGCTGCCCCGAGCCCCTTTTCAGGCCAGCTCATGACTGAATGTGTGTGTTTCTGGGATGTGGGCTGGGGTCCCATTCTTGGGTGCAGCCCTTCTCCTTGCACTTCTCCTCCCAGAGCCTGCCAGTGGAGACACTGGGCCCGGCATCCAGGATGGACCCAGAATCTGAGAGAGCCCTGCAGGCCCCTCACAGCCCCTCCAAGGCAGATGGGGAAGAATTAGCTGGGACCATGGATGGAGAAGGTACTGGGCCCTGCTTAGGACATAGCTTACCGGACAAAGCTATTCTCCATATTTTGGGGTTTCTCAGTTTCCTCAGAGAAAGGGAGGCTGGTTCGTTTTAGTTCCTCCATTAATCTCAGTTGACAAACTCCTTTTCTTATTCCATCCTGGCTTTTTCCTGCCCCTTCCAACCTGGTAGGGGCCTGTGGGATGGACAGAGGGCTGCATAGGAAATTCAGCTGGGGCAGTGGGTTTTTCTGGGCCTTTTCTCCTACCACAGGGACACTCTTCCAAACTGAAAGCCCTCAGTCTGGCAGCATTCTAACAGAGGAGACTGAGGTCAAGGTGAGGAGATTCCCTGTGGGAAGGAAGGGAGGTGGGGAGGGCTAGCAGCTGCTCACTGCTGCATCTGCATTAGGGCACCCTGGAAGGTGATGTTTGTGGTGTGGAGCCTCCTGGCCCAGGAAACACAGTAGTCCAGGGAGACCTGCAGGAGACCACCGTGGTGACAGGCCTGGGACCAGACACACAGGACCTGGAAGGCCAGAGCCCTCCACAGAGCCTGCCTTCAACCCCCAAAACAGGTGAGAGTCCTCCTTGCCTCTCCTGTCACTCTGCTTCTAGAAGGCATGGGAGAGGGATCAGCCATCACTACTGAGCACACGCTGTGGTCCAGGCCCTGGGGCTGAGCAGCTTGGTGCTCTCCTTTCTCACCACTACCCCTGGGACGTTGAGGCCCAGAAAGGTTGAATGACTTGACCAAGGTCACACTGCTGGTAAGGGGCAGGGCCCACATCTGGTTGACTCTTTCCTCTCTGCCATGGGGACCTCCTCTTTTCTTGCTTCCAGAATTCAACCCTTATTTCTGGAGTCCCTTCCTTGTGCTGGCCCTGGGCCTGGGCAGAGGGAAGATGGTTGGTTACCGCCTATGTAAGCGGCAGATCAGACTGAGCCAAGGTGCATATCAGACCTAAGAGAGGTACAGAACTGTAATTAAGGTACTCCCAAAGGAGGGAGAGGCCATTCAGTCAGGGGACTGGTTGAGGGCAAGGGAGAGGCTAGGACAGTGAGAGGTGACATTTGAGTGGAGCCCTGAGCACCGAGTAGGCTTTTGGTACATAGGGCAGGGGAAAGAGAATATTTTAGGCCAAGGCTGCAGCATCAGCAAAGGAGTGGGGACCACCTGTCATGTGCGAAGGAGCTCTGTTCCAGGCTTTTGGCAGAGGAGGGTAGGAATTGGTCCCTGTTGAGTGACAGGATGGAGGGCCTGGGGCCCATTTAGGAGGCAACTGCAGTGGTCAGGCAAAGGTGATGCAGACCTGGGCTGGGCATGGTGGCTTGTGCCTATAACCCCAGCACTTTGGGAGGCTGAGGTAGGAGGATTGCTTGAGCCCAGGAATTCAAGACTGCAGTGAGCCATGGTCATCCCACTTCACTCCAGCCTGGGCAACAGAGCGAGACCCTGTCTCCAAAGAAAATAAAAATAGGCAGCTGGGTGCAGTGGCTCACGCCTGTATTCCCAGCACTTTGAGAGGCCAAGGTGGGTGGATCACCTGAGGTCAGAAGTTTGAGACCAGCCTGGGCAACATGGTGAAACCCCATCTCTATTAAAAATACAAAAATTAGTTGGGTGTGGTGGTGCACACCTGTAGTCCCAGCTACTTCCCAGCTACCTGGGAAGCTGAGGCAGGAGAATCGCTTGAACCCGGGAGGCGGAGGTTGCAGTGAGCCAAGATTGTGCCACTGCACTCCAGCCTGGGTGACAGAGGTAGACTCTGCCTCAAAAAATAAAATAAAAATAAATAAAATAAAATAAATAAAAATAAAAATAGGCTGGTTGTGGTGGCTTATACCTGTAATCTTCACAATTTGGGAGGCCGAGGCGGGTGGATCACTTAAGCTCAGGAGTTTGAGACCAGCCTGGGAAACATGGCAAAACCCCGTCTTTACAAAAAAATACAAAAAAAAAAAAAAAAAAATTAGCCGGGCGTAATGATGCATGCGTATAGTCTCAGCTACTCGGGAGGCTGAGGTGGGAGGATCGCTTGAGCCTGGGAGGTGGAGGTTATAGTGAGTTGTGATTGCACCACTGCATTTCAGCCTGGGCGACACAGCCAGACCCTGTGTCAAAAAATAAAAATAAAAAAATATTAAAAAAAAAAAGAAAGAAGATGCAGACCTGAACTAAGGCAGGTACAGTGTGGGTTGTGAACAGGGGTGGACTGTCAAGATGTTTAAGTGTAGAACTGTGAAATTGGATGTGAGGTGGAGAGGGAGGGCTTAGGTTAGCTAGATGGTGGCAGCAGTGCCTTCCCCCGAATTGGGGAAACATCAGAAAAGAACCAGTTTGCAGGGCAGTGTGTTGAATGTTTGGTCCCAGAGGGAGTGGCCAGTAGGCAGTCAGACATACAGGCTTGGAGCTCTGGGAGGCCAAGTGAGGAGTTACACACTAAGGACTCATTGCTGAAGGGGGGTGTCAGTGGTGTGGGTCACAGAATTGTGACTATGTGTACAGTGAGAAGAGCAGAGAACTTGAAATGGTGCCAGGGAGACCACTGACTTTAGGATCAGGGAAGAGCCAGGGAGGGAGAATGGGAAGGAGTGGCCAGAGAGTTTGGAGGGGACCCAGGAGGGTGGTAATAGCTGCAGAAGTTTGATGCACGGTGCACACTGAGGAAGGAGGATGCTTTCAGGATGAAAATGGCTTTTATAGCTTGTAGATTGACAGCACTGGTCTCCTGCCTCCAGACTGGGCAGGGACAGTCATCAATGCCCAGGCAGAAGTGGGCAAGTGGGCAAGGTCTTCAGGTGCCCCTCTCTGGGGTCAGGGCTGAGGACCTCCCTCCCTGTGCCTTCCTCTGCTTCCCCTTTCTCCCTGTGTCTCCCTATCTCTCCAGTCACCTCACTGCCCTGTCCCTGTCCTTTCCCCTAGCTTGGATCAGGGAGGAGGGCCGCTGCTCTAGCAGTGAGGATGACACCGATGTGGACATGGAGGGTCTGCGGAGACGGCGGGGCCGGGAGGCCGGCCCACCTCAGCCCGTGGCGCCCCTGCCTGTGGAGAACCAGGCTGGGGGTGAGGGTGCAGGCGGGGAGCTGGGCATCTCCCTCAACATGTGCCTCCTTGGGGCCCTGGTTCTGCTTGGCCTGGGGGTCCTCCTCTTCTCGGGTGAGTGGTACCTCTGAGGCTGGGGCCTTGGGCTTCCACGCCTGCCTGCCCTCCTGCCATGTTCTCACCTTACCTCACCTCACCCCTCCCTGAGGGCTTCATCAGACTTCTCTGTCTCTGTCCTTAGGTGGCCTCTCAGAGTCTGAGACTGGTGAGTAGGGAGGAGCCTGTCTTGTGCTGGGGGGTTGTGTGTGTTGTCTGGTTCTCTGGGTTAGGAGTAGGGGTGCGGGGGGTTCACATTTATTTCTCAGTGGCCTTGTCAGCTGTTCAGGGTGCCCCTTGGCCCTTTACCTCACCAGACCTCTCAGCCACAGGGTGGGTCCTGAGCAGGAGTGGTGGCTGTGTGAATGGGAGGGTGTGGGGAGAATGGGCTCTGTGTGCCTCAGGACCAGTTTCAGGGTTTCCCTTTCCCACAGGGCCCATGGAGGAAGTAGAGCGGCAGGTCCTCCCAGACCCCGAGCTGCTGGATGCTGTGGGGGACAGGCAGGTATGTGTGAATGTCTCCAGAGGCAGGTGGGGCCTGGCTGGGGAGAACCTGGGCTGTGGGGTAGCATGGCATAACAGACTCTTCTGCCCTTAGGATGGGCTAAGGGAACAGCTGCAGGCCTCAGTGCCTCCTGACAGTGTCCCCAGCCTGCAAAACATGGGTCTTCTGCTGGACAAGCTGGCCAAGGAGAACCAGGACATCCGGCTGCTGCAGGCCCAGCTGCAGGTGGGCATAGGCAGGAGGGGCTGGGCTAGGGTAACCCACCTAGGCCAGGCGTCTGTGCTAGCATCCTCCCCCAAAAGGAATGTTTCCTATTTACCCACACATCCTGACCCTCCCCTCTCCCACTATGGTCAGGGCATCTTCCCAGTTCTTGGTTCACATCCTTTGTGCTAAGGTTTGGGCCAGGGCTGGCATACCTGTTCCACATGGTACATGAAACATACATGGTATCACCTGTGATTGATTGGTATAGTCTGCCTGGAGCACTGTGTGGAAAAGGATTTAAAGAACATGCCAAGTGCCATGATCAATTAACACTGTTCCAGGTACGGGAGGTGGAAACAAGACTGAGAGCCACACATTGGCTATCCTTAGGTGAATCTAGGAAGTGTGTGCTTATATAAAGATGTAGATGCCGAGACCCAGGATGGAATTTGGGGATCCCTGTGTCTCATTCATGATGGAGATGGGGTGGAGGATGAAAACCAAATCCTCTAGGTGTTCCAGGCCATAAAACGGGCTCAGGCCACCTGCCCACTATAATGGAATGGAATTGGGGTAGAAGGCATTGGGGCTATCCTCACAAGAACTCTTTGTGACTTCCTTCATCCCAAACCATATTCTAGGCCCAAAAGGAAGAGCTTCAGAGCCTGATGCACCAGCCCAAAGGGCTAGAGGAGGAGAATGCCCAGCTCCGGGGGGCTCTGCAGCAGGGCGAAGCCTTCCAGCAGGCTCTGGAGTCAGAGCTGCAGCAGCTGCGGGCCCGGCTCCAGGGGCTGGAGGCCGACTGTGTCCGGGGCACAGATGGGGTGTGCCTCAGTGGGGTTAGAGGCCCACAGGGTGACAAGGCCATCAGGGAGCAAGGCCTCAGGGAGCAGGAGCCAGAACTCAGCTTCCTGAAGCAGAAGAAACAGCTGGAGGCTGAGGCACAGGCATTAAGGCAAGAGTTAGAGAGGCAGCGACGGCTACTGGGGTCTGTACAGCAGGATCTGGAGAGGAGCTTGCAGGATGCCGGCCGCGGGGACCCAGCTCATGCTGGCTTGGCTGAGCTGGGCCACAGATTGGCCCAGAAACTGCAGGGCCTGGAGAACTGGGGCCAGGACCCTGGGGTCTCTGCCAATGCCTCAGAGGCCTGGCACCAGAAGCCCCACTTCCAGAATTCTAGGGAGTGGAGTGGAAAGGAAAAGTGGTGGAATGGGCAGAGGGACCGGAAGGCTGAGCACTGGAAGCATAAGAAGGAAGAATCTGGCCGGGAACGGAAGAAGAATTGGGGAGGTCAGGAGGACAGGGAGCCGGCAGGAAGGTGGAAGGAGGGCAGGCCAAGGGTGGAGGAGTCGGGGAGCAAGAAGGAGGGCAAGCGACAGGGCCTGAAGGAACCCCCAAGGAAAAGTGGTAGCTTCCACTCCTCTGGAGAAAAGCAGAAGCAACCTCGGTGGAAGGAAGGGGCTAAGGACAGCCATGACCCCCTGCCATCCTGGGCAGAGCTGTTGAGGCCCAAGTACCGGGCACCCCATGGCTGCTCAGGTGTGGACGAGTGTGCCCGGCAGGAGGGCCTGACTTTCTTTGGCACAGAGCTAGCCCCAGTGCGGCAACAGGAGCTGGCCTCTCTGCTAAGAACATACCTGGCACGGCTGCCCTGGGCTGGGCAGCTGACCAAGGAGCTACCCCTCTCACCTGCTTTCTTTGGTGAGGATGGCATCTTCCGTCATGACCGCCTCCGCTTCCGGGATTTTGTGGATGCCCTGGAGGACAGCTTGGAGGAGGTGGCTGTGCAACAGACAGGTGATGATGATGAAGTAGATGACTTTGAGGACTTCATCTTCAGCCACTTCTTTGGAGACAAAGCACTGAAGAAGAGGTGGGCAGCTGTAGGGGAGTTGGGTTGGGTGAGACAGAGGCAGTTGGGAGGATGTGAAGAGCAAGGGTCATTAGTTTGAGGATGTATCCCTACTTTTGGTCCCCAGCTGGCTTCCCTTAGAGAAGGCATCTAGGTCCGCTTCCTTTCTTCCCTTGAGGGTAGGAAGCCGCCTATGCCTACCCCAGAGTGGTCCTGAGCAGTCCCCTTTTGGGCGGGGGGATTCTTTCTCCTGAGTTGCCCTGCCCTACCTCTACCTCCATGGCCCAGGGGATGAGGGAGATCTCCATCTTCCTGCCTCCCCGACTGGAGCCTTTATCCTGGGAGACCAGGTTTTTCCCCCATATGCTTGGCGGTGGGTGCCTGCTCAAGTCAGCTTCATTGGGAGGAGCAGGGTCCTCTCTCCTTGGGGAACCCACTTTCATTGCATGGTATTGTCCCCTAAAGGCCTCTTTCTCCCCACAGGTCAGGGAAGAAGGACAAGCACTCGCAGAGCCCAAGAGCTGTGGGGCCCAGGGAGGGGCACAGCCATAGCCGCCACCACCACCACCACCACCACCGGGGCTGACGCCCTGCCCCACAGGGAATGGCCTTGGCCTTGCCCAGCCCAAGATGCCAGCATTATCTAACTCCTGGAGGGTGGACTCTGTCCTGGCTTGTTTGGTGTCCTCGGATATCTTTCACACAGTAGAGCAAAATCACCAGCCCTGCACTGATGTCACTTTATCTAGAAAAAGGCCTCAGCTGGACCTGCGTTGCCATCTATGCAAATGCATGCAAATACTCCAGGCCCTGGGATGTGGGCTTGTGGGGTGGGGTGTGGGGAAGGCAATCTGATTCTAAAGCTAAAGAGCTTTCATCCTCTTGCATGTATGTCCCCAGAGTAGGCCCCTTGACCCACATGCTGACCGGCGCCTTGGGATTTGACTAGAGTTGCTGGCTCGAGGCCCAGCACGAGGACTTTCCCTGGGGTTTTGTTAGGTTTGGAAGCAGCTGTCCCTAGGGGGTGAAGTCCCCCTTTTTTTTTTACCCCTGCTTCTCCCACGGCCTCAGCTCCCCATGTGAACTGTAGACTCAGATCCCAATAAAGCGCTGTTGCAGCTAGGATGCTGGGTGGTTTCTAAGCACAGGGGACACCCCACACCCCCTGCCTGAATGGATGGGTCCATCCCAGGCACTGGTACTTGCCCCCTTGTTCTGTATCCCCCTTTGCCCTTGCCTTGCCCTTCCAACAAACCCTAGGCCCTTGAGAAGCTGATACTTCTCCTTTTGCTCACAGCTGCCTCTGCCCCACCCCTGGGAGATGTAGCAAATTGAGTGTGGGTTTTGGAGTCCGAGCCTCGGGCTCAAATCCAGGCTAAGTGATCTTGAGCAAGTTAATCTTTGGGAACTTTGGGTTTCTTATCCTCAAAAAAGGCGATGGAAGGGCTGGGGAAGTGATTAAATAAAGCAATGCAAGAAAAATGCCTCTCCTGTTTTGGGCACTCAAAAGTTATTGCCTTCTTTAGGGAAGGGTGTGGAGGAGGGAAAAGAACTCAGGCCCAGAAGGAAGAGCTTCTGGGGCTGGGGAGGTGAGGGAGCCACTAGGTGGCACCCTGGCTCCACGTTTGCTCCAGACCTCGCCTCTCCCACTACTCACTGTCCCCAAAATCTCAGACCCTACCCCACTGACTCCAGGGCCTGCTCCACTGGCCAGCTCTCCCAGGATGACCAGACTCCCCTTGGCTATTCTCTAGGAAGTCCTTCCTGAGATCTAACCTTAGTCCCTTCGGCAATACACTGGGCTTCTTGATGACCCTGGAAATACCCAGGAAGTACAGGAGACAGAATAATGTGGTGTGACTGCTCAGGCAGGTGGGGGGGACTACAGGTTCTAGAAGGGGCTGTAACTGATTTCTGTATTATTTAGCAAGCGAATATGTAACTCAGTTTAAGGGCTTAAAGGTATTAGCTCATTAAATTCATGTGTGGGTGGGGCAGGAGTTAGGGCAGGCTGGGGATGGAACAAGGATCACTAGTTCAGCAAACATTTATAAAGTCTATTGTGTACCAGAAACAGAGAGGCACTGGGAATACAGAGGCACCTTAAGAAGCCTAAAGTTGGGTCAGGTGCTGTGGCACACGCCTATAATCCCAGCACTTTGGGAGGCCGAGGCGGACGGATTGCCTGAGCTCAAGAGTTTGACACCAGCCTGGGCAACACGGTGAAACCCCGTCTCTACTAAAATACAAAAAATTAGCCAGGTGTGGTGGTGGGCGCCTGTAGTCTCAGCTACTCGGGAGGCTGAGGCAGGAGCATCACTTGAACCTGGGAGGCGGAGGTTGCAGTGAGCTGGGATCATGCCACTGCACTCCAGCCTGGGCGACAGAGCAAGACTCTGGCTCAAAACAAAACAAAATAACAACAACAACAACAACAACAACAACAAAACAAAAAGAGAAGCCTATAGTCCAGTGGAACCTTTCTACAGCAGGAGGAACTGCAGTTAGATCTAAGGAAGAACTTCCTTTCAGGCAGAAGGTCAGTGATATGGGCTGGGGAGGCTTTAGGATTTGGTACCCAGGCCTGTGAACCACTGCTCCTTGAAGAAGCCTAGTTTTACCCTGTTCACATTGTTCACCTTCTGTAGGTGCTCAAAATTCTTGCTGCCTAAACAGCTGACTGGTAAAGTTGGGTTGCTGAGAGAGAGATTCAGGCTAGAAGGTAGGTAGGATTCAGTGTCCTGGGTCAGGTGGCTGGGCCTGGGAAAGGGGATACAAACTGGCCTACCTGGGTTCCCAGAGGGTGGTGACTCTCACTCTGGCCCCTTGGGGTTTCATTTTTAGGGCTCATTTCCTTCGTTTGCATAATGAACGCTCAGGGAGGCTGCCAGGTTCCCCTAAGCCCCCTCCTCTTCCTTACCCACTCAGGAAGTAGATATGCTGAGCTGGAGGTTTCTGAAGCTGCTGAATCAGGAAGAAAAAGAGAGCCACGAACCCAAGGGGTATGTTGGGGAGGGCCGGGATGCCAGTGACATTGGCTGCTCTGATCGCCCTCTCTCTGGGATGCCCCTGGGAGGTGATCCTCGTACTCATCACAGGCCACGAGGCCCCTCTCTCTAACACAGCCATGCAGCACTGGTAGTGGGGAGGAGCCCAGGGTCCAGGTCTTTGGATGATCTCCTGACCATAGGCCCAGTGTGTAGAGATGAGTCCAGGGAGGCTAGAGCCAAGGGACAGCATTCCCTCCTTCCCACAGGGCTTGGGGATAGCTCTGGCCTGGGCAGGGCTTCGGGGAGCCTGTGGGTAGACTCACTGGATTCCACCACGTGTCTGTTTGGCCTCCCAGGGTTTGGGCTGGGCTCTTCCAGTTTCAGCACTTGGCATTTTTAGCACTTGGCTTTCTGCCTTTTCCTCTGGGAGCTCCCCCAGCTTGCCCAAGTAGGGCCTGCTTCCCTGAGAGCTCAGCTCAGGGGTCCTTGGGAGGCATCACTAGAGTTGGGGGTGGCCTTCTTGGGCCTTCTACCCTCAAATGGAAAAATTCTATTTCCTTTGGCCAGTCCCAAAAACTCATTTCCTGGTAGTCCCCAGTCTGCATTCCCCCCTCCCGTCCTTATCTCTCATTCTTCAGCCTCACCTGCTTCCCAGGCTCCTTCAGCCGCCCTTTCCCCAGTGCCCTCAGCCCAGCCTCTGCCACCCATGCCCTGTCTGGCTCTGTGCCTCCTCCAGGAATCTCCCCCGTCTCCTGCTGCCTCCCCAGGTCCCCTAGGCCCCAGCCTTTCCCCATTGCCTGGCATTCACACCCAGCCTGGGGTGACAGGTGGTGGAGACAGATGGGGTGGGTGGGTCATAGGTGGTAGTGGGTCGCATCACTTCCCAGCCTGACCACCCCTATTGGCTTCTGGAAGGTCAGAGGCACATGCTCCTTTTGAGAGTGGCTCCCAGCCTCATCCGGCTGGGCCCAAGGACACACTCTGGACTGGCTGGCTGTTGCCATGGGAACCTCTCAGAGTTAGCCTGACACAGGAATGTCTCCTCATCCTGCCTTGTTCTGGTCCACGGATGTTCCTGGCCCCTTCACATGCTCACAGCAGGGGTCTGGTAGGGACACTGCAGGTTGCAGGGTAGGGGTGTGGAGGGTTGTTGCCTAAATCAGACAACAGGTTCTTCCCCTCCCCAACTCAGCTGCCTGAGCCACAGAAGCCCCTTGTTAAGCACTTATCTGAGTTCGCTGTCCCACCTCTCCCAGGCCTCCCTTAAGGTGGCCACCCATGTCTTTGGTAACCTTTGGCACCCAGGATAGGTGACTGCCCGCTCCCAAATGGAGAACAACAGTGAACCCCTTCCCTGTTCACCTGTTCTTCTGGCTGGGCCTGTTCCTGGCTCACCTGTTCCTGGGCCAGGTGGGGGCCCAGCCCAGATCTTTTCTAACCAGAGCTTTGGCCTGAGCGAGATTTGAGGTCGGAAAACCCAGAGTGGCGGTCTCCACCGCTGCCCACCTGTAGGCCTTGGGCAAGAGGGCTCTCCTTGCTTAGGGCTCAGCTTTCTCATCATTGAAGTGGAGACCACAGATCTGCTCTCAGAGGCTGTCCCTAGGGTGAAATGAGTCAATGTAAGATACATGAAAAGGCTTTGAAAGCTAAAGGGCACTGGTAACAGAGCAGTTATTTTTATTGTACTTAACCTCTAAGGGGGAAACTGGGAGCCACTGGGAGCTACTGATATGGGAGGAAAGGGTGTTGGCTCCCCAATGTGGCAGGAGCTGGCGGGAAAAGATGCTAACTAGCATTCAGGTCTCAATACTGTGCTAGATGCTGTGGGGCCCCCAATCCTTGCCCCGAGGCTAATTGGATTAGCTGCACACAAAGCAGAATTTTAATAGTACTCTCTTAATGGTGCCAGGAGCAGTCTGCCAACTGGGTGAAGAGGAAGAAGGGGGTGGCCTTTGAGTTGGATCTTGAACGATAATAGGATTTCAGAGATGGGAGAATGGGGGTAGGGATTTCAGGCTAGGCAAAGGTGAGGCCTGAGGTGGGGGTGTTATAGCCTATAGCTAGATGGTTCACAGAGGGGGCAAATTCTGCCACAGGCAGCCTGCAGGCCTGAGGGGAAGGCTACTGTAGGAAATGGGAGGGGTGCCACTAATCCTCACCATTCCCCCCACCCTCCACTTCCTCTCCAGAGCAGGGCCCCTTTGCAGGAGTTCTCACCAGCATGGGGCACTTACCTTCGCTCAGCCCCAGAGGAGGCATTCAGCAGAGGGGAGGGTCATCCACTGAGGTCATCACTGAGACCCTGTTCAAAATCAGAGGGACAGGTCATCTGGCTAGAGCAGGATAGGCAGACACCTGAAGCCACATGCTGTGGAGAGGAAAGTGCTAGATAGCTCCCTTTGGAAGGTCCATCGCCCATGGGTCAAACAGGCTGGCCATCAATGCTTGCTCATCTGGAATGACAGGACTAGTCCAGAAATAGTGGCATGAGGCCAGCAAAGGAACAGGCTGGCTGGGCATTGTGGCTCATGCCTGTAATTCCAGCACTTTGGGAGGCTGAGATGGGAGGTTGGCTTGAGGCCAGGAGTTCGAGACCAGCCTGGGAAACATAGCAAGACCTTGTCTCTACTAAAAATTAAAAAAAAAAAAATGTTTAACTGAGGATGGTGGCACATGCCAGCTACTCAGCAGGCTGAGGTGAAAGGATTGCTTGAGCCCAGGACATCAAGGCTGCAGTGAGCTTATGATCCACCACTGCACTTCCAGCCTGGGCACAGAGTGAGACCCCGTCTCAAAAAAAGAAAAGAAAAGAAACAAGCCGTGGCTGTCATCTTGGTGGATCATTAACTTTTCTTTTCTTTTCTTTTTTTTTTTTTTGAGATGGAGTCTCGCTCTGTCGCTCAGGCTGGGGTGCAGTGGCGTGATCTCTGATCTCCGCGCACTGCAAGCTCCACCTCCTGGGTTCACGCCATTCTCCTGCCTCAGCCTCCAGAGTGTAGCTGGGACTACAGGCGCCCGCCACCACGCTCGGCTATTTTTTTTTTTTTTTGTATTTTTAGTAGAAATGGGGTTTCACTGTGTCAGCCAGGATGGTCTCGATCTCCTGACCTTGTGATCCGCCCGCCTCGGCCTCCCAAAGTGCTGGGATTACAGGTGTGAGCCACCGCGCCCAGCCACATTTAACTTTTTTTCCCTGGGTTGTGGAAGGCAGGCAGAGCATGTTATATAATATAACCAGTTCCACCAGCTAGTGGACTTGGGAGGGAAGTACTACTTCGGGGAGTATTTGAGCAAGTGACCTTGGAGGGTTGGGTGGATGAGCATGTGAGTTTGCAGGTTGAGCAGCTTCTGGTGATAACAAAGCCCAGGGTGTGTCCATAGGAGCTGGCCTCTGAGGAGGAGAGGAGGAAAAGGGCTTTGAACAGCCAGGGCCAAGGGGTTGAGCAGCGGGGTGTTGGATGGGCTGGCCATGACTGTGATGTCACCGAGGATGATGACAGCAACTGTGTAGAAAAGGAGACTGGGAGCCGGTGGCTGAGTCTCAGAAAATGAGAATGAGGCTGGGTACAGTGGCTTACACCTGTAATCCCAGCACTTTTGGAGGCTGAGGCCAGAGGACTGCTTGAGCCCAGGAATTCCAGACTAGCCTGGCCAACATAGCAAGACCCCGTCTACATAAAGAAACAACAACAAAAAAATGAAAATGAACCACCAGGATTGCTGGCTGCCAGTACTGAGGAAAGCAGGAGGGTAGCACAGGCAGGTGGCATGAGCCTTAGAGGAACCATAGTTTTCCAAGAGGCAGGATGAGTAACGGTGTGGAAATTAAAATGGGGAGGGAGGCCACAGACTCAAAGTGGATGCTGAGGGATGAGGGCTGGGAGACTAAAGCCTCCACTTGAGACACCAGTAAGGGACAGTGGAGTTCAGTTGAGGCATGCTAGGTAGCCTAGTATGGGGGAAGTTTATTTTATTTTATTTTTTGAGACGGAGTCTTTCTCTGTTGTCCAGGCTGGAGTGCAGTAGTACAGTCTTGGCTCACTGCAACCTCTGCCTCCCAGGGTCAAGTGATTCTCATGCCTCAGCCTCCTGAGTAGCTGGATTGCAGGCGCCCGCCACCACGTCCAGCTATCCAGCTAATTTTTGTATTTTTAGTAGAGATGGGGTTTCACCATGCTGGCCAGGCTGGTCTCGAACTCCTGCCCTCAGGTGATCTGCCTCGGCCTCCCAAAGTGCAGGGATTACAGGCGTGAGCCACCGTGCCTGGCCTGGGGGAAGTTTTCTGATCGCTCACTAGGTATTCAGGGAGCTGGATCTCAGAGTCGGAGAGGGAGGTAAGGGGCGTGCATTGGGTCAGGTGAGGAAAGAGACTCCGGGAGTAAGTTCTGACTCCTTCCATGTGACTCAGGTAAAGCAAGAGATTTGCACTTTCCGTGGAGGCCCAAGTACATGTTTATTGAAGATGAGCTGGAAAATCTGATTCTGTGTTGAATGACAAAGTGCTAAGAATAAATAATAACCCCTTACATCTGGATGATACTTGAGAACTTACAAAGTATTTTATTGTACCTTGTCATATATTTTCTTGTTATATATTTTCTTCATTCCTTTCTTATTATAACCCTGGGAAGTGGGCGTTATCAGTGGTAAACTCAGAGTGACTTGCTAAGTGTCCAAGCTGGGACTGAAAATCCACTCTGTGCTGCCTTCTAGGGCGTTGATGAGTGCAGTGTTTTCTGGGTTGCTGAAAACAAAAAAACAAAAAACCCCCACCTCCTTAAGTCTATTCTTTTTGCATCTGACCACTCTCCTGTGCCTCTTTTCAACATTCAGGAAATTAATGGTTTCTCCTTAAGTCTCCACACTACACTTTTTCTCTAGTGGAGGCAGTAATGAGTTGCAGGCTCTGTTCTGACATGCTCAGAAAAATGCAGGACGGCAAGTCATAGCCAAAAACAACTCCACGTACTCAGCTGGGGCTACCCGTCAGCTACTGCGGGAAGAGGCAGAACCGGGGATTCAGGGAAAGGACAGATTATTCTTATCCTGCCTCTCAAACTCCTGGCTGGGAGCCAGACTTCGGATGAAACCAGGCAATCTCATCTAGGGATTCAACGCTCCCTTACTATTGATGTCACCCACGCCGTTTCAAGTGCTCTTGCTTCCGAAAACCTTTGGGCAGGAGGCTGCGGCTAGAAAAGCAATCAAAGGTTTCTCGCCGGGCTTAAAGGGCCACATCTTAGTGACGTCTCGGGTTATAAAATCTGCTTGACGATAAAACATCTTGTGCGCGATTCCGCTCCTCCCCCGACATGACGTGCCCAGACACGCCGCTCGCGTCAGGGCTGCCTTACATCCCCAGGAAGACCCATTCCCACTCTGGGGCGCGCGCAGATTTGCTGTGGTACATGCACTATAACGCACAGGCAAAAAGGCAGTTTCCAAAACGTCTCCAACGTGATCGCGCTCCAGAGATTTTTTTTCCTAAAGTTTTAGGGCTGCGCGGAAGGGAACATGGGGTTCACCTCAGGAAATTTCAGACGCCACCCCCCTCGGAGGAAGGTAGTCGCGTCCGGTTCCTCCCCGGGTGTCAGTTCAGCAGGCCGGGCTGTGAGCGAAGGTTCTGGGCGGGGCTGGACTGTTCTAAGTGAGTTCGGGTGGGGGAGCTTCACGAGGGGAGGCTTCCCGGTGAAGGAACCGCCTTTCTCTCCGCGTGTCTCACCCTTTTCTCCCCGTATCTGTTTGGACATGAGTTGAGCGCACGGTCGCAGGCGGTCAGCCCTGTTCGCAGCTATGGCGAGGAGGGGAGGGATTGCCCCTTGTTGCCGCTCCGCTTAGTGGCTGCGTCCATTCCGGGCGGCGTCCCGATTTTAGGGGTAGGGAGAAGTGTCAGCTTCAGGCATCGCGAGGCGTGGCGGCCCCATGGCCCCGCTGGGAGGCTCCCCGCGGCTTGTGCTGCTGTTCAGCGGCAAGAGGAAATCCGGGAAGGACTTCGTGACCGAGGCGCTGCAGAGCAGGTGTCCGCGAGGCGGGAAAGGTGGAAGGGGGAGCTCTACGCATCACGTGACACGAGGAGTGCTTTTGGGTGTCACGGAGTAAGCTTTGGAGTAGGGGTCGTCCGTTTGCAAGGCAGGAGGAGCACTGGGCTGGGGAAGGTGGAATGCCACCATTACATAAAACAGCAATCTACACAGGCGAGCCTCAAAGAACCAGGTGACCACCTCTCCAAAGACCTTCAGCTGCAGGTCTCTCTGAGAAGCATTAATAATGGTTCCTACCAAGGCACTTTCTATATACCAGGAGTTGGATACCAGCCTGGGTAACATGGCGAGACCCCGCCTCTACGAAAAATCCAAAAAGTAGCTGGGCGTGGTGACGCGTGCCTGTGGTCCCAGCTATTCAGGAGCCTGAGGCAGAAGAATCGCTTGAGCCCGGGAGGCGGAGGTTGCAGTGAGGCGAGATCGGTGGCTGCACTCCAGCCTGGGCAACAGAGCGAGACCCTGTCTTAAAAAAACAAAACAAAACAAAAAACCCTCTTCGCCTTTTTGTTAGGTACTGTGTGCCATTATTAGCATCTCCATTTCACAGGTGAAGGAACTGAGGCTCTTAAAAAGTTAAACAGGCCGGGTGTGGTGGTCATGTCTGTTACCCCAGCACTTTGGGAGACAGAGGTACAAGGATCGCTTGAGAGCCCAGTAGTTGGAGACCAGCCTGGGCGACACAGTAGGACCCTAGTCTCTACAAAAACATGGAAAAGTTAGCCTAGTGCGATGGCGAGCACCTCTAGTCCCAGCTACTCAGGAGGCTGAGGTGGGAGGATCGCTTGAGCCTGGGGGCTGCAGTGAGTTGTAATCATGCTACTGTCCTCCTGTCCGTGCAGCAGAGCCTGAGACCCTGTCTCGAAGTAAAATAAAATAACGTACGAAGTTAACAACAAAAAACTCTTGCTGGTCACAAAGTAAGTGGAAAATCCAGGATTCAAATTCAGCTTTGTGGTTCATGATGGGCATCTCAGCAATTAATATAAAATTGAAACAAAAAGAAAAAAAACCCAAACAAATTCAGCTTTATCTTGCGCCAAGGACTGGTTTCTTTCTGTTTTATCTGGCTGCCTCCCCAAATAATAATACCTTTTGCACAGTGTTTTCTGTCAAAGCAAGATCTTCTGTGCAGGAGCATTTTGCTGAGACCTGGGCTAGGAGAGCAGAGGATGGGGAGAGAGTGGAGTGGGGCTCCTCTCCTCTTGAAGGCCAGTGTGGTGGGGGTACCAGGAAGCTGCTTTTGGGTACCACAGGGGTTCTATGAAGGTGTGGGAGAGCCCAGAGCAGAGGTCACCACCTGAATTTTTCATCACTAAGTATCTCACCACCTTTTCCTAAGTTGCATTTCTCCTCACCTCCAAACCCTGATGTCAAATAGTGGTCCGAAGCACAGGCTCTGGAATTAGACTGCTGGGATGCAAGCCCTGGCTCACTGTTGATTAGTGTGTGATCTTGTACACATCTCTCATTCACTCTGTGCCTCAGTTTTTTTTTTTTTTTTTGAGACGGAGTCTTGCTCTGTCACCCAGGCTAGAGCGCACCCAGGTTGCGGCTCACCGCAACCTCTGTCTCCTGGGTTCAAGCGATTCTCCTGTCTCAGCCTCCCGAGTAGCTGGGATTACAGGTGTGTGCCACCATGCCCAGCTAACTTTTGTATTTTTAGTAGAGACAGGTTTCACCATGTTGGCCAGGCTGGTCTGGAACTCCTGACCTCAGGTGATCTGCCCGCCTCAGCTTCCCAGAGTACTGGGATTACAGACGTGAACCACCACCGCACCTGGCCTGCGTCTCAGTTTTGTCATCTGTAAAATGGGGATGATAATAGGGTGGTTGTGGGGATTAAATGAGATAATATGTGTGAAGGGCTTAGAATAATTATTGGCACCTAGCAGAGGTGCAGGAACTAAATGTTGGCTATATTTATTTTACCAATCTTGGCTTCACTACTTGCAGTGTTGCTTTGGGGGAGTCAATCCTCCTTTCACAACCTCAGCTTCCTCATCTGAAACATGAAAATAAGAACACATACAGCCAGGGCAACATAGTGAGACCCCCTCTCTACAAAAGATAAAAAAAATTAACTGGGTGTTGTGGTGCGTGCCAGTAATCCCAGATACTCAGGAGGCTGAGGTGGGAGGATTGCCTGAGCCCAGGAGTTCAAGATTGTAGTGAGCTGTGATCATACCCACTGCACTCTAGCCTGGGTGACAGCAAGACCCTGACTCTTAAAAAACCAAACCAAACCGAAACAAAGAACACTTATCGCTGGGCGCAGTGGCTCACGCCTGTAATCATAACACTTTGGGAGGCCGAGAAGGGTGGATCACTTGAGCTCAGGAGTTCAAGACCAGCCTGACCAACATGGTAAAACCCTTCTCTACTAAAAATACAAAAATTAGCTGGATGTGGTACCCAATAAATGGTTGGTTAAGCCAGGAGGCAGAGGTTGTGGTGAGACGAGATGGCGCCACTGCACTCCAGCCTGGACGACGGAGTGAGACTCTGTCTCAAAAAAGAGAAAAAAGGAAGGGCCGTGTGCAGTGGCTCACGTCTGTAATCCCAGCACATTGCGAGGCTGAGGCGGGCGGATCACGAGATCAGGAGTTTGAGACCAGCCTGGCCAACATGGCAAAACCCCGTCTCTACTAAAAATACAAAAATTAGCTGGGTGTAGTGGCGGGCGCCTGTAATCCCAGCTATTTGGGAGGCCGAGGCAGGAGAATCGCTCAAACCTGGGAGGCGGAGATTGCAGTGAGCCGAGATCGTGCCATTGCACTCCAGCCTGGGTGACAGAGCAAGACTCCATCTCAAAAAAAAAAAAAAAGGTTGGTTAAGTAAATTAAATAATGAATGAGTTATTTTTATTTTTATTTTTGAGGTGGATTTTCGCTCTTGTTGCCCAGGCTGGAGTGCAATGGGGCGATCTCGGTTCACTGCAACTTCCACCTCCTGGGTTCAAGTGACTCTCCTGCCTCAGCCTCCCAAGTAGCTGGGATTACAGGCCTGCGCCCTCATGTCCGGCTAATTTTGTACTTTTAGTAGAGACAGGGTTTCACCATGTTGGTCAGGCTGGTCTCAAACTCCCAACCTCAGCTGATCTGCCTGCCTCAGCCTTCCAAAGTCCTGGGATTACAGGCGTGAGCCACTGCACCTGGCTTTTGTTTCAGTTTTTTAAATTTGCTTTTCTTATTTTATTTTTTTGAGACAGAGTCTCACTCTGTCTCCCAGGTTGGCATACAGTGGTACAATCATGGCTCACTGTAGCCTGGAACTCCTGGGCTCAGGAATGCTCCCACCTCAGCCTCTGGAGTAGCTGGGAGTACAGGCACATGCTGCCATGCTCAGCTAATTTTTAAATTTTTTTGTGGAGATGGTATCTCTGGGTCTTATTGTGCTGCCCAGGCTGGTCTTGAACTTCTGGCCTCAAGCACTTCTCCTGCCTTGGCCTCCCAAAGTGTTGGGATTACAGGTGTGAGCCACCATGCCCAACCAGTGAATGAATAAATGATATATGTTATGGTGACCAAGTCAGTGGAGACAGATACCTCTGGCTGTGAGAGAATTAGTTTAGGGTCTGGGCAATAACCTAATCCAGCCAGAATACTGCTGCGCCTGTTCACACTGTAATTAGCACTTTATAGGTTTTAACTGTTAGTTTCAGGGCTCTTTTATATTCATTAGAGTTTCGTAATAATCCTGTGTGGGAGACAGAACAGAAAGTGTTATCACCATTTTCCGATGAGGAAATAGGATCAGGGACATTGAGACCTACCAAAGTTACATAATACCAGTAGTAGAAATGGGACTTCAACACAGGCCTCTTGACTCCCTTTCTGGGACCTGGAAGCTCCTGGAAATTCTAGGCTAACTGGATTCTGATCTCCTTGTCCTGCAGACTCGGAGCTGATGTCTGTGCTGTCCTCCGGCTCTCTGGTCCACTCAAGGAGCAGTATGCTCAGGTAGGTGGTGCTCTGTGGCATCCGGTGTGTCGGGCGGGGCCAGCTCTAGGACTTTGGAGCTGTGGCTGCTGCCTGAGTCACTGGCATGATCCCCGTCACCACTGCTGGCAGGGTGGTGGCCAGCTCTTGGTTTTCTGTGAGTGGACCTTTCGGGGGCATTTTCAGCTTATATTTCTTTCCTAATAGCCTCCCTTCCTTCAGAGTGAGTTCAGGAAGGTGTGCCCAGGAAAGGCTGTCGACACTCGAGTTGGCAGCTCTGATGCTGTGTGATTAGTAAGGACCTGCCTGTGCCTCCTCACACAACCCTCTCACTCAGCTGGCCTGACACAGCCCCTGGAACTTTGCTCCTAGAAATTTAGTACAGGTCGAGCACGGTGGCACACGCCTGTAGTCCCAGCACTTTGGGAGGCCGAGGCAGGTGGATTGCTTGAGTCCAGGAGTTAGAAACCAGCCTGACCAACATGGTGAAACCCCATCTCTGTTTCTTTAAGAAATTTTTTTTTTAAAGTCAACAACAACACACAAAAAAGAAATTTAGTCCCAAAAGTTGTCAAAATATATCATTAAGTGAAAAAAAAAAGCCAATACCAAGATGTAGAACAGTGTGTAGAGAATGGTACATTTGTCTAAAACTGAAGAGGCACTTTGTGACCAAGAATTGTAGAAGACTTCTAAATATATCTGCTCATATATTTGGCTATTTAACAAATATTGACAGGGTGCCTGTCTCAGGTTCAGCACTGTTTCAGGTGCCTGGGATGTGTTCCTGCACTGAGTGGGAAAGACACATTAGAAACTGTACCATTGGTTGCCCCCAGGGAGGGGACAGGGTGAGAGAGAGATTTTTCAGTGTAAATTAATGTGTATCTTTGAATTTTGAACCACATGGATTAAAAAAAATAGGATCGTTAAAATAGAATAAAAAAAAATAAGTCAATAGGAACTCTCAGAATCTTAGACTTCAGAAAGGGAACTTGGAAGGCAAGATCAGCCTCCCACATGGTGAAGAGCCCTCTTGTCGCCCACATTTTGCCCTTGGCCTCTAGGTGCACCCTTCTGGGACGTGTGCTTTGGCCCCTCAATTGGCCTGAGTGTGGTTTCTGGAACCACATAAAATGAATTGTCCCCCCTTCTATATGCCATCTCTGCCTCCATGGGAAGCATTGGGTCATCTCTCACCAGCTGAACAGACCAGTTCATAGGGTGGCAGCATGAGGAATTGTAAGAATAACTAAATTAAGTGGTTTATTTTTTTTTTCTTTTCGAGACAAGGTCTTGCTCTGTAGTGCAGGCTGGAGTGCAGTGGCACATAATGGCTCACTGCAGCCTTGACCTTCTGGGCTCAAGTGATCCTCCCACTTCAGCTTCCCAAGTAGCTAGGAATACAGGTGCATGCCACTATGCCTGGCTAAGTTTAAAATTTTTTTTGTAGAGATGGGAGTCTCATTATGTTGCCCAGGCTGGTCTCCAATTCCTGGGCTCAAATGATCCTCCCACTATGGCCTCCCAAAGTGCTAGGATTTGGGCACAAGCTACTTTGCCTGGCCTGGTTTTCAAAAATTTTAAGCAGGATTCTTTCCCAAATGAAACTGGATACAGAATTTCTTTGTATACAGGAGATAGACTGGGAGAGACTCTGCGGGGTGGTGGGGTGGTGGGATGGGAGGAAGGAAGGGGTGAAGGGGAAGGCACTGAGCCTTCCCTAGTGGGGCCTAGGCACTTCCAAAGGCCTCGCAGGAGCACTTTCAAAACTGATCTTCCAAAGTTCCCAGATAGGTCTTGCTTCTGTCCTACTGAGTCAGACTGGTGGTGGGGTTGGGTGGGGGATGGGAAGAAGAAGGAGCAGGAGTTTGCATTTTTATTTATTTATTTATTTTATTTATTTATTTGAGACGGAGTCTCGCTCTGTCGCCCAGGCTAGAGTGCAGTGGCGCGATCTTGCCCCTCTGCAACCTCCACCTCCCGGGGTTCAAGCAGTTCTACTGCCTTAGCCTCCCGAGTAGCTGGGATTACAGCCATGTGCGACCACGCCTGGGTAATTTTTTTGTATTTTTAGTAGAGACATGGTTTCACCATATTGGTCAGGCTGGTCTTGAACTCCTGACCTTGTGATCTGCCCACCTCGGCCTCCCAAAGTGCTGGGATTACAGGTGTGAGCCACCGCGCCTGGCCAGTTTGCATTTTTAAAAGCTCCATGGAACACTCTGATAGGCCAGACTGCCCTTGCTCTGTGGAAGTCCAGCACCGCTCTATCCCCCACTCCCATTAAAAAATAAAACCAAAATGAAATGTTCATGCATTGATTTCCTAAGTCACAAGGGGAAATAGAACCAACAAGTAGACCACAATGCTCCTGGAGGGAAACTGGTTCAGGAGCAGGAGGTGGCTGCTGACCTCCTCTTGCAGCAAGGGGAGCAGGTGGGTGATCGAGAAATTGAGAGCCTGAAGGGAGAAGGTCTTGCTGCAGTGAGTTCGTAGAGGAGCCAGAACCTGAACGAGGTGATGCTTTTCAGACCCCTCCTATCCTGGATCCCTTTGGATGGACCCCTCTGCTTGGAAAGGGGAGAAAGGAGTTCCCCAGGGTGGTCGGAGTAGCCTCTCCTGCCTTGGGGGTCCTCTGGGTGTGGGAGGCCTTGCAAGTGCCCAGAGCCAGATGGAGTGATGCTGTTTCAGCAAAGGCGCCAGGAATTTGGGGATGGGAAGGGGTAAGGGGGAGAGAAAGGAGACACAATCCCCGTGGGATTTGGGATGGGGGCAAACAATGCTAGTGGGAGGACATGGAGTGCAGGATTTTTTCTTCCCCCTCAGATTTCCCACTTTAGTTGAAGGCTAAGCCTTTGCCCAGGGGATGCAAACTAATTTCACGATTAGTTTAAGCCAGAAATAATTGGGAAGGTAAAACTCGCAAAAGAGAAACCATGCCACACATTTCAAAGACCAGTTGCAACAATTTCTGGATTATCCCCAGGCCTTTCTTCCATCCACCAGTGATCGGGATTTCTTAGTTGCTGAGGCTCTTTCCCTTGCAGACCTTTGTTCTGGCTGAAACCTCATTAATCCTTGCATCAGCCTTGGGGGAGGCAGGTGAGGGTGCGGGATGGCTCTTCCGCTGTTTTAGGAGAGACCACTGAGGTTGAAAGGCTGGTGACATAGACATAATGTCCTTTGGGCAGGAGCATGGCTTGAACTTCCAGAGACTCCTGGACACCAGCACCTACAAGGAGGCCTTTCGGAAGGACATGATCCGCTGGGGAGAGGAGAAGCGCCAGGCTGACCCAGGCTTCTTTTGCAGGAAGATTGTGGAGGGCATCTCCCAGCCCATCTGGGTAAGAGGGCTCCACGGCAGCATGAAGAACACCTGTTTCTGTTTCCCTAGCTCTTCGCTGTGTCTATCTCTCTCTGTCTCCACTGCCACCATCCTGGCCCAAGCCCCCACCATTTCTGGCCTGGACAGTTGCAGTAGCCTCCACACTGGTCTCTAGCTGTGGCTCTTGCCCTCTGTGGTCTATTCATTACATAGCAGCCAGACTGACCTTTTATTATTTATTTATTTATTTATTTATGAGATGGAGTCTCACTCTTGTCGCCTGGGCTGGAGTGCAGTGGCGCAATCTTGGCTCACTGCAACCTCCGCCTCCCGGGTTTAAGGGATTCTTCTGCCTCAGCCTCCCAAGCAGCTGGGACTGCAGGTGTCCACCACCACGCCTGGCTAATTTTTGTATTTTTAGTAGAGATGGGTTTTCACCATGTTGGCCAGGCTGGTCTCGAACTCCTGACCTCAGGTGATCCACCCACCTCAGCCTCCAAAAATAGTGGGATTACAGGTGTGAGCCACTGCGTGCGGCCCAGACTGACCTTTTAAAAACATGAACCAAGTGACGTCACTCTTCTGTTTAGAATACTTTGGTGGCTTCCCATTGTTCTCATGAACAAAATGAAAATCCTTCACATGAACTTCTGGGCCTTGCGTGATCCAGTTTCTGCTACTTTTTTAGCCTCCTTACTCCTTGAGCTGCAGCGACACTGGCCTTCTTGGTCCTCAAGTCAGTCAAACTCCTTCTGGAATCAGGGCCTTTGCACATGCCCTTGCACCTGTCTGGACTGCCCTTTCTTTCTCTTTCCCTGGTTAGCTTCAGCTCAGTTGACATGACACCTCCATAGGGAATCCTTCCCTAATATTTAGGTCTTAACTGGTGCTCCCTGGCAGGTGCTCCTATAGCACCCTACCCCTTTTTTTCCTCATTCATTCTGGCAGTGAATATTGAGTATCTACTTCTGCCAGGCGTGGTTGCATGTTGTGGGGATATATTGGTGCAAAAACGCAATGAAGTCTCTTCCTTCAGGGAGCTTACATTACAGCTGAGGGTGGTGGGGAGATAGACACAGAATAAATACAGAATATATCAGGCAGAGGTAAATACTAAGGAGTAAAATAAAGTAGGCCTAGGATATGAGGAGAGATAGGGGAGTAAAATAAAGTAGGCCTAGGATATGAGGAGAGACAGGGAAGCGTTGCTATTTTATTAAGGGTGCCTGGGAAGGCCACACTGATATGATGATGTTTGAGCAAGACCTGAAGGAAATAAGGGATAACTGAATGGATAGTTGGGGAAGTAGCTTTCCAGAGAGAGGAGGAGGAAGTGTAGAGGCTTGAGTGGTGAGTGTGCCTGGTGTGTCTGAGGACAAGCCAGGTGGCCAGAGTGGGTGAGGGTGAGTGGTGGGAGGTCAGGTTAGACTTCCCAGGGAGGACCTTTGGGAGAGCTGGGATTTTATTCTGAGTGAGATGGGGGAGTCACTACAGGGTTCTAAGCAGAGGAGAGACATGATCTGATTTAAGATTGAGAAGGCTGGCCATAGGTGCTGTGGGGAAGATGGGAGCAGAAGCACAGGGGCCGGGTGGAGGACTTTCCTGTTTTTTTTTTTTGAGACAGAGTCTCACTCTGTCACCCAGGCTGGAGTGCGGTGGTGCGATCTCGGCTCACTGTACCCTCTGCCTCGTGGGTTTAAGCGATTCTTGTGCATCAGCCTCCCGAGTAGCTGGGATTACAGGCATATGCCATCATGCCCAACTAATTTTTTTGTATTTTTAGTCGAGATGGTGTTTTACCATTTGGCAAAATTCGAACTCCTGACCTCAAGTGAACCACCCACCTCGGCCTCCCAAAGTGCTGGAGCCACCACGCCTGGCCAGGACCTTTCTCTAACAGACAAAATGACTGTGGTTGGGGCGCAGAGGGGAGGGAGCAAAGGTAGAGTGGAGAGAAGGGGTCGATTTTGCATGTATTTTGAAGAGAAAACCAACAGGATTTGCCCATGGGTTGGCTGTGGGGTGTGAGAGACTATACCAAGGATTTTGTTCTGAGCAGGTGGACAAATATAGAATTATCATTTTCTAAGACAGGGAAGGTGGGGAGGAACAGGACTGGAGAGGAAATCAGGAGTTGTTTCAGCTGTGTTGAGGCTGAGACACTTGTTGACATACACTGTAATCACACGGTTATTTGATCACTGAATACTTGTTCAGTGTCTCCCACTAGACTGTAAGCTCTGAGAGGGCAGGCACAGGTCTGTTTTGCTTACCACTCTAGCCTTAGCACCTAGCACAGTGTCCAGCATACAGTAGGTACTTACTATAATACTTGCTTAATTGGATCAATGAACTTGTCAGCAGCACTGCCTGACATGGAGTCAGCACTCAGTGGCGTATGTTCAATGAATGAACGAATCCGTGAATAGTGAGTCTAGCTGCTGACGTGCTCACGATGATGGGGGGTAAAGCCACACCCCACACTGCCCTGGGTTCTGTAGTCCTCCCACCTCCCCTCACTTCTATCCTGTCCTGTTGGTCACCTGTCTGTCCCTCCCCTGCAGCTGGTGAGTGACACACGGAGAGTGTCTGACATCCAGTGGTTTCGGGAGGCCTATGGGGCCGTGACGCAGACGGTCCGCGTTGTAGCATTGGAGCAGAGCCGACAGCAGCGGGGCTGGGTGTTCACGCCAGGTGAGCCACTCCATGTGTAGGGCACAGGAGGACACAGGCTACCCACCCTGTGGTTTGTCTCCTGGGTAGGCCTGGGGGAAGTGAGTGAGGGATGATAAAGGAGAATCTGAGGCCTCCTGATTAGGGAGTAGCATGGTGGACGGAATCCTGGGGGTCAAGGTTCCCTTGGCTTAACCTAGGCTATCTTCTCATGGCCAGTGGGCTGCTTTGGTGGTCTGGCTGGGACCCACCCCCAGGGTTCTTCACCTTTGCTTTCCAGCCCAGTAGGGGCTGACAGTGGTCAGGGGCAAACCTGACAAAGCTCACTTCTGTTTAAACAGTAGTGGAGTTAGAAGTTAGTAGTGGAGAGGAAATTCTGCTGGGAGCTTCAGTGGTGCAAGCCCAGGACCTGCTCTGTGGACTTCAGAAGCACAGCTCAGGCTTCCTTCCTGCCCTAGATCACTGTGACTTGGAGCAGTTTAGATCCAATGGGTATGACCACTACTAATGCTGCTCATTTCTGGGGCACTCACATGGTCCAGGCCTGTGCTGAGCATTTTATATGCACTATCTCACTTTACTATCAAAACAGATTCAGCAGGTAGATGCTGTTATTAGTTTACCCATGGTTGGATGAGGCCCTGGCCCGAAAGGTTAAGTCTCTTTCCTAGGGTCACAAAGAGTGAGAGGAGGAGCTGGCCTCCTGACCCTCTGCTTCTGACTCCAGCACATGCTGCCTCCTGAGGGGATTGAATCAGACAGATTTAGGGGATAGAAAAGGATGCAACCAGCTTGACAGAAAATGAAAACACAGTGCCCTTTTGGGTTGGGTGTGGTTTTGGATGACCTGATTCACCCTCTGTAGGCGGTAGCAAGTGAAGAATTAAGTCAGGAGGGATCAGTTGGGGGGCCCAGGTGGCTATGGGCTGCTGAACCTGCCATCACAGTGTTTCAGGGGTAGGGAGGTGCCTTCTGGGTGGGTAGCCCTTGGCTCTGGGGTAGCAGAGGAGAGGCCAGGAGGGCCCACTCCAGTTGGGGCTAGCAGGCCTTGATGCCTGGTGTCTGTCTGGAGGGCTGGGGCCTGACTTCACCATGCTTCCTTCACAGGGGTGGACGACGCTGAGTCAGAATGTGGCCTGGACAACTTCGGGGACTTTGACTGGGTCATCGAGAACCATGGAGTTGAACAGCGCCTGGAGGAGCAGTTGGAGAACCTGATAGAATTTATCCGCTCCAGACTTTAGTCACTAGGTTCTAGGAGTGAGCTGGGGCCTGCTGAGGTGGGGGTGGGGCTGACTCTGCAAGATGGGGGGTCCCCTGATCCTGGCCGAGGTGAGGAACAGACAGAGGGGGGTCTAGATTCTGAGGGGGTTGGTGGATATTGGGCAAGGCAGGAAACCTCTGGAGACCTCATTTTCGCCATGCTCTTCAGGAGGAGACTCCAAGGGCAAAGGAGGGTGTCTTGGCTGTGCTTGAAGGAGAAACCCTGCCATATCCCCAGTGCCAGTCCCCTCAGCCTGTGGCGGCCTTACATCCTGACTGGATGTTCTCAGCCCCTTGTTCTGGGCAAGAACCCAGGGCTCCCCAGTGTCGATACTAATAAACCTCTTTGGAGCACACTCTCAGAGCTGCTTACTCATTTCCTTGATGCCAAGCTGGCTTGGGTGGGGTTTAGAAGGCCTTAGGGTGTCATGGTGGCTGGAGGGTCCCTGTTCCACCTCCCACCTGGCTAGAATGTATCCTGCAGAGGTTGACCTATGCTGCACCCCACAGGCAACCGGCCTGTTTATGTTGGAGGTGGGATTGGGTTGAGGCCCTTACCCTCTGGGTTAGCGCCATGAAAGGCTGTGATCCATAGAAAGTGCCACCAGCAAGTGCCCCCTCCCCCCGCTTTTTTTTTCTTTGAGACCGTCTTATTCTGTCACCCAGGCTGGCATGCAGTGGCGTGATCATAGCTCATTGCAGCCTTGACCTCCTGGGCTCAAGCAATCCTGCCTCAGCCTGCCAAGTAGCTGGGTCTACAGGCACACACCACTATATGGCTAATTTTTTTCATTTTTAGTAGAGACAAGGTTTCGCTATGTTGCCCAGGCTGGTCTTGAACTCCTGAACTTAAGCAATGCTCCCACCTTGGCCTCCTAAAGTGTTGGGATTACAAATGTGAGCCACCATGCCCGGCCCTGCCCTTGTAATTTATATAGCCTTTTATAATTTCCAAATTTCTTCTAGATTCTTCACAGCTACCCCCTGAAATGGGCGAGGATAGGATTTTCATCTGCATTTAGCAGATGCCAAGAACTCAAAGAAGTGAAACAACTTCTCCAGGGTTAGAGGGCTTAGTAAGTGTCAGTGCTGTGTGGAACCCAGGCCACTTGACTCCTGACCAGGCCCCTTCTGCACATTCCTATGGTTGTGGTACAAAGTCCCAAGTCTCCTTGCTGTCCCCAGGCCAAGCCTAAGCCCTCCAACTCTGGCCCTGGCTTTGTAATCCTCCCACAAATTCTGTTCTCACAGATAAGGGGACAGCCAAAGAAATTACACTTTCAGTGTGACCCAAACTGAATTTTGTGCATTTCTGCCCAGATCTCTGCTCTGCTGCCATCATCCTTGCTGGGTGCCAGGCACTGGGGATATAAAGATGAACAGGTCACAGGACTGTTCCTTAAGGAGCTCTTGATCTCAGTGAGAAATAGACACCCTCCAGGTGCCCAGGAACCTGAAGGCAGTGCCAAAGACAACTCCAGTTCTCTGGGAAGGAGGGTGGGCTTCCATGACACCCAGGCCTGCCGTGCCCGGGTGAGCACTGACCCCTTGTCCCAGGGGCACTGCCATTGCTGCTTGGAAATCCCTCTCTGGAGCTGGGAGCACATGATTGTGAACAATCCCAGTCATGGAAATGTCCAAAAGTCACTGGAGCCAACTCTGATGAATGTGGGAGGCAAAGTTTTTGGGTTACAAACCTTAACGAGTATAAAGAAGTCAATTAGGGGCCGGGGTGGGGTGGCTCATGCCTGTAATCCCAGCACTTTGGGAGGCAGAGGAGGGTGGATCATTTGAGGTCAGGAGTTCAAGACCAACCTGGCCAACATGGCAAAACCCCGTCTCTACCAAAAATACAAAAATTAGCTGGGCATGGTGGCAGGTGCCTGTAATCCCAGCTACTCAGGAGGCTGAGGCAGGAGAATTGCTTGAACCCGGGAGGCAGAGATCTTGCCACTGCACTCCAGCCTGGGCGACAGAGCGAGACTATCTCTGAGAAAAAAAGAAGGGCAGAAAGGACACAAACCAGGGAGAACATAGAGTCCATGGGGCCAGCTAAGAGGCTTCTGCAAGATTCCAAGCAAGAAGTAGCAAAGGCTGAAGGAGAGAGGGTCACTGGAAAGCAGATGTGTTGGTGGTGGCATTCAACCTTGTTTCTGACCCAACCCACCTGATACCGGGCATATTCCCATCAGTGAAACTGGCTCACTGCTTGAAGGGGAGCAGAGGTTCCGGGCACAGGAGCCCGGTCAGAACCTCTGGGTTGGAGGTGAGGAAACACCTACTGCATGACATCATTACCTGCTTGATTCCAGCATGTCTTCTGTAGTCCTGTCTCACCATGCATTCAATCACATCCACTTCCTGAGCACCTGCTGTGGCTCTAGGAGCCAGGGACACAGCTACAAGAGAGAAATGGGCCCTGCCATCACAGAATTTACCTTTCAGAAATAATCCTAGACAGGGTAGGTTCTACAGAACTTGGGGACCGATTAGCCACAGCAGCTGGGGAGACGGAGGAGTTCAAACTTGTGCCAGAAACCCTGGGTTTTGTCGCCTTCCCTGAGGGGGGTGTCTTCAGCATGTGGGAATGTGGTGGTACCTTCTCAGTTTGGAAGCCAGTGAATCCCTGCCTTCGTAGGCGATGAGGGTCAACGCTCCAGATGGATGTGAACCTATCAAGTGTGGTACTAGAGTAAGGGTTGATGCAGACAGGGGGGTAGGGACTGGTGGGTCTCCTGTGCCCTCCGGGAGGGGTACTGCCCTGCTTTCTTGGCTCTGGGTATTTAGAGGAGTCACAGGATTATGACTTGGGAAGCCAGTGGGTCTGTCTACCTGGTGACAGGTTGGTAGTGATGCCTCTTAAAATAGGAAGCCCAGTGTCTGCCAGATTCTCAGTTAATAATCTTTTTTTTTTTTTTTTTTTTTTTTTGAGATGGAGTCTCACTCTGTCACCCAGGCTGGAGTGCAGTGGCACAATCTCAGCTCACTGCAACCTCCACCTCCCAGGTTCAAGCGATTCTCCTGCTTCAGCCTCCCGAGTAGCTGGGATTACAGGCTCCCGCCACCACGTCCAGCTAATTTTTGTATTTTTGGTAGAGACGAGGTTTCACCATGTTGGCCAGGCTGGTCTCGAACTTCTGACCTCAGGTGATCCACCCATCTTGGCCTCCCAAAGTGCTGGGATTACAGGTGTGAGCCACTGCACCCAGCCTCATAATTTTTTTTTTTTTTAAGCAAGGTCTTGCTCTGTCACCTGGGCTGGAGTACAGTGGTGCAATCACAGCTCACTGCAGTCTCAACCTCGTGAGCCCAGGTGATCTTCCTGCCTCAGCTTCTTGAGTAGCTGGGACCACAGGTGTGTACCACCATGCCCAGCTAATTAAAAAATTTTTTTTTGTAGAGATGGGGTCTCGCCGTGTTGCCCAGGCTGGTTTTGAAGTCTTGGGCCCAAGTGATCCTCCTGCCTTGGCCTCTCAAAGTGCTAGGATTACAGGCATGAACCACTGCGCCCAGCCCATAATTTTTTTTAACTGATATTTCCCTAAATATAAAAACCAAGAATAACCCTGACTTTTGACACCATATGTTATGATGAGAGCCTTAGCTGCTTTTTATTTGAAGGCATTCTCCCCACCTTACTGCTACAGGTTGACTATCCCGAGTCCAAAAATCTGAAACCTGAGGTGCTCTGAAGTCCAAAACTTTTTGAGTGCTGATATGACACCCAAAGGAAATGATGAGTGGAGCATTTTGTATTTTGTGTTTTCGGATCTGGGATGCTTAACTGGTAAGTATAATGCAAATATTTTAAAATAAAAATCAGAAATTCAAAACACTTCTGGTCCCCAGCATTTTGGACAAGGGATACTCAGCCTATAGTCTTTGCTAACTTTGTCTGTGATTATAATCTCAGAGTATTAAGCTACTTATTTATTTTTTTCTTTAAGACAGGGTCTCCCTCTGTCACCCAGGCTGGAATGCAGTGGCATGATTATAGCTCACTGCAGCTTCAAACTCCTGGACTCAAGTGATCCTCCTGCCTCAGCCTCTGGAGTAGCTAGGACTAAGGTACGCACCACCATGCTTGGCTAATTTTAATTTTTTTTTATAGAGATGGGGTCTCACTATGTTGCCAGGGCTGGTCTTGAACTTCTAGCTTCAAACGAAGCTTCCACTTTGGCCTCCCAAAGTGCTGGGATTACAGGCATGGGCCACCACGCCTGGCCAAGTTATTTTTAATATTACGTGTCTGTTATTTTACTACTACTTCTTTTTTTATTTATTACCCACCCATGAATGTATGTATATGTTATTTTAATCATGATTTGTTACACTAACAGCCTCTTTAAAAATTTATTATTATATTTCTAAACAACTTTATTGAGCTATAATTAAAATATAGTAACTACATATATTTAAAATGTACAATTTAGGTGGGGCACGGTGGCTCACACTTGTAATCCCAGCACTTTGGGAGGCTGAGACGGGTGGATCACTTGAGGTCAGGAGTTCGAGACCAGCCTGGCTAACACGGTGAAACCCCATCTCTACTAAAATACAAAAATTAGCTGGGCATGGTGGTACGTGCCTGTAATCCCAGATACCTGCGTGGCTGAGGCAGGAGAATCACTTGAGTCAGGAGGTGGAGGTTGCAGTGAGCCAAGATGGCGCCACTGCACTCTAGCCTGGGCAACAGAGTGAGACTCTGTCTCAAAAAAAAAAAAAGTACAGTTTACTGAATTTTGACATATGTATACATCTGTGAAACCACAACACAATCACTATGGATTGTATTCATCACTCTCAAACATTTTCTCATGTCCCCTTGTAATTCCTCCTCTCGCCTCTCCCTGATTCCCCACCCTCACCCCCAAGCAACCACTGGTCTGCTTTCTGTCTCTATGGATGTTTATATTTTCAAGGATTTTATATAAAGAATAATAAAATTTGGCCAGATGCAGTGGCTCACGCCTGTAATCCCAGCACTTTGGAAGCCCAAGGGGGGCAGACCACCTGAGGTCGGGAGTTCAAGACTAGCCTGGCTAACATGGTGAAACCCTATCTCTACTAAAAATTAGCCAGGTGTGGCGAATGCCTGTAGTCCCAGCTACGTGGGAGGCTGAGGCAGGAGAATCGCTTGAATCAGGGAGGCGGAGGTTGCAGTGGGCTGAGATCGTGCCGCTGCACTCCAGCCTGGGTGACAGAGCCAGACTCCATCTCAAAAAAAAAAAAGATTAATAAAGTTTTATACAAAGAACAGTATACATTCTTTATTCTCTGGTTTCTTTTCATTGAGCATAATTATTTTGAGGTTCATCCACATTATTGATGGTATCAGTAGTTCATTCCTTTTTCTTATTGGTATGTGGTATGAATATACCACAGTTGTTTACCAGTTCACCTGTTGATGAATATTTAGGTTGTTCCTAGTGTTTGGATATGACAAAGCAACTATACACATTGATGTACAACATGTATAAGTCTTTGTGTGGACATGTGCTTTCATTTCTTTCAGGTAAATATCTTTTCAACTTTTTTTTTTTTTTTTTTAAGACAGAGTTTCGCTCTTGTTGCCGGGGCTGGAGTGCAATGGCACAATCTTGGCTCACCACAACCTCTGCCTCCCGGGTTCACATGATTCTCCTGCCTCAGCCTCCTGAGTAGCTTGGATTACAGGCATGCACCACCAAGCCTGGCTAATTTTGTATTTTTAGTAGAGACAGGATTTCTCCATGTTGGTCAGGCTGGTCTCAAACTCCCAACCTCAGGTGATCCACCCGCCTCGGCCTCCCAAAATGCTGGGATTACAGGCGTGAGCCATCACACCTGGCCGACTTTTGTTTTTGAGGCAGAGTCTTGCTCTGTCGCCCAGGCTGGAATGCAGTGACAGGACCTCAGCTCACTGCAACCTCCACCTCCTGGGCTCAAGCGATTCTTCTGCCTCAGCCTCCTGAGTAGCTGGGACTACAGGTGCCTGCCACCATGCCCAGCTACTTTTTGTGTTTTTTTGTAGAGACTGGGTTTTGCCATGTTGCCCAGGGTGATCTCGAACTCCTGGGCTCAAGCAATCTGCCTGCCTTAGCCTCCTAAAGTGCTGGGACTACAGGCATGAGCCACTGGGCATGGCTTAACTTTATTTTTGGAGACTGTGTCTCACTCTGTTGCTCGGGTTGGAGTGCAGTGGCATGATCACGGCTCACTGCAGCCTCGACCCCCCTGGGCTCAAGTGATCCTCCCATCTCAGCCTCCCAAGTAGCTGGTACTACAGGCATAAACCACTATGCCTGGCTAAATTTTTTTTGTATTTTGTAGACAGGGTATCTCTACGTTGCTCAGGCTGGTCTCAGACTTCTGGGTTCAAGCATTCCTGAGCCCAGGAGTTTGGCAGGCTGAGGCCTGCCTCATCCTCCCAAAGTGCTGGGATTATAGGCATGAGCCACTATGCCCAGCCACCTTTTTAACCTTTTTTTCTTTTTGAGACAGAGTTTTGGTCTTGTTGCCGAGGCAGGAGTGTGATGGTGTGATCTTGGGTCACTGCAATCTCTGCCTCCCAGGTGCAAACGATTCTCCTGCCTCAGCCTCCCGAGTAGCTGGGATTATAGGCATGCACCACCATGCCAGGCTAATTTTTGTATTTTTAATAGAGATGGGGTTTCGCCATGTTGTCAAGCTGATCTCGAACTCCTGGCCTCAGGTGATCTGCCCACCTCAGCCTCCCAAAGTGCTGGGATTACAGACGTGAGCCACCATGCCCGGCCTTAACTTTTTTTTTTTTTGAGACGGAGTTTTGCTCTTGTTGCCCAGGCTGGAGTCAATGGTGCAACCTCAGCTCACTGCAACATCTGCCTCCTGGGTTCAAGTGATTCTCCTGCCTCAGCCTTCTAAGTAGCTGGGATTACAGGCACCTGCTACCATGCCTGGCTAATTTTTTGTATTTAGTAGAGACAGGGTTTCACCATGTTGGTCAAGCTGGTCTCAAACTCCTGACCTCAGGTGATCCATCTGCCTTGGCCTCCCAAAGTGTTGGGATTACAGGCATGAGCCACTGCACCCAGCCTACCTTTTTAACTTCTTCTCCCTTTTTTTTTTTTTTTTTTGAGTCAGTGTTTCACGCTTGTTGCCCAGGCAGAAGTGCAATGGCACGATCTCAGCTCACTGCAACATCGCCAGGTTCAAGCGATTCTCCTGCCTCAGCCTCCCAAGTAGCTGGGATTACAGGCACGTGCCACTATGCCCGGCTAATTTTTGTATTTTTAGTAGAGACAGGGTTTCATCATGTTGGCCAGGCTGGTCTCGTACTCCTGACCTCAGGTGATCCACCCGCCTCAGCCTCCCAAAGTGCTGGGATTACAGGCGTGAGCCACTGCGCCTGGCCCTCATTGGTATTTTATTTGCATTTTCCTAATGACTAATTTGGTACAAATCCTGTATTCACATTTGATAAAATCTGTCAGCAAGCTTGAGATAGGATGGTGATATAGTTTGGATATTTGTCCTCGCCCAAATCGCATGTTGAAATGTAATCCCAGTGTTGGAGCTGGGGCCTAGTGGGAGGTGTTTGGATCATGGGGGCAGATCCCTTTTGAATGGCTTGGGCCATCAACTTAGTCATAAGTGAGCTCTTGTTCTGAGTTCACACGAGATGTTTGTTTAAAAGTGTGTGGCAGAGGCCAGGGTAGGAAGATCACTTGAGCCCAGGAGTTCAAGACCGGCCTAGCCTGGGCAATGTAGTGAGACCTTGTCTGAATTCATTTAAAAAAAAAAAAAAAGTGTATGGCACCTTCTTCACACTCTCCCTCTCTCTTGCTCCTACTCTTGCCATGTGACATGCCTGTTCCTCCTTTGCCTTCTGCCATGATTGTAAGCTTCCTGAGGCCTCCCCAGAAACTGAGCAGATGCCAGCACCATGCTTCCTGTAAAGCCTGCAGAACAGTGAGCCAATTAAACCTCTTTTCTTTATAAATTACCCAGTCTCAAGTATTTATAGCAATGCAAAAATGGCTTAATGTAGATGGAATATACTCAGCCTCATAAAGAATATCTGTAAAAGCCCTGCTGCTAACAACACACTTAATGGTGAAATACTAAATGTTTTCCCCCAAGACTGGGAATAAGGCAATGATGTCTGTTCTCATCATCTATTCGACATTCTACTGGAGGTTCTAGCCAGTGCAATAAGAGAAAAAAAAAAAGCCATCTAAATTGGGAAGGAAGAAATAAAACTCCTTTTATTCATAGATGACATGATCATCTATGTAGAAAATTGCATGGATTCTCCAAAAAAGCTACTAGAACTTATAAGTGAGTTCAATAAAGTTGCAAGGTCAATATACAAAAGTCAATATTTCTATTTCTTAGCAATGAGCAATCAAATTGAGATAAATAATGCCAATTACAATACCATCAAAATATGAAATAGGGATAAATCTGATAAAAAACATAACATCTGTACATTGAAAATGACAAAACATTGCTAAGAGAAAAGACTAAATAAGCAAAGAGATTATACTACATTCATATATTGGAAGACTCAATATTGTTTATTTTTTTGAGTTGGAGTCTCACTCTGTTGCTTGGGCTGGAGTGCAGTGGTGTGATCTCGGCTCACTGCAACCTCTGCCTCCCAGGTTCAGCCAATTCTTGTGCCTCAGCCTCCCACGTAGCTGGGATTACAGGCACATGCCACCACACCCGGCTAATTTTTGTATTTTTAGTAGAGATGGGGTTTCACCATGTTGGCCAGGCTGGTCTCAAACTCCTGACCTCAAGTGATCAGCCCACCTCAGCCTTCCAAACTGCTGAGATTACAGGCATGAGCCACCGCACCTGGCTCAATATTGTTAACATATTTATTTTTTAAATTCAGGTATAATCACATACAGTGAAATGTACTGGCCTTAAGAGTACAGTACAATGAGTTTTGACAAATACGCACACCTATATAACACAAACCCTTATCATGATAGAACACATTTTCATTATTTCAGAAGGTTTCCTTTTAACTCTTCCTACTCAATCCCTGCTCTCCCAGAAACAATTGTTTTGAATTCTTTCACCATAGATTAGTTTTGACTGTTCTAGAATTTCAAACAAATGACTAACATCCAACTTTAAACCAAATTTACAACAATAATTTATAATTTAGACTTCACTGGTTTATTGCTCATTTTCAATCCTTTTATAGTACCTCAACTTCCCCATTTTTGAATTTTGTATTTTGATTCCTCTCCAGATAGTTGATGTGTCTCAAAAATTTTTTGAAAATGGTATGTAGATGATTTTTTTTTTTTTGAGGCAGAGTCTCGCTCTGTCGCCCAGGCTGTAGTGCAGCAACATGATGTTGGCTCACTGCAACCTCTGCCTCCCGGGTTCAAGTGATTCTCCTGCCTCAGCCTCCTGAGTAGCTGGGATTACAGGCATGTGCCACCACACCCAGCTAATTTTTGTATTTTAGTAGAGATGGTGTTTCACCATGTTGGCCAGGCTGGTCTCGAACTTCTGACCTCAAGTGATTGGCCTGCCTCGGCCTCCTAAAGTGCTGGGATTAGAGGCGTGAGCCACTGCGCCCGGCCATGATCTATTTTCTGAACCTATATGTATGAGAGAATGACATTCTCTTGCCTCTATATTTGGACAATGACTTGGTTGGCATAAGTTTTGTGACCTGGTTCCACTGTCTGGAGAGTATGAGGTCACCTTGACTTTTGTTCCTTTGAAGGTAACCTTTTTTTTTTGCCTGGATGCTTTTGGATATTTTCTTTCTTCTTTTTGTCTTCATTTTCGAAATTCAAATCCTGGCATTCTCCAAGGCAGAGACATGGATGTGTCTTAACAGGAAAAAGTTGGCATCTTATTGTTCCTGGTAAAGCATTATTGAATAATGAGATGGGAACTGAAATGGTCTTGTACATCCAAATGTCTGCTGCAACCTAAAGTAGTCACCTTGGGCATTTGGGCTGAGACACTTCAGGGCTGTTGCCTTTATCAAGTGGCTTTGGGAGCTCCTCTTTGCTTTGAGGACCTGCCCTCAACTCTGCCAAATTCTCATCCCCAAAAGTGCATTTGGGTTTTGGAAACAACCAAAGGGAATTTGGTACTAAACTCTGGTGAAGGAGACATCTTATGGCCAGGAAAAATAGTCCTGTAATGTAATAATTCTAAAACTTACCAAAGTTAATTCTCAGAGAGGAATTTTTAAAAGTTGCCTTAGCAATCAAGCCTCTGTATCCTTGCATGTGTCATTCATGCTGCCTAAAGTGCCCTTCCTAGTTGCTTGGGCTTGGACCCCCACAACTTGAGCAGAGCAAGGGGCACTCCACTTCCATTCCCAGAATGCTCCACAGTGTACACTTTCTCACTCCTCCACCACGCTGTGAGCAAGTAAGGAAAGGTTTTTTTTTCTTTTGAGCCTTTGGTACATTGCACATAGTAGAGGTATATTAGTCGGTTTTGCATTGCTATAAAGGAGTACCTGAGACTGAGTAATTTATAAAGAAAAGAGTTCTGCAGGCTATACAAGCATGGCACCAGCATCTGTTCTCCTTCTGGTGAGGCCTCAGGAAGCCTCCGCTCATGGCTGAAGGCAAAGGGGGAGCAGGCGTGTCACATGGTGAGAGAGGGAACAAGAGAGACAGCAGGAGGTGCCAGCCTCCTTGAAACAACCAGCTCTCCTGTGAACTAACAGAGAGAGAACTCACTCATTACCACTGGGATGGCACCAAGCCATTCATGAGGGTTCTGGCTCCATGACCCAAACACCTCCCATCAGGCTGTACCACCAACATTGGGGATCGCATTTCAACATGAGATTTGGAGGGGATAAACATCCAAACCATATCTGTAGGTCTCAATACATGTTTGTGACAATGAAGAAAGTTCATGTGTTAGAAAACAATATGACCTCCTAAGCTTATTGTCATGAAGCAGTTAACAGTCATTTGGATGTAGAAAGTTATGGCGAATGTGTTTGAAGCAAGAACAAATTGCCTCCCATTGCATTACTCTTACTCATTATACACAGTCGCGTGCTGGCAAATGTTTAACAATCAGCTCCCTGGAAGGGGAAAAACAGCCCTGATTTGTAGTGTTTGACCATTTCTGTAGTGTAAATATTCCCACTGTGGCTGATTTCAATCTACCAGTGGGATGTCAACTGGCTTGCAAAATCCCTGAACATGCAAAATGTTGGCTCTTGCAAGCCAGTAGAAGGTGGCTGAAGCTGGCTCCAATGCACCATTGTACACATTCTACACCTCTTTTGTTTTTCCATCATCACCCAGTTCATTTGCGTGCCCTTTATACAGCACATGTCTATGACTATATTTTATCCCTTGCATCAATCTGATACTATTTTTATCTTCATTTTACAGGTAGTAAAATAAGGCCCAGAGACAAAGGGACTTGTCCAAGGTGGCAAAGCTGTCCCGTCTATTCCTGGGTTCAGTTTCTCACTGTAGCTCCCTGCCTGGAGCCCGACATTGCAAGGGACTAGAGACATGTCTTCTTTGCCCAGTTTTCTTTTCTCTGATGTTGAGGGAAGGACCCAAGCACCCCGTGCTTGCCACTAGCTCTCACGCCCAGGACATCCCCGCTGGCAGCTGAGCTGTGCTGAATGCTGGCATTTGTCTTGTTCACTTGCTACCCGATAAACAGGTGACAGGGAGTTTAACAACTTTCATTAGACGGGGATCAGCTCTCACTCTCATGGCCTAATTCAGGATCTGGACAGTGTCTTGTTGTCTGACAGCCAAGTGAAGTGATGAGTCCCCCTTTACAGTTTAGGATTTTAATTATTTTCTTCCAGGTGAGTCCCAGGAACATCCAGCCAAAGGCAAGTTCTTTGGGAGCCCAAGCTCATGGCGGTGACAGCTCCCCCAGGAGATGAGAGGTGAACCTGCTGCCTACTTCCTGCTATGTTATTGTGTCTTTAACAGTTTCCAGTTTCTGGGCTTGTTGAAGGCCTATGTTAGGGACTGTGTGAGACTTTCTGAGAGATCACCACCTAGATATGTGATGTCACACAAAGTGAGTATTGTAATGGACCTCAGTGATCTAGCTCGAAACCTCTTGCTCACAGACAAGGAAACTGAGGCTCAGAGAAGGGAAGTGGTTTGCTCAAGGTCAAGCGGCAATGACTGGCAATGCCAAAAGTTGGCCCCAAGGCTTCTGACTCCTCACTCCATGCCCTTCCCTCACCCTAAGTGTCTCTGAGAGAGCATGAACCTGTGCCCTTTATCGGAGGAGGGCAGAGACGGCTCAGCCTGAGCCCGAGGGAGCTCAGCCCAGTTCCCTGCTTCCTGGGTTTGTCCAGCCTTCTCTGAAGAGGCCAGGCCACCTGCCTATTCCACCTGGCATGTCCTGCTTGGGTGAATCAAGCTGTACCAGGATGAGGAAGCCACAGAGTCACTTCCCAGAAGGGAATAATGCTGTGTGCTAGAGGACGATGGGGTGGGAGAGATGGGAACAGACTTGGACTTGCTGTTCCTAGGGTGCTGAGGCTGAGATTCCTGAGGTGGGGGAGGCCCTGCCCTTCACCATGGCTGCTTTCCATCTGGAGATTGACTGTGTCTGCTAAATGGGACATGCCCAGCAATGTCCTTCTGCTGTGACACCTTTGGTGAATTTCCAGGCACATTAGAACTGAGCCAGTGGTAGCTTTGGCTCCTCAGCTCTTCTGCTGCAGTGGCTGGCTGTCCTCAGGACAGCTGGCTTGGATTGGGCATTGTTCTAGCAGATCTGGGATGTTCCAGGAACCGCACTATAAATCCTGTTGAGTATTGGCTGAGTATGCCAGGAAGGGCAGGGGGCCAAGGACTTGGATCCATTTGGCAAAGTTACTCTCAGCACCTCTTGAAGAAAGCATTAGAGAGAGAGGGGCTCAGAACCTTGCTTGGGGAGGGTGAGTGGGGAAGCAGTGGGTCAAGGGAAGATAACATGGTGGCATGTTTCACGGTTTACCACGTGTTTTCCCATATATTATTTCATCTAATCCTTGCAATAGCCCTATTATCGTTTCCATTTTAAAACTGAAGAAATGGGGACACAGAAAGATGAAATGACTTTGCCCAGCACACTTTGGCATCAGATTTCAATCCCACCTGTCACTATCCACCTGTGGGATCTTGAGCAAGTTAGGTTACCTTTCTGAGCCTTGATTCCTGCCTGTACAAAGGGGATAATGCTGCTCACATGAAGGTTTGTTTAGGCGGCACAGCACTTGCCTGGAGCAAGAGGCCAGGGACTGACTTTTTCCTTTTCCCCTGACCTCAAATCACACAGCCCAAGACGGTGGAGTTGGGCCTGGGATTGAACTTCTATTCCATTTTTAGTGTCTTCTCCCCCTTACTCTTTGGTATATGTGAGATAAAGCTGGCAGTTTTGGAAAAGGAATTCTTATTAAGAAATAAAGGGGAAACATGGAAATAGACATGAAGGTGTGAAGGGCAAAATGCTGACGCCATGTCTGTGTAATGTGGAGCTCAGGCTGGTGTGCCCGGGGTTCTCCCATCTCCACCCCTGCTCTTTTGTCTCCTCTCAGCATGTCTGGCTGGCCCAGACTTGCAATATGTCCACAGGCTGGTCCTCCAGGGTTCCAGGGGCCCTCCCAGAAGCTTTTCTCACCTGCTCTGGGTGTGGGCCCTATGAATGGGATCAACGATGAATGGTCGAGCCTACCTTGAACTGGGAGTGTGGCCAACCAAAATCAGCCCTGCACAGGCTCAGTGTGTCCTTTGGTGGCCCTGGGGCCCCAAGTGAGTGGCTCCTCAGCACACCTCAGGACTCGAACCCCTTCCCACCATGGCCACAGGTAGTTTTTTGTTTGACAACAGAGGTGAATCTGGAAGGTCCACACTCAGGATGTATAGGCCATGTAAGCATGAGTGAGGTGCAACTTAAGCCTTGGTCATACCTGGTTTCCTTCTGTCAATCATTCTTCATGGGCTCCATTTTCATGACATCTGGTGGGATTGAACTTGACCAGCTCAAAAATTGGTATTGTCAATTATGGTCAACTTCCATTAAGCCAAACCTAGTATGGAGCTCAGAGCCCATTCATTCATTCATTTAACCAAGGAGTATCTATCACTGATTATACATGAATCAGGACATATAAGGTTGAACAAAACCCAGCCCTTGCCTTTGGGGAGCTCACAGATCAGTAGGGGTAACAGACAAGAAAATACAACCGTGTGATAACATGGATGATAATGCCTTCAGGAGGAGAGAGGGTGAAGTGATGTGACAGTGACTTGCAGAGTCTATGAAATTAGATGAGCTGACTCCTGCAAGCCAAGCAGGCCATCGTCACCCTTCCCTTTGTAGTTGCTGCCATTGGGACCCACCCAGGTGTGACAGGAGATGAAAGGAGCTTGGGGCACACAGCAGTGCCACCTCATGTATGCCCTCATTCTTCCACCCTCTTTCTCGGGGTAGTTTGACTCACCTGAGCCTGGGTTTCCTCCACTTACATCTCAGGGAGGGGTTTGACCTTGCCTAGTGCTGGCCGGATGGATGGTCAGCTCCATATCTTGATGCTGTGACTTCCTGGGACCCACCTTTACTTCCAGGAGTCCATGTTTCTGCTGGTCACTGATTTAGCCACTGCAGTCACCCCTGCCCCAACTCCTGGCAAGGGTTATGGATTTTATTCAGTACACAATGTACACAATTTTGGTCTTTGGATATAGTGACCTATGGCTGTCTGCCCATAATTAGGTCCTTATTTCATGTTATTTGGTACTTTTTGCTGAATAACCTGGGCAGGCCCTTTTACTATGGCTTTGGTCTCACCCCTTGGATGACCATTTTGGTGCTGTGCTCTCCATTCTGAACTTTTTTTTGAGAGGGAGTCTGGGTCTTGCTATGTTGCCCAGGCTGGTCTCAAACTCCTGGCCTCAGGAGTCCTCCCACCTCAGCCTCTGAGTAGCATTCTGAACATTTTGCTCCCAGTTCCTAGGGCTTGCCAGGCTCCTGCTCACCTTTGCTTACCTTTGTGCCTTTGTGTGTACTGTTTCTCTCCTGGAACGCTCTTGCCCCTTCTGCTCTCCTGGCCAACTCTTCCTCTTGCTTTGGTTCCGTGTCACTTCATTCTCTGGCTTTGCTACTCCTTCCCCAAGGTGAGGTGTCCTTGCTCTGGAATTCTACAGCATGCTCTGTCTAGCCTCACCATCTCCTGGGAAAGTCTATGTAACTGTCCTCCCTGCAACCCTCTGAGCTCTCTGGTCCCTCTTACTGATGCAACTCCTAGCATTTCTCATGTGGCCAGTGGGCAGTAAATGTTGAAAAAGTGAATAAGAGAGTGAATCCACCACTGATAAGGAGGCCATAATTAGGACCATGAAAGAGCCTGGGCTCTGGGGCACATGGATCCATTAGCTCAGGTCCCAGACACAGAGCGGTGGTGTGGCCACATTGATGTTGTCTCTTTTCCAGGCATCAGGAAGCTGAGCAGGTGATGAAAGCCAGAGCGGCTGAGCCCTAGCCTATGTCCCTGCCTTATCTCCTCAACCCCGTTCTCCTCCTCTCATCCCTTCCTCCTGCCTCGGTGGTGGGTCTTTCCATGTTTAGCTGCTCACTAGTGCCTACCCCCATCTATGGCCCTGCCACATTAACTAGCCCCCCTCTCTCATGTTTTCCAGTTTCTCCATCCTCCCCTGTCCTGAAACAGCTTTCCTTCTGCTGACCCCTCCAGTATCGTCTGAGTTATTTTGTCCCCTTTACTCCTGAACACTGTGCAATTTGACCTCTGCTCCTGTCTCTACTGAAACTGTTTCTTGAAGGTCACCCACCACTGACAGTGTCTTTAGTTCTCCCTCATGACCAGTCTGCATCAGCCGACCCACTCACCCACTCCACTCCCTCTCTCTTGAATTCACTTTTTTGGTTCTCCTGGCTTTCTTCTCCTGCCTTTTCTATTTCTGACTCCTCCTCTTGTTGGGGTGATCAGACCCAACACCAGGTCGTAGGGGTGACAAAGTCCAGCAAAGTCAAAGGATTGAGAAGAAGACAGTTCGAGAGAGAAAGGTGGGACCAGGGAGATTGTGGAGGCTGCAAAGGCCCTGAGCTCTGGGACTCCATGGTATTTATTGGTAATCCAACAAAGAAACAGGTGGTGAAAATGTGGAGGTCAAAAGGGCAGGCACATGATCTACAGCTGTGATGGTTTAGCATTTATAAGGAACATTTTCTGCTACTTGAGATAATGGGGAGCAGGTCCTTCTAACTCAAGATACAATTGATCCTGGGAGAGCAAGGAGCCACCAAGTCTAGACACATTCCAGAGCCATGAGCCCTGGATTCTATCCAAGCCACGAGGGATTTTATGCCCTGGGCTTAGATTATGGTATGTCAGGGTAGCCTTCCACCCTTTAGCACAGAGCTTCGTGTTCCAAAGGCCACAAGGGGTTTTAGACCCTGGACCCCGGACATGTCCCAAGACTCTTTTATGTTGTGTCAGACATGCAAACCCTGCCTCAGCTTCTCCCAACACTCAGCTTTTCCCAACATCCTCTCTTCTTGTCCTAGAGATACAGGTGCTCCTCAGGCCCTGCCTTCTGATCTCTCTTTTGCCTCCTCCCTTGGTGAGATCACCTTGATACGGATGACTCTGGAGTTTTCCTGTCTTTACATGGGCGTCCTATGTGCTGTATTTGGAGTGGCTTCATGTTGGCTCTCGAAGCGTGCTTCTTCCCTAACGGGAAGGGATTCCATCACTCAGACTGGAACAGGGTGCCTGGCCGAGACCCAACCTTCAGATTTTTGAAAACTTGGTAAACTGAAAAGGGAAAAACTGCTATGGAAAAGTTGCAAGGAATTTTTATATTTAGAGGTGGTGAGATCAATTCCCTTTAGGATCAGGGAGTCTCTTCGTTTCAGAAAAATTGCCCAAAGGAGCCCTTTCATTACACACATATGAAGTAAGCACTTACCCAGTGCTTGGGCAGAACGCAGTCCCAGGATACCTGAGTGCACTAGCTTTGATCCACCATTCTGTTTGGCAACATCATCTCTTGTGCATAACTGAGCTGGAGCTCTGCCTCTGAGCCATTCTCACTTTTTTTTTGGGGGACAGAGTTTGCCCAGGCTGGAGTGCAGTGGCACGATCTTGGCTCACTGCAATCTCCACCTCCTGGGTTCGAGCGATTCTTCTGCCTCAGCCTCCTGAGTACCATGCGCCACCACGCCTGGCTAATTTTTTTTGTGTTTTTTAGAGATGGGGTTTCCCCATGTTGGCCAGGCTGGTCTCAAACTCCTGTCCTTAAGTGATCCATCCACTTTGGCCTCCCAAAGTGCTGAGATTATAAGTGTGAGCCACCATGCCCGGCCCATCCTCACTTTTGGGGAGTTGGGGGAAGGAAAACTATTTATTGAATCTGTAGGAATTTAGAGGATGCTGAGCTGCAGACTGCTGTTTGTCTTGTGGGATTGAGTGTTCTTGTAGGCCAGTGGTTTGTGGGGTGTCCAGAGCTGAGGTGACAAGAACTGCTGGTAGGACCCATGGATGTGATGTGCTCATACTTCGTCTTGGAGGACAGACTAAAGCCAGAGCTGTCTGGACCCAGTGCAGTCGTGCCTGAATGGTATGGGCTGCAGGTGGCCTGTTTGTGCTCATGTTATCTGTCTCCCACTGGACTGTAGGCAGCATGAGGGCAAGCACTATGCTTCTCCAGTGTCTAGCTCACACAGCACCTGGCCAATCCCTGCCGATTGAATGAAAGATGAATGAATATTGCGGGCTGCTGTACTTGGGGCCATAGAGCAAGAGCACCCTCTCTTGGTAGGGCTGGGGTTTCTCAGGAAGGATCCATAATCCTGGGAAAAGAATGCTCTTCAATGGGGAAGGTGGGTTCTCCCTGGCTACTGGGGAACCTCTTTATTTCCTCTGTGGGCTGGCTGGGAGCTCATCGTGGTGGTGGGCCTGGCGCCCTGAGAGTAGCGCCATCTCTAGTAGCTGGACCTGTTTCCCTCGGCCTTGTGCTTTCCTTCCATGATCCTTAGTAAGAGTCTGAGGTGTGGCCTGTGGACCTGCCCCTCACATTTGTGGGGCTGGAGCAAGAGGCCTACATACTAGATGTCTAAACATTCAAAAATTATAAATAAACCAGGCTCACACCTGTACTCTTACCCACTAGGAAGGCTGAGGTGGGAGGGTCGCTTGAGCCCAGGTGTTTGAGTTCAGCCTGAACAACATAGTGAGACCTTATCTCAAAAAAAGAGTTATAAATAAAACTAACAAACTGTTAAATAACTAAAATGTGGCTGGGCGCAGTGGCTCACGCCTGTAATCCCGGCACTTTGGGAGGCCAAGGCAGGTGGATTGCCTGAGATCAGGAGTTCGAGACCAGCCCGGCCAACATGGTAAAAACCCATCTTTACTGAAAATACAAAAATTAGCTGGGCGTGGTGGCTCATGCCTGTAATCCCAGCTACTCGGGAGGCTGAAGCAGGAGAATCACTTGAACTGGGGAGGTAGAGGTTTGCAGTGAACCAAGATTGCAACACTGCAGTCCAGTCTGGGCAACAAAGTGACACTCTGTCTCAAAAAAACAAAACAAAAAAAAACAAAAAAATATATATATACTCATATATTCACATATATATTCATATATATGTATATATATTCTAACCTCCTACTTTGACAAATATACCTTTATAATGACAAAGCCGAAAAATATGTAACTCAAAGTTGCCAACATATCAAAATTGATTTATTGTTGTATAGGTCTAAATGTTCTGTTAATGTGCCAGAGATGATTGCATGAGTAAGTAATGAAGGTAAATGTCACTTATAAATTATTCTATTTTTCCATAACATTTATTTTTCTTGCCTTTATTTTAGAAAATCACAAATTATATTAATTTGATGAAGATCTTCACCTAATTTGTGTGCTGTTGACAGTAATGATCCCGATAAAAGTATAAAAGTCATTTTTTCTAAAAAGTATAGAATCTGAATATTTTTCATTAAAATATACATTGAAATAAATGTAAAACATTAAGAAATTAAGGCTGGGCGAAGTGGCTCACCCCTGTAATCCCAGCACTTTGGGAGGCTGAGGCGGGTGGATCACCTGAAGTCAGGAGCTCGACAAGCCTGGCCAACAGGGCAAAACCCCGTCTCTACTGAAAATACAAAAATTAGCCGGGCGTGACGGCGCATGCCTGTAGTCCCAGTACTTGGGAGGCTGAGGCATGAGAATCGCTTGAACCCGGGAGGTGGAGGTTGCAGTGAGCCGAGATTGCGCCACTGCACTCCAGCCTGGGCTACACAGCGAGACTCCATCTCAAAAAAAAAAAAGAATGAATAAGATCTAGTATTTGCTAGCACGACAGGGCAAATATAGTCAAAAAAAAAAAATTATACATTTAAAAATAACAAAACCTAGGCAACATGGCAAAACCCTGTTTCTACAAAAAACACACAAAAATTAGCAGGGTGTGGCGGTGCGTGTCTGTAGTCCTAGCTACTCAGGGGGCTGAGAGGTGGGAGGATTGCTTGAGCCTGGGAGGTTGAGGCTGCAGTGAGCCAAGATTGCTCCACTGCACTGCAGCCTGGGTGACCCTGTCTCAAAAAAAAAAAAAAAAAAAAAAAAAGGAGCAACAAAAAAGCCTAAAACAATATAATTGGATTGTTTGTAACACAAAGGATAAACGCTTGAGGTGATGGATACCCCATTTACCCTGATGTGATTATTGTGTACAGCATGCCTGTATCACTCAGCTCTTATATCTCATGTAACCCACAAATATGTACACCTACTATGTACCCAGAAAAATTAAAAATTAAAAAAAAGATTAAAAAGAGAGAGGAAAAAAGAGGTCTGAGGGAGCTTGTTCCCCTCTTCCGCCATGTGAGGACGCATAGAAAGCACCAGCTATGAGGAATAGGCCCTCATCAGACACTGAATCTGCTGGTGCCTGGATCTTGGACTTCTCAGCCTCCAGAGCTGTGAGCAAGAAATTTCTGTTGTTTATAAATTACCCAATCAAGATAATTTGTTATAACAATCTGAATAGCCAAAGGCATCAACTTATCTATTAAAATAAAAGGCAAAATGTTGGTTTAAATAAATGAATATAAAAAATTGAAAGCAAATTTTTTGAATAAAGACAATTATTTTAAATTTGATTTTACAAAAATTTAAATTTTGTTACATGTTTTCACAAAAATAAAACTATTTCCAATTCTAGTATTCAATATCTAGTATTTACCTTGCAGCCAATGTAAAGAATAAATAATTGAGCTTTATGCATTTACATCTAGGCCTACATATTTACTAATTTAAGAGTAATAAGAATTATTTATTTTTTTTTAGGTATTTTGCTAAGCACCATACTCTTTATTATTATTTTAAAATTTCATAGAGGGTCTCACTATTCACTATGCCCAGGCTGGTCTCAAATTTCTGGCCTCAAATTATCCTCCCACCTCAGCCTCCCAAGTAGCTGGGATTACAGGCATGTGCCAGCATGCCTGGCTCCATAATACAAATTATTCGATATTGAAAATATTCCTCAACTACTATGCACAACAGTTAAGAATGCTCTGGTAGTCGACGAATACTTCCATAGTCGTGTTTGAAACAGGAAGGGAAGAAAGAAAACGAACACTCAGCCCTTCTGGTGAAAGATAAGTTGTGCTTATATAAAAGGGTTTGACAAATTAATTCATTTGTCTTTTCTTTTACTGAAACAATTCTCTGCTGAAATCTTCCCTGTATTCTAAAGCAGAGTTCATCAGCAACATTGGTTGTGCGGCAACCCACACACATTTACAGCGTTCGGATTTCGTTGCCTTTGTTTTGAAGACATAAGGTGAGAGATGGGCAGAAATGTTAGTCACAAAAGAAGATGTTAGGATTATGTGGTGCCCTGTGCCAGCACCGAGTTCAGCTCCTGAGAGAATGAGGTACCTGCACGTGTGTGTGTGTGTGTTTGAGACAAGGTCTCACTCACTCTGTCACCGAGGCTGGAGTGCAGTGGCATGGTCACAGCTCTCTGCAGCCTCAGCCTCCCCAGCTCAAACGATTCTCCCACCTTGACCTCCTAAAGTGCTGGGGTTATAGGCGTGAGCCACTACTCCCAGCCATGTGTGTTTGATTTATTGCAACATTTTCATATGCCATAAAATTCACCCATTTAAAGAGAATACTTCAGTGGTTTCTAGTACAATTCAGAGTTGTGCAACCATCACCACCAATTCCAGAACGTTTTCATCAGTACAAGAGAAACCCTGTACCCATTAGCAGTCACTTCCCTTTCTCCCCTCCCCAACCCCCGGCAGCCACTAATCTACGTTCTGCCTCTATAGATTTGCCTATTCTGGATTTTTTTTTTTTTTTTTTTTTTTTTGGGGACGGAGTCTCGCTCTGTCGCCCAGGCTGGAGTGCAGTGGTGCAATCTCCGCTCACTGCAAGCTCTGCCTCCCGGGTTCACGCCGTTCTCCTGCCTCAGCCTCTCCGAGTAGCTGGGACTACAGGCGCCTGCCACCACGCCCGGCTAATTTTTTTTTTTTTTTTTTTTTGTATTTTTAGTAGAGACGGGGTTTCACTGTGGTCTCGATCTCCTGACCTCGTGATCCGCCCGCCTCGGCCTCCCAAAGTGCTGGGATTACAAGCATGAGCCACTGCGCCCGGCCCTGGATATTTAATATAAATGGAATTGTAGAATACGTGTCCTTTGTGACTTATGTCTTTCACTTAGCACAATATTTTCAAGGCTCCCCCATATTGTAGCAGGTGTCAGTACTTCATGGCTGAATGAGATTCCAGTGTATGGATACACCACATTTTGTTTATCCATTCATCAGTCGATGGCCATTAGGGTTCTGGCTATTATGAATAATGCTGCCACGAACATTCATGTACATGTTTTTGTGTGGGCATGTATTTTCAGTTTTTTTTTTTTTTGAGACAGAGTCTCACTGTGCTGCCCAGGCTGGGGAGCAGTGGTGTGATCTTGGCTCTCTGCAACCTCCACCACCTGGATTCAAGCGATTCTCTTCTCTCAGCCTCCTGAGTAGCGGGGATTATAGGCATGAACAACCACGCCCAGCTAATTTTTTTTTTAAATTTTGTATTTAAGTAGAGATGGGGTTTCACCATGTTGGCCAGGCTGGTCTTGAACTGCTGACCTCAAGTGATCTGGCTGCCTTGGCCTCCCAAAGTGCTGGGATTACAGGCATGAGCCACTGCGCCTGGCCGTATTTTCAGTTCTTTTGGGGATATACCTAGGAGTGGAATTGCCAAGTCACCTGTGTTCATTAACAATGTGTGTATGTATGAGTGTGTGTGTGCATGTGTGTGGGTTCAGGGAAGGGACCTTTTGCTTAAGTTTAAGGGTGGTATTGGCAGCCAGCCCATTCTCTGCTATGCTGTGGGGAATGAAGGAAAGGGCTTTTGTCACACTGGGCTGAGTGGCCAGAAAAGGGTAAAACCAGAATGGTGGCTGTCACTTGTGAGAGATGCCCAATTATAATCTGAGCATTTAACTGAAAAGTGGCTATTCTGTGCTAACATGCTGGTTATAGGGCCATCACCTTCCCAGTCACCCAGCCTAAATTTCTTTTTTTTTTTTTTTTTGTTTGAGACGGAGTCTCGCTCTGTCGCCCAGGCTGGAGTGCAGTGGCGCAATCTCGGCTCACTGCAAGCTCTGCCTCCCAGGTTCACGCCATTCTCCTGCCTCAGCCTCTCCGGGTAGCTGGGACTACAGGCACCCACCACCACACCTGGCTGATTTTTTGTATTTTTAGTAGAGACGGGGTTTCACCATGGTCTCGATCTCCTGACCTCGTGATCCACCCGCCTCGGCCTCCCAAAGTGCTGGGATTACAAGCGTGAGCCACTGCGCCCGGCCTCTAGCCTAAATTTCATGACACACATTTTGTGTATTAATTTCATGGTATACATTTTGTCTGTGTCATCATCAATAACTCTCGAATCTGCCCCTTCTCTCCACCATCCTAGTTTGGCCTTACGTGGTTCGTTACCTCTTGTTTGCTCTTTGTGTTTTCTGATCACAGAAGTAATGCACAGATACACAAACCCAAAAGACTGCAGAAATACAAAATGTAGAAAGCAGAGCCCTCCCCATACTGACTCCCCCAGAAATAGCTATCATCAACACTTTAGTGCCTTCTCTTCTGAAACTTTTATACATATTCTAACATTTTATCTCTGTTTTAAAACAAAAATAGAACTGTGTGTACTGTTCATCCTTGTGTTTCCCCCCCATCAAAATATATTAGACATCTTCTCATGAAAATACATAGAGGCCCGCATCATTCTTTCAAATAGTGATATGCAGTCTATAGTGTGGCTATATGGTGGTTTATGTAACCAGCCCCATGTTTGTGGATATTTGGGTTGTTTCCAAGTTTCCACCATTATAAACTATGCTGCAACAGTGTTTCTGTATATATATCCTTTCTGCATTTGTGGGAGTTTTTCTGTAGGATAAACTCCCAGAAACGGAAATGTTGGGTCAGAAAATATAAACATTAAATATTTTAAATAAATACTACTACATTTTCCTCTGAAAACGTTATACAGTTTATATTATCATTAACAGTGCCTGCTGGGCACGGTGGCACACGCCTGTAATCCTAGCACTTTGGGAGGCTGAGGCGGGTGGATTGCCTGAGCTCAGGAGTTCGAGACCAGCCTGGGCAACAATGGTGAAACCCCGTCTCTACTAAAATACAAAAAATTAGCCAGGCGTGGTGGCATGCGCCTGTAGTCCCAGCTACTCGGGAGGCTGAGGCAGGAGAATCACTTGAACTTGGGAGGCAGAGGTTGCAGCGAACTGAGATCGCGCCACTGCACTCCAGCCTGGGCATCAGAGCGAGACTCTGTCTCCAAAACAAAACAAGACAAAACAAAACAAAACAAAAACAGTTCACGAGAATGCTGGTTTCCCTGCCTTTTGCAGGGCTGGATATTATTGATTTTTATCATTTTTACCAATCTTGGCAGTATGTCTTTTTTTTTTTTTTTTAGACGGAGTCTTGCTCTGTCGCCCAGGCTAGAGTGCAGTGGTGCGATCTGGGCTCATGGCAACCTCTGCCTCCTGGGTTCAAGCGATTCTCTTACCTCAGCCTCCTGAGTACTGGGATTACAGGCGCGTGCCACCACGCCTGGCTAATTTTTGTATTTTTAGTAGAGACAGGGTTTCACTCAGGCTGGTCTTGAACTCCTGACCTTGTGACCCGCTCGCCTCGGCCTCTCAAAGTTCTGGGATTACAGGCGTGAGCCATTGCACCCGGTGGCAGTATGTCTTCTTACCTCCCTTGACATATCATCCCAGCCTCCTAAAATGTCCCTCTATGCCCAGTTCTCTCCTTTTGTTTTTGTTTTTGATTTTTGTTTTTTGCTTTTAGACGGAGTTTCGCTCTGTTGCCCAGGCTGGAGAGTGCAGTGGTGCCATCTTGGCTCACTGCAACCTCCACCTCCTGGGTTCAAGCTATTCTCCTGCCTCAGCCTCCTGAGTAGCTGGGACTACAGGCACCCACCACCATGCCTCGCTAATTTTTGTATTTTTAGTAGAGACAGGGTTTCACCATGTTGGCCAGGCTGGTCTTGAACTCCTGGCCTCAAGTGATCCACCCGCCTCGGCCTCCCAAAGTGCTGGGATTATAGGCGTGAGCCACCGCACCTAGCCGCAGTTCTCTCCTTTTGTAATCTGCCCAATACATGGTTCTAATTATGACTTTGCCAACTCTAAAAACCTTTTCGAAAAATTGCAATAGGCCTGTCCAGGACACTTTTCTTCATGCAATCAACAGATAGTTATTGACTATGACTGATGTGCCAGGCACTGGAGGTGCAGCATTGAACGGGAATGATAAGGTCTCTGCTGTTGCAGAGTTAATTTTCATGGTGGGAGACCAATCACAAACACTGGAGAAGCAAAAAATTATCAGACTGTTATACATGCAATAATGAGAATTAATATAGGTAGGTGGTGATGGTTACTGGGAGGTTGGGTGGACAAGAAGAAAGTTTCTGAGGAGGAAACACTTAAACTGAGCTCTGAATGATAGGAGCAAAGATGCAGGGAATAGCATGCTAGGCAGAGGGAACAGAATGTGCAAAGGCCAGAAAATAGGAAGGAGCTTGGCATGGTAAGGAGTTGAAAGAAGCCAGATTGGCTAGGGTGGGGAGGACATGGTGCTGGAATGGGATGTGATGAGAGTAGAGGCTTAGCCAGGGTCTGGATTGGCACAGTTTTTTGAACCAGGGCAAGGAGATTGAATTTTAAGTGTGATGAGAAGCCACTTGGCAATTCTATTTTTTTTTTTTTTTTTGAGATGGAGTCTCACTCTATCACCCAGGCTGGAGTGCAGTGACATGATCTCGGCTTGCTGCAACCACCACCTCCTGGTTCAAGTGATTCTCCTGCCTCAGCCTCCCATATAGCTGGGATTACAGGCACGGACCACCACGCCTGGCTAATTGTTTTTTGTATTTTTAGTAGAGATGGAGAGGGTCTCCCTATGTTGCCCAGGCTGGTCTTTTTTTTTTTTTTTTTTTTTCATTATGGACTTTTCTTTTTTTTTTTTTTTTTATTATACTTTAGGGTTTTAGGGTACATGTGCACAATGTGCAGGTTTGTTACATATGTATCCATGTGCCATGTTGATTTCCTGCACCCATTAACTCATCATTTAGCATTAGGTGTATCTCCTAATGCTGTCCCTCCCCCCTCCCCCCACCCCATAACAGTCCCTGGAGTGTGATGTTCCCCTTCCTGTGTCCATGAGTTCTCATTGTTCAATTCCCACCTATGAGTCAGAACATGCGGAGTTTGGTTTTTTGTCCTTGCGATAGTTTACTGAGAATGATGTTTTCCAGTTTCATCCATGTCCCTACAAAGGACATGAACTCATCATTTTTTATGGCTGCATAGTATTCCATGGTGTATATGTGCCACATTTTCTTAATCCAGTCTATTGTTGTTGGACATTTGGGTTGGTTCCAACTCTTTGCTATTGTGAATAGTGCCGCAATAAACATACGTGTGCATGTGTCTTTATAGCAGCATGATTTATAGTCCTTTGGGTATATACCCAGTAATGGGATGGCTGGGTCAAATGGTATTTCTAGTTCTAGATCCCTGAGGAATCGCCACACTGACTTCCACAATGGTTGAACTAGTTTACAGTCCCACCAACAGTGTAAAAGTGTTCCTATTTCTCCACATCCTCTCCAGCACCTGTTGTTGCCTGATTTTTTAATGATGGCCATTCTAACTGGTGTGAGATGGTATCTCACTGTGGTTTTGATTTGCATTTCTCTGATGGCCAGTGATGATGAGCATTTCTTCATGTGTTTTTTGGCTGCATAAATGTCTTCTTTTGAGAAGTGTCTGTTCATGTCCTTTGCCCACTTTTTGATGGGGTTGTTTGTTTTTTTCTTGTAAATTTGTTTGAGTTCATTGTAGATTCTGGATATTAGCCCTTTGTCAGATGAGTAGGTTGCAAAAATTTTCTCCCATTCTGTAGGTTGCCTGTTCACTCTGATGGTAGTTTCTTTTGCTGTGCAGAAGCTCTTTAGTTTAATGAGATCCCATTTGTCAATTTTGCCTTTTGTTGCCATTGCTTTTGGTGTTTTAGACATGAAGTCCTTGCCCACACCTATGTCCTGAATGGTATTGCCTAGGTTTTCTTGTAGGATTTTAATGGTTTTAGGTCTAACATATAAGTCTTTAATCCATCTTGAATTAATTTTTGTATAAGGTGTAAGGAAGGGATCCAGTTTCAGCTTTCTACATATGGCTAGCCAGTTTTCCCAGCACCATTTATTAAATAGGGAATCCTTTCCCCATTTCTTGTTTTTGTCAGGTTTGTCAAAGATCAGATAGTTGTAGATATGCGGCATCATTTCTGAGGGCTCTGTTCTGTTCCATTGATCTATGTCTCTGTTGTGGTACCAGTACCATGCTGTTTTGGTTACTGTAGCCTTATAGTATAGTTTAAAGTCAGGTAGCGTGATGCTTCCAGCTTTGTTCTTTTGGCTTAGGATTGACTTGGCGATGCAGGCTCTTTTTTGGTTCCATATGAACTTTAAAGTAGTTTTTTCCAATTCTGTGAAGAAAGTCATTGGTAGCTTGATGGGGATGGCATTGAATCTATAAATTACCTTGGGCAGTATGGCCATTTTCACGATATTGATTCTTCCAACCCATGAGCATGGAATGTTCTTCCATTTGTTTGTATCCTCTTTTATTTCATTGAGCAGTGGTTTGTAGTTCTCCTTGAAGAGGTCCTTCACATCCCTTGTAAGTTGGATTCCTAGGTATTTTATTCTCTTTGAAGCAATTGTGAATGGGAGTTCACTCATGATTTGGCTCTCTGTTTGTCTGTTATTGGTGTACAAGAATGCTTGTGATTTTTGTACATTAATTTTGTATCCTGAGACTTTGCTGAAGTTGCTAATCAGCTTAAGGAGGTTTTGGGCTGAGACAATGGGGTTTTCTAGATATACAATCATGTCATCTGCAAACAGGGACAGTTTGACTTCCTCTTTTCCTAATTGAATACCCTTTATTTCCTTCTCCTGCCTGATTGCTCTGGCCAGAACTTCCAGCACTATGTTGAATAGGAGCGGTGAGAGAGGGCATCCCTGTCTTGTGCCAGTTTTCAGAGGGAATGCTTCCAGTTTTTGCCCATTCAGTATGATATTGGCTGTGGGTTTGTCGTAGATAGTTCTTATTATTTTGAGATACGTCCCATCAATACCTAATTTATTGAGAGTTTTTAGCATGAAGGGTTGTTGAATTTTGTCAAAGGCCTTTTCTGCATCTATTGAGATAATCATGTGGTTTTTGTCTTTGGTTCTGTTTATATGCTGGATTACATTTATTGATTTGCGTATGTTGAACCAGCCTTGCATCCCAGGGATGAAGCCCACTTGATTATGGTGGATAAGCTTTTTGATGTGCTGCTGGATTCGGTTTGCCAGTATTTTATTGAGGATTTTTGCATCAATGTTCATCAAGGATATTGGTCTGAAATTCTCTTTTTTGGTTATGTCTCTGCCAGGCTTTGGTATCAGGATGATGCTGGCTTCGTAAAATGTGTTACGGAGGATTCCCTCTTTTTCTATCAATTGGAATAGTTTCAGAAGGAATGGTACCAGTTCCTCCTTGTACCTCTGGTAGAATTCGGCTGTGAATCCATCAGGTCCTGGACTCTTTTTGGTTGGTAAGCTATTGATTTTGCCACAATTTCAGAACCTGTTATTGGTCTATTCAGAGATTCAACTTCTTCCTGGTTTAGTCTTGGGAGGGTGTATTTGTCGAGGAATTTATCCATTTCTTCTAGATTTTCTAGTTTATTTGCATAGAGGTGTTTGTAGTATTCTCTGATGGTAGATTGTATTTCTGTGGGATCGGTGGTGATATCCCCTTTTTCATTTTTTATTGCATCTATTTGATTCTTCTCTCTTTTCTTCTTTATTAGTCTTGCTAGCGGTCCATCAATTTTGTTGATCTTTTCAAAAAACCAGCTCCTGGATTCATTAATTTTTTGAAGGGTTTTTTGTGTCTCTATTTCCTTCAGTTCTGCTCTGATTTTAGTTATTTCTAGCCTTCTGCTAGCTTTTGAATGTGTTTGCTCTTGCTTTTCTAGTTCTTTTAATTGTGATGTTAGGGTGTCAATTTTGGATCTTTCCTGCTTTCTCTTGTGGGCATTTAGTGCTATAAATTTCCCTCTACACACTGCTTTGAATGTGTCCCAGAGATTCTGGTATGTTGTGTCTTTGTTCTCGTTGGTTTCAAAGAACATCTTTATTTCTGCCTTCATTTCATTATGTACCCAATAGTCATTCAGGAGCAGGTTGTTCAGTTTCCATGTAGTTGAGCGGTTTTGAGTGAGTTTCTTAATCCTGAGTTCTAGTTTGATTGCACTGTGGTCTGAAAGACAGTTTGTTATAATTTCTGTTCTTTTACATTTGCTGAGGAGAGCTTTACTTCCAACTATGTGGTCAATTTTGGAATGGTGTGGTGTGGTGCTGAAAAAAATGTATATTCTGTTGACTTGGGGTGGAGAGTTCTGTAGATGTCTATTAGGTCCACTTTATGTAGAGCTGAGTTCAATTCCTGGATATCCTTGTTAACTTTCTGTCTGGTTGATCTGTCTAATGTTGACAGTGGGGTGTTAAAATCTCCCATTATTATTGTGTGGGAGTTTAAGTCCCTTTGTAGGTCACTGAGGACTTGCTTTATGAATCTGGGTGCTCCTGTGTTGGGTGCATATATATTTAGGATAGTTAGCTCTTCTTGTTGAATTGATCCCTTTACCATTATGTAATGGCCTTCTTTGTCTCTTTTGATCTTTGTTGGTTTAAAGTCTATTTTATCAGAGACTAGGATTGCAACCCCTGCCTTTTTTTGTTTTCCAGTTGCTTGATAGATCTTCCTCCATCCCTTTATTTTGAGTCTATGTGTGTCTCTGCACGTGAGATGGGTTTCCTGAATACAGCACACTGATGGGTCCTGACTCCTTATCCAGTTTGCCAGTCTGTGTCTTTTGATTGGAGCATTTAGCCCATTTACATTAAACGTTAATATTGTTATGTGTGAATCTGATCCTGTCATTATGATGTTAGTTGGTTATTTTGCTCGTTAGTTGCTATAGTTTCTTCCTAGCCTCGATGATCTTTACAATTTGGCGTGTTTTTGCAGTGGCTGGTACCGGTTGTTCCTTTCCATGTTTAGTGCTTCCTTCAGGAGCTCTTTTAGGGCAGGCCTGGTGGTGACAAAATCACTCAGCATTTGCTTGTCTGTAAAGTATTTTATTTCTCCTTCACTTATGAAGCTTAGTTTGGCGGGATAGGAAATTCTGGGTTGAAAATTCTTTTCTTTAAGAATGTTGAATATCGGCCCCCACTCTCTTCTGGCTTGTAGAGTTTCTGCTGAGAGATCAGCTGTTAGTCTGATGGGCTTCCCTTTGTGGGTAACCTGACCTTTCTCTCTGGCTGCCCTTAACATTTTTTCCTTCATTTCAACTTTGGTGAATCTGACAATTATGTGTCTTGGAGTTGCTCTTCTCGAGGAGTATCTTTGTGGCGTTCTCTGTATTTCCTGAATCTGAATGCTGGCCTGCTTTGCTAGATTGGGGAAGTTCTCCTGGATAATATCTTGCAGAGTGTTTTCCAACTTGGTTCCATTCTCCCCATCATTTTCAGGTACACCAATCAGACGTAGGTTTGGTCTTTTCACATAGTCCCAAATTTCTTGGAGGCTTTGTTCATTTCTTTTTATTCTTTTTTCTCTAAACTTCCCTTCTCTCTTCATTTCATTCATTTCATCTTCCATCAGCGATACCCTTTCGTCCAGTTGATCGCACCTGCTACTGAGGCTTCTGCAATCTTCGCGTAGTTCTCGAAACTTGGCTTTCAGCTCCATCAGCTCCTTTAAGCCCTTCTCTCCATTGGTTATTCTAGTTATCCATTCTTCTAACTTTTTTTCAAAGTTTTTAACTTCTTTGCTATTGTTTTGAATTTCCTCCCGTAGCTCAGAGTAGTTTGATCGTCTGAAGCCTTCTTCTCTCAACTCGTCAAAGTCATCCTCCATCCAGCTTTGTTCCGTTGCTGGTGAGGAACTGCATTCCTTTGGAGGAGGAGAGGTGCTCTGTTTTTTAGAGTTTCCAGTTTTTGTGTTCTGTTTTTTCCCCATCTTTGTGGTTTTATCTACTTTTTGTCTTTTATGATGGTGATGTACAGATGGGTTTTTGGTGTGGATGTCCTTTCTGTTTGTTAGTTTTCCTTCTACCAGACAGGACCCTCAGCTGCAGGTCTGTTGGAGTTTACTAGAGGCCCACTCCAGACCCTGTTTGGCTGGGTGTCAGCAGCGGTGGCTGCAGAACAGCGGATTTTCGTGAGACCACAAATTCAGCTGTCTGATAGTTCCTCTGAAAGTTTTGTCTCAGAGGAGTACCCGGCTGAATGAGGTGTCAGTCTGTCCCTACTGGGGCAGTGCCTCCCAGTTAGGCTGCTCAGGGGTGAGGGACCCACTTTAGGAGGCAGTCTGTCAGTTCTCAGATCTCCAGCTGCGTGCTGGGAGAACCACTACTCTCTTCAAAGCTGTCAGTCAGACAGGGACATTTAAGTCTGTGGAAGTTCTTGCAGAGTTTTTGTTTGTCTGTGCCCTGCCCCCAGAGGTGGAGCCTACAGAGGCAGGCAGGCCTCCTTGAGCTGTGGTGGGCTCCACCCAGTTCGAGCTTCCTGGCTGCTTTGTTTACCTAAGCAAGCCTGGGCAATGGCGGGCGCCCCTCCCCCAGCCTCGCTGCCGCCTTGCAGCCTGATCTCAGACTGCTGTGCTAGCAATCAGCGAGACTCCGTGGGCATAGGACCCCTCCGAGCCAGGTGCGGGACACAATCTCCTAGTGTGCCGTTTTCCAGGCCCATTGGAAAAGCGCAGTATTAGGATGGGACTGACCCGATATTCCAGGTGCCGTCTGTTTCCCCTTTCTTTGACTAGGAAAGGGAACTCCCTGACCCCTTGCGCTTCCCGAGTGAGGCAATGCCTCGCCCTGCTTCGGCTCGCGCACAGTGCGCTTCACCGACTGTCCTGTACCCACTGTTAGGCACTCCCTAGTGAGATGAAACCGGTACCTCAAGCAGAAATGCAGAAATCATCCGTCTTCTGTGTCGCTGGGGCTGGGAGCTGGAGACCGGAGCTGTTCCTATTCGGCCATCTTCGCCCAGGCTGGTCTTAAACTCCCGGCCTCAAGTGATCCTCTTGCCTCAGCCTCCCAAAGTGCTGGGATTACAGGCATGAGCCACCGCGCCTGGCCACAACAATTTGAATTTTGAATGTGGCCTGATCTGAGTTATGTTTTCAGAAGATCACTCTCACTGGGTGTGGGACATAGATGGTAAATGGGCAAGAGGGTCAGCAGGGAGACCCTGTAGGAGAGACTGTGGTGGCCTGGGCATGGGGAAGGCAGTGCAGACAGAAGTGAACAGAATTTGGGTGGAGTAACTAGGTAGACAGTGGTGTTATTTACTGAGAAGGGGAAGACTAAGGGAAGGCTAATCCTGTTCTGTCCAGGAATAAATTTGAGATGCTTATTAAACATTTCCGTGGAGATGTCATGTAGGCAGTTGGATATTTATTTATTTATTTATTTATTTTTAGAGACAGGGTCTTGCTCTGTCACCCGGGCTGGAGTGCAGTGGTGCAATCATGGCTCCATGCAGCCTTGACCTCCCGGGTTCAAGCGATCTTCCCACCTCAGCCTCCCGAGTAGCTGGGATTACAGGGGTGTGCCACCACACCTGGCTAATTTCTTAATATTTTGTAGAGACGGAGTCTCATTATGTTGGCCAGGCTGGTCTCGAACTCCTGGGCTCAAGTGATTTTCCCACCTTGGCCTCCCAAAGTGCTGGGATTGCAGGCGTGAGCCACCTCGTCCGGCCTTCTACAGAAGTTTTGCTGTGGGCTAGGTGTAGTGGCCCACGCTTGTAATCCCAGCACTTTGGGAGGCCGAGGTGGGTGGATTACCTGAGGTCAGGAGTTCAAGACCAGCCTGGTCAACATGGTGAAACCCCATCTTTACAAAAATACAAAAATTAGCCAGGCATGGTGGCATGCGCCTATAATCCCAGCTATTCGGGAGGCTGAGGGGGAAGAATCACTTGAACCCGGGAGGTGGAGGTTGCAGAGAGCAGAGATCGTGCCATTGCAATCCAGCCTGGGTGACACAGTACAACTCTATCTCAAAAAAAAAAAAAAAAAAAAAAAAAGAAGAAGGTTTTGCTGTGGATGAGGAGGAAAGGAATGGAGGAGCAGAGGGAGGGGAGATGAGATTGAGGGAGGATTTAAAAAAAGATTCCAGGTTAAGTTCACAAGACGGAGGATTTTAAAATAAGAGATACCAGGACACTATATTGTACACACTGCAGGGTGGATTTGGTAGAAAGGCAGAAATTAACGTGCAGGAGAGAAAAAATGGGCAGAAGTCTGTCCTTGAGATGGGAGAGAGGGGGTCCAACACAGGAATGGGTGCAGGGCTGCAGGGACACTGTCTGTCCTCACAGGGGAGGAGCAGAGAGAGTGGTTTTTTTTTTTTTTTTTAATTTAACTATTCTAAATATATACGTAAGAGACAGGGGTCTTGACACAGGTGGGCTGTAAGTTTTGTGGTATGCAGGGATGAGGTGATTCCTGCCAGGTAGCATCAGGTTTTCCCCAAGGAATTCCAATGCAAGGTTACTGGCATGGTGGTGTGGGAGTGGTGGGGAGGAGGATGCAGGCCATCTGGGGACTGAGGAGAAGGAATGAACTCAACATGTTGGAGACTGGGGAAATATTCATTCCAAGGAAGTGTGGTGGGATTACTGGGTACTCATTTTATTTTATTCTTTGAGACAGTCTTGCTATGTTGCCCAGGCTGGCCTCGAGCTCCTGGGCTCAAGTGATCCTCCTGCCTCAGCCTCTTGAGGAACTGGGATTACAGGCAGGAGCCACTGCGTCCAGCTTTGGGTGCTCATTTTAGATTGACTTATAAATATCTCCAGCTTTGTCCTCAGAGGGAAGCCTTCTGTGCTTCCTGGCCCAGCTTTCCCACCCCCATACCTGTGCTTATTCATTTCTTCATTGGGGTTTACTAGGTGGAATCTGAGCCAGAGGGATGAAAGGTGGACGCTGGCAAAAAGAGAGGCCACGCAGAGTTCCCTGTGTGCAGCTCTGGGGGTCCCACCACAACCCCGGGCAGCCCAGCTCAGGAGGTCCCACCGCAACCCTGGGTGCTGGCAGGAGACCTAGCCCGACTGCCCGGGCAGGGTTGGAGGCAGACTGACTAATTTTAGGAGGCCTCCTGGTTCTATTGTTCTGGGTGAGGCTGGGTGGTAGGGGAGGTGGTTTCAGGAGGGAATATCAGTGTGGGAAAGGAAGCGTGGCTGCTGTCGCCATGCAAGAAGGATGGAAACTGTGAGCCTGGTGTGCAGGTTTCGGCCCCAGGGAGGTTCTGCTCTGGTTCCCACGAAGCAGGTAGGAAGTTGCCCTTCCCCTCACCCCTTCCTCTATGAGTGGCTTTTCCATTGTCCCAGCAGAGCGTGGGGTCAGCTGGACCCCTCAGCTCCCACGCCAGTGCCAGCACTGCCCCAGCAGTGCTGGGGGCCGTTTTCCCCTACCCAGCTCTCGAGCTGGACAAAGAGTGAATGCCAGCCTGTCATAGGAACACGGTGAACTTGTTTGATTCTTTCAACAGCCAGCAAGGCTGCTAATTGCCATTTCGTGTGCAGGGATTGGAGACTCACTTGCTGAATGACTTGCCCAAAGCCTCCCTTTGGTAGCTGAGTTCTCTCATGATCCCCTGGTGGGTTCTTAGGTTTCCAGAAGGACAGAATACTTTGTGCTTCTGGTGAGGTTTGCTCCTGTTCACATGGCAGCCTGGGTGGGCACAACAAAGATTATTTTTTTCTTAGAACTGTTATATAAGAACAGAGCTAGCATGGGGGTCTAGAAATGGGCCCCAAAGGCCTGTGTTCAAATCTTGACCCCTCTAGGTGTTAGCCCTGTGACCTTGAGCAAGCCATTTAATCTCCTGGAGCCTCTGGGTCCTCATCTGCTCCCTGGGGCCGGTCACCCCTGCCTGGTTCTTGGGGCTGCTGTGAGCTCCCATGAGATAATGCATAGGAAAAGGCTTGCACGGGAGAAGGGACTCCCACTGATGTGAAGCTAACAGTCTACAGCAAGGGCCGGATTATATCTCGGCTCAAGAGGGAAAGGATTGCTTTACAAAAGGAAAGAGGGCTTGTGGTAGTTATTTAGGAGTTTCATGATGGTGGATTTTGTTGTTAAAGTCTTGTGGCCAAGTTACAGGAAGGCACACAGGGAGACGGATGAGGTGTTGCCCAGGCTGGTAAAATTCCGAACCCCACTGGTCTCCAAGGCCCTGTTGAAGAGGACAGCACTAGGCTGGGAAAGCCACTCCGAAGGCAACTTGTATGACTTAAAATTCTAAAGATGTCTCGACAGCTGGGTATGTTCTTTGTTGCTTAATAGGTTTTCTCCAGCTAATTCTCCTGGGTTCTTTCCATTTCCTGGCCAGACGGAGTAGCTTTAATATCTCTCCTCACTAGCAATAAGCTGCTGTCTGGCGAATGGAGATGAGAACCTGCGGATCCATGGGGGAGGGAGGACCAGAGTGATGGGATCTCAGCAATAGTGCTGGAGGGAAGTCAGGCTGCCCTCAAGGTCACCTGAGGGTCATGGAGGGCCACGCAGCTGCCTGACAGAAGCAGCGCTGATCATTTTTATTTCTCTTGTTTCCTGATGAACTGTTACTCGTCCTATAAGTCAAAGCTCAAGTGATTTCCCCTCTGGGAAGACTTCTCTAACATCCCCAGACAAAATTAATCGGCCTTTTTTTGTGCTGCTATATCATTAAGGAAGCTTTTGGTTGCAAGGAACAGAGGAAAATCAATTTAAATGGTTTTAAACAATTAAAGAGAATTTATTATCTTACATAGCTGTACATTTCAGAAGTAATGTTAGCTTCAGGCATGGTTTGATCAGGATGCTGGCTCTGTTTCTTGTTAGTTCTCTGGACCCCACCCTCCCCTGATGTGTTGGCTTTGTCCTCTGCTAGCCTCTCCTATGGAGGTGATATGACTGTCAACAGCAATGGAGACTAAATTGCTTGCTTATTTATAGGCAGAAGGAAAGAATGTCTTCTTTCCCAGCCATAGACCAAAAGCCCTAAGACTTACTGGGTTTAGACCTGAACTGGCCAAGAAAAGCCATACACCGACTGACTTAGGTCAGCATTATCTCCTCTTCCTGAATTAGTCAGTGTGTGGTAGAATAGATGAAATTATGCCAGGCAGGGGCAACCTTGGATCTGGGATGGAATTAATCTCACTCAAACATGTGGCTGCTATAAAATACATGTGGGTGGTTCCTAAAATAAAATATTTTATGGAGAAGAGGGCAATTGTTGCTAGTGGTGCAACCAGCAATTGCCCTCTGTACTCTTGTGGTACTTGGTATACTAAACTCATGGGCACTTATGTTTGGCACTCCAATTCTTCTCAATTTTGGTGAAGTCCAATGTGTTATGTTTTCTTTTATGGGTTGTGCTTTTAGTATCATATCTAAGATATCTTTGCCTAACATAAAGTCACAAAGATTTTCTCTTATGTTCTTTTCTAGAAGTTTTATAGATTTAAGTTTTACATTTAAGTCATTGGTCCATTTTGAGTCAATTTCTGTATATATTAGGTATGGATCAAAGTTACATTTTTGCATATGTATATTCAATTGTTTTGGCATCATTTGTTGAAAAGGCTGTCCTTTCTCCACTGAATTGCCTTTGCACCTTTGTTGAAAATCAGTTGCCAATATGTGTAGGTCTATTTCTGGACTCTATTCTGTTCCACTAATATTTTTCTCTTTTTGATGCCAATACCCCACTCTTATTATTGTAGCTTGATCATGTCTTGAAATTAGGTAGTGTAAACCCTCTAACTTTCTTTTTCAAAATTATTTTGACTTTTTTTTAGGTCATTCGCTTTCCACATAAGCTTTATTTATTTATTTTTTGAGATGAAATCTTGCTCTGTCGCCCAGGCTGGAGTGCAGTGGCATGATGTCAGCTCACTGCAACTTCTGCCTCCCAGGTTCAAGCAATTCTCCTGCCTCAGCCTCCTGACTGGCTGGGACTACAAGTATGCCTCCACATCCAGCTAATTTTTGTATTTTCAGTACAGATGGGGTTTCACCATGTTGGCCAAGCTGATCTTGAACTCCTGGCCTCAAGTGACCTGCCTACCTTGGACTCCCAGAGTGCTGGGATTACAGGCATGAGCCACTGCACCCAGCCTAAATAAACTTTAGAATCAGCTTGTAACTCTACAGAAAAAGCCTGATGTGATTTTGATTGGGATTGCACTGAATCTATACATTTGGGGAGAACTGGCAACTTAATGACATTGAGTGTCTAACCCATGAACTTGGTATATACTTCTCTGTTTAAATTTTCTTTAATTTATCTCAGCAGTGTTTTGTAGTTTTCAGTGTACAGGTCTAACATTAGGTCTTTTATTAGGTTTATCCCTATTTCAGTTTTTTACAAAAATTTGAGACGAAGTCTCACTCTGTCGGCCAGGCCGGAGTGCAGTGGTGTGATCTTGGCTTACCGCAACTTCTGCCTCCCTGTTCAAGTGATTCTCATGCCTCAGCCTCCTGAGTAGCTGGGACTACAGGCATGCACCACCACGCCCAGCTATTTTTGTGTGTGTGTGTGTGTTTTTAGTAGAGGCAGGGTTTTGCCATGTTGCCCAGGCTGGTTTCAAACTCCTGAGCTCAGACAATCCACCTGCCTCAACCTCCCAAAGTGCTGGGATTACAGGTGTGCAGCACCACACCTGGCTAATATTTGTATTTTTAGTAGAGAAGGAGTTTCATCATGTTGGCCAGACTGGTCTCAAACTCCTGGCCTCAAGTGATCCACCCACCTTAGCCTTCCAAAGTGCTGGGATACAGGCATGCCTGCCCCATACTTCAAAATTTTGATGCTCTTGTAGAACACGTAGCATTGTTTATTTCAATTTTGGATTGTTTATTGCTAAGTAATAGAAATACAGTGGATTTTTGTACATTAATCTTGTATCCTGTAACCATGCTGTGCTCATATATCAGTCCTAGTAGCTTTTTTGGAGATTCCATCAAATTTTCTACATAGATGATCATGTCATCTCTGAATAAAGACATTTTATTTCTTCTTTTTCAATTTGTATGCCTTTTATTTCTTTTTCTTATCCTATTGCACTAGCTAGAACCTCCAGTATAGTGTTGAATAGGTGGTGAGAGAGGACATGCCTCCTTGTTCCCAGTCTTAGGGGGAAATCACTTAGTATGCTGTTCACCATCAAGTATGCTGTTAGTTGTAGATTTTTTAAATAGACACTTTTTATCAGGTTGAGGGTGATGCTGGCCTCATATAATGATTTGGGAACATTTTCTCCTCTTCAATTTTCTGGAAGAGTTTGTATAAAACTATTATTATTTCTTCATTAAATGCTTGGTAGAATTGACCAGTGAAACCATTTGAGGCTGGGGCTTTCGTTATGAGAAACTTTTGAGCTACAAATTTAATTTTTTTTTTAACATATATAGGACTAGTCATGTTATTTATTTCCTCTTGTGTGAACCTTGGTAGTTTGTGTCTTTCAAGGAATTTGTTCATTTCATATAAGTTGTCAAATTTATTGGCATAGAGTTGTTTACAATATTTTCTTGTAATCCTTTTAATATTTAAGAATTGGTAGGGATATTACCTCTCTCATTCTTGATTATTGATTAATTTTTGACTTCTTTCTTTTTTCCTGATAAGCCTGGTTAGAGATTTACTGATGTTATTGATCTTTTCAAAGTGCAGCTTTTGGCTTACAGATTTTCTTTTTCTGTTTTTCTGTTTTATATCTCATTGATTTCCACTATGATCTTTATTATTTCTTTTCTTTAGTTTACTTAAGATTTAATTGCTCTCCTCCTAATTTCTTACGGTACCAGCTGAAGTCGTTTACTTGAGATGTTTCTTCTTTTCTAATATAGGTATTTGGTGCTATAAATTCCTCCTAAACACTGCTTTTGTAGCTTCTCTCAAATTTGTTATGTTTTATTTTTCATTCAACTTAGAATACTTCCTGTTTTCCTCTTTGATTTCTTCTCTGAACCATGGGTTATTTGGAAGTGTGTTATTGTGTTCCTAAATGTTTGAGGATTTTGTAAAGCTCTTTTGGTTATTGGTTTCTCATTTAATTCCATTATGATCAAAGAACATACTTCATATGACCTGAAACTTTAAAAATTCTTTGAGACTTGTTTTATGGCCCTGAATATGGCCATTTTGGTAAACATGTTCCATGTGCACTTGTAAATGACGTGTATTCTACTGTTGTTAGGTGGAGGGTTTTATAAGCGTCAGTTAGGTCAACGTGGCTGATTGTGGCGCTTAAAGCTTCTATGGCCTTGTTTTTTTGTTTGTCCCCTCTATTCTTTTTTCCTCTCCCCCTCTTTTTCTGCATGCTTTTGAATTAACTGAATATTTTAAATAATTCCATTTAATTTATCCTTTTCTTATCCACATAGTTGCCAATATTGATGATTTTCATTCCTTTGTGTAGATTTATATATCTGTTATCCTTTTCTTTTTGCTTTAGGGATCTCCTTTAACATTTGTTGTATCTCGGGTGATAAATTATTTTAGTTTTTGCATGGCTGAAAAAGTCTTATCTTACCTTCAGTCTCAAAATATATTTTCAAAGATATAATATACATCTAAGATATATTCAAAAGATATAATTCAAAGTTGGCGGTGTTTTTTTCTTTCAGTATTTAGAGATATTGTTCCGTTATTTTCCGGTATGCATTATTAATGACAGGAAGTTTTTTGTCATGTTTATCTTTGTTTCTCTGCATGTAATGTCCCTAGTTGCTTTAAAATTTTTTCTCTTTATCATTGGCTTTGAGCCATCTGATTGTGCTGTGCCTTAGTATAGTTTTATGTTTCTTGTTCTTAGGGTTTATTGAGGTTCTTAGTTCTGTGAGTTTATAGCTTCATAAAATTTTGAATAATTTTGACCATTATTTCTTCAAATACTTTTTCTGTTTCCCCCTCCCACCCAGCTTCCTTTATTCCCTGGGATTCCAATTACACATATGTTAGGCTATTTGAAGCTCATTGATGCTCTGAGAAAAGTATATTGGATCGGTTTAACAGCAGATAGACATTGTGGAAGAACATACTGGTAAACTTGAAAACATATAAATAGAAATACCCAACATGAAACAGACAGAAAAAAGACTAAAAAAATGAACCCAGCTGACATTTTCACTGCAACTCCATGAGATACTATGAGTCAGAATCACCCAGCTATGCTGCACCCTAATTCCTGACCCCAAAAAGCTTTGAGGCAATACATGGTTGCTAATCCCAGCACTTTGGGGGTCCAAGGTGGGCAAATCACTTGAGCCTAGGAGTTCGAGACCAGCCTGGGCAATATGGTGAAACCCCATCTCTACAACAAATACAAATATTAGCCAGGCATGGTGATGCACACCTGTAGTCCCAGCTACTGGGGTGGTGGGGGGCTGAGATTGGAGGATTACTTGAGCCCTGGAGGTCAAGGCTGCAGTGAGCCATGGTGGCACCACTGTACTCTGGTCTGGGTGACAGAGTGAGAACCTGTCTCTAAATAAATAAATAAATAAATAAATGTTTGTGGTGTAAGCTGCTAAGTTTTGGTGTAGTTTGTTGTGGAGCCATAGATAACTAATCCATCCTCTTTGAATTTTCATCTAACTTCTCCATGTGTAAGTCCTTCCTCTTTAGCAACCAAGTTATAAGAAAAGAATCATGAATACCCTATTAACTGTACTTTCTTTTAAAACTTTTCATGATTATTTTTTGTTTTTATGCTTTTTCTTCTTTAGAGATAGGGTCTCACTATGTTGTCCAGGCTGGTCTTGAACTCCTGGGCTCAGGGAATCTTCCCCTACCTTGGCCTCCCAAAGTGCTGGGATTACAGTCATGAGCCACTGTGCCCGGACTGTTTTATCATATTCTTGTAGTCTAGGTTGATTATGATGATTTCGGCTGTGCACAATAGAAAACCAATTCAAGTCAGCTTCAACATATGGAGTCACATATTAAGAAGGTTGCATAGGCCAGGCGCGGTGGCTCACGCCTGTAATCCCAGCACTTTGGGAGGCTGAGATGGGCAGATCACAAGGTAGGAGATCGAGACCATCCTGGCTAACACGGTGAAACCCTGTCTCTACTAAAAATACAAAAAATTAGCCGGGCATAGTGGCAGGCCCCTGTAGTCCCAGCTACTCAGGAGGCTGAGGCAGGAGAATGGCGTGAACCTGGGAGGCGGAGCTTGCAGTGAGCGGAGATCGCCGCCACTGCACTCCAGCCTGGGGGACGGAGGGAGACTCCGCCTTGAAAAAAAAAAAAAAAAAAAAGAAAAAGAAAAGAAGGTTGCATAATAAAAAAGGCTGGAAGGCTCCAGTGTTGGTTGATTCCACAACTCAGTAAAGTTATCTAGCACCTGGCTTATTTTTATCTTTCTGCTCCGCCATCCTCATTGAGTTCTCTTCAAGCTAACTCCCCTCCTGGTCCCGAGATAGGTGCCATAGGTTCAGGCAACACATATAGACCCAATGACATCCAGAATCAGAAGCCTTTTACAGACTTTTCCCTTCTCATTTAATTGGCCATTGCTTGCCCGTGTCTAAACCAGTCACTGTGGAGGGGAATGGGACTGCAATGGTAGTCTTAAACCAGTTATGATTCAACCCCTGGGACTGGAGCTGTGGCCTTCTTTTTCCAAGATACATGGCCACATGGGCAATAAAGTACCTAGACAAATCTTGGGTTCTGTTACAAGAAAGAAGGGGGGCAGTGGCTACTGAGGAGGCAACTGTGTCTGTTTCCTTCTGTTTGACTCTATCTTCCAGTGTGGTCAGATGTCTGACCAAGCCAATGCTTTGATTACATCCTGCAATGGCTTCTGATTAATAACTTCTGATTAAATCCCAAGTTCCTCCCATGGTGGTCCAGGTGACCTGACTTTTATCTACCTCTCCAGTCTTATCTTCCACTGCTCCCACCTTGCACATTCATACTGCATCAACCCAAGATAGTCCATGTTTCCCACCCATGCCAGGCCACACCATTAATCTTCAAGGCTCAGCCCGGGCATGTTTCCTCCAGAAGGCTTCCCAGAACTTCCAGGTGATCCAAGTACCTTTCTTTGGGTCCCCATAGCACCCTGTGCATCCATCCCTCTCTCTTAGTCCTCTGTGATATTGACATTTCTAAGCACCACCTGCTGAATAAACCTTTTCTGAACAGAACTGCACCCCTGCCAACCTCTTTCCTGAGGCTCCAGGCCTACTTGACATGTGTACTTGGTTTGTCCTACAGTCACCTGAATCCCAACATGCCCAATAAGTGTCATATCCTTATCTGGCCCCGATCATTTCTTCCCCCTGCATTCCTTGTCTTGGAGAATGTACTTCCATCGAGCTGTCAAGGCAGGAATTTGGGAACTACCATTTCCCTCTCTTAACCTCATATCCATTTTGTCACCAAGCCCTGTCCCTCTTATCTTCAAATGCCTCCCTAATTTCTCTCGTTTCTCTTCTCACTGCCTTAATTCAACCCCGATCGTCTCCCTGGGTCACTGCAACTGGCTCCAAACTGATGTCCTTGTCTCTATCCTATGCTGTCCTTTTTCCACTCTGTGGCCAGAGTGTAATTTTTAAGAAGGTCACTGTAGTGTTTAAATCCTTCAATGCTCTCTATTTCCTTATCAAATTACTTTTCTTGGTTGTAAGACCCTTCCAGTCTGGCTCCTATTTAATTTTTAGCCATATCTCTTATGCTCTCACACTCAGGTGAACTCAAGCCATATGGGGTTATTTCCAATTTCTCCAAAGTAATTCCCTAAAGTTTTTTTTTTCTCTGCCTGAGTGCGAATCTCCTCACTTCTCCCTATCATTGACTCGTGAGTCCTCGTCCTTCAGGACTCAGCGGTAGCTTTACTACCCTGGGAACCTCCCCTATTCCCAGCTGCTTTCCTAGGTTGATCCCGTGTTGCCGCCACCGTCACTGCTTCTAGCTCGCTGCCAGGTTTTAACAGGAGTCAGGGTGGAGGGGCTCTGACACTAAACACACACTCTTGGATTACAGCCAAGACAGTGCCAGGGAAGAGCAGTGCAGGGGACTCGTGGAGTAGGTAACAGGGGGCCTGCTCTAGCGGAGGAGTCAGGATGGCTTTCCCGAGGAAGTGATGCTTATGTGAGGACTCTAGGGATGAGGAGGAGTTGGTGGCCAGCTGAAGAAGATGGCAGAAGCGGGTGTTGGTGGTTTTCCAGGCAGAGGAACATCACATGGGAGGCCCTGAATGGTGGGAGACATGGCTCTTTGAGAAACTGGAGGGAGCTGGTGTGGCTGGCATGCAGAAGCAGCTGGGAGTAGGGAAGGATGACACAGGGGCGTGCAAGGTTCGGGGATGGGGTCAGCCCCTGTGGGCCCATGGAGCCACATAAAGGAGCGACATAAAGGAGGACTTTGGGTTTTATCCTGAGAGCTCTGGGAAGCCATTATGGGGTTTTAAGCAGAGAAGCAATATGATCAGATTTGCTTTTTTTTTTTTTTTTTTTTTTTTGTGACAGAGTCTCACTCTGTCACCCAGGCTGGAGTGCAGTGGTATAATCTCAGCTTACTGCAATCTCCACCTCCCAGGTTCAGGCCATTCTCCTGCCTCAACTTCCCCAGTAGCTGGGATTAAAGGTGCATGTCACCACGCCTGGCTAATTTTTGTATCTTCAGTAGAGATGAGGTTTTGCCATGTTGGCCAGGCTGGTCTCTACCTCCTGACCTCAAATGATCCGCCCACCTTGGCCTCCCAAAGTGCTGGGATTGGAGGCGTGAACCACCGCGCCTGGCCAGATTTGCATTTTCAAAAGACTTTTCTGTTGCCCTGTGGAGGATGGATTTGAGGGCTAGAGGGGTGGGAGTGGGACCAGTTAGGAAGGTGTTGGGTTAAGTCTGACCAGGAAGGTGGAGAGAGAAGGAAAGCGATGCTGAGAGCTACCTTCAAGGCTGGGTCCACAGGGTTGGGTGCCAAGGACGGCTCCCATCTACTGGGGGATGCTAGGGATCTGCCTGAGCTGGGGAGACACTGGACCAGGAGATGATTTTGGAGGCACAGCTGAATCTATTTGGCACATAAGGGTGAACTCCTCAAGGATGGACACACATATTATTCATCTCTAATTCTCTGGTTGGGCACGGCAGAAGCCCAAGAAGTGTTTGTGGAATAAATGACTGGAAAGCCACTCTTGGGCTTGCTGGTCTGTCTTGTTGGCCAGCATGTAGTGCTGCTTCTCAGATGACAAAGGGAAGTGTCTGTTATGTTGTTTCTAACTTGGTGGGTTATCTGCCCAAATAGATGCTCTGAAGGTGACCCCAGATGATAGCAGAGAGAGGCACAGGTGGGCAGCAAGTGGGTATGTGTGGGAGTGTGGGAGAGGGCCACTGGGAGCTGGGGGAGCATTGTCTTTAACATCTCATCACCATTCATTCACATTTACTGCTCAGCTGGGAGCATGCTCTGGCTGCAGGGCAGTGCTTTTAGCCCAGAGGCTCAGAACACTTTCCCATCACTAACATGGACCATTCCCAGATTTCCCCAGAGACCTGGGGTTCCAGAGAGTACAACATACAGAAGGCTGAGGCTCCAGTCACACTGCTAAAGTATCTGAGCATAACAGTGCATCCGTCCGTCCAAGCATGCACCATTTGTTCATTCACTCGTCATGTGCCAGGCACTGTGCTGGGCTCGGGGAATCCAAGGGCAACAAGAGAGGCCTGTCCCAGCCTCCTTGAGCTCACATGCTTTATGCACATCCAGATACAGGGGTGCCACTGTCACTAGAGCCACCTCTGGAGTCAGCTAGCAAGATCCGGAGCACATTATCCTCACTTCCATCTAAGCTGGTTGAGGTGCATCACTTGAGAGTCTGCGGATGATGATGTTATTGAGAGTTTTATCTCTAACCACATGTACCTACTTCCTGGAAGTTCAGAGCAATGATCCTTAAAGTGGCCAGAAACTAAAACTGAAAACCACCCAACTGCCTAAGAAGAGTGAATGGCTAAGCAAATTCTAGACATATGATCGGGGAGCATGACATTATCTAATAAAAACGTGGGGTTATGTTGATATGTTAATGAGATGGGATTTACTGTCTCTATGAGACCGTCTTTAATGAAACAAGGACATAAAATATCAGGTACACACTAATTACAGCACAACTGCTCTAAAACCTATATACACACATTGTCATCTCAATTGTATACGGAAAACACAATGCATAGCAGAAGACTGAAATACGCCAAATCTTAACAATACCTACTTTGGTAGAGGAATTTTACGTGACTTTTCTGCTTCTTTATTGTTTTCTATTTTTTTCCCAAACTTTTAATAATCAGCAAGCATTTACTGTGAAAATTCAGAAAAGTAAATACATTAAGACTCTCCTATGTTTACGCATTGGCATAGGTCAGAAAAGTATTTCCAGGGATGTTAGCCAGGCATGGTGGTGCGTGCCTGTAATTCCAGCTACTTGGGAGGCTGAGGTGGGAGAATCGCTTGAACTCAGGAGGCAGAGGTTGCAGTGAGCCGAGATCGTGCCATTGTGCTCCAGCCTGGGCGACAGAGCGAGTCCATCTCAAAAAAAAAAAAAAAAATGAAGCATTTCTAGGGATGTCAGAAGAACTTGGTGAGCGCTAGATTCAGTTGTTTGTATTTGTAATGAACCACACACTGATCATTGAGAGCTGAACTACGTAGACACTAAGTGTGCCTTTGTTCTGAAGTGCTGGATTCAACTTAATTCCATACAAGTTGAACAGCTTACAATCCTGTCAGGGAGGCAGACTTATTTATTTACTCAACCGTTCATTCAACGAGTGTTTATGGAGTTCCTCCTTTGTTCCTGGCATTGTCCCAGATCCTGGAGAACATAAACACACAATCACAATGTGATGTAAGAAGGGCCTCTCAGCAGAGGTCCCGACAGAGTATTAGGGGAACACAGCATGGCTAACCCTGTTTGAGGATGTTGGGGATCAGCGAAGGCCTCCTAAAGGAGGATCATTTGAACAAGGCCAAGAGGGGTGAATAAGAGTTCTCTAGGCAACAAATAGAGGGAAATGGAGCCTAAGCTACTTTGGGAATTATTTTTAGAGAAGCCTACATGTGCTATGAGGGAAGATAGAATATGTGCATTGCTTATAGACTGTTGTCCTCATTCCAGCCAAGAGACCAGAATGAGGAGTTGAGTTCAAAGGTCTGAACTCACAAAATTAGAATAACTAATTTGTGTCCTGACTGTTTTCTTACCCCATGTTTAACTAAACATCATGTGTGTTCAAGGTCTCTTTGAATAATGACCCTCTCAACCCTGGATCTTGACCCAAGTTCAGGAACTGGAACATCTGGATCCTGCTGGGCTAGAAAAACATGTGTGACCCCTAGATCTCTATCCTCACGCAGAAAGCAAGGACAGCTTTCAGAAGGGGACTTACAACTGGAAATTCCAACTGGTAAATATTAGTATCATTAAGAAATCTTGCAAAGGTGATTATTAGCCATCTCTTGTCTGTCGAGTTCTGTTGCTTTTCTTTCTTCTCTGCTTTTCTCAGTTTTTCTCTCTCCCCTGTGTCTTTCTCCTCCTTTGCCACATCTGTCTGCCTCTTTCCTTCTCGTCTGTTTTTCTATTCTCTGGTCTCTTCTTCTCGCTCTTCGTCTCTTTCTGTCTTTTGGAGCATTTCTCTGTCTCTCTTGCTTTGCTACCTTTCTCTCTCTGTCTTTCTCTTTCTTGTATCTCTTGCTGACCTTGGGGTCACTCCCTTGGTTTTCTCCATTTAACGGAGCCCCAACTTGCCTTTGATGGCATTTGGGGAGGGCAAAGTTAGTCGAACTCTCTGAACTTGATTGGCCTCCTGTGACAAGGATCTCTTTTCACAGGGTCTGGATTTAAAGTGTGAAAATATAAAGGGCTTTTTCATTCTGACTCACACATATCCCTACTTGAGCTGAAGCATTTCCAGACAGATAATCATCAGGTTTCCTACAGGAAATTAAAGACCTCAGTACCGTGTAGCTGTTCAAATCACCCGCATTGCCCATTAGGTTTCATGAAAGGCTTTGCTTCCCTGGTATGTGATAGAACAAATCTTTAATAAGATTTCCCCCCAATTTTTCTAATGAAGTCGGTTGTGTGTGTCCTCTAGATAAGCTCACAATAAGGCCAGCAGGTTCCCATTTTGGTATGAGCTCATGCCTCATCCCTTCTTATCTAAGCCACAAGGACACGGAGCTGGCACGTGTCCTCAGAGTCCACACTGGGAGCTGCCCTGGGGACAAGAACCCCTACAAGTAGGAGCATTCAGACCTCTGGCTGGATTGGCAGATGTGGCCATACAGTGCCTTCTGTCCAGGAGCCAACGGCACCCCCACTTCTGCCTTAAGCTCCCCGTGTGCCCACACTCCTCTGGTTAGCATCTGCTTCAGAGGAAGCCAGGCCCCAGTCTAGCCAAGATGGTATTCCTCTTTCCTTTTCTTGGTGCTTGGTTTAGTTCCGAGCATTTAACCCCCACTTTTTTATTTTAATTTTTTTTTGAGACTGAGTCTTGCTCTGTCGCCCAGGCTGGAGTGCAGTGGTGCGATCTCAGCTCACTGCAACCTCTGCCTCCTGGGTTCAAGTGGTTCTCCTCCCTTAGCCTCCCGAGAGTAGCTGGGATTACAGGTGCCCACCACCATGCCCAGCTAATTTTTGTATTTTTAGTAGAGATAGGGTTTCAACATGTTGGCCATGCTGGTCTCGAACTCCTGACCTCAGGCAGTCTGCCCGCCTTGGCCTTCCAAAATATTGGGATTACAGGCATGAGGCACCGTGCCCAGCCTAACCCATTCTTTGACCAGTGAGATGCAAAGGAAAGTCTAGGGACTTCTGGGACAAATGTTCTCATTATTGAAGAGATCCACAGCAGGGGGCTTCCCTTCATTGCTGTTGGACTTGAAGGTTGGCAGTGGGATGCCTCAGTGTGCCCTGGCTACCTTGTGATCAACCTGCTGAGGATGGCAGAGCAGAAAGTCAGGAAGAGCCAATGCTCATGGTGACATGTGCTGCCAAATTAAGGACCCTGGGACTGTTCTACCTCTTGAGTTCTTAGTGTGTGAAATAACAGATTTCCTTGTTTTTAAACTGTCTTGAGGCTTTTTTATTTTGGCTGGCAATTGAAAGCATATTAGTAGACACAGACAGGACTGCAGAGGTCCAAGATGGGCCCCCATGTCTTCTAAGAGAGGTCTGAGCTCACTGAGAGAAGGGCAGGGTAGGGACAAGCCTTGGGACCGAAGGCCCTGCACTGGAGCAGTTAGTCGTTCCATGCTATGACAAACCATGGGCAAGAAAACCTCTGTGAGCTGAAGTTTCCTTGGCTTAAAATGAGTATTGAGTACATCACAGATGCTCAATAATCATCAGCTCTCTTCTCCTCAGGTATGCTTATCTTCCAGTTATTATTATTATTATTTTTTGAGACAGAGTCTCGCTCTGTCGCCCAGGCTGGAGTGCAGTGGCATAATCTCAGCTCACTGCAACTTCCACCTCATGGGTTCAAGCAGTTCTCCTGCCTCAGCCTCCTGAGTAGCTGGGATTGCAGGCGCCCAACACCATGCCCGGACAATTTTTGTATTTTTAGTAGAGATGGGGTTTCACCATGTTGGCCAGGCTGGTCTGGAACTCCTGACCTCAGGTGATCCACCTGCCTTGGCCTCCCAAAGTGCTGGGATTACAGGCATGAACCACCGCACCAGGACTCTTTCAGTTATTTTTAATGGGACCAAGAGGTGCCAGGTACGGAGAGCTATTTAATGACATTTCAGTGCTGGGGAAATTTTACACAGAGACCATTCTGAGTCCTTTACCCACAGTTGCTCCAAGTACAAATCACGTCTCTAATGCCAGCACCAGTGTTGAGGGGGAGGCAAATACACCCAATTCTCAATTCTCCATGGTGATGAAGAATGTGGATAATTGAAAACAGCAGATAATCCCCGAACCTGCTTTGAGTCACTGACTTCCACCGCCTCCCCCATCATCACTTTTCTGGTGCAGCTGACAAAATGCCACATGCATGCACGTTTCTTCTCTCTCTTCCGGTAGATCACTTGGCAAAGCTGCTTATCCACTTCAAAACCGCCTAGTCCGGGGTGACAGGAGAAGCCAGGGGGCTGAACACCACCTCCCCAGCCAAGAACAGCCTGGAAGCTACACCACTGGGCTTGGCCTTGGAGTGGGTTCTGTCCATCCCTTAGGTTAGTTTGACTTTAATCCCTCCAAGCTCTTCAGGAGGTCAAAGACAAGAAGGCGCAGGATCCTGCAGGTGGTAGTGAGCACCAGAGACGCTGGGCTCCTGTCCTCAGATGGGCCCTGCCCAGGCCAGCCAGGGCGCAGCTAACTTCACGTGAGCCCAGAGCTCCTTCCTACGTGCCACACATTCCTGGAAACCAGGGTGCCTCCCTCTCCCTCTCCTGAGCAATGGCTGGACTAAGGTTAATTGTACTCCTTGGATTTAAAGCTTTTAGAGTTCTGATCCAAGACCCCTTCTCGGTCAATGAAACCCCTTCATATGAGAGGGATGAAAAGTGAAGAGAGAAGGAAATGAGCCTTCACTAGCACCATGCCAACCCCTTCACATCTACACTTCGCAGGGAGAGCAGATCTTTCCAGCTAGAACTTGTCTAATCTGGAGTAGGAGATACTGGCTGCCTGCTTGTCTCTGGCAATCTGTTCTTCTGGACAATTTCTGCCTTGGTACCAGTACTACACAAATCAACTTCCTGCAATCTCAGACCCAGGGTTCAGGTCTCTCAGGATTTCTTGCTATTTTGTCCTTTCTCTCTACAGCAGAAGCTCGTTCGATCAGCTGAGATCCTTGGGTCTGAGGACACTGGATGACCCAAAACTTCTCCGTTGGGCAAGGGGGAGTTGATAGCTTACTTGGCCCTAGTCAGGAGATGCAAAAGCGTGCGCCCTGCTGGTCACAGTTAAAGCTCACACTGCCAGGAACTGCGGTAGTAAGATGTTAGGGGCTGCGAGGGTGGGCTCCCACCCTTTTTCCTTTTCCTTCTCTCACCCTCCTGGTGGGCTCAGAAGCTTCTATAACGGAAGTAGCAACAAGTAAGTAGGAAGCCACTGACCTTTCTTACTCTCTCAGGCTCACATATGCCAGTTCCTGGGGCTACCAGGAGGCTTAATCACTGGGTTTGCAGGAGGAGAAGATAGTGTGCTAAGAAAGGAGGATTAGCACTCGCCAGGCCTCCCAGGAGTTCCTGTGATGGGCCACAGGGATTGCCACAGCAGCGCTCTGTCGTAAAATCGGTCCTGGGAACACAATTTTGGAAACAATCAGAGGAGGCAAGGTTTCTTAAATTGTAGGAGAAAGCTCCCTGGTTAGAATAATGGCTTCTATTTGGCATCCATCCTCTCTGAGATGTGCTGCCTCATCCATTCCCATTCTGAGGCGTGACTTTCAAACACCAGATGGGAAGAGAGCCAAGACGAGAGTGCTGGGCCTTGGAGTCTGAAGCTCAGTTATTTCATCCTGGGCAAGTCCCTAGGCCTCTCTGGGTCAGTTTTTCTTCGTAAAATGGGGATGATAAGAACTGCCTCACCGAGAGAGATAGTGGTAGATTGAGAGATTTAGAGAAGCCCTCCATCCTGCCCTCCATTTCTCCCTTTCTCTTTATGTATAAATATATATAAATATATATCTATATGTGTCCACATGGATATACACATATATGTGTGTGTATGTATATATATGTATGTGTATGTATGTGTGTCTATATATATGTGTGTGTGTCTATATCTATCCCAAGGATCTCTGGGATGGAGGTGGGCTTCCCTAGTTCATTCACGTTTCCTCCAGGGTTGATGCACGTGGCAGGGGGGATTCTCTGCTGGTGGTCAGGGCGGAGCAAATCTAACTTTATCCCCCTCATGGCTATGCCCCAATGTCACCAGGCATTAGGGTCTGTGTGAGATAAGCACAGCCTCCAGAAGGCAACCCCAGTGGCCACAGACATGTGGGGTGACTTGCAGGGCCTAGCGCACTTTCCTCTGTGCCCTCTCTGTAAAGGTTCGTGTGGCCCTGCGGGCTCTGGAGGTGAGACCAAGTTTGCCCTGCCCAGTAGCATGTGGTCTTTGGTTCGGATGCTCCACATTGGACCTATGTCTGTGGCTGCGTAGTCTTGTGGCCTTGGTGACTTGGTCTGATGTGTAGGTGGGTAGGTGGGGTGTCACATGAATAGAGGTGACAATGCTCTGATTTCAAGGTGGGGAGCCCAACGGTGAAGGAAAAGGTCTGGTCTAATGGTAGGGACAGAACAGCAGTGACAGTGTCCTGTTCCCCTGGAGAGGCTGCTCGTGGAGGTGGTATGCCCTGGTCTCATGGCAGGGACCCTGGTGAGGAGCGTGCTCTGTTTTCATGGTGGGGAGACTAGCAGTGGTGATAATGATCTGGTTTCCTAGTGGGGACAAACAAGGGGGCCTGTGTGGCAGTGGGGAGCCGGGGTGCTTCTTCCTCAAAGCAGCAGAGTGGCCAGGAATCCAGCTCAGAAAAGTCCTGGACCTGTGGTTCTCAAATTAGAGCAAAATGGCTGTCAAGGTCTTTCCTGCAGTCACTGCCCATGTACACAGCTGTGGCGCCTCTCCTCTCCCTCCTTTTCCACTCAGCATCCCACCTGAGAGACGCTGGCCACAGTGATTAGGTGTCCGATTTGATGGGGGGCCTGTTAAGACACTATTGCTTTTCTAATTCTGGCTAAATCGACATTGGTTTTGTCAATCTACGTACATAGGTCAAGATTGTTGCTTCCAATTTCAGGTGATTTCCATCTTGTCACTCTCTCTTTCCCTTCTCAGCCCATCTAGTCCTCGGGTTCTCCAGCTGCCCAGTACTTCCTGTGAGGCAGCATCACTGCCTCTGAGGCTCGGCAATTAGATACTTGGACTCCAGCAGGGAGGGCATCTTCGGATTATTACTGCGGAGGGAGAGCCCGACTGCGGTGTCCATAGCAACCCTCCGGCTGCCACCTTTCCCAGGAGCGAAGGGAGGCAAAACAAGGGCGGGAGGCAGGAGAGGGGCCTGGCCTTCTGCAGGATTCGTGTCAGAGGGCTGGGCAACCAGGCTGCAGCTCCTGACTGTGCCTGGTGGCTGTGCTGAGGGGAGAGGGGGCTTCTTCCCTCGTTTCACAGCAGCAACCAGGAGTGGAGCTGTGCTGGTGGATGCCCCATAGCAACCGAGAGATGATGGACCAGTTGAAGGGGACCATCGCGGAGGCCGGGCTCGAGTTCCGGCTTTGTGCCTGACTCACGAATGAGTGCAGGCAAGTCCCCTCCCATCTCCGGAGGTCTTCTTCTCTTGCTAATAGGGTGGTGGGCCCGGAGGCGCCTCTGGCATCCTGTCCAGTCCTCTCATTCAAAGTCTTTATGGTGCCCTCACCCAGGACAGACAATAGATGGTTTCTTCTTCCCCAATGGTGAAAAAACCCAAGGAAGCCTGGGAAATAAGAGCGACCTTTGCAAAATATTCACAGAAGTTGATTCTGGCACCAGATCCAGTCCCTGGGCCTCCATGGAAGGAAGCAGAAAGCTGAGGCCAGGGTTCAGGTGCTGTCTGGGGGCTCCCTCGCATCTCCCAAGGTGCCTGGAGTGAGAAGCTATGTGCATACGCCACCAGCAGAGGCCGCCACACTCCTCACAAACCCGCCACAGGTTGCTCTGCCCCCATCCCCATGGGTGAGCACTGACCAGCTGGGACCGCAATCTCAGAGCCAGGGCGGGGCGGGGAGCTGCTACTGGCCGCCTGGGGTCCAGGGAGGGGCTGGCTCAGGGGGGCTGTGGCCTCAACTGCCAGCCGGCCCTGCTGGTCCCTCACTGCCCTCCCTGTGGGAGAGACATCCATCCAGGCCCACGGGACACTGGCCGCCTTCTTCCCTGCTAGGAACCCATGGCTGCTCCGGTCTGGGCCCTCCCTTGGGCTGCTGCTCAGGTGCCTGTCCTGCATTTGGGAAACTGTTAGAGTTTTTATTTTCTGTGAGTCGTTTGAGACTGGGGCCAGGAAGCTGATTTATTCAGCAAATCTGAATTGAGAACATGCTCTATGACAGGCCCTGTTTTGGGCACTGGGGTTATAGCAGTGAATAAAATAGACACAGATCCCACCCTGTGCAGCCAAGTCTCCAGTGGGGGTGGGTGTCATCACCTACACCACAGTGTGGGGCTGGGCAGGACACACGCACCCAGGATGGCACGTGATGGCTCTTTCTACCGAGTCGGCCCCATGCAGACAGACAGTGGACCTACCCAGACTCTGGGGCTGAGGCTTCCATGCTGAGCCCTTGTCAGTCAGGGGTCTGCGCAGACCCCTCTCTTGTACTGGCCAGTGCACATCAGCAGCACTTCACTGTGTGCAAAGTATGCACCTCCACTGGCTCCCTGTGAGCCCGGCAGGCATCTTGGTGACAGAATGTTGGCACCCTGTGCCCATTTCCCATGCCTTCTTTCCAGACACGGTATCAGCACCTTCCATTCGACCTTTGACTCCCTCAGGTAAATAAACATTCCCATCCGGACTGACTCATCTGGCTAGAACAACAAGTTCCTACACCAAAGCCTCAGAGAAGGGGTCAGGAGACACATTTTAAAATGTATCTCAGTTTTCACAAGACAACTGTGCAGGAGGTGTGAACGATCCCACTTTCACAGGCTCAGAGGGACGCACCTTGCTCGTCATGGTCCCTGGCAGGAAAATGGCAACTCGGAACCAGATGGGCCGATTCCCAGCCCAAGACTGCTCTGGTGCCTGGCCTGGCCGCTCCACTGTCTTCTCTCCATGGTAGGGCCAGCCTGGCCTTTGCAGAGTTTTAGAAGCAGAATCATCAACCTTTGTCCAGACTGATCTCCATGGAGCTGCTCTTTTGAAACCTTTCCCCACTCCTGTTGTTAGAGGGGGTTTCATGAAGGACCTGGGCAGGAGTGGTGGGCGGGAGGGATACTTTCTCTGGAAGGGGATGAAGTTCAGTAGCAGAGGCTGAGTGGAGAGGGTGTGACCTCTCAGAGTGCATAGACCTGTGTGGCTCATGGCTTGGACTCTTCCCCTCCCACTGTGAACAAGAGCAGGCCAGTTAACCTTCTCTGAAACTTGACTCAGTTTCTTCATCTATAGAATGGGGATACTAACCTTACTCCCTGGCATGTTGGAACCATGAATGCCCAGAGTTGGCCCTCAATAAATGCTCCAAGTGTAGGGAGTCAGGCCGTATGTCCCCTTTACCTTGACACTCAGATGATGCAAAAGAGCTCCAGTTTTTCTCTAGCAAAGCAGAATATGGGGAGGAGCTTGTGTGAAGCTGAAGACTCCTTGGCACTTGTAGGTGGCTGAGAGTTGTTGGTGCATGGCCTGGGGACAGGTGACATGCTATAGTCCTACCTCGCTCCTGAGATCATGGCTTGTGGGGGCAGGGGTTAGGTGGGCATTCATTATAAGGGGCTTCACCCAGGGTCTAGACATCCAGGGACTCTCAGGAAAGAAGTGTGGACAGAAGGCCTACACTTACCAGTTGGCATTCCTGGTGGCCAGCTGGGCAAGTAAGGGGCAAGTAATGTGTCCTGGATCAAAGTGCCCAAACTCTCAGTCAGGCTAAACTCACTCACCCTCTTACCTGCTTATGTATTCAACATACAATTTGGGTGCAGCGTGAAGTGCAGTGTTTTGTGTGTGTGTGTTTTCCAATTTATACCATAAGCTCCTGTCACCAAGGAGCTTAGGGTGTCAATTAAAATCAGGGAAATTAGCCAGGCGTGGTGGCGGGCGCCTGTAATCCCAGCTGCCCGGGAGGCTGAGGCATGAGAATCGCTTGAACCTGGGAGGCGGAGGTTGCAGTGAGCCAAGATTGAGATCGCGTCACTGCACTCCAGCCTGGGCAACAGATTCTCTCTCTGTCTCTCTCTGTCTCTCTCTCTTTCTTTCTCTCTCTCTCTCTGTTTCTCTCTCTCTCTCTGTATATGTGTATATATATATGATATATACATATATGATAAAATCAGGGGAGAGAAGACATATATATAGACAACACCAGTACAAAGTAAGAGGTGAACAGTGTCCCCAGAGAGATACAATAAAGTGCCAAGGGAATTCGGAAGAGGAAGATAATGTCAAATTGAGGGAGCAGAGGAGGGGAGGTCAGGGAAAGCTCTGGGCAGGGGTGGCACTTGTGCTGCTCCCTAAATTCTCATAGGACAGGACACAGAGCAAGAGGTGGGCTGGAAGGGCTTTCCAGGCAGAATGGATGGGAAAGAGCACAGACAGACCCAGGTTCAAATCCATGCCTAACTGGTGACCATGAGCAAACTACTGAAACCTTTCTAAACTCTAGTTCATGGGAGTAAGAGTGGCAACGATGGGGCAATAGAACTTCCCCAGCCAGCCTTCCAGGGCTGCCAAGAGTTGCAAATGAAGTATTTTACATAAAAGCAGTTGGAAAACTATAAAGTGCTCTGCAAACACAGGATTTGTTTTTATTATTAGAGCATTAATTAATCCAGTAATGAAGCTCCTAGATAAGAACACAGTAATGACTGAACCCACATGGGCTAATGAGCTGTTCAGCCTAAAGCTGTCCAACCATTCAGAGTCTGAGAAAGGGGGTGGTTAATCTTTATGACCCTATCCTTAGGAGGTTAAGGGTATCCCTCCAACACCACTGGCTTTTCTAGAAAACCTGCCATTATTTGTCATTGTGTCTAAACTCCCTCCCTCCATCCATCCATCCGTCATCCATACATCCATACATCCACCCATCTATCCTCCCATTCATCCGTCCGTTCATCCATCCATCCATCCACCCACCTATCCACCCACCCACACGTCCATCCATCTGTCCATCCATCCATCTATCCATCTGTCTAATAAATCTTTTTTTTTTTTTGTGATGGAGTCTTGCTGTGTTGCCCAGGCTGGAGTGCAATGGTATGGTCTTGGCTTACTGCAACCTCCACCTCCCAGGTTCAAGCAATTCTCCTGCCTCAGCCTCCCGAGTAGCTGGGATTACAGGCACTCGCCACCACGCCCAGCTAATTTTTGTATTTTTTTTTTAGTAGAGACGGGGTTTCACCATGTTGGCCAGGCTGGTCTTGAACTCCTAACCTTGTGATCTGCCCACCTCGGACTCCCAAAGTGCTGGGATTACAGGCATGAGCCACCAGGTCCGACCAATAAATCTTTAATGAGTAATTCATAGCCAGGCACCCTGATCAGTGTTGGGGATACAGAAAAAATTTAGAGCCCTTTTATGCAGGTCACAGCCTGTGGGAAAGACAGCCATATAAACCATGAACACTACTTTTCTTAAACCTATTTTCAGTTAGTTCTACCTTTTGGGGATAACAAGTTCTACAGACAATAGATTATGGAATTTTAAAGCTGAGTGATCTTAGAAATCATCTTTTTTATCTCACTATTTTACGGATGAGGAAATGTGTTTATGATTTGTTGTGAAAAGTACTGTGACTTTCCCTTACTTGCCTTCAAATGACCTCACCCAGGTTTCAAGTTTAGTCAGTTCAATTAATCTTTACTAAGCATCTATTGTAAGCGGCTCTTCGGAAGAGCTGCAGTACAGCTGTGAAGAAGACATCATCCCTGCCCTCAAGAAGGTCATGGTCTAGGGGTAAAGGACACATATGGAGATAATAGCTGTGTTGCTCCGTAGAGGCCCTGTTAGCACAGGGCACTGAAAATACAGAAGGAGCTCCTGATTTGGGTTTGGGGAGTTCAGGGGAAGCTTCTCAGAAAGAAGACCTTTGAGCCATGTCTTGAAAGGCAAAGAGAAATGTGTTAGATGGAAATCTGGGGGAGGGGCATGCCAGGCAGAGGGCATGGAGGTGTGAAATAGCATGACTTACGGGAGAGCTACAGTAGGTCGGTGATGCTGGGGCTTGAGGAGGAAGGTGGTGAGGAATGAGCCTGGAAAGGAGGGCAGAAACCGAGTGCCAGCACGCTTGATGTGGAGCCAGTATGGCCAAAGGCCACCCCTACTTTCCTTGTCTGCTCTTCCTGTCTCTCTGAGGTAAGAAGCTCCTCCACACCCGCGTTTGCAGACTAAAGAGGCCTAATTTGTCAGCCTCTCATCTTAGGGCGGCATAAGCAGTTGCTCCCCATTCCTTAAGGTGTGGCTTAAGTCCCACCACCTCCAGGAAGCCACCCTTGACAACCCTCTGCCTTCAATGAACTCTACTGTCTCGACCACACTTTGGGATCTGCATTGCTGGTTTTTGTCACCCCATGTGAGTATAACTTGTCTCTACAGTGAGACTTTAAGTTCCTGAGGGTTGGGTGTGTGAGTCACATGGTAATGTTTAATAAACACCAGTAAGAATGAATCCTTTAAATTTGGGTTTCAGGACATATGGCAAGTGTTTGAGCTTTGAGGTTGGACAGGCCTGGGTTTGATTCCAGCTTTATGACTAGTTACTAATTAGTAACTCTGGGCAAGTTTTAAAATCTTTTTAATGCCTCAGTTTTTTCATCTATAAAATGGGTGATGGCCTCAACTCACAGGCTGCTGTGAAGACATGGTTGTGGCTGGGGGCCAAGGGAAGCATTGGGGGCTTTTCAACAGTGGGGCTTTGGACAGGCAGCAACAGCGGGAAGACGCCTGAGTGTGGTGCATCTGGAAGGCAACGTGGAAAACCTGACATGATCAGGCCCTGTGGTTGAGAGCTCCCAGCTGATTCACTAACCTGTCAGTGCTCGACAGTTACAAAGTACTTGGCTGGTGCTCTCATTGGAACTAAGGAAATTGAAGGCCTGAGAAGATAAGCAATTGGCCACACAGTGGGCAAGTGACAAAGCTTGTGCTGGTGAGAAGGAAGGCAGAGGGTGGCGTGCACAGCCTGTATATAATGATATAGGAGGCAGTAATGTGCTGATAAATGTTGAACAGCCAGGAAAGATTTAGTAAGCGGCTCCAGGAAAACATAAGCTCTAATTTACAGTGTTAGCCGATTTCTGTGGTGCAAATACTCTGATCATGGCTGATTTCAAGCTGCTGATGTGACATCACTGTGGAGTTAGGAAGAGATATATATGGATGATCAGAAGGTCATCTTGCCTGTGGTCACACAGCCATCCCTGCGGCAGAGAACGGTTCCAGCCTGGGCAGTCTGACACTTGAGCCTAAGCTCTAAACATGACATTGTCCTCCTCCTCCTGTTCATGACAGGATAGCTGTAACAAGGGGCATGAGCTGGCTCAGTGGCATCAGCTGTCAAGTTCCAGCCCATTTCCAGATAACCACTGATCTTTGGTGCTGGCATAGTTAGGGCTCTACCCAAGCTATCTTTTGTCCTCATCCATGATGGCAGGACATGCTCTGATAGGCCCCATTTGGATCCCGCTGGCACAGCCAGAAGAACTGGAGGCAAGAGCCTAGCCAGAAAGGTTAGCTGAGGCAGAAGGCAGCCCATGGGGGTGGAGTGAGCACAGGAATACCCAGGCCTGGAGTCGGTTCTCCAAAATTGATTTTTCACAGCCCAGAAACTGTATCCAACACTAAAAAACCAACACGAACAGCACATTTTTGCTACTAACAACATATTCATGATAATTTATTAGAAGATCATTAAACCTAAGTATGCGATCTGGAGTCTTGAACCAAGCAGGTGGCTCTGTCTGGGGATGGAGGAGAGGGAGGGAAATCAAGAATACAGAAGGGAAGGGCAGGGAAAGCAGAGGATGCTAAAGGGGCTGGGGGTGGGTGCTAGAGGGCTTGGTCATGGGAAAACACACGAGACCCCAGGCTTGCATCTGAGGCCTGGTGCTGTGACTTCTAGTGTGTGTATGTGTGTGTGTGTGTGTGTGTGTGTGTTGGCAGGGGTAGGGGGAATGATTATGTCATTGATAATAATAAGAATCAAGATTATTATTTTATATATATATTTTTAGAGACAGGGTAACACTCTGTCGCCCAGGCTGAAGTGCAGTGGCGCTATCACAGCTCACTGCAGCCTCAAACTCTTGGGCTCAAGCAGTCCTCCTCCCTCAGCCTCCTGGGTAGCTGGACTACAGGCACTTGCCACCATGTCCAGCTAATTTAAAAAATTTTGTAGAGTCTGGGTCTTGCTATGTTGTCCAGGCTGGTCTTGAACTCCTGGCTTCAGTCAATCCTCCTGCCTTGGGCTCCCAAAGTGCTGGGATTATAGGCATGAGCCACCACACCTGGCCAGAATCAACATTATTGTGCAAGAGCAATTGTCATGTATCTGGGGTCGTGGCTTGTATTACAAGTAATATTTAGCTCTCAATCATAGGGTTAATGGGGGATTAGAGAGGTGAGAACTGATATACAGAGGGGACTCTGGGCTCATTTTGGGGGGGCTCTGTCTCTCCCTGACCTGGACACTTGCTGCTTACCAGTCAGGAGAGCTGCTTTAGGAGCTTCCTATGTGTACACGTTGTGCATGTGTGCAGGCATGGGCTAGTGTGTGCACACAAGCATGTACACATGTGCACGTGTGTCCACCTGCTTACATGTTTTCTGGATGTGTGTCTGCGTGTGTGTGCATGGGTCTCCTACCCTTTCCTCTTCCCATCTAGGGAGGGAGCTGGACAGAGGCCAAATGGTGATGGGGAATCAAGAGCCAGAGAGGAAGAGGCCTCCCTTTTAAAACCCCAGGTGTGCTGGGGAATTCCCTCATGGTGACTTCCTTTCTGATTCCTAAGGCTGCTGTGGTTAGAAATGAAAATGAATTCAGCTCTGGTCCCATCCTTTGGAACCCCCTCTGCACACAGTGGGGGCTTAATAAATACTTGATGATGATGGTTCTGAACCTGGGAAGCCAGCAGCTGTTCCTAGCTCTGACTGTCAGAGCACCATGGGGCAAATCAGGCAGGGAACGACCATGGGGGAATCTTCAGTCTTCCTGCCAGATCCCCCTGTGACTCCACACCCAGCTGTTAGGGAAGGGGCTGGAGCCATGGTCCACTTCACACACTCTGCTTTGGAGAGGCCAGTTCTTCCTCAGCAGCTTCTCTTTTGTTTTCTCCAACCAACATTTGAACAATACTTATTGAACAACCACTTTGTACTGAATATCATAGTGGAAATGCATCCTGGGAGAAAGTATCGGATCTGTGGGGTCAGACTGACTAAGTTCAAATCCCAGCATCTATAATTACAAGCAGGGTGACATCTGACAAGTTACATATCTATGTTTGAGTGTTTGAGTGTTTTTCCCCCTTTCCTTTCTCTCCTTCTTCTTCTCCTTCTCCTTCTTCTTCTTCTCCTTCTCCTTCTTCTTCCAATTTTCATCTGTAAAAGGAGAGTGATGACATCATTTTTGTGGGGTTGATGTGAGGGTTGGAAATAACAGAGAGGCCCCTGAACACGCGGCATAGGCACTCAGTCAATGGTAGGTGAGTTTATCCACCCGGTGTTAGGAGGCGTGGATGCCCCCTGCTTCTGTGACCTTGACGTTGTTACTCAACATCTCTAAGCATCGGGCTTTGTAAATGAGACCATACTGCCCACCTCCTTGGGTGTTTGGAGACTGTATCCGGATAATATGTGTGAAACAACCTATCGTAAACCCTGGTGGTTAATAAATGTTTGCCTTCCCCTCCATCTGCCCCCTCCTCAGGGTGCACACCTCCCCTCCTTCGGAGGCCCTCTGTCCCTCCTCCCCATCGCCCAGCGTGAGCGAACATCACTTATCGCCGTGGGCTTGAGGGTTGTGGCCATACCTGTCGGAGGAAAGAGGACAGCGGCTCAGCTCCGGGGTGGGGGAGCAAAAACTACAGTTCCCAGTCCTCGCTGCGTCGCCACTGGGGCCGGAGCCGAGGACGCCAGGCCCCTCCTCTGGGGAGGAGCCTATGCGGGGGGCGGAGCTAGGAGGAGGTTGGAGAGTTAAGCCAAGCCAATGAGACCAGCTGCTAATAAGTGGGCTTGGCTTACAATGTAACAGTGGCAGGAGGAGGAGAGCGAAGCTATTGAGCCAGCGAGGAGTGAAGCTGAGCCTGGCCTCACACGCTCCTAGACGACCACCTCCTGAGAGAGTTCTTTCACCCCCTCTTCTTTCTCCAAGCTCCCCTCCTGCTCTCCCTCCCTGCCCAATACAATGCATTCTTGAGTGGCAGCGTCTGGACTCCAGGCAGCCCCAGAGAACCGAAGCAAGCCAAAGAGAGAGGACTGGAGCCAAGACACTGGTGGGGGAGACTGGATGCCTGGCTTTCTTTGAGGACATCTTTGGAGCGAGGGTGGCTTTGGGGTGGGGGCTTGTGCTGCAGGGAATACAGCCAGGCCCCAAGATGGACACTTCTGGGCACTTCCATGACTCGGGGGTGGGGGACCTGGATGAAGACCCCAAGTGCCCCTGTCCATCCTCTGGGGATGAGCAGCAGCAGCAGCAGCAGCAACAGCAGCAGCAGCCACCACCGCCAGCGCCACCAGCAGCCCCCCAGCAGCCCCTGGGACCCTCGCTGCAGCCTCAGCCTCCGCAGCTTCAGCAGCAGCAGCAGCAGCAGCCACCGCATCCCCTGTCTCAGCTCGCCCAACTCCAGAGCCAGCCTGTCCACCCTGGCCTGCTGCACTCCTCTCCCACCGCTTTCAGGCCCCCCCCTTCGTCCAACTCCACCGCCATCCTCCACCCTTCCTCCAGGCAAGGCAGCCAGCTCAATCTCAATGACCACTTGCTTGGCCACTCTCCAAGTTCCACAGCTACAAGTGGGCCTGGCGGGGGCAGCCGGCACCGGCAGGCCAGCCCCCTGGTGCACCGGCGGGACAGCAACCCCTTCACGGAGATCGCCATGAGCTCCTGCAAGTATAGCGGTGGGGTCATGAAGCCCCTCAGCCGCCTCAGTGCCTCCCGGAGGAACCTCATCGAGGCTGAGACTGAGGGCCAACCCCTCCAGCTTTTCAGCCCTAGCAACCCCCCGGAGATCGTCATCTCCTCCCGGGAGGACAACCATGCCCACCAGACCCTGCTCCATCACCCTAATGCCACCCACAACCACCAGCATGCCGGCACCACCGCCAGCAGCACCACCTTCCCCAAAGCCAACAAGCGGAAAAACCAAAACATTGGCTATAAGCTGGGACACAGGAGGGCCCTGTTTGAAAAGAGAAAGCGACTGAGTGACTATGCTCTGATTTTTGGGATGTTTGGAATTGTTGTTATGGTGATAGAGACCGAGCTCTCCTGGGGTTTGTACTCAAAGGTAGGGGCTGTGGTTTCTCTTTATACTTTGAACAAAAGGAATATGTAGGTAGCAAGAGAGAGATTGAGAGAGGGGGATTGAGAGAGAGAGAGAGAGATTGGGAGGGAGACTGGGAGAGAGAGGTGGTGGTGGTGGTGAGAGGCGCTTGCTCAGTTATATTGAACACTCTAACTTCCCGTGGTTTTCCTTCTTGATCCCGGGAGGATTCATTCCTCGCTTCCTCTGGGGAGTAGGGGACATCCCCACACACTGTGTCTAATTTGCAGACTCTCTGTTAGGGAGGATTAAATAATTCCTTCTGAGAAATCGCTTTTCCTCCTGGCTCACTCGTACTAAAGCATAACCCAGCAGCTTAACGCACCAATTAATTACACTCCGCCTTAATGTGTTTGCCAGTTCCTGCGACTTCCCCTTCTTTCCTCCCCTCCCTGCTCCACTCCATTTTCCTGAGGATAAAAAAGAAATAAATGTCTGGGTGGGGGTTGGGGATTCCGTACCATTGCCCAAGTCCCTTCTCTCCCTGTCTTCTCCATCTCTTCCCAAGTTTCTGTTTCCCTCCTCTTCTCAGAGAGTCTCGGGCAAAATAGAAAACCATCCATGACCTGGGTCTCCTGAGGGCATGGGGTAAAAATATAGGTGGAGAAAATCAGTGGTCCTTTCCCTCAGGAGAGAGGACTCAGAATAAACCTGCTGCTGCTTCGTAAACATCTCCTGATAAAAATGGCTACAGGTGTTACCTGGGCAGAGCAGCTGGGCGCCGCCTTGGCATCAGCTGGGGGAGCACCTCTCCTTGGGACGGGATGACAGGGCTTCCCAGGCGGTCCCCACGAGCCCGCGCCCCAGCTCAGCCCCAGTTCTCCCCTCCCACCTCAACTCCTTCTCCATGGGATAAATAAAGATGAGTGTGTGTGTGAGTGCGCGCCCGGATGGAGAACAGCAGGCACTGGCTTTACGGGGGAGCTGGCCCCACTGCTCCAGCCTCTCAGTCCAGCCCCAAGACGGAGGAGGGGGTTTCCCTCCCAGAGGGAATGGAGATGGAGGAAGGTGGGTTTCTGCCGATGCTCTGCTTGCCGGGGAGCTCTCCTGCTGTGGGCTGGAAGGCTTGGAGACCTGGGAATCGGTAGACAAGTGGCTCCACGATACCCCCACCCCCAATTTGTTGGTGTGTGTGTGTGTGTGTAATGTGTGTACGTATGCATGCGCCTGCTTGTTGCTTGGATTTTTCTATTTATTTGTCATTTGGGGCAGGGGGTGGCTTGGCGGGGGGTGGCTGGGCGGGCTGGCCAGCGGGTAGCTGGGAGGGGTTCAGCTGTTGGAGGTTTCAAATAGAGCTTGTTTCAGGCAGGGCACAGCTGCTGCGAGACTGTCACATTCCTTATTGAAATCCAGCCGCAAAAACCTAGGAGGTGCTGATCGGATTTCCCCCATTCCCAGCATCTCGCTTTAACTGGGGATGGGCAGACTTTCCCGCCCTGGAAACCAGTGGGGCAGACCTGTCAGAAGACCTGAATAGCCAGGACGAAGACTTCCAGGCAGAGGGTCCTCCAGCAACCCGGCTGCTCTCAGTGGGCTGCCCCAGCGGAGGGCAGCACCTGGAAGCCGCCTTAGTCAAAATAGCTCAAGGATGAACGTCTCAGCGAGCAGAAGCGAGTGGGGTTTCCCCTGGAATCGCAGCTCACTTAGTCATTCCCTGTAATGAGCCTCTGCGTCTGCGGGTCCTTCTGCTTGCTGCCTTCTCAGAACCGCCTCTCCTGCTGGGCGCTCCAGGAGATGGGGCTGGCAGCTTCGCCGGGACTGGCAGCTGCCCTGGTCACAGCCCTGGCTCTCTCCAGTCCTCCCTTGGAGACCAGGGGCCCTCGCTGGGGAAAACTGATGAAGGCCCAAGTGCAAGGGGAGTGTGGGGAAGGGGTAATCCCAACATCTTCTCTTTCAGTGACACCCGTGGTCAGAGTTCTCAAGGAAACGGCTATTCCCAAAGACAGTGGCTGTGCACAGATCCCAGTGTGGGATCTATGCACGTTTGTCTTAACGTGACGGGAGGGTCACCACTCTGCAGGATCGGGCCCTCTTCCCTGCCTGGGGCAGGTACCACCCCTGAGGGGGACTCAGAAAAAGGGGCTTTCCCAGAGATTCAGAGGGCAGATTTTAGGTGAATGAAGGGGGAGGCCACATGAGGTGCTTGGCTTCCCCCATTTCTGAATCACAGACCCTCATAGCAGCAGTGGCATGCACCAAGGGGGCAGCAGCTGAGAGGTCCTTCTTGCCTCAACGGCCACTTCCTGTGTGCCTTGGGGCTGGTCTTGAGATAAGCAGAGCTCATTTAACTTGCTCACTCATTCACCCATCCCTGCACTGTCCATCCATGTTTTGAGTCATTTATGAAACAAGTATTTTCTGGGCGTCTCCTATGTACCAGGCACTGTAGATATCGCAGGGCTAAGATAGATACCCCTCTCTCCTGGAGGCAAATGGGATCATTTCAAGGAACTGGGTCAGAGTTGGAATCCCAGCTCTGCCACTACTATTTGTGTGATCTTGGATAAGTCATGGAGCTTTAGTGGGCCTGTTTCCCCAGCTGTCGAGTAGGGAGAATTAAATTAGAGACGTGTAAGGCACGTATCTGCCTGCTCAACAAATGGGACCTATTGTGGTTGTTACTGATGATGACAATGATGAGAGGAAAGGAGATGTCTTTTTCCTGTTATCTAACTCTGGCTGTAAAATTAGTTGGGGCCTTAACAGATTGGGATCTAAGACTTGTCAATGGAGTGAGAAGTTGTATCTGGGAGGGAAGAAGTTCTGAGAAGGGACTGGGTCTGACTAGAGACCACCTTTAAACATGGTTTGTTCTTGGGGGAAGGTGAATATCTGTGTCCCAGTTTCATGGAGGAAGTGGTCTCTACTCCTCCATGGTCTGGGTTAGTCACAGCCCAGGAGAGCTCGGGGACATTCAGTGGAACCTGGGGAGGGATGGGTGACACTCTCTTGCTGGAGAGCTTTGTGTGCCTGGTTGGCCCTGCTGACCAGTCTGGAGGCAGGTGGATGGATAAGGCAACCTCAGGGGTACCAGGCAGATTAGGTAATTCTGCCCAGCCAGTGGCAGCTCCCACTCAAAGGCCCTTGGGAGGGGACAAACTTTTTTTTCCCCAAGTGATTGAAGATTAACTAACCTTGTGCCTGAGCTGCTGCTTTCTGAAGTTCTCTGCTTTTTTTTTCGTGGGGTTGTGGCCTTGCTGTTCACCTATGTTTGGTGGGTGGCTGTTGCTGAGGAAGTAACTTATCATGCAGGCCTGGGTCTCTTGAAAAGGAGGGTGGCATGTGCCCTGAGCATGTTCAGTTAATGCAAATGGGAGCCAATGTGAGGGGGTTGAGCAACCGGGACAGAACATCCCCAGCTCCCGCCTCACAGGCCTGTAGGTGCTGATGATGGAAGTAAGCTCTGCTAGGAGGCATCAGCCTGGAGCAGGGAGGTGGGGCTTGATTCCGGGGTGAGCTCAGATAAGAGGAGAGCTTCTCATTATTATGCCTGGGACATGAGATCAAATGGCAGAGAGATGCCTGAGATGGCCCCAATAGGCTCCTAAAGGTACCAGGTGACCCTTGTACCAAATGAGGAGTCCTTTTTTTTTTTTTTTAATAGGCAGATTTACTCTCTGAAGGCATAGACATTATGATGAGGCCTGGTCTAGAGATTCTGTTGAGAGTCTTAGTCATGCCATCTGTACCGATCGGTGTCACTAGGGTAGATCAGCAAGGAGCTGGGAAGTCCTTCTTGGTGTTCTTTATTTTCTTTTAGAGCTGGTTTGGGGCACACCCACTCCATTGCATTAAATTACCTGTATGCTCTCTTCCCTGGGTTCAGAAAGAATTAGGGAGGGGAAAGGCCTGGCTGCCCTCCCCTTTCCCCAGGCTGTGACTTCACCACCCTGACCCTGCCATTATGTTGGTGGCTGAGCTGGTACCTCTGTGCGGCTAGCAAGGCATCCATGGGCCTCGTTTCTCGGGACCTCAGGTGTTGGGCTGCGGGATCTTCTCAGGGGAGGCTGGAGAGTGCTGGTGTGGCAGCATGGCTCTTCTTTCCCACCAATCTGTACAACCTCAAGCCACTTCCCCATGCCCGGCCTTGAAACTGGTCTGCATCTCTCCTCCCAGGCAGAACCAGTCCTCTGCCCACTCCCCCACCATGCCCCTGTCTCGCCTGCCCCACCGACTTCCTGCCCCTTTGCTCCTCTCTGTGGCCCCTGCCTGGCCGCGTTGCTGGGGTAACCCAGGTGGCAGAGAGGAGTTGGTGTGAAGATGCTTATCCAGGCTGCCCTGTCTGCTCCCACAGTGGCTTTTTTTCCCACCTCTAGTTACTCTTTCTTCAGACAACCTTATAGGAGACCGCTTCTCCTCATGCCCAGGGGAGCCTGGTCCTCTGGCCATTCACTCTTTAAAGAGAATGGCCAAGGCCAACTTGTCTGTGTCTTTGCAGACCTCAAGGAGGTCCCTGGGTCCATCCCCAGCCTCTAGACCAAATGATTGAGTAGTATCACTGGAACCAGTTCTGATCCTCTGCTCCCCCTGGTCACGGAAGCCTTGTCTGCACAAGGGCAGAGCAGCAGTGCAGGCTTGGCTGGCCAAGTGGCTCTGCACCTTCTGTTTGGATCCAGGTGCTGCTTTGGGATAGGTTGTTGGCTGTCACAGTGTCCTGGTATTTTTGAGAAGATGCCTCTGGGTACTGGTGCCTGTGTTTCAGGCCATGGCGGAAAAGTAGGAGTAGGATAGACCCTTTCCAGCCCTTTCCATGGACCCTCCCTGTGGAGTGACCTGCAGGACCAGGATGCAGAAGGCAGGAGACTGGCTGAGAGCCTGCGAGCCCACTGTCCAGGGCCCTAGGCACACATTTTGTCTTCACAGGTCACACTGAGTGTGTCAGCCCACAGGAGGGCAAGCGTGAAAATGGCCTTTTGACAGCGTGAAAATGGCCTTCTCCGCCGCCCGCCCCAGGGTGGTGGTGACTTTATTTATAATCTTTGTGGACAGTCTGTAAATGAGTCAAACATTTGTAACCCACAGGGGGATAGCTAACTTTTTATATATGGTTCTCCTTTGCGTGTCATCACACTATTTATAACTGTCCTGGGGAAAGACTTCATCACACATCCGGACTTCCCTTCCCCACAGGCGGCGTTACCCCGGTGCTCGGCCAGGAGCATCCTGGCTGGGGCATTTATCTCCTGCACAGCCTAACTAGAATGCCAGCTGATGGCCTTGTATTTCTCTTATTGCGCTTTCAGGAAGAGGGATTTGTAAGGCCATGGTCAAAAGATCTGCTTTAAAAAAATATAAGGTAAAGAAAATCAAAATGAAAAGAAATTTGAGTAACCTCTGTAGAGAATCTGGGGCCTGGATGGAAATGTAAGATCAGAATAGAGCACTTCAGCTCTGTTGCAGTTATTTGTGAAGCACATTTGGGGGAGAAAATGAGTGTGTGCGGGGGTTGTGAGGGGTGGCTGTATATTGATGAAATACCACTTTACTCAGCTCAGTGACAGGCAGGCCAGCACGTTCATTCGTAGTTCTTTTTCTTCTCTTTCTTTCAAAACCCCAAAGGGAGAGCAAGAAAGCAAGGCACCTATTCCTCTTTAAATAATGAGGGTGGGGAATTCTGAGACTGTGCTGTTTCCAGGAGCTGTAGGGAGGAAAATTCTAGTGCCTTTCCTTCGGGTGAGGAAAGTCCGGAGGAGGCGAATGGGTTTTTAAGTGCCCCCTCCCCCGACCCTGTCATTCCACCCCCAGGAGCTTAGCTGGGATCTGAGGGAAAGGAGAGGAGGAGTGGCTGGGGGCAGGGACCATGCTACTTTCTGGTCGCCCAGCACTTCGCTGGGCTGGCCAGGATGTTGCTGAGTGACAGGAGAGGGGAAGGCAAGGACCATTTGCTGAGCGCTGGGCTGGCTTTACATTACACCCGAGAGTACAAGGAGCAGGTCGTGCTCACCGCCCCCTGTGTAGATGAAGTCATCAGGCCACACTGACACTGCTAGCGGTGGTGGTGCTGAGATAAGAACCCAGGCCCGTTTAGCTCCCAAGTTCATGCCCTTTCCCTTGCTGCTGCTGGTTAGATTGCTTATATCCTTAAAAGAGACAAATTGAGTTTATGGCACTGAGACCTGTGATGCAAAATGTTGGAACAGGAGGAACTTTACTATGAGCTGGGCAGGAAGGGCTCGATGGAGGGCGGGAGATGCCGGCCCAGGTCCCGGAGAAGACAGTGCTGGAGGGGTGGCCAGGGCAAGTGTGGGCCCCTGGGGTAGCCTGGGATCAGGGTGAGATTGTGGACTGGCCCAAGGTCAGTTCTTGATGTCTCCTCTCTGGGGTCTCGTGCTGCTGCCCTCAGGGTGATACCGGGAAGGTTGTGAGGAGGGTAGGTGTGGGGATTACAGGGAAAATGAAAGCCCTTCCTGCAAAGGCTCCTGCCACAGCTCCAGCACCCCCACCCTCCACCCCTGGAGGGCCAGCAGGACCCCTAGACCTGAATGGACATGTCCATACACAGCTCTCCCACCCCTCACCTCCGCCTTGCTCTTCTCTCAGTCTGCCTTTCTCCTCCAGCACTGGCTGTGTGGCTGTTCATCGGGGGACAGTCACATGAGCTCAGCATCTTACATCTTACAAGACATTTTCACCCCTGGGTCCCTCATGACCCTCACGGTGGCTGGCCCAGGGCTCATGATGACCAACTATCTCAGGGATGAGAAAACTCGGCTGCACAGGGGGTCCCAGGGTTGAGTGACTCACTCCAGGTCCCCATCTCAGGAGAGAGGGTTCTAGAATGAGAGCTTAGGTCTTAGTGCACTTCTGATTTCCCTATTCCAAACCCCACCACAAACTTCTGCTGGGGATTTGAGTGAGGGACCTTGAAGGGCTTTTCCATTCCTGGTTCTAGAAGTTTCTTTTTCATTCTTGAGTCCCATTTTCCTGCGTCCCTGTCTGTGCCTCATGCCTCTGTTGAGATCTGTCATGGGCAGTGAGTGCCGGGAAAAGGCCTGTCTCTGCTTTGAGCCCCTCAGGAGGTGCTTCTGCCTCTTGCTTCCAGCTTGTTGTGTGATCTTTGTCGAGTCCCTTCCCCTCTCTGGGCCTCGTTTCTCTGGCCTAAAAACAGGAGCTGAGCTCCCTTCCTGGGCCGAGGCTACGCAATCTGATTCCAGATCGTGTTTCATCACAAGGATGAGCAGCCACAGTCCCGAGAGTCCTGTTCTTAGGGCTGTCAGGCAGCACCCAGATGGCATCCATCCCAGGCGGACGGTGGTTTATGGTGTTGGTGCTCGGGAGGACTGAGGAAGGAGACAGTGACTCAGACTGGGGATGCTGGGTGGATTCCCTATAGGAGGTTGGGGGGTCCCTGAAGGACTAGACAAGCTAGGATGGGAGGGGCTTGGGCAGGGGCTCAATTCTGAGTGTGAGAAGCCTGGGGAGAGGGGGCAGAGTGTGTAGGGAACAGAGCGGGCATGAGGCCAGCTTCAGGTTGCTGCCATGTGGTGCACACAGGGGCATGTAGGGAGGAAAGAGGAGACTGTCTCGTCTGGAGAGGCTTTGGGCAGGTAGTGAACACAGGCCCAGGGTGAGGGCACAGTGATGGATACAATATTTGGTAGCATCGGTAACCACCAGGGCTGCAGAGTTCCGCACACTCAGGCCCTGAAGACCTGATGTCCTTCTTTCTTAGAGGTGGCCAGGCTTGGTAGTTAAGGACTTGGGGCCAGGCGCAGTGGCTCATACCTGTAATTGCAGCACTTTGAGAGGCCGAAGAGGGTGGATCACCTGAGTTCAGGAGCTCGAGACCAGCCTGGCCAACATGGCGAAACCTCATCTCTACTAAAAATAAGAAAATTAGCCGGACCTAGTGGCACATGCCTGTAATCCCAGGTCCTCGGGAGGCTGAGGCTGGAGAATCGCTTGAACCCGGGAGGCAGAGGTTGCAGTGAGCCAAGATCACGCCACTGCACTCCAGCCTGGGCAACAGAGTGAGACTCCATCTCAAAAAAAAAAAAAAAAAAAAAAAAGACTTGGGTGGCACACCAGTGATGGGCCCTCTGGGAACTTACTGAACTCAAAGCCTATTTCCTCAGTGTTAAGAGGGAATCACAACTACTGGCTGTAGCACAGCAGCCAGCACAGAGCCAGCCACACACTGGGTCTCAGCAGCTGGCAACTGTTGCCTTTATTAGAGTGGTGGTTAGAAGATGCCACCTGGAGCATCAAGACTGGAGGGGCATGTGCGCCCACATCACCCCTCCACTGTCTGCAGGTGGCTGTAGACGAACTGGTGTCCTTGCCTGGAGAGCACGTGTGGAACATGCCCCTTTTCTCATGAGGCCAAATGGCCTCCCCTCCGTGACAAGCTCCCCCGTCATGTTTCTGGATAGAACTTGTTGGGTGAATCTGTGTGAGTAGAAAGGAAGTGGGCTGTTCTCTGGAGGGCGGGGCTGCAGTGGTGGCCTGGGCTGGACTTCTGGAGCCTTCTTACCCCATGGGGCCCAGTTATTCTACACTCAGTCGGCAATTTGTGGTCTGGGCAGAGCTAACCGGGTGTGGACATGCAAATCGGACAGGTGGAGAGAGAACAAAAATAAACCCATGGGGCCAGGCCAGAGGCTGAGAGGCCTGGAGGAAGGTCAGGGGGACACACGATGACCAGGCAGAAAAAGGCTGAGAGAGTAGGGCCAGAGGGAGAGCTGAACTAGGAAGCTGACCTGGGACAGAAGCAGAGAAGAAAAGCTTTGCCACAGCTTGCCTGACGCGTCGTCAAGAGAACACAATTTCTCCTTCAAGACTTGAGTCAGGGTGCTTCCTAGAATTCTAAAGCTTCTTTCTGCCCCTTCACCCTGCTTGGAGCGCCAGGGCTGCGGCAGTGGGTGATGTTCCCAGCCAGGTGCCAGGGAGCAGGCAGCAAGAGCAGCTGGGCAGGGGAGGGACGTGCCCAGGGCTTGCCCTTCGTGGAAGCCATATCTTTTTCACAAGCCCTGGTCACAGGGTAACGAGAGTTGCATTCTGAGCAGAGCCTTGATGATACTAAATGAACAGCATGCAAATGATGTGTGAAATAATATGCAAATTGGCATCTGTTATTTTTGAGTCAGCTTGTTGGGCATTTTTCTTAAAGGACAGGAGTGCTGCTCAGTGTCAAATGAACAGGAAAGTCAGCTTAAAGGACACTCCTTGCAGGGCCTGAGCTGGCAGGCACCTACTCCTTAGAGCTTGCTGATACCAGGCCTACCAGGCAACACCTACAAGGACAGTTGTTTGGTGTTTTGCTTCAGGTTATAGATGGAGAGACCTATAAAGGTGGGTGCCCTGCCCAGGTTACCCAGTAGGTAGGGAGGAGGAAGCAGATGACCTGCTGCCTGGCTTGAGCCATTGAACGTTGCTGACCTGTCAGTGGCTTTGAACTGAGGGGGGCCTGCAGGGAGGCAGGGAGAGGCTGCCCTTGCTCATTCTGGTCCATCTGCCACTGTTGGTTTTCCTTAAGCTCTGTGCCTCAAACTCTCTGAGCCTCAGTGTCCCCGTTTGTAATGGATGTGGGGAGACTGACATCCACTAGCCTGGGGAGGATGACACTTGCTGATGGTTGGTCAAGTGGCCAGCCTGGCTGTGGGTGCTCCTGGGCTGCCAGCAAATGGTGGCTCCTCCTAACCCCTTTGCCTGAGTTGGCACCAGCCTGCTTCCTCGCAAGTTTCCACGAGCAGCGATTTTTGCAGAGCAAAACCCCTTTTGAGATTTCTGATTTTAACAAATTGGAGTTTAGCTATTTTCTTTCTTTTCTAGCTTCCAGTGGGTAAGATGTTGGCTCCCCAAAAAGCTCCTATACATGGGAATAGCCGAAGCTGCCGGCATGGGTGATGTTACCTTCTCCCAAGGTGAGGGCTTGGGGTAGGCATGTTGCTCAGGGTTGAGCCACCGTCTTTGGAGGGGCTCAGAGCTGGATGGCATTGGTGGAGGATGCAGGGGAGGCCTCCTCAGGGAGGCACCATACCTGCCCTGGATGGCCAAGCTCTGTGGGCCAGCCAGGTGTGCTAGCCTGGGTGGGCATGATCCCTGCATATGCCTCCCAGCCCTGTGAGGAAGGCAGGGAAAGGACCATCCTCCTCCTTATAGGACCCCAAGGCCCACAGAAGTTATGTGGTGGCTCACACCTGTAATCCAGCACTTTGGGAGGCCAAGGCGGGAGGATCGGTTGAGCCCAGGACCTCAAGACCAGCCTGGGCAACATAGTGACACCTTGTCTCAAAAAAAAAAAAAAAAGTTACATGACCTGTCCAAGGCTACTCAGCATTGTTAGTGGCAGGGGCATAGCTGGAATCCTGGAATTCCTGGTTTTAGTTCTTCCTCTCTTTTTCTTTCTCCCATCCCTCTTCTGGAAACATACCTGAACACCCACAGTGTGGCAAGCCCTGCTCCAGGCGGCAGGAGTGCAGAGAATCTGTGCCTTACAGACTCCAGGGGGGTCTCTCCCCAGCCAGATGTGTTGTTCTCCACCAACTCTTCCTAAGATAGCACAGGCTTTCCCCGTAGACCTGGATTCAAATCTTGGCTATTTGGCTGTGTGGACTTGCGCAGCGGCCTCTTTATTTGGGAGGTGGTATTTTAATTCCTCTTGTGGGTGGAGAGGTGAAGAATTCAACGTGGGCCAGAGCTGTCACCCAGGGAGCTCTTGTCCGTGCTGGGCAATGGTGGGTTTTACCTTGGTTGTTTCTTCTGAGAGCTCAGTGGCCTTGGGATCATACAAGGTCCCTCACAGCTGGGCCTATGGTTCCCAGCCCCTCCTGCTCTGGGCTGGACCTGGTGTTAAGCTCTGCCAAGATGCTTTCTCCTGCTCTGGGAGAGTAATGGTGCTGAGCCTGGTGGGAGGGCATTTTGGCAGAAGACACCTGACGGGGTGCACGCTATGTGCCAGCGATGGAAAGATCCCTCAAGAGTGAAATGAAATTGATGCAAGCTGAGAGGAAGTCTAGGATGGAGTTGAGTCATGAGGGTTTCCTCGTGGTGGATGGGATCGTATAGAAAGCCTGTGTCCACAGCAGCTTGGGGGAATGCACCACTCTCATCAAATGGGAACTTATTTTTCCTTCCATAGGAATGACTCCAAAGCAACACCGGGTCTTATTCAGGAGTGAAGAGGTGACAGGCGGCGGAGGAGAAGAGAGTATTTATTAAGGGCCTACTATGTGCATTTACATACCTCATCTCATTAAGTCCTCACAACAACCCTGTGAGGTAGATATAATTCTCCCCATTTTACAGATGACAGACCCAAGGCTCAGAGAGGTTAAGTGACTTGCCCAGGGTCTCACAGCTGGGAGGTGGTGGAGGTTGGATTTGCACACAGGGGAGTGTCTCTGACGCCCTCACATCGTGCAGCAGACATGCTTTTGCATATCAGACCCTAGACTGGGCTCTTTCAAGCCAAAAAGCTTCTCCTGCCCTCCCTGAGCTCTCCACTCCCGCCCACCCCGCCCCTTACTGTGCCACTCTGAGTGCCCTGCCAGCCTCCCCCAGAGCCTCAGGGGATGTTTTGTGCTCATGGAGTGCGGTAAGGGTAGAGGGAGGAGGGGAGGAGGATGCTGTCCGTTTAGATACAAGGGTTTGCTGAAGCTCCAGGTGCCGTGCTGGGCTCTGGGGCTGAGGAAAGTCTCCTGTGGGCCCTGGAGGGGCCAGCCGAGCCCTCAACAGCATGCGTCCTAGAGTTCTTGCCGCAGCTCTGTGGCTTCCCGGCTGTGCAGCCTTGTTGAGAAAACTGGCCTCTTTGAGCCTCAGTCTCCAGGTCTGTGAATGGGGTTAACAGTGTTTTCTCTCTCTCATGAGAATGGGTGTCATGAGGAATAAATGAGACAAGGGCACCATCTGGCATGTTCTGGTTGGCTCTACACCATACAGCCTCGTGTGCAGAAGGCCATGCCACCTAGTCTGTGTAAGCACACTGCATGATGCTCACATGATGATGAAACTGCCTAATGACACATTTCTTAGACTGTGTCCCTGTCGTTGCAACGCATGACTGTATATCTGTGATGCCTAGAACAATACACTGGCACATAACAGGCATTCAATAACTTTGTCAAATGAATAAAATTATTTTTCCGCCTGGGATCGCGGAAATAGACATGGAGCTCACGGGCTGGTGGGGGAGGCCGGCACTGAACAAGTAACAACAGGTCTGATGTGAGCTTTGCGAGAGACAAGGCCACACACATGTGGCTTGGGTTTGACCCACAAGCCTGAGACTTGGTGTCCCATGCCTCTGTCTGCTCCCCTTCCCCCCATTTCCTGAAGGTCCATCTCACCCTCACTTCTTCCATCCTCCCTCATATCTGTCTCCCAGGCCATCCTCTGATTCTTCTATACGGGCCATCTATCTAGCCTGGCGTTAGGAGAACAGGCTTTAGTGCCAGGCAGATATTGGGTACAGCGCTGGCTGTGTCACTTACTGTAGGCTGTGTGGCTTTGGGAAGCTGTCTCAGTGCTTTGATTCGCAGTTTCCGTGGGGGTGAATCCTAACCTGGCCGCTGGGGCTGTCATGAGAGTTAATGAGATGTTGCTGTTTGTAAGGCGTGGGACATGGTTTCTGGCACACATGGAGGGCTCTGCGAAGGCCAGCTGAGCTGCAGGTGAGGAGAAGCGTCCTAGGCTAGGTGTGGGGCGGCTTGGTTTCTGGGCCTTTGTTTTGGATCTAGAGAGTGAGAGAAGGAGCCTGAGGAGGGGATGTTTCCTGCGCTGGCCATCTGCGGGAAGGTCGTGAGCACCAGATGGAATTTCGGAGAGAACTGGAAGAAAGCTATGCTATTCCAGCTGGAGGGGGTCCTCATCGATGGTGCATGTTGGCAGGGTGGGCTGCGGGGGGCATTATCTTCCTATCCCACAAGCGAAAGCCTGTGAAGACATAGTGGCTAAGGGGATTTTCTCACTCTCAGGAGACAGCTGAGAGACAGGCCCTTCTGGCCAGCCTCCCTCCCTGCTGCCTCCTCCCTGCAGGCCAGCCCTTGGCACGAGGCCTGCTTGTCTCCTGAACCCTCCTAGCAGCAGGGATTTAATTACTATAATGTAAGTAGCTGTGGCTTGAGGCCTTCTGGTGGAGGGGAAACAGATTTGTCTTCTCACTGGGAGAATAAAAGTCTGTGGAAAGGAAGAGAAATGTACTTTTCCCCGAGGTACCTGAGGCTGTTGGGCTCAGGGGAGCTTCCCTCAGGGTGGGGAGAGGGAGCATGGGTGGCAGCGGGAGGAGGCACCACGTCTGACTCAAGGACCCTTGGTGCTTGCTTTTGCTTTCTGTGGGATGACTCAGCTAAGCTGTCTCAGTTTCCCCAATGACCCTGCTAACAGATCAGCCTGACATTCAGTAGGCATCTGTCAAGCACCTACCATTTGCTAGACACTTAGAAACTTCCAGCTGAGTAGCGATCCCAGGCGGAAAAATGATTTTATTCATTTGACAAAGTTATTGAATGCCTATTATGTGCCAGTGTATTGTTCTAGGCATCACAGATATACAGGCATGCGTTGCAACGACGGGGACACAGTCTAAGAAATGTGTCATTAGGCAGTTTCATCATCAAGTGGGCATCATGCAGTGCGCTTACACAGACTAGGTGGCATGGCCTTCTGCACACGAGGCTGTATGGTGTAGCCTACTGCTCCCAGGCCTGTACTGAATACTGTAGGCAATCATAACACAATGGCAAGTATGTATCTAAACATAGAAAAGGTACAGTAGAAATACTGTACAATGGATACAAAATACTACACCTGTATAGGGCACTTACCATGAATGGAGCTTGCAGGACTGGAGGTTGCTGTGGGTGAGTCAGTGAGTGAGTGGAGAGTGAACGTGAGGGCCTAGGACATGACTGTACACTAGTGCAGGCTTTGTAAACACTGTTCACTTAGGCTAACTACATTTATTTAAAATATTTTTTTCTTCAATAGCAAGTTAACTTTACTTGTTATATATATAACCTTACTATAATTTTTTTTATTTTTACTTTTTTGAGACAGTCTCACTCTGTAGCCCAGGCTGGAATACATTGGCACAATCTCGGCTCACTGCAACTTCAAAGAATTCTGCCTCAGCCTCCTGAGTACCTGGGATTACAGGCACGTGCCATCACACCCGGCTAATTTTTGTATTTTTAGTAGAGACAAGGTTTCTCCATGTAGGCTGGGCTGGTCTCAAACTCCTGACCTCAAGTGATCCACCCGCCTTGCGCCTGGCCAAATTTTTCACTTTATAAGCTTTTTTACTCTTTTGTAATAACACAAACACATTATACAATTGCACGAAAGTATTTTCTTTATATTCTTACTCTATAAGCTTTTTCCCATTTTAGAAATAATTATTTAAAAAGATGCATTTTTACTTACAAAATTTTTTTTGGTTAAAAACTGAGACACAAACACACGTTAGCCTGGGCTGACACAGGTTCAGGATCATCAAGATGTCACGAAGTGATAGGAATTTTTCAGCTCCATTATAATTGTACAGGACCTTGACTGAAATGTCATTATGGGACACATGACTGTAGTAGAAAAAACCCACAAAAGAGAAAAATCTTTGCTGTCAGGAATTTACATTTTAATAGATAAACCTGATAGTAAACTATCTAAGTTAATTATATATTATGTTCAATGGTGATAAGTGCTATGATGAGTGTTATGAAGAGCTTCTTCCCTCCAAGATACAACTTCTCACTCCATTGACAAGTCTTAGATCCCAATCTGTTAAGGCCCCAGCTAATTTTGCAGCCAGAGTTAGATAACAGGAAAAAGACATCTCTTTTCCTTTCATCATTGTCATCATCAATAACAATCATAATTGTTAGGACAACTCAGGATGGGAGTGCAGGGGCTTCTGAGAGGAGAGTGGTCATATTATTTTATTTATTTTTAAATTAATTTATTATTATTATTATTTTTGAGATGGAGTCTTGCTCTGTCGCCCAGGCTGGAGTGCAGTGGCACCATCTCGGCTCACTGCAAGCTCCGCCTCCTGGGTTCACGCCATCCTCCTGCCTCAGCCTCCCGAGTAGCTGGGACCACAGTTGCCTGCCACAATGCCTGGCTAATTTTTTGTATTTTTATTAGAGACGGGGTTTCACCATGTTAGCCAGGATGGTCTTGATCTCCTGACCTCATGATCCGCCTGCCTTGGCCTCCCGAGGTGCTGGGATCACAGGCATAAGCCACCACACCCAGCTTTTTTTTTTGTTTTTTTGAGATGGAGTCTCACTCTGTCACCCAGACTGGAGTGCAGTGGCGTGATCTCGGCTCACTGCAACTTCCGCCTCCCAGATTCAAGTAATTCTCCTGTCTCAGCCTCCTGAGTAGCTGGGATTGCAGGCACATACCACCAAGCCCAGCTAATTTCTGTATTTTTAGTAGATACTGGGTTTCATCATGTTGGTTAGGCTGGTCTTGAACCCCTGACCTCAAGTGATCTGCCTGCCTTGCCCTCCCAAAGTGCTGGGATTACAGGCATGAGCCACCATGCCTGGCCGAGAGTGGTCATTTTAAATAAGTGCTCAGAGCCGGGTGCAGTGGCTAATGCCTGTATAATTCTAGCACTTTGAGAGGCTGAGGCAGGAGGATCGCTTGAGCTCAGGAGTTTGAGACCAGCCTGGGCCATATAGTGAGACCCCTTCTAAACAAAACAAAAAATTAGCTGGGCATGGTGATGCATGCCTGTGGTCCCAGCTACTTGGGAGGCTGAGGTGGGAGGATTGCTTGAGCCCAGGAGGTCAAGGCTGTAGTGATCTGTGATCGTGCCACTGCACTCCAGCCCAGGGAATAGAGTGAGACCCGGTCTCAAACAAAAACAAAAAACAAAAACCACAAATAAAACAAATAAAGAAGTGCTTGGGGCCAGGCATGGTAGCTCACGCCTATAATCCTAGCACTTTGGGAGGCCAAGGCAAGAGGCTTGCTTGAAGCCAGGAGTTTGAGACCAGCCAGGACAACATGGTAAGACTCTCATCTCTACAAAAAAAAAAAAAAAAAAAAAGCTGAGTATATTGGTGTGCACCTGTAGTCCTAGCTACTCGGGTGGCTGAGGTGGGAAGATCGCTTAAGCCCAGGAATTTGAGGATGCAGTGAGCTATGATTACACCACTGTGCTCCAGCCTGGGCGACATGTGAGACCCTGTCTCTAAAAATAAACACATAAATAAATAAATTAAATAAGTGCTCAGGGAAGGCCTTCCCAAAAGGTGATGTCTGTTGGAAGATCTGAAGTGGTGAGGGAGCCAGCCACCTGGGCGAAGAGGAACAGCAAGGTGAAGGCCCTGGGTGGGGATAATGCCTGGTGTGTTGTAGACAGCACTGTCCAGTGGACACGAAATGGGAGCTACCACTGTCATTTTAAATTTCTGAGTAGCCATATTGAAAATAGTGAAAAGAGAAAAGTAGAATTATACATGTTAATAATATTTTTAATTTAACCCAACATAGCCAGAATATTATTATTTGAATGTGCAAGCAATGCAAAAAATTATTGAGATCTTTTACACTCTATTTTTCGTACTAAGTCTTTGAAATCTGGTGTGTCTCTGACACAGCATATCTCAATCAGACATTAAGTTTTCATGGGAGATACTTGATCTGTATTTAGAGTTTATAAAATTTACAATTAAAAGAACAGACTTGCTGGGCATGGTGGCTGACACCTGTAATCCCAGCACTTTGGGAGGCGGAGGCAGGTGGATTGCTTGAGGCTAGGAGTTCGAGTCCAGCCTGGGTAATGTAACGTAGTGAGACTCTATCTCTCTAAAAAAAAAAAAAATTAGCTGGGTGTGTGGCATATGCCTGTGGTTCTAGCTACTTGGGAGGTTGAGGTAGGGGGATAGCTTGCTGTTGAGTCTGTGGGGAGCCATGAGTGTGCCACTGCACTCCAACCTGGGCAGCAAAGTAAGACCCTGACTCCCTGTCTGAAAAAAAAAAAAAAGAATAGATTCACACACTCAAGTTGTTGAAAACATACTTAAAATTTTTCCAGTAAAAGAATGGAGTGTTTTTTTATATTTAATTTTAAATGAAATGGACTTAAAATCCAGTTGCACTGGTCATGTTGCAGGGGCTCAGGGGACACACGTGTCTCGTGTCCTCACATTGGACAGTGCAGGTCTGGGAGCAGAGAGGATGCCTGTGAGGCTGATTCAGTGAGCGGAGGGAGCATGTGGGCGAGGGTTGTGAGGTCGTAGGGGAGGCGGGGCTGGCTCTGCAGGGATTTATAGACCGTCCTGAGGAGTGTGGCCTTTACCCTGGGTGAGATGGGAGCAAGAGAAGGGTGTTTGGAGTAGAGAAGTGACAAGATCTGACTTACATTTTAATGGGACCACTCTGACTGCAGTGTTTGGAACAGACAGGGAAGGGGCAAGCCAGGGCCAGCGAGCCCTGTTGAGAGGCTGTGGGGACAGCTCAGGTGAGGGTGGTGATGGTTTGGACCTAGGTGGTAGCATTGAGTTGGTAAAAAGTGGCTGGACCCTTGGGCTATTTAAAAGGAGGGCATTCCTGATGAGTTGGAGGAAAGGTCATGGTGTGCAGGGCAGGCAGTGGTGAGAGAAAGGGGAAGTCAAGGATGAGGCTGAGACTTTTGGCCCAAGCAACTGGAAGGATGGAATTTCTGTTAACTGAATGGAGAAGACTGTGGGAGAAGCAGTTTTTTGGGGGAAGACGGGGAGTTTGTGGTTGGACTTGTTAGGTTTGAGGTGTATCAATTTCGACATAATGCGTGTAGCACCTGCCCCAGGGGTTGTAAGAGTCACAGGATGGTGCTTGAGGCCATGGAAAGCTGCTGCCTGGGCTCCTGACCCAGAACAGATGGCTCCTCTCACCTTCCAGAGGTCTGTTCGAGGCACGGCTGGCAACATTAAAAAAAAATTTTGCCGGGCACGGTGGCTCACGGCTGTAATCCCAGCACTTTGGGAGGCCGAGGCGGGTGGATCACGAGGTCAGGAGTTCAAGACCAACCTGGCCAACATGGTGAAACCCCGTCTCTACAAAAAATACAAAAATTAGCCGGGCATGGTGGTGCGCGCCTGTAGTCTCAGCTACTCGAGAGGCTGAGGCAGGAGAATTGCTTGAACCCGGGAAGGCGGAGGTTGTGGTGAGCCGAGATTGTGCCACTGCACTCCAGCTTGGGTGACAGACCGAGACTCTGCCTCAAACAAAACAAACAAACAAACAAACAAAAATCAACTAAGTTATCCGTGCCTCCAGCACCATGGGTGTTGACTCCCTGAAGGTCACTGGAAGTTGCTAGGGTCTTTCTGAGTCAATCCACATTTCAAGGTCAAATCTCCCTGCTCTGGGCTGATGAATAAAATGTGTCATAAATGCTCAGAAGCTCCCCCAGCGTGGCCTGGAAGCCTGATTTTATGGAAACTTACTGAAGTGATACAAAACGCTAAAGATATGCATTCCTAATTTTCTAGCACTTTCAACTCCACAGGGATGTTGGGGGAAGGGATTAATGAGCTTGGAGAGGTGGAATAACCTCCTCAAGGTCTCCCAGCTGGGGGAAGGTAAGCACTGGATGCTGGGAATCACCAGCCTCATGTGCGCCAACCATGTCGCCAAATGTCCAAAGCCTGCAGAGGGCCCAGGGCTCTCACGGACCACACAGGGAAGCCACTGCACCTGTTCTTTTTAAGACTGAGAGGAGAGTGGGGAAAGGCAGCAGGTATGGCTTTTGAGGTCCTCTCCTAGCCCAACTGGTGTCTGATGCTGGCACCTGGGCTTGGAGGGTGAGAGTCTTGGGACCTGTAGATCAAGGCCACCTCACTTGGGCAGCCCAGACCTGCTGGACATGGGCCTTCTGACTTAGTTTCAAAGCTGGACCCTGACCCTTGTTGGTTGTAGGACTTCAGTGATTTAATCTTTGAGTTTATCTGTTTCACTGGGGTGATGGTGCCTGCCTTGGAGGAGTTTTGTGAAGTGATGTTAATGAAGGAGCTTAGCCTGGCGACTTGACACATGTCCAACATAAGGAATGCCTGTGGGGCCACCTGGCTCTGCCCCTAGAGTGGAGGGAGATGGTGCAGAGGGAACAGTAGAACTGGTATGGGCTGCGGATGCCTGGCGAGTAGCGTGAGTAGGGGAGAAAGAAGCGCCTGCCAGAATGGGAGTGACGGAGAACAGTGGGGGGGTCCCCTCCCTTATCATAAGACCTGGGATCTAACTGTGCCTTTAGATCAGAGCTTCTCAACTGGGGCACTTTTGCTCCTCAGGGGACATTTAGCAATGCCTGGAGACATTTTTGGTTGTCACAGTCAGAAGAGGGATATTACAGTCCTTTAATGTGGAGAGGCCAGGGATGCCCCCTACAACAAAGAATTACCCAGCCCACAATGTCAGTGGTACTGAGGCTGAGAAACCCTGCTTTCGATGACTCATTCTCACCAGCTTGTTATGAGGATGAATGCGAAAATGGAGCCTGCATTTCTAACTGCAGCCTGCCCTTCCAGGTCCTCTCATTCCCTCACCCTTTCCCAAGGGGGCTGCCTCTGTCCTCAAGGAGCCTCGTCCAGGAGTCAGCAGACCTGAATTCAAGTCCTGACTCCTCATGCCTCAGTGAAGTTTTTCCTTAGTTTCTAGTCTCCATGTCTTTTCATCCTTGGAAATCTTGTCTTGAGTGGGGCAGTGGTGTCTACACAGTAATGGGGCTGTGGTGTGGACTGAGTGGGAACCCGGATGGGAAGCATGTTTAGTCAGCTGTGATGTGCCGGCAAAGGGAGGCAGCAGGCCAATACGCTTTCTAGTCCAGGACTGAATAATAGCCTTGGGGGCATTGCCCAGGAACCCCCGTTGGCCCCTGCGAGGCCACATGGCTGTTCTCCCAGGCCTGCTCCATCTTGCTTCTTGCTTGTGTTTCCTTGAACAGGTGGAGCTAGTCTCCATTTGGGGAAGATGGAATTTGCAGGAAAATGCAGGGCTATTATTTCTGTGCTGTGTGAGTGGGAGACAGAGCTGGTTGAGTGGCAGATTTCCTGGCAGGGGGAGAAACAGCTAAGTGTGCCAGCCCAGGCATCGCTAGAATCCTCTTGAGGTGAGTGGGCCAGGATTCCCCAGTGGCCACCTCGGGAAGCAAACGTTTGTTCTGAGCTCAGGACCAGCCCCAGGAAAATATGGGGCTTGCTGTCGGGGAAAGGTCTGTATCAATATATTGAAGCTCTGAGAACATTCTACTCGGCAAACTCTCACTGATGCCCGTTCTGTGGCAGGCACTGGCCCCCGGGACGTTGGGGGACACAGAGATGGATGAGGCTGAGGGGGTGTTCGGGCTGCCGTAACTCTGAGGCAAGGCAGACTGTGCTAAGTGAGGTAGAGAGGCTCTGCATCGCGTTAAGGGCCTGCTGCGAATATTAATGTCTGGAGGCTTCTTAGAAGAAGTGGGGGTTGAGCTGGGTTTTGAAGGAAGGTAGGGCTTCATGAGGCAAAAGGGAATGCATGTTCTGAGCCGAGGCAACAGTAGGGGCAAAGGCTCAAAGTTGGAGAGTGCCACGTGTTCTAAGGGAGGGCCGGAGAGGTAGGTTTTCCTAGAAGTGCTGGGAAGAGAAGACTGGAGAGGGACATGGAGCCCTCTGCCCGTGAAGCTGGTGGAGTAGTGGGGGCTTCACGAACTAGGCTGATGAATTTGCACTTTTGTCTAAAGGCACAGGGAACAGTGGAAGGTATGTGAGCAGAGCAGTGGCGTGCTCCAGCCACAGCATGGAGGATGGGTTATAGAGAGAGGAAGCTGGAAGCAGTGTTACTGCGATAGTTGTGAGAAGGAGGAATGAAGGCTTGAACCCAGCTGGGTGCAGTGGGAAGGGAAGATATAGGGGGAGGTCTGGGGAGGCAGGCAGCTTGTTGGGCTTCACCTTTCTCCATCTTGGGTATCTGAGTTGTGTGTAAGGCTCGAAGTGACTGTCGTGGCCCGCTCGCCACATTGCTCTGCTCAAAGCCCAGCCTTTTCTTGAGAATGACAAGCAGCGAGCATCAGGCAGCCTTCTGGTCCCAGAGAACAGGATGGCACGGTGCCCACACCAGCCGGCACCAGCCACTCTGGCTGGGGAGGGGGGGAGGCCTCCTTCTGGAACCCATCAGCACTGGCTTCTGGCCAGGCCCAAAGGAGGTGGAATACACCCTCTTCCTGCTCGTTTTCAGAGATTTGGGAGGAGTAGGTATGGAGGACAGCAGCAGCGTGCTGGAGCCGGCTACTCTCGGGTTCGTGTTGGAGCTGGGGGAGTGACTGGCTGTGCGGTTGGGCGAGTTGCCTGGTCTCCCTGAACTTCAGTGTCTGTGTTTGCGAAGTGGGCATTATGATGCTAGGCCCACGGTTGCCTGTAAGGGCATCACACAGGTGTAATTACGCAGGTGTCATGTTCTTAGCTCAATAAATGGCCGCTGTTTTTAATTGGCAAGATATGATGATGGACTTGACTTGATGGGTGGGGAGAGGCAAGATCTCCTTGCCTTTAAAGGAGTTGAAGACCTGGGAAGCAGTTGGAATGGTGAATTCTATCTTGGGCGTGTTGGCTTTGAGGGGCTGGGGAAAATCCTAGGATATTCAGAAGAAATCTAGGGTCTTCTAATCGTGTGGTTCACCTAAATTACCCTTACTATAATATCTATCTCAGAGTCAACTTTTCAAAACACCACCCTCCCTGCAGGCAACCCCAGTGTGGCATCAGGAGAGTGGGGTCATGGGTCAGCATGGCCAGCCCAGCCTCTGGCTTTGCTTGTGTCATTGGTGACTCCCCATGGTCCTCGGTGCCTTCCTCCCTGATGGCATTTCCCATTGGCTGGCTGGTCCTTTGCCCAGGGATCCAGCTGGGTGCCGGCCCAGCTCAGGCTCCAGAGAGGAAAGAGCCCTGGATCTGGGGCCAGTGACCTGATATTTATGCTGGCTCTGCCCCTTCCCTCTCCGTGTGGCCTGGAGAGATGGGCAGGCTCCCTGAGGGCAGTGGGTGTAGTGAGGAGGGTTCCAGGAGATGAGGGATGTGAAAGCAGCAGCACGTGCCTGGCACACAGGGGCCCTGGCAGATGCTTGGTGGACAAGTGAGGGCAGGCAGGGGAGGGGGCGAGAGGATTCGGGGAGGCAGGCCTGGGAGGGCCCCAGGGCTCAGGGAGGGGTGTGAGGGGCCAGGCGGAGCCGGCTCAACTCCTGGCTCTGCTGCTTACTAACAGGAAGACTCTGAGTCCGGTGCCTGCTTTGGTCACATCCATGTGTGGGTGCTGTGATGGGAGGTTGGCCTTGGGGACCACTCTAATGCCTACCTCACAACATAGTGATAGGTCTAGATGGATACACAGCACCAGGGCCTGAGAGTGCTGAATAAACCTTCATTCCTCCTCTAGTAAGTACAGTAAATCCCTAGAGGGCAGTCCCCAAAGGCCTTGATTACCCCAACTGTGGAGTACAGCGAGAAGTGGAGCTTCTGGAGCCAGCGCTTTCTCTGCTCAATTTTGTGTATTCTTTCGCTCTTTCATCTGAAATCTGACCCAGCCCCATGGAAACTGGCTGCAGACACCCAATGGCAGTGGGGTGCCAAGGGGCAGGGGAGCAATCGGCTCCCGGTGCAGACAATGAGGGGTACCTTGTCTGTAAAGGATATAGAAAAATAAATAAAGCCAACAAAAAGTCAGTCTGGTTTTTGTTACTGCCATGTACCGGCACTTCTAAACAAGGTCAGTGATAAAACACTCCTCCCGGGGGGCAGACGCTCCTGGTTCCCCCTCGGTATGCTGCTGCCTAATGGTCCTCCAGAAAGGAGCCTCAGGGGCTGTAAATATCAGGAAGGAACTCAGCAAGGCCTGGCAGAAGAAGCCAGAGATGATTTGGAGAATAAGCCCATTGAGAATTGCAATGGCAGTGTGGATTTGGGGCTCAGGAGACCGGGAAGGGGAGGGTGCCACACTGTGAAGTGAGGGTAAGGCAAGAGAGTGGAGGTAACCGCTGTGGGCTCTGGCTGGGAGAGGCATCGTCTAGGCCCTTTAGACGTGGTCAGGAAGAGGGTGTACTTCATCTCCCTTGGGCCTGGCAGGAAGCCAGCGCTGATGGGTTCCAGAAGGAAAGCCCCCAGCCAGGGCAGCCGCTGCCAGCTGGTGTTGGCTGGCGTGGGTTCTGTGCCACCCCACTCTTTTGGACCGGCAGGCTGCTTGCCATCTTCCAAAGGGGACTGGCCTCTTGACAAAGTTAGGAAAGGAGCCAGGGCTGCCCTATGGGCTTGGGGGCTGGTAGGGCGTTGGGGAAGGCAGGATTCACATTTCTCTAGCCTGGACAACAAGCATGTGCGTGAGGATCAAAATGAGCACTTTTAGGGTTTTATTACTATTATTTACTAAACAAGTTTCCTTGCAGGGTTGTGGAAGGGGCCCATGCGGAAGGATCTGTCTAGAGGAGGAGGCTCCGCATGTGTACAAGGGAAGGAGGTGTGTCCTTGGGACTGGCTGGGGCATGGCCCTAGGGAAGTGTGTGCGTGTGTTTGCGGGGGGGTCTGGTCATGTGGCCCCTTCCCTGACTGAACCCCTTGCAGGGCCCCATGCCACACAGCAATGCTGCGTCCGTTGCAGAAGCAGACACCTTTGGCTCCTGCTGTGTTGGAAGCAGGTGTGTATTAGTCAAGGTGGCCTCAGTGGTCCTGGGTAGTGGGGCCCCCGCAGTGAGAAAAGCAGAGACCTCTTGGGCCCAGGGGTGTAGGAGTCACTTTCCCTGATCTGCTCCCAAATGCAGGTGCATCTGGTTCCATTTGGAGCCAGTGAGCTGGCTGATGGTGGCTGTCTGGGGCTCCTGGGGCTGAGCAGCCAGGCTAAGCTTAGCCCACAGGCACTTCCCAGAAACTGGTGGCACTGTCACAGCGTTGGCTGGATGCTGAGGAGTTGGCAGGATACAGTGCAGGAACAGCAAATAGGTTTTATCTGGGTGTCACGTTGAAACAATTGGTACCAGCTTCCAGGAGGGCTGTGCTGGGAAGGATTCTGAGGTGTTGTCTGAGCTCAATGGGAAGAGTGCCCTGATTGATTCATGAGGTCTATCCTGGGCTGGAGAAATGGAAGAGTGGCAAGGGGTTTGCCATCCCTGGTGTAGTGGAAAAAATACAGAGAGCCTAGATTTGATCTTAGGTGAGTGGCCCCAGTTTTTCCTCTCTCTCTTTTTTTTCTTTTTTGAGACAGGGTCTGGCTGTGTTGCCTAGGCTGGAGTGCAGTGGCACAATTTCAGTTCACTGCAACCTCCACCTCCTGGGCTCAAGCCATCTTCCCATCTCAGCCTCCCAAGTAGCTGAGACTACAGATGCCCGCCACCACGCCCAGCTAATTTTTGTGTTTTTAGTAGAGGCGGGGTTTCACTATGTTGATCAGGCTGGTCTTGAACTCCTGACCTCAAGTGATTCACCCGCCTCAGCCTCCCAAAGTGCTGAGATTACAGGCATGGGCCACTGCAACTGGCGCCCCTGTTTCCTCATGTCTAAAATGAGGGTAAAAATGTGGCCCTTCCAACCTGATAGCCTTATCGTGGGCACTGAGTAAGATAGCAGAGCGAAAACCCTTTGTAAAATATAAAAAAGCGATACAAACCCAGAGTGGGGGTTTTGTTGTTACTGAGTCTCCCAGGAACCTGGAGTGACTTCCCAATAATAACGTCTGCCCCACTGGGGACTACTCCATGGTCTGAGTGCCTGAGAGGCTTGGTTGACAAGATGTGTGACCGGCGCAGTGCCCGACACCCAGGCCTTTGATACACTCTTGGCCAAGTGTCAACGAGGTGTTTGGTCATGTTTCCAACTCTAAGTCACTTCATTTCTGTCTGACTCCCTCTCTGGCTTAAGATTTAGAGACTGTTTTCATGTCTAATGAAAGAAGGACAGAAAATCTCTCTCTAGAACCTTGTCTCTTACTCTCCATTAAAGGTAGCAAAATTGCTTTATAAAGTCTAAACGCCTGACAAGAACGCGTACTAATAATGCATGAATTATGCAAATCTGTGTAGTCACTTGATTTGCATAATGGAGGGGCTGGAGGAGGGTTGGGGAGGGGAAGGAGTGAGGGTGAGGGCGTCTGCCCAGATCTGTGTGTAACGGGGGACATTCATTTGCTCCCTCGGGAGGAGTCCCCTTCTGCAAGCCCCCACTGGTCCCGAGGGTGTGTTCTTTGGCCTTCCCCTGCTGGCCTGGTGTCTGCCCTTTGTGGCCTGGCTGTGCAGCGCCCCCTCCTACTTTTGGGGCAGTCACCGAGGCAGGGGCACAGTGCCCTGGACTCTTGTGTAGAACTGGCTTCATTAAATCTCACAGCCGCCCCTCCATGTACAGACAGCCTTCCCTGAAAGTCCCCTGGGTCATTATTTCTCCAAACGTCTGTCTTGCTGAGGCATTGGACTTCGTTAAGTGCTGTCTGGAATTGTAACTATTGCCAACTGCCTTTTTCTCGGGTTCTGTGGGAAGCAAGGGTGAGAAGGAGTCTCCGGGAGAGAACTCCCCACCTACCCTGCCTGGTTTCTCTCTCGGCGTTTCTCACTGTTGCTTTGAAAGGTTTCAGCCTCTGCTGTAAGGGGCCTCTTGCTTTTCTCTCCCAGCCTCCCTGCATACTCGATAATCTTGGGACTTTAGATTTGATGAGGGGCCGGGCGCAGTGGCTCACACCTGTAATTCCTGCACTTTGGGAGGCCGAGGTGGGAGACTTGCTTGAGGCCAGGACAATATAGCAAGACCGCATCTCTATTAAAAAAATATTTGACGAGGGCTGAGTTTGGGACTGAGTATACTTTAGGCTTGAGCTCAATGGGTGCTGCCTGGAAGCCTGGGGATGTGGGGGCTCAGGCTGAAGGGACGCTGGGAACCAGTTATGGAGAGCCAGGGAGCTGGCTTTTTTGTCTAGAACCTGAATGGGGCAGCTTCTTGTTCTGGGGAGGGGAACTGTTCTACAGGGTGGATGGATGCAGGGAGCCAGCGCTGGTTGGGAGGTGGGAGGGTCAGGGACCATATCTAGCTCCTGGAGAGGCCAAGCAGACTGTCAAGGCTACAAACAGGCTGGGGTTTAGCTTATTTCAACATACTTCTTCAGCATCTATGTCTATGCGCTGGGCTTGTGCTAGGCCCTAGGTGTCAGAGATATAAAGACACTCACAGTGCCATTTATTGAGCCCCTATTATAAGTGTCAGGTCCTTCACTAAGCCACTTATTTACACGTGTCATCTCATGTAATGTGTATGACAACTTTATGAGGTCACTACTCTTACTGCCCCATTTTATAGATGAGTAAGTTGAGGCTTGGTCACACGGCGAGGAAGTGGCAAAGTGGGGCTCTAAGTGAGGTCTTTGGACTCCAAAGCCCCTTCTCCAGACCGTGATGCTTTGCTGCCTCTGTTGAGTCAAACTGGACTCTTCCCTTGAGACCCTGATGGTAACAGCAGTGTAAACAGATGGTGAGCACAGTGTAGTGTAATATATGCAAGGGGAGAGGTTGGAACCAGGCACAGAAGTAGCACTGAGCATTTAATTATGTCAGGGAGGGCTGGGGAAAGCTCACAAAGTTGGGGGGAGGGTCCCTGAATGAGCCACAGGAGGGAAACCAGATTCTGTCTGGCACTTAGGGAAGCAGCCAGTGGAGGCTGCAGGTCAGTGGGCTGGGGTGAGGGGTAGGGGCTTTAAATCCCAGATGCTTATAGCCGCCTTCTTCCCCACTTTTGGGGTGCGACCAGGTGATGTGGAGCTCAGGAGGTCATGGCTGGGATATGCAGGAAGGTCAAGTGTGGGGTGCTGCCCCGGGGCCCCTCTCCTCGGCCTGTATGTTCAATAGGTGCACTGGCCTCCCTGTCTTGGCCAGACAGCTCTGAGAGCCAGGGCTCTGTGGGTGCCTGAACTGTGTGTGGACCCTGCCTGGGATGAGGCCACAGCTGCTCCCACACCTGCACCTGCTCACTCCCAAGAAGGGGGCCGCCATGATCACTGTGGAGGCCAGGGTGGGAGGACCCTCTGGACCATGTGGTCCCATTCCATTGAAGGGCAAAGAGGGGATCTGAGGCCCAGAGACTGGAAGTGATTTGCTGCAAGTCATACAGCCAGCAAGAAGTGGGTCAATCCCCCAAGGTTCTGGTTTGGAGCACTCCCGGGGGTCTCCCCTCACCCCTCACCCTGGGCTCGCCCTCTCCAGGCTGTGTGCCATCCTCACCACCTCTGCCGTGCCCTCGCTCACCCACGTGGCTACACTCTCGCGTGCGTTTCCCTCACACCTGGCCATCCTCTTAGGCCAGGCCAAGGCTTTGCTCTGGAGAGAACTTAAACGGCATTGTCAGATGAGGAAGGAGCAGAACCTGCTGATCCCATGACCTCTTGACAGGCCATCGGCACACACTCAGCCCACTCTTCCCAGCCCTGCACAGGCCCTTCGGCTCACACATCTCGTCCTTACTTCTGCTAGCAAGCAAAGATGACTGCAGGTGCTCTCATTCGGGGATGGGGATGTAGTAGGGAGACAGTACCTGGTAGATAGAGCTGAACAAATTTCTGCAGAAAGTTTGGAGCGAGGGGGGCCCCATGATGGAATAACAGGCATGAACCAGAAGCCTAATTCTATTGCTTAGAAGCTGTGTGGTTTTAGGCAAGTGACTTAACCTCTCTGAGTTTCAATCTCCTTATTAATAAAACAGGTATGAATAGTGCCTTGCTCAGTGGTCCCCTAACTTGGCTACGTTTTGGAATCCCTTGGGGATCTTTAAAAAATGCTGATGCCTGGCTCCCAGCTTCTGACCTGAAGTCACTGCCCTGAGGTGCAACCTGGGTGTGGGGATTTTAAAAATCTCCCTGGGTGATACTAATGTGCAGCAAACTTTGGGAACCACTGTCCCAGGGTTTGTTGGGGATTAAAGGAAGAATGCAGACACGTGGAGAGCGCTCACTAAATGGAGGTGATTATTTCAGTGTTCATCTCCCTGCCTCTCACTCCATTTAATGTGGGGTCTGCGGGACTGAGGTTTTCATTTTTATACCACAGTGCGTTTGCCGGAGTGCTGACCCTGAGGGGGCTGTCAGCGGCCCATCTTTACCCGGAAAAGCCCCTCCCTTGCGCCCTCACCATCTCTGCAGCCCTAGGGCAGGCCTCAGTCTTTCTGACAGGCCCCAGGGTCCTGATTAGGCTGGGCTTGACCCTGCCAGGGGCAGGCCTGCCCCTGGTCTCCACCCGGTGGCTTTGGGAATGGAAACGCTGGTTCCCACAAAGGCTTCTGGGAGACAGAAGCCTAAGATGCCAGGGTGCGGTGCACACACTCAGTCTGGATTCGGTGGCCTGACCTGGGGGATCTGGGGAGGGTGTTGGTGGGGGCAGAGGCATGGGAGGGGCTGCTTCTTTGAAGCTCTCCACTCTGCTCCTTGGTACTGTCTGAGGCCCTGCAAACCTGAGCAGAGGCTGTGAGGGAAGACACATTTCCCCAGATTCCTCAGCTGTCCTGACAGGAAGTTGTGCATCACTGGGCTGACAGGAAGGAAATGGCTCTGCTGTTTGGAAAGAAATGGAGAATTCTAACTGGGGCTGAGGGAAAAGGTGTCTGCTTGGAGAAGCCGTTTTGTCCCAATATGAGGACTCTGTCTCTGCAGCCAGTTGCTCCCTGTTTATTTTCCTTTGAATGACAAGGATTGGCTTCAGTTAATGAGGAGCGGTGAGAGGAAAGTGAGAAGGGGCCTGTGAGATTTTGGGACGCGGAAGCCTTCGCAGGAAACCTGGCCCTCTGCTTGTAATCAGCATCTTTCTTTCCCAGCTCCCTGCTTCGGGGACTGTGAGGTGACAAAGGATTTTGTGATCTCACACGCCGCTTTTTCCTCCATCCACCAACCATACCTTTGGAAATGCTTTGATTTCTATTTCTTTTTACCACCCCAAAAACACAGTGGATCTTTTAATAGCACAAGGCCTTTTGAATCTCTAACCAATCAGTCTCCAAATCCTATCCAAAGTGCACTTAGAATAGACACTTTTAATAAAATATATTGCTTTTAAGCCAGCGTAAACCTGTGAAATTTGTACATTTCTTTTAGAGCATCTCTACAAATTTTACATTATTGAAATCACCACCCAGTGACCTTTTAGGAAATACTAGATAAATTGCAAGAGACAAATAGACAAACCGAATGGAGTAAGTACAATTTCCAGTGCCATTCCTGCTAGGTTCCCAGGCTGAGTCTTAGAAATCCCTGACTCCCTGTGCCCCTCCCCCCAGCTCTGTGACCTAGCCCCTGTCCTGCAGGCCTCTCTGCCCACCCTGCCCCTGGCAAGGAGCTAGTAGCTGGGGTGTCCTCTGAGAGCCATTTGCAGCTCTGAGAAGCGGCTCTGGTATGTGGCTCCCGGCACCTTGTCCCGTCTGTGTTTGTCTCTGCGCTCCATCATTCAAAACACTTCCACTAATGGCCAGGGCCCCTAGAAGGGCTCTTGGGGGTGGCTGAGTACTGCTTCGGAAAGGCTCAGATGCTCTGTGGCCCAATGTGCCCCAGGTGAGGTCCTCAGCCTTGTCAAGTGAGAGCTGAGCGGGGGTCTGAGTCCAGCAACCCTCACTCACTGTGGAGCACTCTCTGTGCCTGGGCCAAACCTTCGTCAGCCAGGTGTGGATTATCCACTTTGTGGATTGCCTGTAGTGTCTTTTCCAAACCCAGGTCACATTCGTCCCTGCTGCTGTCTCACTGCATGAGGACCTTTCCTCCCTACCAGCTGGTGGTGCTTAGGGGATATAAACCAGGTGTCGTATCTTGTTTGTATTTTGTACAGGGAAAACAGAATTTGGAAGACAGATGGTCTCTAAAATCACATTACCAGAGCCTCCAAAGGGTCTCCTGGAGGCTCAGTGCTCCTTTGGGCTATGGGATCTGTTCCGCTTCTGGTGTGGGTACGCAGAGCCTTGGAGCAGTGATGGGGGTGGAGGGAGCACAACTGCGCCCTGCTTCCTCAGGTCTGCAGATCACAGGTCACTCGATGGTGGTGGGCACGTGGTTATGCACTCATTTCATGGATAAGTGAACTCAGTCACCAGTTCAGCTGCTTTGCCATCACTACACAGCGACCTGTGTCAGCACCACAACTGGGGGTGTTACTTGGGTCCCCTGTATCTCAGTTGCTGTTTTTCCCATGGAGTGGCCCAACTGCCCTCCAACGTGGGGAGGGAGGGACAGCAGAAGGCAGATCAGCGGTTAGAGATGTCCTGAGTGACACTGCTGGCCCTTCTGTGGATAAAGTAGCTTCGGGAGAAATAAGGTACGTCAAGCTACAGGCTGGGGGGGGTGGCCGTGTAAGAGGGAGGCGGGGGGGGAGGGTCAGGAGATGAGACAGTGAACCGTCTTACTAAAAAAAAAAATTAGCGGGGGGGGGGGGCTGGTCCAGCTTGGAGGTGAGGAGGGAATGGCGTGACCGGGAGGGGAGCTTGCAGTGAGCGAGATCGCGCACTGACTCAGCTGGGACAGAGCGAGACCCGTCAAAAAAAAAAAAAAAAAGCTACCCAGGCTTCATTGGCTCCTTAATTTGATAATTAATTCCACAAACATTAATGGAGTTTTTCTCACATTCCAGGCACTATGCAAGGTGCTGGGGGTGGGGAGAAACAGAAAGATGACAAAGACTTGGTTCCCACACTCAAAGAGCTCACAGCCTGGTAAGCAGATGCTCAACACACTTAGAATTGTCTCCCGAAGAGGCCTGAAGGGACAGGGTGGAGGAAGCGCAGAGGCGGAGGCAGCTCTGGAGGGTAGGGTGGTGGGAGTGGTGAGAGCGGAGCCAGCCCTGAAGGTTGACTGGGAATGGGAAAGGCTAAGGCAGGGAGGTTGTTCCTGGCCCAGCAAGCGCAAGGAAAGGTTGAGGGAAACGAAAGCTTGGTGTATTTCGAAGGAGTGTGAGCAACTCGGTATGACTGGAATTTATGGTGTGAGTATGAGATACGGGGCTGTAGAGGCAGGCAGGGGTCAGATCATGCGTTGCTTAGGGGTTCTGCCTTCATCCCAGAGGCTGTGGGGAGCCACAGAAGGGATTTAAGGAGTGGGACGGCACGATTTGTGTCTTAAATTACTTGCTATGGAATCTACATGGTATAGCAGAAGGAGCTCCAGAGTAGGGGAAGGAGCTAGGCTCCAGCTCTAGATTCCAGATCTGGATCTAGCAGCTGGGTGACTTTGGCCAAGTCGAGGCCTCAGTGTCCTGGCCTGTAAGATGTGAAGACTCTAAGGTCTGTCTTAGCCCTGATGTTCTCCACACCCGTGGCCACCTTCCTGTTTGGCCCCCACACTCTCTGTTCTGTACTTGTCCATCCACCTCTGGCCGCCTGACCCCTGTCAGCTGGCTGTCCCACCGTGGTCAGCAGCTGGTGGCAGCTGGAGGGAGAGGGGCGAGTCCTCCAGGAAGCATGTGCACTCCTGCCCTTGTAATTCAGGCCTGCCTGGCTTCTCCTCTTCCAGCCCTGCAAGAGCGCCTTCCTCCCCTCTGACCTCAGCATACCTGGCTCCCCACAGCACATAGCCCTGGCTGGGCCCAGCTGTGTCTCTTCAGTGAGACAGTTCACCCCCTTGGGCCAAAATCCCCATCCACCTGGCCCCCACGTGACAAGACGCAGCTGCTTCGGGGTTGCCACCTGGTAGTCCGTGACATCTGTGAGATGTCCGTGCATTTGGCTGGTGCGAGCTTTTTCCTTTGCTCTGACCCAAGCTTTGATGGCTCAGTGTGTCATCATCATGCCTGGGAGCCCCAGACTGGCTCTTCCTGCCCAGGAACCCCCAGAGCCACTTCTGCAGGATGCCTTGAAACAGCTGTGGGTGGAAAGTCAGGTTTTCCCCCATAAGCATCACTTGTTCTGCTGCCTTCCCAGCTTCTGTGCTCCTGGGCCCAGAGCTCCTCCAGGGTGAGGAACGGGGAGGAGGAGTTGGCTGGGTTGGCTGTTTTCCTAGGTCTTTGATCACAGCTGTTACATGTAGATAGGCTGGGCGCGGTGGCTCATGCCTGTAATCCCAGCACATTGGGAGGCCGAGGCGGGTGGATTACGAGGTCAGGAGATCGAGACCATCCTGGTCAACATGGTCAAACTCTGTTTCTACTAAAATACAAAAAAAAGAAAAACCCACAAAAAACAAAAACCAAACAAACAAACAAACAAAAAAACTAGCCGGGCATGGTGGTGGCGTGCGCCTGTAGTCCCAGCTATTCAGGAGGCTGAGGCGGGGGAATTGCTTGAACCTGGGAGGCGGAGGTTGCAGTGAGCTGAGATTGTGCCACTGCACTCCAGCCTAGCAACAGAGCAAGACTCTGTCTCAAAAAAAAAAAAAAAAAAAAAAAAAAAAAAAAAAGGCTTAAACAATGGGTTCTAAGCAAATAAGTATCTGTTTAGTCAGTGGAACGAGGAAACAAAAGTTGATGGTGTTCTCCCCACAAGTGGAAGTGTTGTTCCCCACCTAGATGATGGGGCCTGCAGGGAAGTGGTTTTGCACGATTCTCCTCTTCTTGGGAACAGGCCATAGGGTAGCATTCCTTCATTCACTCATCAAGTATTTATCGAGTGCCTACTGTGTGCCAAGTCCTCTGTGAGGTGATGGAGCAGAGAGACAGAAAGGACCCCGACTGTGCCATGAAGCAGCCCCGAGCCTGGAGGGCCACTCAGAGGGAGCCCAGGGGCGGCGGCTCTCGGGCTCCAGCCGAGTTTCCTTCAGACCTAGCCCCTTTAGCTGACAGTCTTAAAGCCTGGTCCCGGAAAACAGGAATAGTGCAAGAGGGATGAAATATGGGTGAGGAGAGTGAGACAAGGGCGGAGGTAAGAAAGAGGGATGGAAGAAAAGACGCAGCAAACTTTCCCGTGAGAGAAACGCTCCAGACAGCGCCCCAGTTCCCAGCTGAGACTCCCAGCCACAGTCAGCAAGAACCCACAGGAGGGGAGGCCCACATCCCTGCTCAGCTCTGCCCTGGCAAGTGGGGTCGGAGATGGGGCATTCCCTGCTTGGGGTCTCAGTCTCTCCATCTGTAAAACGAGGCTTTGGACTAGGGGAGCTCAGAGATCTGTTTAGAACTAATATTCTGTAACCAGTGCAGGGCAAAATAGAGGGGGGCAGGAGCCCAAATTAAGGCCAATTGAGTATCAGGTGGGGTGCTCCTCTGGCTCCTCCTATCTTACAACAGTGAGAGGGACCCAGGGGTACTGTGGGAGTCCTACCATCTCCTCACTTGTACGAGGTACCTTCTGGCTGCTCTTCCGGCTGCTCAACACTCAAAGAAGGAAGGTGCTGGGTGTCCTTGTTTGCATATTTTTCTGGCATGGACACATTCTTCTTGGAGTTTCTTGACATTAGGGCCTCTTGAAACGCTCAAGGTAAGGGCTGCTCTGCCTGGCAGACATGCGTCAGGTGCCTTTGGCTCCTCCTTGGCAAGTCTGCCTCCAGACGCCCTCAGATCCTGTCCCCATGCCTGGCCATGGGGGCTGTCTGACCACTGATACCAGAGGGTCACATTCTAAAGAGATCTCATGCAGGTCACACTCATCAGTCTATACAGAAGACTTGGAAATGTTTTGGCAACCCCGTGTTAGAAGAGTGGGGTTTCCTAACTGTATGGCTTTGGGTAATTGCTTAAATCCTCCCAGCCTCGGTTTTTCCATCTGTGGGTTAGGAGTGGTCCTCTCTACCTCCCAGCCTCAAATAGGAAACTGTGCAAGAAAATGCTTTGTAAACAGGAAAGCCCTAAACTGACATCCAGGACACAGTGACTCAGTAGCAAATATATTCTGATATTCAGCCTTCTCCATGGTTACAGCCTCCTCTGTGCCAAGAAATTCAAGTCACCAAGGGTTAAAGGAAGCAAGGCACATGGCCATGATTGTCCATAATTGATGAAATAAACCTTAAAGGAGTGACATATAATTAATTGCAATTAATCCAGGCACTGTGACACCACCTTGCTAAAAATACTGTCTACTAATAATTGCTTTGATCCAGCAGAATGATGCCTGCCCATGAGCCTGGCAAAGTGTCTGCTAATGGAGTGCACATAGTGGGTGTGGAAGCTGGCAGGCATGGGGGCAGAGGGCGGGAAGGGGGCCCCAATTCTCTCAGACCCTGTGGCAGCAAATACTACATATATAGGGTGATCATATGATTCATTGTCTAAACTGGGACACTTTCGAGATTATTATATTAATGATTACCATTCATAGTAATAACTATGCCAGATAACAGGCATACACTGGACTCTCCTGGGTAAACCCGAATGTATTGTCGCCCTCTGCATAGGCTGTTTTAAGCCCGTGGGAACCCTCGACTGGGAGAGTATTTTCACATTCATTATCTGCTCTTCCTCACAACAACCCTGGAAGGAAGAAAGGATTTTTAGTCTCATTGAATAGATGTTAAAGATGGTGATGGTGTCAAACGGTCCAGGTCTAGTCTTTGGCCTGGCTTCCTCGGTGGCTGACCCCATGCAGGTAGAGGACAGCTGGTCAGGACCGGGAGTTCTGGGGATGTGGAAACACGTGCAGCTCAGGGGGAAAGAAGTAGCAAATCCGGCTTCAGTGGAGCAGGAACAAGCGACCTCCTCCATGAAGAGCTCAGGGCAGAGGTCTCAGCTGGGACTGTGCTGCGGTCCTTACCAATCCTGGGCTTGGAATCAGAAGCTGTGTGTTTCAAGTCTGGCTCCCACACTTTAGCTGTGTGATCTTGGCAAATTGTATAATCATTCCGTTCCTCAGTTTCTCATTTGTCAAGTGGGGACAGTTCCTTCCTGTGAGGATTAAGTGAGAGCTTATATGAAGATGGATGGGTAGACTCAGAGCCTATAATATAACAGGTACTCAGTAAGTCCTTGTAGAGTTTGAATCTGAGGAGAGTTCCTAGAGGCAGCACCCACAGGGGAACCATGGAGATCCTTCTGCCTTGAAATGGCTCTAACTTGAACCAATTAGGGTGGAATGAGCTCCCGCCTTGAGATGGGGCTGCCTCATGTTCTTGGAGAAAGAAACGGAGGAAATAAACACATGGAGGAATTGGGAGGTTCCCTGAACCCCCTAGACCATGGATAGTCTACTTGGGAGACTTTACTGCATGCCCTGTGATAGGCAGGACCAGCACCCAAGGAGTCTTTGCATCTTGCAGTTTCCTTGAAGCCCTGTACAGGCTGGTGGCCCACGTTGGTATGTGGCTTCCAGCCTTCCTCCAGGCTCTCAGATGAACGTGCTTGGACATGGGCAGGCAGTGGGGCTCGTGTGGTGCCCCATTGCTGGAATTCATGGCACCTCAAAGTAAAAGGTAGGCAGGTTGACAACAGTCTGGTGCCAGAGAGCTAGTGAGAGAGAGAAAGAATTATACAAGTCCCATGTTTGGTCTATTAATAGCCTGTGTTTGGTCTCCACCACTTCTATCAACATCGTCCATCACATCCAAACAATTGAAAAACCTGTGCCAAATGTTAGGAAACTCACGGCTGTGCTGTTTCTGAAAAACAGCGTTTCTACTTCTTATGCCGCACTGAGATGCCAATAGTTCCATGCCAACTGGTTATTTTTCCAGACCATTTCCTTTTATTTATGTTTAAGCTTTTGTATTGTTAAAGCCAAAAGAAGATAGAGAACCTGGAGTAGGTAATTACTGTTTCTCCTGATTTGTCCTTGAATGAGGCATGGAGGAAATGTTCACTCCCCAAACCTGAATTGAGTAGCTGCAGAGGGGTGGAGAGAGGACTAAGACAGGGGCCTGTCCCTTTCAGACAGTGTTCAAGCTGGTGGATGGGCAGAGTGAGGATGTGGCAGAACACCAGCCCCACCCTTGGAAGGCTTAGGGCATTATCAGCCCTTTCTGTTACTGGTGTGTGGCCTTGGGTAGGCCAGAGTCCCTCTCTAGGTCTTAATTTGCTTGCCTATAGAATCGGGGAGTCAGACTTGATGGCTTAGAAGGCCTCTTCCAGCTAAGTCGAGTGTTGGGTGGAGGACTCACTGTCTCACGTTTGTTGGCAAGGCTGTGGGTGTGGAAGTGGAAGGAAGGTGATGCTGCCCTCAGAATGCTGGCAACTCCGGGAAGCCTGGAAGCATGGCTGGGAAACACGGACAAGGCTGTTCTTTATCTGGGAAACTCCAGAACAGCCTCCAGAGATGTCTGTGGAGCCTGCAGGCGGTTGTTTTTCTCACCATATGTGATTTCTGGGTGTCTTAAAAATTTTCATTTGGCCCAAACATTGCCGGGGTTGGGGGATGATTTTGCCCAGTGTGGGGATGGAAATGGGTTTCCCTCTGAGCATCAGGTGGGGAGAGTGGTTTTCTCCATTTTGGAATTCTCTGACGAAGTTGGAAGCTTCAGCTGGGGCCCTAGTGTTGCAGCAGCTTCTGGTGCAGACAGAGGCAAGGGCTGGAGGGAGGAAAGGGGAAAGGCCAATTGCGGGGGCGATAAGGCTGAGAGACCCAGGGTGGGGAGTTGTCTGTAGGCCTTGCTTTGTGTCTTTAAAACCCACATACTTCTCTGTGGCTATCAGGTGATGAAAATCAACATTATTTCAAGTTATAGCCATCTGAAATGAATGTAGCCAGTTCCTTGTAATGAGCTGACCACAGCTCCTGCAGAGAATCTGGGAATCTGTTGTGCGTCTTGTCAGCGATGGCTGGGGCAGGATGGGGAAAGGGAAGCCCAGGCCTGGGACAAGCCCAGCTAGGCTGGTTTGGTTCTAGTCAGCAACCCAGTCTAACAGGGAGCCCACAGCTTTCTGCAGAGCAAAGTGATTTCCCGCTGTTTTATTCATTTGGGGGCCAGATAGGTTTTACTAAGAGAAAACAAAACTACTTCAAAGCAAGCCATCCAGAAAGCACAATTATTTGTTTCAAATATTCTAGAACATTTAAGAAAATGGGGGTTCCTGCAATCTGGATGAAATATGGGAGCCAGATCCTTGGCAGGTGGAGCAGTAAATATTTGCTAGGTGAACCCCTCATAGTGATAGGAAATTGAGCAGCGTTCTGGGAGGCGCTAGGAGGGTGAATAAAGGTTAAGTGTTTCACTGTAACTCTGTACACCCCGGATGCCAGGACAGATTTGGGGGCTGGGACTAGCGACCTTCAGTGTGCTATACAGTTCTCCTGAGATAAAGGTATGGTGTCAGGACTTTCAGAACCTGATGCATAGTGGCAGGTATGCATTCATCAAAGCCGGAGGAGGCTGTAGGGACTGCTTGACACCACAAGAGTAATGTAATTGCTAACTGACCAAGAGCACTCACATTCCACAAGCAGAGGAGGCTAAAAGCTAATCAGGAGCCCATTTTTTATTGGAGAAGGAAACAGTGACTAAGTGACAGGCTTGGAGGTGACTTCCAGGATAGGCATACAGGCTTTTGGAGAACAGATGAATTCAGGGACTGGTTGTTATATTTCCATGAATAGGAAAAGCAGGGTGGGCCGGGCTGCCTGCCCCTGTAAGCATAGGCTGGGAGCCCCAACACCTGCGTTCTAAAGTTTTCTCCAAAACAGGATGCTGTATGATGGGGGCAAGGCAGCCTCAGTGTCCTCGTGGAGAATGAGGGTTGGGGAACCAGCTGATCTCCTGGTGTTGTGTACGTTAATGAGTGTGTGTCCCAGGGAGAGGCTCACTTGTCAAAGACATTGACATAGACACCATGATGCTAAAGTCAGAGCAGGGCTTCACAGAGGCATTTGTTTCACTGGGACCAAGCACTGCAGGCAGATCTTTGAAAAAGAGCCATCCAAAATAGAGTCTCTCCAGGGCTACATTGAGAGGAAGTGAGTTTCCAGTCCCCGGAGACAATCAAGCAGAGACTGGATGGCCACGTGCCAGAAATCTTAGAGAGGAGACTCATGGGGCACTGAACTAGATGGCTTCTAAGCTCCACTGCTTACGTGTATGACTGTCTGTTTCACAGTGTCTCAGGGCTGTAAGGGCAACCCCAGCCTCCTGGCTTCTTTCTTTGTGCCCCAGAGCAGCAATTCTCATTTCTGGCCTGCACATTAGATTCACTGAGATCTTTTTTTAAAAGTTAGTGCCGAGACCTCACTTGCAGAGATTCTGATTTAATTGCTCTGGGGTGGTGCCAAGCCCCTCAGTTCTACAAGGACGTGGGCTGTTGGTGCTTGATGGGCTTCCATCCCACCTCCATCCTCCCTGTAGGGGTGGGGAGTTACAAACCCTTCTGCTCCCATTCTGCCTTTGTATGGAGCCCAAAAGTTTAAGCCTGTTTTTACCATTCCATATTCATTTACCCAACAAACATTTGTTAAGTGCTTGCTTTGTGTCTGCAAGAATCCTAGGTGGGCCAGCTTTTGGCTACCTTAGGAGCAGCAAGGACCAAACTGCCTTTAAAAAGGCCTCATCTTGTATGTTTTCACCTCCCGCACTTAGCACAGTGCCTGGCACATGGCAAACATGTAATAAAAAGTTTGATGGAATCGCATGGAATCTTTGCCAATATTGTAAGTGGGGCAGGAAAATAAATTATAAGCAAGCATGCAGTAGAGAATTCATGATATGCCAGTTCCCCTCTGCCCAGACCTTATAAAGGAAACCATCTCCTTAATTGGGATTATGTTTGTGGCCTGAAGGGGTGACCCATCCAACTGGATATTTTGGGAGTGTGGTCTCCTAAGTGACCTTTTTCTGCCTTCCTTGGGGCATCACACAATGGGAGAGCCAGGGCCTGGGGAGGATCATTTTCTCTTAATTGGTGTCCTGGTCATCACGCTGGCTTCACTAAACATTAGCAGGCCACCCTCTGCTCAGACCTGAATGCCCTTGTTATTAACTGCATGATGTCCCTCAGACATCAGGTTCCGACTCCTTCTGGTAGTGACAATGTAGAGATCCAGTGAAGTGCTCCAGGGCAACTTGACTTTATGAGTTTTGTGTTGAGACCACTGTCTTCCTTCACTCCACAAGTATTATCTGCCTAGTTTCCCCGTGCCAGGCCCAGTGTGCAGAGATGGTGCAGACCCCAAGCCCTGACCTCAGTCTGTTCACCGTCTATCATACCACTAAAGCCACACAACTGGGGGCTTCTTCAGAGAGCAGGTGGGACCGGTGAGGGCAGGGCCTGCAAGGGTGATGTTCCGGCAATTGCCATCCTGTCTTCGTGAGGTTCCCTCTGGATCAGTGGTGAGAGCACAGGTTCGAATCTAGCCCCCACCTCTTCCTCATCCAGGGACAGTGGGAACGTGACCCTCTCCAGGCTTCAGATCCCTCATCTCTAGAATGGGGCCATGGGTTGTTGTGAGGACCTAACGAAATTAGCACAGTGCCTGGCCTGTGGTAAGTGAATAATAAATGTTAGATGTTACTTTCATCACCTCTCTTTAGTTTTGATGAATTTGGAATTTCAGGATGGAAGTGTCTACCTGCTTGACATATCTCAAAAATTTTGCTCCCTTCCTTCAAATATTCAACATTCAACGAATATTTATTGACTTACTATGTGCCAGACCAGTGTTCTAGGCATGGGGCTCTCGGAGTGAACAAATGCAGTGTAAAAATTCCCCACCCTCTGGGGCTGACATTCTGGTGGGGGTGAGAGAACAACATCAGTGGGAAAATGGGGTCAGATGGTGAAAGGTGCTCTGGTCACTCCAGCTGGGCAGTGCCGACGGGGGACACCAGGCATGGCCAGCCTCAGGAAAGGTGTGGGGCCCAGGGCAGACTAGCGGGGTTCCTGGTGCTGAGGTTACCCTGTGTAGTATTAAAGCAGGTAATGGCTCCCGGCTTCGATGGTGGGTATATGGACCCCGTTCAGGGATGGGGGCTGAGGAGGGCACAGGAGGACTGAGGACAGGGCTCCGAGGAGCCACCTGCTCTCGGGTCTAGGTCAGACCCTGCTTCCTGTTGCGGGTCAGCTGGCTCATGATGCCTGGCCGGCTCCTGGGACTGAGAGGAGAGTGTGGATGGTCTCGTCTCAGCTTTCCGCCCACTGGGGATCCACCTCAAGCATCCCCTGGCTGTGGGATTGAGGCGTGGGCCCAGAACAGAAGCTTCATGTAAGAAGGTGACTGGGCTGGAGAAAAGGTGGCAGTGAGGTTTAGCCCCATCTCCAGCCCCTGGGACCTGTGGTAAAGATGTCCTCACCCACACAGTGGGCTCAGGCTGGCAGGAAAGGTTCCTGGAGCTTGGCCTCTAATATCCATTCTTGAACTCTGCCGTGGAAAGTGCTGGTCACTCGAGCGCAAAGGAACCACTTGTGGGTCTTCTCCCTCAGCCCGGGCTTCCTGCCTATTCCTGGCTGTCCCAGCCTGATGTGTCCTCCAGGGCCCCCTGACCTGACCCTTGGCCCATCTCTTCTTGACCTTGCACTGTGGGCAGGACAGAGAGGCCAGGGAGAGTGTCCAAGAGGGAGAGGATGGGATGTCAAGGTGACGGGGCGATGATGGTGAAGAGGGTAGCCTTTGGGATGAGCTCCTGGGAGCTCCTGGACGGGATTCAGGCTCAGCGGTTGGGGTTGGAGGGGGTGGGGAATCCCTGGCATTTGGCAAGTGCCCAACACAGTGCCTGGGTGTGGTAAGTGCTCAGTGAATATATGTTGTATGAATGCACGAGTGAATGAATATTTGGCTATGCAGATTGCAAAGGGGATATCTTTATAAATTACTGCAGCCATAAAATGCTGATATTGGGGGTGCAGTGAGCAACTCCAGACTGAGGATCAGCTGCGTTTACCTGCACTGACATCTGTATGACAAGAGAAGGGGTGTTTGGTTACAAGGGAACGCATGCTTCTCTTTGTGTGAAAACAGAACGAGATTTTTCATATGCATGATCTCATCTCATCCCCTAACAGCTGTGAGAAAAGTAAGGGTAGTTCTGGTTTGCAAAGAAGAAGCCAGAGGCCCAGAGAGGGTGAAGGACTGATCCAGTGTCACACAGCTAGTTAGTAGCAAAGGCATGACTTGAACTCCGGCCTTTTTGTTTCAAATCCTATGTTATTTAGAAAGAGACAAGGAACATCTTCGTTAGCCCCCATGACTAAAAATAGGAAGCTTGCCTTGTTGTGTTTGAGGAGAAGATGGTGTGAGTGGGTTTTGTGGCTGACCGTTTCACACCCAACATTTCATCATCTACAGAAATGCCTGGGAAAAGAAAACTCCTAAGGAAAAAAAAAAAAAAAGGAATGAGTGTTGGACATGTCCTTATGACCTGTTTGTCATGGCATGTGTTCTCGGCGCCTTGGTCATCAGGCTTAACTGAACTTCGGAGAAGGTTCTGTCCAGGATTCTCATTTTACTGGGGGCTGAGGCTTAGGAGAAGGAAGCAACTTGTCCAGGCCAGGCATTCGCTACGGAGGAGGCTAAGACCCCTGCGCCCTCGGATCCACACCCTGGGCCTCTGTTTCAGAGCTGTCTTGGCTAGCAAGCATCAGGGTCTTGGCCCTTCTCCCTTCTCAGGCTGGTCAGAGGTCCAGCTGCCCTCTGGAGTCCCCAGAGTCTCCCTTCCCACTCTGACAGCATCGGCTGTCTCTCCTGGTCTCAGGTTGGACAGTCCTGGGAGAGAGAGCGTCTGAGTGACTTCATTCTGTCACTTCATTCATTAGTGATTGAAACAGGTTTCTGTTAGCTGACTTCTAGCAGTGGCCAGGCTGGGAAGCCGCTCTGAGGATGCTGGGAGGGCCAACGGCTGCAATTATTATTATTATTATTGTTATTATTATTTTTACTGAGACAGAATCTTGCTCTGTCTCCCAGGCTGGAGTGCAGTGGTGTGATCTCGGCTCACTGCAACTTCTGCCTCCTGGGTTCAAGCCATTCTCCTGCCTCAGCCTTCTGAGAAGCTGAGACTACAGGCATACGCCACCATGCCCAGCTAATTTTTGCATTTTTAGTAGAGATGGGGTTTCACCATGATGGCCAGGCTGGTCTTGAACTCCCGACCTCAAGTGATCCACCTGCCTTGGCCTCCCAGAGTGTTGGACTTATAGGCATGAGCCACCACGCCTGGGCTTGCAATTAAAATAGGGTGCTCCACCTGGAAGGAGGAGGCTGTGCTAAGATAGGAGCTGAGGATGATGGATAAGAATGAAAGATCCCAAGAACTGGACAGGGTGAGACTGAGGAAGGAGGAAGGCCAGGGCTTGGTGCTGATGTAGAGGGAAAAGAGCCTCAGGTCTCCGTGGAGAACAGCGACCAGTGATGTGGTCTTCCCTTTAGCGGAAGAGGGGCTGGTTTAATTTGCATAGCATTAATTAGCAAGAGTATCTAATTAGGACAACCATTACAAAACCACAGTCATAAGCCGATGTTGAATATCAATCAATTTTGGAGCCTCTCCATGAAATTGAAGGAAAAGTTGACCTTATTAGATAGAAAAGATTTCTAAATCAATTATTTCCCAGATTGAATGCACAAAACACAGTGATGTCAGACGGGCACATCAGACCTTAATTCAGTAAATATGAACTTCAGATGCTATCACCTTTTCCCTTTGGGGGTTTCAGCCAGTGACAGAAATCATGAACGGACCACATATGTGTATAAACACACACACGCACACAACCATACACATATATTCTTTGTGGGTAACAGCTTGGTTAGGGAAGGAGCCTGTGCATCATTATCTCAGTTAAGCTAATATTTCAGTTTGGTTCAGTGCCCCTCCAGGACTCTGTAAGCATAGCTTTCTCTTTTTTGTGATGTTCCAACCAATAAAATACATTTAGAACTTCAAAGTCTCTGGGAAGATCTACTATAATCATTACAGTTCTGGCCTGTTTTTGGAAGCTACAAGGCAGGCAATTTATATGGCTGGCTCAGAAGCTGGGGAACACACTCCATCACCCTCTGCACAGCCTCAGGGGAGGAAAGGCTGGAGCAGCTCTAAGAAGCCTCACTGCAGATATTGGAGGGCCACCAAGGCGTGGCCGCCGGAGCAGGTGGGGTGCTGGGGCACAGGCAGGGCATAGAACCTGGAGGCAGACGGATCTGGGTATAAAACCTGGCTTTTGCAAATCCTGGCTTTGCCATGGTGAGCCACGCCCTTGGACAAGTTACCTAACTTCTGAGAGCTGAAGTTTTCTCCTCTGTAAGAGTGGATTGACGATGCCATCCTTGCATGGTAGGCCCCTATAGATGTGCTTTATTACAGATTATTGTCATCAATGAGAAATCACAGATCTGTGAAGGGCTGGCTCGTGGCCTGGAGCAGAACAGGGACCACATGGATGGAGGCAGCTCTTAGGAATTCTGTTGACATATTTTCAATCTTTTTCTACACTAAAAAAGCTTAAAAATTAAATAATTGGAGGGGCCAGGCGCGATGGCTCATGCTTGTAATCCCAGCACTTTGGGAGGCCGAGGCGGGCGGATCACGAGGTCAGGAGATCGAGACCACAGTGAAACCCCGTCTCTACTAAAAATACAAAAAATTAGCCGGGCGTGGTGGCGGGCGCCTGTAGTCCCAGCTACTCGGAGAGGCTGAGGCAGGAGAATGGCGTGAACCCGGGAGACGGAGCTTGCAGTGAGCCGAGATTGCGCCACTGCACTCCAGCCTGGGCACAGAGTGAGACTCTGTCTCAAAAAAAAAAAAAAAAAAAAAAAAAAAAAAATTAAATAATTGGAAATATACTACGTATCGTTTTGGGGTCTGAGTTTATCACTTAATATTCTATCATCAACCGTTCTCCATGTCTTCAGATATTCTCTGCAGAAGTGTTTTTTTTTTGAGATGGAGTCTCGCTCTGTCACCCAGGCTGGAGTGCAGTGGCACGATCTCGGCTCACTGCAAGCTCCGCCTCCCGAGTTCATGCCATTCTCCTGCCTCAGCCTCCCGGGTAGCTGGGACTACAGGCGCCCACCACCACGCCCAGCTAATTTTTTGTATTTTTAGTAGAGATGAGGTTTCACCATGTTAACCAGGATGGTCTCGATCTCCTGACCTTGTGATCTGCCCACCTTGGCCTCCCAAAGTGCTGGGATTACAGGCGTGTGCAGAAGTGTTTTTAGTGGCTGCGTAGTGTTCCATCACTGCCTGATCTCAAATCTACTTAACCACTTGAAAATTTGTCGGCATTTAGGAATAAATGGCTTTAAAAAATGACTCTCGGCTGGGCGCGGTGGCTCACGCCTGTAACCCCAGCACTTTCGGAGGCTGAGGCGGGTGGATCACTTGAGGTCAGGAGATTGAGACCATCCTGGCTAACACGGTGAAACCCTGTCTCTACTAAAAATACAAAAAAATTAGCCTGGCATGGTGGTGGGCACCTGTAGTCCCAGCTGCTGGGGAGGCTGAGGCAGGAGAATGGCATGAACCCGGCAGGTGGAGCTTGCAGTGAGCTGAGATCGTGCCACTGCACTCTAGTCTGGGAGACAGAGCGAGACTCTGTCTCAAAAAAAAAAAAAAAAAAGTGACTCTCATCAAATGGGATATAATTCCTAAGTATTCCTGTGTGTTAAGGATTGTTATTCCGTGTTGAAAAGTTCTGAGTCACGGGGCAGAAGGGTTGACCAGTTGACCACTGGATTCTCTCTGTTCTATGAGCCCCTTATTGGTCCTCAGATAGGAGTGAGTGGGGGCAATGCGTGTGGCAGGTACCCTATCCTGGGATGTATGGCAGCCCTGTGTCACTGCCATCCCCCAAGGAACCATATCAATTTTAAGCTTCATTGATGTTCAGGCAGCAAAGAGAAGATGCTAATTCAACATTTTACCAAATAGAAAACATTCCTAGTTCAGCCAGACTTCTTTGACACGTTTTCCAGCTATTAAAAGCGGTTGGTTAATTTTTTTTTATGGACATGCGATGGAGAATGCAAAGAAATATGTAAGATATTGAGAGTCCCTGTTGATCCAGCACACAGCTTGGTCATCCCACGGGGCTGGAGCTGGCCAGGGAGGTTGTACTGGCCAAAACCAAGAAGCAGGTGGGAGTTGCCTGTTCATATAAAGGTTTTGAGCTTTAGGACAAAAGGAGGAGGCTCAAAGGAGAGAGAGAGCATCTGGCCCCTTTCCCTTCACTGCTTCCTTTAAAATGATGGAAATAGACTTGGATTCTGATGTCAATTCATTGCTGCCAAGAGAAATAAATAAGAGGCTGAAATGTGCAGCTGATCCTAAATCCTTCCCGGGGAGGTATGATTCTCCCAGATGCTTTCAGACCCCTTTGAAAAGAAAGTTATGGTCATTTCTGGCTGGAAAACATTGTGAGCTGTCCCCAGTTGATTCATGTAGGGAGGTTTGTCTTACCCTAATACAGTCTGAGTGTTCCTGAATTCACCATTTGCTCTTTTCAGCCCCATCTGGGTCTTGTGTTTGGGTAGCATTTCAGGCATCAGGCAGTGCTTGTGAAGATCAAAACGTTTTGAGGGCCAGCACTGTGCTCACGTTGGACCAGAACAGCACCAGCCCTCCTTAGGCCCCCATACACGTGTGCTGAGTAAATGATTGCAGGCTGCTCTTCATGGAACTGTGGAACATGAAGAGGCTAAAGGAAGACTGGCTTATGTGTAGATCATCTTATGCATAGCAAATAATGGAGACCTATTCCCATAGTTGGACGACCCCACGCAATGTGGAAAGTCAGAGTTAGTGAATAAGCCAGATCAGAAGCTTCTGGTGTGTATCACTGTATATATAGAATCTAGCACACTGTTGGATATCTAGCAAGTGGTCAGCAAATGAGAAGTGGTTGAAATTTTTGTGAAAGAGTGAATGATTTAGTTATTTAATTAGTTTTCTTTATATCTCCAGTGGGCCTCAAGAACTGTACCAATGAAATGAATGGGGGAGATTAATAGACATCAGGGAGAGCACTTTCATTCCATCTCAGCACACAGAGTGGGGCCGAGAGCATGGACCTGGGCACTTGGAAGTCCTGGGTTCGAGTCCCAAGCCCTCCTCTCATTCTTGTGGTTGCCATATTGGACATACTGCCTCACTCCATAGATCTCAGCTGCTCCTCACATCTGCCTCTGAAAGCTGTCTCTGACCCATCCACAGTGTCCTCCCTCCCTTGAGCTCCCCTAGCTCTACTGTAGGTTTCACTCTGGCAATTGATCACATTCTACCTTACCTTGTTGTCTTAAGATGTCATTTAGGCCTATTTAAATGGATGCTTCCCATGTTTCTAAGTTGTTTCCCATTGGAGAGTGTGCCTGAGGGCTTGTGGGCAGTGCTCTGTACTGCAAGCCTTGACTTTGAATTCTGGCACAAGCCACCCACCCTCCTCTGGGCCTCAGCCTGCAGTATCTATAAGGTAAAAGGCCGAGGGCTGTTGTGAGGATGGATGAGAACAAATATGTGACACCACCTTGTAAACTGTAAGGTGCCTTCCAGAAATCAGGCATCATTCTTCTAATGACCAACTCCCTGAGGAAGGGGATGTTTCTTTTGTGGCGTGCACCACTCGGGACCAAGTGCAGGGCCACCACACACACAGTCACTGCTTGGAAATGCTTCCTGGATCTCATCTGCTGCCTTTGCTCAGGGCTGTGTTCCCGCCTTCCTTTGGAACTAGGAGCTATCTCTACTTCCAGCTTCGAAATGCCCAGAGGTGCACCAAGTTCCAATCCAGACACCCTGATTTGTAGAGGATGCAAAGTAAATGATAAGGGTAGTTAACACTTACTTGGCCAGGCACTGTTCTGGGCACTTTGCATACATTAACTCCCTTATTTTCACAACAGCCCCGTGAGGTAGTCCAGAATATTATCTCCATCTGACACAGGAGGCATGCTGGTGCAGAGAGGTGGAGTGGGCGTTCTAAGGTCATGTAGCCCTAAGTGGCTGTCGCAGGGCTGGGACCCAGCAGTCTGGCCCCAGAGGTCATGCTCTTAACCACACTTCTCGGGTTCTCTAAGCTGCCCTGGGGCTGAAAGGCTGCAGTGGAGGCCACAGGGCTCACGTCCTCCACCTAATCCCTAGCAGGAGGGACCCTCAGGGTCCTTCTCCTGCCAGGACCCCTCTCTGCTCCTGTGCTCCCCGGCTTCTCTCTCCAGTAGCTCCTCTGCCGTCCCTGCCTCCCTCCCCTGCCCTTGGCCTAAGCCAGGAGATGAGAGCAGCTGCCGGGACATTCAAATTCATTCCTGAAAGAATTCTGCTTCCAAAATCCTCTGGTTTGGGTTTAAGAGAAAACAGAGGCCCAAGCTGGTGTAATATTGATGCCCAAACCATGTAATAGTGGCACAACAAAGAATGATGTTCATATGAGTTATGAGCATGGAAGCACAAATTCTAAATAACACATCAGCAAACTGAATCTAGCTGTGTATAACAAACATAATACATCGTGCCCAAGTAGGGTTCATCCCAGGAATGCAAATACGACTTAGCCCGAGAAAACAGAGGCTCAGAGGGGGCAGCTGCTGAGACAGAGCCAGCCCAGGCACAGCCCAAGGCTTTTGTGGGGCTCAGGCTGACTTTGTGCTACACCTGCTCCTAGGAGGGGCTGGTAACAGTCCCTCCTGTGTCCCCACCCCTTCTCTTTTACACAGCTGCAGAATAAAGTGAGACGCTGCTTTCCCCGCACTCCCTAATTCTCTCTCTCCATTGTTCCTGCAGGACTCCATGTTTTCGTTGGCCCTGAAATGCCTTATCAGTCTGTCCACCATCATCCTTTTGGGCTTGATCATCGCCTACCACACACGTGAAGTCCAGGTAGGTGCCCCCGCCTCACCCCTTCATGCAGCAGCTGATCTTTTAGCCTTGCTCTGAGCCGAGCCCATCCCCACCCCCAAAACCCACTCCCTTAGCAGCTACTTGGGTGATTTTACAAGACGGTGCCCAAGATCGTGGCTCTTCTCTTCTGGTTTGGACCCAAATGGGAGAGGAAACTGCGAGGCTGCCCTGTGGCTTGCGAATAACTGTTAAGTTCTCTTCAAAGTGGGGATCCCAGAGACAAACGTAGGGCTTCATACTGAGCGAGGCTGCCGTATTCGGGACCCTCACTGAGCACCATCGGACTGGGAGAGCCCCTCATGCATTGCTCTGCCTTTTCTGTCTCTTGTCCTTTCTGAACTCGGGCCGCTGAGTTCATCCCTTCAGTGAGGCAGACCTGCCTCGTGTACCGCCACATATGCTGCACAAAACTCCACCAAGGAGTCTGCTTTTTGTGAATGGTGTGGGCTTCACCCTTGTGCGTCCAGGCTGGGGGTGTCATTTTCTAGACAGAGTAAGGGTCTGCTGTGGCCGAGAAGGCCTCTGTTTCTTGCTGCCCAGGAGTGACTTGGTACCCAGAGGAACATTGGCTGGGCCTGCAGGGTGCACTTCCAGTTTGGCTGACATAGGGAGGATGGTTCAACCTGGGCCAGGAGGGTCAGACAGGAGGGAACAGATCTGAGGCATCTTTAGTGACAGTGAGCTTCCCCCAGCCCCCGGCCCTTCAGGCTGACCTGCACTGCTGTGGACCTGAGCAGTTCTAAACTATCCAGATGTTTTTCCTCATGTGCATGTGAATCTGGAAACCATCCTGGTCCTTTGGCTGGAGGAGCACAGATAGATTCACATCTGGGCAGCAGGCGAGAGACTGACGAAGACCAGAGCTCAGAGTCAGAAAAACTGGGGTCAAGTCTCGGCCATGACCTTTTTTCTCGGTGTGTCTTTGGCCAGCCCTGTGACCTTCCTGGGTCTCGATCTTCTCATCTAGAACATGGGGCCTTTATTCCAGCTCTGCTGAGCTGTTGTGAGGATGGGATGAGGAGGGCATGGGAGAGTGCTTTGTGAAGCGCTATTTAACAACACCGTTCAAATCCAGTTCGTTTTGTTACTCGGCATTTTCAGGGTGGACCAGCTGTGCAGATGCAGGTGGGAGTGCCTCCTCCTCCTAGAGAGCCTTGGCTTTTTGTCCGAAGGTCAGGGGCCACTGTGGCTGGCTGGGACATGGAAGCCTTGGCTCCAGGCCACCTTGGCAGGGCTGCATTCTGTCGATGACTAGAGAATACTGACTTGGATGCTGGGACTCTTTAGCCTCTAAAGGGTTGCAGGTGCTTGGACAGGGGCTGTGCCTGTGCAAGATGCCACCAGGCAGCTTCCTTCATGGAGTCTGAATTGGACAGAGTGGTGGACTTTAACTCAGACCATTGTCCAGTCAGCCCCAGAAAGGAGCCAGGAGTACAGGCAGGGAGGACTAGGGCCACGGAACCGAGACAGGACAGAAGTTGACAGTCTGGGCTCCGGCCCTGGTTCCACCCCACCCAAAGCCAGCCGTGGGACCCAGGCAGTCCTTCAGTGTCCATGTTCTCATTTGTAGGGAGACTGTATTACTATGTGTCACCCTGACCTGTGTGGGGAGGTGTCACACACACCAAAGAAGAAAGGCAGAATCATAAAACTCAGTTATGACCCAGGCTTGAGGAAGGGATAGAAGAGGAGCTGTTCTGAGCCTCAACTCCACACTATGGTGGTGCTAAGCCTGATTACTTCCTCTTTCTGCTCCAGGCATTGGGGTGGGTAGAGCCAGGTGTCCCTCCCTCTGATGCTCCTGAGGTCCTTGTTCCCAGTCCAGGGCCTGCAGCCCTAGCTCTCAGCCTGTTCTGGTCCAGCTGCAGCTTGACTCAGTTCCGGCCTGGTGGCAGGGTCATGTTGCTGACAGCCCAGAACCTGGCTGGGTACCCATTGTCCCATGTCCAGCTCATGGCCAATCTCTGTTTCAGCCCTAATCATGGGCAGTAGATGATGCTATTGGGGGTCATTCATTTTGGCCTGACACAATTTGGAGAAACAAAGTGAAATCAGTTGTGTTGAATCCTGACTGTGGGGCTCAGTTTCCCCATCTGAAGTATGGGAACCCCATCACCCACTTTGCTGAACTCTTGCAGGGGTTGGGAACAGTGTAAAGAGTGGGCTTTCACAGAATGGAAACTTTGGTCCCTTTCCTGTGACCTTTGTCCCACTGCTTCTAGCTGGGCCTTGCGCTTACCAGCTGGGTCTACCAGGTGGTCACTATCATGACTGCCTGGTACTGGCAGGTGGCTGGGCTTCCTCCTGCTCTGGCCCAGCCCTGCCTATACCCTGAGCTCCCACCACCCAGCCCCTTAGCCTCCCTGCAGCCTCTGTCACTTGAGGAAAGTCACCAAAACCGGCTTCCTCTGTGCCTCTTACCTTTCCAGTAAAGTTCTTTCTGTGCCCAGCTGGACCTTCTCTTGCCAGAGGGAAACGGGAACAGTCTAGGCCCAGAGAGTCAGTGGGAGGGAGGTTCCCACAGAGCGCCCTTGTATATACCTCACTGGGCCATATTGTAGTTTTCTGTTGGGTGTCTTTCTTCTCTACCTCAGGGACAGTTATCTTTGCATTAATCTTTGCATTTCCAGAGACTTATAGTGTCTGACAATATACTCTTCTCGGCAGAGTATAGCACATTTGTAGCACGTTCTTTGAATGGAAAGCATGCTGAGTTCAAGGTAACTATTTTCCAAAGCCGGTCATACCTTGACTTAGCTTTTTGGTCTCGGGCCTCAGTTTCCTTATCTGTTACTTAGCCCCCCAATCTTGTAATTCTCTGATTTAGGTCTGGCTGCTCAGCCAGCTGGGGAACTTGTTTCCTGCGAGTGGAGGAAGGAGTTATCCCAAGTGTGACTGATGAAGTTATGCAGAGGCGAGTGCTTAGCAAGTACCCTTCCACAGGGAAAGGCCAGCTGCTGCTCATCTGTTGTGAAGCAGGCAGGGCAGGGGGTGGCTGCCGCATCTCCCCTTTGGGTGATGTCAGGACCTTTGCTAGGAATCTGCTCACAGCTTTCCTCATCCACAGTGGTTCCTGATCACCTGGCTAAATTTTAGCAGGGACCAGACGATCATGTCCCCGTCTTCCCCAGCCTTGCCCCAGAAGCTCACACCCAGGCCCCAGGCCCTGCCCAGCACACATGCGAGGCTGGGAGAGTACCTTTTAGAGCAGTATTCTTACTTGTTCATTTAGATGGCTTGAGTTTTTCAGGAAGAAGAATTCTGAAACACTGTTGGGTAACTCTCATCCAAGCTGGGTAATTTATAAGGAACATAAATGTATTTCTCACAGTTCTGGAGATTGGGAAGTCCGAGATTAGGGTGCCAGCAGCTTCAGTTGTCTGGTGAGGGCTGCTTTCTGCTTCCAAGATGGCACTGCATTGCTGCATCCTCAGGCGGGGAAGGCAGGAGGCTGAGGGACTGAACACTGCATGGGGCCTCTTTGATACGGGCCTTAATCCCTTTCACAAGGGAGGAGCCCTCATGGCCTCAACATCCGTGAAAGGCCCCATCTCTTAGCACTACCACATTGGCAACATCTGAATTTTGGAGGGGACACGTTTAAACTGTAGTGCCCATCTAGTGCAGGAACCCCAGGGCCTCTGTGTGTGCTGCTGTGACGGAGCTGCTGGCCACCCTGGGAGAGGCTGCCCTACCAATGTCTTTAGAAAGCCCGCTCTTCTGCCGAGAAGAGGCAGCTTCCTGGAACTTGCCCCCTGGCCTGGTTCTGCTTCTGGAGCAGGGAAAAGAAGGGGTTGGTTTCCCGCGTGGCAGCCTCCATTGTTGGAAGATGGCACCCCACCCCATTTCTCCTCAGTCTCCCTCTCTGTTGGCGTTTTGGAGCACAGACCTTTCAAAGACTCAGGCACCTCTTTTCCTCAGGCCAGTGTGTCCGGGAGAGAAATGAAACCACAAGAAGCAATGCATTTTGTTTATTTACCAAAACACTGACTGAAAACCATGCTCTCCCTTGGAGAGTCCGTTTACTTCTGTGGTTTAGCTCTCACCAACAGCTCTCAGACCATGCTAACCCCCTCCCCAGGTTGCAGGCTCACGTTTTAGATGCCACCGGCAGCCCCTGGCTCCACACACAAAACACTGAACTCCTCTTGCTCCCCAGTATCCTCTCCTGCCTTGTCCTTGATGACCCACTAAGTGCAGTCATTGGTTCAGCATCTATTTAATAATGTTCTTCTAGGTGCAGAGCCCGGGACAGAAGCCCAGTTCTCTAGACGAGAAATTCAGAATTCACCATTGCTTCTCCCGGGGGTCGCCAGCCTTGAGTGAATCTATGGCTCTAATGAATGGCCCTGGTGCCATCCTGGAAGGCAGGCTAGCAGGCAGAATCCTAAAACTCAGTTATGATCCAGGCTTGAGGAATGTTCTCTACTGAGAACGTAGACTTCAGAGCAGCCCAGCTTGGTGCGAATCATGCTGTTTGTCACATTTTAGTGTGTAGGTGGCCTTTAGCAAGTTACTTAATCCTTCTTAGTCTATTTCCTTTCTGTAAAATAGGACTAATAACCATACTGTGGAGGCCACAGCAACTCCATCTTGGATGCTGATCCTCCATATTGACTTCGGATTAACCCAGTTTCGGGAAAGCCTCTAAGATTTCTCCTTTATCTACTGTTTACTGTAAGTCCTGCCCTTAGACAAATTGCTTCTGAAGCACATATACACCTTCCCTCTGGTATCTAATCCCTGGGGCTAGGGGGTCGTGATGCAGGATCCACCATCTTGTCTTACTGCCGCCAGAGACTGTGGCTTTTGTTCATAAGTCCCCATTAAATGTTTCTTTCTGAGAAACTGGATATATCAGCCCCTTTCTTCAGCCTCTCAGCTTCCTCAGCCTTTAGGGGTAGGTTTGCATATGCCTACCCACCCGGAACCAGTACCTACCAGAAAAGGTTATTGTACAGATTAAATTAGATAATATATGCAGAACTCCTTAGCTTAAGTAAGAATGTGTTTGTCTGGCTGACAGAGTGGAAAGGATACCCCAGACAGAGGTCTCAGAGTAAACAAAGGCTCTGAGATGGGGAACTGCAGAGCACACTAGGAATGTCTCAAGGACAGGGTCCTGGGTAGGGGGGCGAGTTCACTATGGAGGGTGGGAAGGACCTGTAGGGACTTGTTTGCCTTGCTGAAGGGTTTTGGAACGTCCTGTAGGCAGCAGCAGAAACTATGAGAAGGTTTCAAGCTGGGGACAGAGATGATCAGATTTACATTTTAGACAGCACTCTTCATCTGCAGCATGCAAATATAGGAAAGGCCAATTTCAGAGGCAGAAGGACAGTGGGAAGCACATCATCATGGGCCAGGCGAGGGGTGTTGATGCCCAGAGCTGGGGCAGGAGTGAGGAAGGGAGGATAGGAGGGATCCAGTGCTCCTGGGAGGAAGTGCCTGGCTCAGAGCCCCAGACATGGAATAGGGTGGGTTGCAGACACATTCACATCCAGAGGCATGGAGCAGAGCCTGGCATCCTTAATAAAGTTGCAGGGATGGGAGGTGAGGTCCCTACATCCAGGCCAGAGCTGGGCACATAGCAGGCAGTCAGTGAATGTTTGTTGAATTAAATTGAAGAGACTTCTGTGACCCAGGATGGGATATAGAGCAGTGGCAGGGTTCCTATAATCCAGTCCCGGAATGGGAGCTGCAGAGATCATTAATTTCAATTTGTGGTTCTTGGCCATATTCAAAGTAAAAGGCATCAGTCAGATCAATGGGGTGGAGATCCACTCTTGCCTGGGGACATGAATCCCCTCAAGATCTAGCGTTGGTCTCAGATGTTTCCAGTCTTCTTCAAACTCAACAGAAACATAACGGTAGTAACAAACTATGGGCCTTCAACCTCATGAATTTGAAATACAAGGGACCAAAAAAAAAGGGAGGCTTTTAATTTATTAGGTATATAAAAGTGGATATTTTCATTAAATACCAATAGAGTTCTGAGCTGACAGGGAAATTACTTGAAATTACAGGACATAAATTATAGGAAGCCTCACTCCCTGTGGCATGATTGCTATGTGGATGGGAGTGTCCTCCTGGGTGCGTGTAATGTGCTGTCACAGGGACATGGGTGTCTGTAATGCAGGAGGTGTTGCTGGTCCAGGTACTTTGGGGTCCCACCGCTAAATGAGTTAGTGGTGTCTTCCCCTGAAAGAACAGACAGGACAACTCACACTGCGTCTTGCTCTGTGCCCTCACCCTCCCTTCTCCCTGTAAAAGAAAGCAGGCTCAAGTCACATCCTGAATGTAACCTGTAAGGTGTCCTGGCACTGAGAGACAAGGTATAATAGCAGAGCATGTACTGACCTCTCTAAATTTTCCAACCTTAGTACAGCCTATAAAAGTGGTGTATTCATTTATTTATTCAACAAACATTTATTGTAGGACTACTTTGCGCTAGGCATTGAGAATCCAGAAATAAAGCAGACCCAATTCCTGCCTTTGGAAATTGGTTTGTCCTAGACCTTTATCCACTCTGACCCAGGGTCATAAGTGCCATAATATGAGGGTCTGTGAAACACCAAGTGGCCACGGAGGAGGGAGGGATGCATTTCTCCTAGAGGCTAGGCAGGTTTCACGGGGAGATGATGCTGTGCCCTGTATTTGCCAGGAGCAGAGACCTTGTATGCTCAGGACAAAGCTGGCCCAGAGCATTTCAGGAGAGGAAAAAAAGAGAAGGAAGCTGTGCCTGTCCTCCGAAGGGAGGTGGAGGCTGCCCAAACCCCCCAGGTGGGGGCTAGAGTCCCTATCCTTCTTCAGACACCTGGTAGAAGTTTCCTAAGGGTGTCTCTGGCTGATTGGTTGATGAATTAGAAATACCTTCATTGAACCTCTGAGATCTTGAGACCCCCAGACAGACTTCTCAGCCTGGCTAGGTCTGAGCATGTCAACCCCTTAACTCAGATGTGATGAGCAGATGGAAGGAGGGAGCTCGGGCCACTCGTACTGAAGGGGAGGAGACCTCCACAGGGAAATTCCGGATGGAGGCCTCCTCTGCCAGATTTACATCCCTCTCCTGTCCCACTGTCATGAGTGTGCCCCTGGTTGATCACAGCACACAAGGGAAATTGAAAATGGGGAATGTGTTCCAGGGAACAGCGACCGGAGATGGGGATTCACTGAGCGCTGCTCTTTGGGCCTCGGCCTTCTACCTGGCCCCGCTGTGCACAGTGGGGCTAGAAAGAAAGGAAGAAATAGAGAGAGGAGCTACGCCACCAACCGGGCCCGAGAAGCCAGAACACCATGGAATAAATCCTTGTCAGACTACACTTTGAAGACAGAAAGCTCAGAGGCTGATACATTAGCAAGCGCCTCAGAGACGATGGTGTGGCCACATCTTGTCTAGCGCTTTGTATTTTTTAGAGGGTTTTCACATCTATGAGGCCTTGGGCCTGGCCGCCTTCACCTTTTTGCCTTTTAGGTTTCAGCATAGATATTTCCTCCTCCAGGAACTCACTCGCCATCATCCTCCTTCCCTGACCCCAAGGTGCCCCTTCTAGGAATGGACCTAGCACCGGCTCTTACTTGTCCCTGCGTTTCTTATGTTGGTTGTGAATACTATTTCTTGCCCGCAACTCCCTTCTCCGACTGTGGGCTCCATGGCAGTGGGGACTGTATTGGATTCACTGTTGGACCCCCCAAAGGCATGAGAGTGCCTAGCACATAGTAGGTGCTGTTCAATGAGTGTAGGCTGAACAAATGAATGAATGAATGACAAAGCTGGGGTAGGCATGGCAGATTTACTCTCTCCTTATTCTAAGGAGAAAGCGGAGCCTCTAACAGGCTGAGAGCCTGACCTGAAGCCCACAGCCCTGGCATCTGGCCCGTGCTTTCTGCATCCTAAGGGGCTGCGGGTCTCAGCGGGTTGCCCAGTGAGCTGGCCGTGCCCACCGTGGCCCTCCCTGCCACTCTCTGGGAGGCCCACCTCGATCCCGGCACCTTTTCACTTGGATCGGCCGCTGGCCATGGATTGCCATGGTTACTACACCAGCCCTGGCAGTCTCTGTGTGACATTTTGGTTTTATTTGCTAAACATTTAAACACTTGGGCTTAACCCTTTCTGCCTCAGAGGGGGCTTTCCTGCCCCTGCTCCCCGTCCCTTAAGTGTGAGGGCCCCCTGCTGCTCTCCCTGGCCCTGGCTGGCGTCTCTGATGGGGTGGGTGTGCTCGCAGTGGCAGCAAGGCTTGTTTCGCGGCTGCCTGTATTGACTTTCTGTTTTGTCTCTGGGGAATGTCATCCTGGATTATGCTCTCACTGGGAGGTGCTGTGTCCGTTAACAGGTGTGAAAAGCCCTGCTCTGGGCATGTTGAGGCTTGACCTTCCCGTCAGCCGGGGTTCTGTTGACTTCCAGGCAAACGCCTCTTGCCAAGTCCTCCAGGAGCTTCCTTAGCTCCAGGAGTTCAGGACGGGGGGCGGTGGGGGGAGAGGGTAGTCATCTGCCCTTGAACCCTGGCAGGAGGACAGAGGGGAGACTGGTTTGGGGAAGAGTCCGTGTTTGTGAATGGGAAGGCGGTACGTCGCCTGGCCTCCCACGCCTCCTCCCCTGTGGGCTTAAGATGAAGGCTCCCGGGAAGAGGAGGCGGCCCAGGAGGCTGAATCTACCCAGCTATGTGTTACCTTGGAAACCACACACTTGTCCTCGCCCTAGGCCATGTGAAGTGAGGGGGCCGTGGACACGCTTCTCAGGAAGCTTCCAGTGTAATTCAGGATACAAAAAATCACAGTCCCAGCATGGGCAGCTGAGAGAATGAAAATGTTCAAAAAAAAAAAAAAAAAAACAGCCTAACACCTGCCCCGCCCAAGGGGCTCCCACCCCAGCAACCCTCTGCCCATTCTACATGGGACGAGAAGCCAGGGCCAGTTTGTCTGGGATGCTGATCACTTGTGAGCTTGGACAAGCTACTTGTTCTAGCTCAACCTCAGTTGTGTTGTCTGTAAAGTGGGCAGATTAGGCCAGATGATCTCTGAGAACTCTGATTGTAGCCAGAATTCCATGTCTGAGGGACACTGCATGACAAGGAGAGGAAAATGTCGGGAGAGTGGCTGTGAGCAGTTTTTGGTAACAATGACTGACCTGGTTTGTGTTCAGGAGGCCCTTTGTGAGTCTGTCCAAACGACTTCTGTCCCTTCTCTTAATAGCCTTGCCTCTGCCCGGTCACAGAGCTGGCTGTCCCCTAAACACAGCCTCAAACTTGACATAGAATACAATAATAAAGACAGCTGTTGGGCTCCAACATCTTAAAGTTTAAAGGTGACTCCTCTTGAGTCTCTTACACACAGGAGCTGGTCAGACAGCTTAAAGTTTTCAGGATAATAGAGTAAGTGGCCGAGTCCCCTGCCTTAGCACTCTATTCCAGCCTCCTTCCATGAATGCAGACTCCCACTTCTCCAAAGTCATGGGGAACAAGTGCTCAGCTTAATAGAATATTCTGTTTCTCCATCATTCTCAGCAAACTATCGCAAGGACAAAAAACCAAACACCGCATGTTCTCACTCACAGGTGGGATTGAACAATGAGAACACATGGACACAGGAAGGGGAACATCACACACTGGGGCCTGTTGTGGGGCAGGGGGACCGGGGAGGGATAGCGTTAGGAGATATACCTAATGTAAATGACGAGTTAATGGGTGCAGCACATCAACATGGCACGTGTATACATATGTAACAAACCTGCACGTTGTGCACATGTACCCTAGAACTTAAAGTATAAAAAAAAAGAAAAAAAAGAATATTCTGTTTCTCTGAGAGTGCCAAGGTGTGTCATCCATGGCTTTTTCAAAGTTAATCCGTTCTATTTGGTTTTGTTGTTACCATTTTTCAATGATGATCATTTCCCCTGTGGCAGCAGTTCTCAATCAGGGGTGTGCCTCAGATCCCCTGTGTCATGTCTGGGTCCTGCACAGGCAGGTGAACCCCACTGCCTGGGAAAGTGTGTTTTGACAGCACCGCAGGGGGTCCAGTGCACACTCCTGTTAAGAAACATGGCACTCAGTTGAGCTCAGGGAGGCCAGCATCTTCCCAATCATCCCTGCAGCCACCCCGGCCGTGCCTAACAAAGAGCACTGTACATAGTAGGACTCAGTGACTCCTGGGGTAAGGATCATTGACTCTCCGAGGATTTGTAAAGTTGGAAGGCACTGTCGAATCTTTAGTGTTTGGAGGCTTCTATACAAGTGTTGTTGCATTGTGCTATCAAGAAAATTCTGACAATTCTAGTTTCCTGTTGAGTACGAATCTAGTAAAATGACATTTTCTTGTTTTTAAGAGAAAAAATGGCAAAATCACCACTGCTCAAATTCTCCAAAACCCAACAATTGGACAAGGAAAAGAGATAAACTGCCCCTGATTTACCTTTGAATTAAAGAATTCGATGCAATTCAATTGAGCAGTTTTTTTTCCTCCAAAGGCATCTCCCATATAAACCTGTCCTGTTAGCATGATGGTGGGAGAGACACTGAGCCTGTGGTCCGTAGACCTGGGTCCAAGTTGAGACTTGTTCATTTAAAACACTTTTTAAAACTTGTGGTAAAATATACATAACCTATAATTTAGCATTTTAACCATTTTTAAGTATACGGTTCAGTGACGTTAAGGACATCCTTATTATTGTGTAATTGTCACCACCATCCATCTCCAGAACTGACTTTGTCATTTTCTATGTGGCCTTATGTGCCCCCACCAAGGCTTGTGGTGAGCTCTCTTTGCACATCATCTCCACAAGCATCTCCCATTTTGTCAGCCCCTAAACTTACCTTTATCCTGTCCCATTGCCCTAACGTCATGGGCTGGGGTTCTGATTCCAAGTTTAGATTGGAGAAGGGGTTGGTAATCCCACAGGTGGTAATAGTGGCGCCTCCATCTCTTGATCTCTCATGTGCTGGGGACTGTGCCTTTACTTTATCATCTCAGTGATTCCTGGTGACAGTCCTGTAGTTAGGCTCTGTTATCATACTCCCTTTATAGATAAGGCAACTGAAGCAGAGAAGGTAAGAGATGTGTCCGCAGTCATGCGGCTGGTGAGGGCAGAGGGTTTTGAGGTCAATTGTTTGAGTTGACCATCTCCAAAGCTAGACAGGTTGCCCTGCCTGGGGGAGAGAGGCCCATCCTCAAATTACCTCTTCTACCCCTGGTTCCTACAATGGCTAGAAGCAGCCTAGAAGGTGGGCTGAGTCATGGGGACTTCCCTCCATCAAGGGTGAATATTAGGAAGCCTAGGGCTGAAGAGCAACCCAGTGTTGGTCCAACCTTGCAGCAGCTCTGGAGGCCCTCATCCTAGCCACACCCCCACCTTGGCTGTGCCTTGTGGTGGATCCTCTGCCTATTAAAATCCCTTCCTTCTCCTGGTTTCCCTATTGTCCTCTCCTTGGGTCCAAGGCTTGCCTCAAGGATGAGGCCCAGCACCCTTGGGGAGGTAGGAGGGCAGCCATCTCAGGGTAACCTGCCCAGCCATCAGAACTGGGACCTGCTTCAGTTTCTCTGCCTTCCCTTCTGATCCCAACTAGGCTAAGGTCTTCCTTGAAGCCTGGCTGAGCCCCATACTGCGTCTTGTTCTTTCTTGCCTCCCTGCCTTCGGAGGGGCTGGCTTCTACTTCTGCTTGCCTGGAGCCACAGTGTCCCTGACAGTCCCCAGGCCCTCAGGATCAGAACTGCCTCTACCCCCAAGCCATTATCTGTCTGGGCTGAGTCTGGTCTTTCCCTTAGACACTGTGCCTTGGGCTGCCAGTGGCCTGGGTGGGTCAGGCTTCAGCAGCCCTCCTGTTTCCCTGCCCATATTTTCCCCTCCTTCTGCCCATTCCTATGGTAAAGTGCCAGCAGCCTTCCACCCAAGCTCCCCTAAGCTGTACCCAGGACTTCCCTAGATTAAATGCCCCCACTTCCCTGGTGTAATCATGTCAATAATCCTGTTTCCACCCTGATCTTGCTACTCTGAACAGGATCTGCTTTGTCCATAGCAGCCCAGGGATCTGGTGACACACTGACCCTTACGCACCACTGTGATCAGGTCAGTACAGAGGGCACTGACCTGCTTTCTCACTTTGTTACTGCAGCCAAAGACAGCCAGTGACTTTACGCTTTCATGGTAGCCTGTTAGTTTATATTGAATTGAATATTTACTAAAACCCCTCTGTCTTCTCATGAACTGCTAAGCAGCTCCCCACCCTCTGCCCCCTCAATCTCCCATCCTTGCTAATACTGTTGGCTTTTTAAGTGAGAACTGTACCTTTCGTTTTCTTCTGTTATGTTTTCCTGCAGCTGTTTCGGCCCTTCGTTCTAGTCTGTCCAGGCCTTTCAGCATCTCACTCAGCAACACGTATTTGGGGGCCTCCCAGCTTCCTGCCCTCCCACATTTGATGAGCCTGAGTATAATAGTTTCATCTAAACCATTGATACAAATGTCGAACCAGAAGTCAAATCTGGGAGGTAAACTTTCTTTGGTTGGACTAAAGACAGGAGAAGTAAAGAAGAAAATTCAAGGATTTGCAAATCTTTTTCATCTTAAAAGTTTTGTGGCCTCCTGTGAGGTTGTAGTTTTATGTGCCCTCCCATCCCAGCCCCCAAATAAGCCTGCTCTGCATTCATAGAACACGTGTTTATTGAGCCATGCTCTGTGAGGGGCATGGTGCCTGGTATGGGACAGAGCTGTGAACTACAGACTGGACCCGGTCTTGTGTTACTCATGGTCTGTGAAATGAAAGCGTGGCTGCTGGTGCTGGGGCTTGGCTGCTGGGGCTGAGTGTTGAGTCTGTGAAATGGAAGGGTGAAGCCGTACGCCTGGTCACTCGGTGAGATCACGTTGTGTCACAGGAGAGTGCTGAGGCATGGCCACCATGGCTGGACGTTCTCAGAGACACTGCTCAGCCACAGCAGCTAGGCCTGGCTATGACCGCTGACCTGTGACTACATCAGGCACAGCCACAAACCAGAGATCAGTAACCAGACACGGTGAAGCCATCTACCGGGCACAGAGCAGCCACCACCTCTGAACTCAGAGCCACGCGGCGGCTCTGCGGGAGCACCGGGCAGGGAGTCAGGTATGTCCCCGACACCTGCCTGCTGTGTGATCGCCAGCAGACCCTGCCCCTCACTGCCCTCAGATCCCTCACTTGTGCATCTGGGGAGGAAGCTAAGGGCTCTCCAAGGTCCCTCTCAGCTCTTTGTGGTGCTTCTTGCTAGAATGTGCTAGAAACCATATCGATTTGAAAGCAAAGAGAAATTGCCACCAGTGGGTGTGTATGTGTGGAATGGGAGGCGGGGGAGTGGGCAGGGCGATATTTGTCTTCCTGCTGCTGTTAGAAATAGCAACTCTTCTCTCCCCTGAGGACTGGACAAAAGGTGATTAATTCATTTAGCACAGAGCTATTGAAGGGCTGTTCTGAGCCAGCCACCGTGGGGACAGCAAGGTCCCTGCCCTAAACAGGCTTGTGATCTAATGGAGAGATAAGCACGCAGACACTCACACGCCTTGACTGCTGGTGCTGAGGACAAGGGTGTGGAGGGCACGGGGTGCAGTTCCACCTAGATGGGAATGAGGATGCTGCCGTGCAGGGCATCTGAGATGGTCGTGGGGGCTGGGCACAGTTCTAGCAGGTGCAAGTGGGTCGAGGGTCCTCTAGGGGAAGGGACCAGCTCCAGCAGCTGTGAAGAGTGCAGAAGCTCAGGGCTCTGGGGAATGGGAGGCATGCAGCTGATCATAAAGGGAATGTTGAAAGGTGAGAATAGAAAGAGGGGCTGGAGCCAGATCCTGGTGAGCAGCAGCTGGAGAGATGAGGCACTCAGGTCTAAAATGGTAGTAGCCCCATTCTGTCTATGAGAAGGGGTTGGGGGATGGCGATCTGATGGTGGGAGAGGGAAGCCAGGGAATTTGTCTTCAAGTTGCACTTGCAAAGCATTTTATGTAAGATGGAGAAAATGTCAATAGTCTGTATCAAAGACTGAGAGGCAAGAATGGGGGTGGGAGATGGGTGTAGATTGTGGTACAGGTTGAACCCCCCTCAATCACTGGGACCTGCTCTGACCTTAGAGTACAGGGTTGGGCTAGAGGAATGGTGGATGAATCTCCCTCCTTAGGAGATTGTTAGGATTAAAGATGAGAGCCACCTGGTACACTCTTGTTTAAGAGTCAGAGGAATGGAAAAACACCCCTCCCACCCCAAAATGCTGAGGTTCTGATCTCACTGACTGAACACCACCCCATCAGGAGCCAGGGCTCGCGGGCAGCCGGAGTTCGTCTTGCTCTGTCAGATCTTTTTGGATGTTTAGCAGGAGCGACACTGATCAGACTTCACCAGAACCTTAGGATTTTACAATTTTGCTCTTCCCTTATTGTTCACAAATCAAGCCTATGCCTAAAAATACACTTTTCTCCAGCAGCCTCGGGGACTTAGCTTCTCCCCCAGGCAGGGAGTTTACATCCTTCCTTTGCCTGCAGAATTCAACCTGGCAGGTTTGGTGGGGTGGCTGGAAACCGCCACCATCCCAGAGCAGGCTTCTGTCCCCAGGGCCTGGCTGTCACCCGCAGCAGCAGTGACATCACCCAAAGCCGACTTTGTGGTGGGGGCTTCTGAGTGTTAAGTGGGCTCAAAAGGTTGAAGCGTGGGGACAGGTAGGAGGAGCTGTGTGGCTTGGGAAGGAGCCGCTGGCGCTGTAGAGGGAATGACTTGCCCCAGCTGCTGTTGGGTTACGGGGCTCGAACTTGTCCACAGCCACCCGGGGACATTTTTTCCTCTTCTCAGTTCCTCTTTGACCCTGCGCTCAGCTTCACCAAAACCACCTTGTCTCACCTTCTCTGTGTGTCCTCGGCCTCTCCTTTCCTGCTTGCCTCAGTCTTTCCCATCTTTCAAATCTAAACATGTGGTGTCTGTTGCTGCGGGTTGACTGCACGTGTATGTGTGGTTTTCAAGCTGAATTGACAGGGCTGAGTTTTACAGCCAATACTGCCTGGCTCTGGAAGAAGAGAAAGAGGAAGACAATGAGGGACAGGATCTCTTGCAGCAGAGAACATTCTGATCCGAATGTCCTTTCAGGATAAATTTAGTTGCCGGGGCTGGGACCACATTCTAATTTGGTGGGAGTCCTTGGGCACCCCGGTGGGGAATGGCTGCTTCCTTCCTCACCTGCCTGGTCGATTTCAGGGACTGCAGGAAACCCAAGCCTTATAAATATTATGCAGAACTGCAATTACAACAACCCTGAGCTGACATAAGATTTATTCATCGGGTGCCAAATTTCCTTCAGGCCCCTTTCTAGTTTGTAGTTTTTGAAGCTGCTACATTTTTTATGGCTGGCACATCTCAAGGAGGAAATGCAGATTAATAGTCGGTACTGGCTGTGTTCTCATGCTCTCAGGATTGAATCAATAATGACTGAAATATTAATTAGGCCTTTATGAAAAGAAAATGAAATATGGTATGACATGGAAGATTCTAGATTTAGAATCAAGAGTTCTAATCTCAGCTTTGCTGCCGTCTAATGGGTGACCTCGGGCAAATCACTGAATTTCCCTGAGTCTGTTTCCTTCTCTGTACAAACAGATCATAATGCTGGCCACACACTGATGTTGTGAGCATCAGCTAAGAGAGCTGGGTAAAAGGGCCCACCAGGGCCTGGCACAAACTAGAGACTTTGGTGACTTTAATTTTGGACTCTCCTTGCTAAGGAGATCACCACTGCGAATCCAGCCCTTTGCTGGTGCACAGTGGTACAGCTCTTGCCTGTTCTTGGCAGCAGGTGGGGTACCCAACACCTTGAGATGAGCTCTCCAAAGTCCTTGCTGACAATGTCCACGGTCCCTTCTTAGCTGGTGACCAGGAACACTCCCTAGGGGCCTCCCTTCTCAACCTTCCACTTCTCCTACCCACACCCCGCAACGGCCCCATTGCCTGTTGTTTCTCATGAATAGAGTCAGGAAGTAGAAACACTAGTTCGTGTAGTGTTCATGGACATCACGGGGCTCTAGGGAGCCTCACATCACATCACTCTGACACTGACTCTCCTGCTTCTCTTTTCCATATTTAAGGATCCCTGTCATTATGTTGTGCCCATCTAGATAATCCAGGATAATCTCCCTATTTTAAAGTCAACTGATTAGCGGCCTTAATTCTATCTGCATCCTTAATTCCTGCTTATAACATAGTCACAGGTTCTGGTGATTTGGACACAGACATTTTGGGGGGCCATTATTCTGCCTACCACAATCTTCTATTTGTAGATGAGGAAACTGAGGCTAGGGTATTAGATCACATACCCAAAGTCACACAGCCGGTAAGTGGCAAGGTTGGAATTTGAACTGGAGCTGCACAATCTGAAGTCTACTACTACCCTAAAGGGCCCCCTAGAAACCCAGAGAAACATTCCCACAGAATGGCCCCAAACAGCTGACCACAGCGGGAGAAGTAGAGATCAAAAGAGCCCACCCATCGGAATCCCCACACACCGTCTTAGTTCATAATGTAGAGAAGAGACTGGTGAATAATACTGCATAGATTCTGAACCAGTGGTTCTCAAATTTGGATTGAGAAAAAGTAGTTTGTAATTGCCCTAGGAGCTTTAAAATAATACTGGTGCCTGAGTCCCACCCCCTAGGGATTCTGATTTAATTGCTCAATTGCTCAATTGCTCAGGGGAGGCATTGAATATAGGGGATTTTTCCAAGCTCCCCAGGTGATTTGAAAGTGCATCAGAATGTGAGAATCGTTGCCCTGAACTAACCCATGGCCACAGCCATTCCCCCTACCTGACAATTGTGTCCATAGTCTGATTAGACCATGCCCAGAACACACCCCTCCCACCTTTTGGGCCTTTTCCCTGAACGCCCAGGTCCTCCTGCTTCCTCTTCGCCACCTCACTCGATCCCTGACTGTGTGCCGAGCAGCATCAGATGTATAGAGAGGACCCTCCCATGGGTAACGGGGCATATTCTCTCCTCTGGCATCTCTCATGCCCCTCTTGCACGGCTGTCTGCAGAATAGAATTGTTTTAATGTCCTCTTTGTATATGCTATATTTCTACAGAGTCTCTCCTTGAAAACGTAATTCACTATGTTTTAGGTGTCTGCATCAGTTCAGCTTGAGAGGCAGTGTGTGCAGAGGGTTGGAGGTCTGACTCTGAAGCCAGACTGCCTGGGTGGAAAGCCCAACCCTGCCAGTTCCTGACTGAGCTTGGGGTAAGCAATTCTAGCTTTCTGTGCCTCAGTTTCCTCATCTATAAAATAGGGATCAGAATAGCCCTTACCTAGGGTTGGTGTGAGAACTAATGCTTTCATATATGTAAAAGGGATTAGGACTATGTATTTGCTCATGTTACTACTATTGCTACTACTCTTGTCTTCACCGAGACCTGTGGGATTCAGTTAATTTCAGCAGACACCAATTCCCTACTCAGCGCCAGGATGGAAAAGAATAAGATGTGTTCTCTGCCTTCAAATAGTTCATGGTCTTAGGAGGGAGAGGGCTGGTAAGGAGAAGGGAAGGAGTCAAATAGGTGAACAGCTAATTAATAATATAATACAGTGTTGACTTGGAACCACGTTGCTGTGGAATAATAAAGATGGGGACATCATGATGTGGGGATTCACCAGGTCGTGAAGGCGTATCATGAATTCTAAGCACTAATAAAAAAATCTTAGTGCGTTTTGTCCTGCCATCCATCCGCATTTGCGAAGCTGTGGGCTGTAACACCCCGTTAAGCCCCTTAGACTCATTTTGTGAGTTGTGAATTCGAGCCAATTGTGTTAGTGTTTGTGAGTGAACACACTAATCTGAGAGGTGTCCGTGGCATCCCAGTTCCTGCTGCAAATGCCCCTCACAGGGAGAGGAACGGGGTGGCTTTCTCCAAGAAAACAGCCAGTCTCCTCAAATCCTAGCCCTACCCTCCTTTCAAGGTGCATCCCAGAGAGCGGCTGGAGTCCACTGCAGAGGGTGATGAAGGAGGACGTGTCATGCCAACAAGGGAGCAATGACAGCAATCAAAAGGGACATCCAAGGAAAATGCAGAGTTGCATGGGAGACGGGGTCTTAAAAGCCCACACAGGCAGGGATGGAAAATGCCCCTCTGGGAATGCTCATGTGGTAAGGTGGCCATGGGTGAGTGGGAAAGGAGGGAGGGGTGAATCCTCGGTGTGTGAGGCTCTGTAGAGAGAATGGCTGCTGCCTGGGCAGATGCCTCCTTCCTGTCCCCTCCAGCCAAATGGTCACACATCTCTCACTCAGATTATCAGCTTGCTGGCCGGTGTGGCGGGCAGCTGTAGGAATCTCCGCCAGCTGTGGGAACAGCTGTGCACTGCCCGGGGCCACATCACACCCTGGCATGTTTCCCATTCCCTCTTGGTCAAACACACTTAAAAACAGGACTCAACGCTCCTTGGTTTCTAACTGTAAAATATGCCACGTGAAGGATGCAAACTCATGTCTGCCTGGGGACTACAGTGGGGCAGGCAAATGTTTGATGGGCTTGTGAGTTTTTGTGTTTTGAAGAAAAACAACTGTCTCAAGGCAGACAGATGTTGATGAATGTGTTTATTTAAAAAGGGCATACTGAGCTAATAATGACACCAGATCATTCCCCAAATGACAGGTGTCAGTGCTGACCTATAGCTCAGAGGGTGTCACTGCTTCTGTTGGAGTAACCTGCTCCATACTGCTGACCTGTTTCATCTGCAGCCCGGTGTCGCTTGTGGCAAAATGTTTACAGTAGCCTGGGGCTTGCGTGAAAGCCCTGCTAACCCATCACTGTGCCCTGCTGGTGGTCAGAAATGTCTGTTTTTGTTTCTAGGCTTCCAGAGTCACTAGGACTCTGGGCAGGGAAGGAGGGCCCTCAGGCTCATTGGTGTCTAGGGCCTGGGGGGATTTTTGAGCCACTTCACAAAGCCTGGCCACAGTCTGAAGCCCAGTACATACAGCTGCAGCCCAGGTGACTCCATGGTGAATTGCTCCACCCCCAACAAAAGGCACTTGGCACAGCCTCAGTGAGCTACAAGAGAGGCCAGAGTGGGAAGGTGTCATGCACAGCGTGAAAGGGCCCTCACAAAGACAGACAGCCTCTCCCCTCCGACCAGGCAGAACAACTAAGTAGAAAGGCTGGTGCAGCTGGAGAATATGGCCAGGAAAGGAGCCTCACAGTGACAGCCAGAGGAAACCCAGGCCGAAGCCACTGGGCCTGTGTGGGTCTGCCTCTCGATGGGGCTCCATGCACGCCCATGTTAGCAGGTGGAGCTGTGTGGGAACATTCAGGTCCCTGGGGTTAAGTCTCATGCCTAGCCCTGGCTGGAGGGTTTTGATGAATGGATCTTTTTTTTTTCTTTAATAGTGTAGAAATTGTATTTTGCCTCATATTCTTGGGTTATTCATATTAGTCTGCAGCTGTTGGTCTTCCTAAACCATGACTGAGTAAGTCATCCTCTGTTCACCACTGGTGATTTCTTACCATCTGGTGATTTCTGGATAATGCTGAGCCCCTGAGCTTGGACATCAGGCTCTACAGCAGGGCTGGGCTCCATACTTCCCTGGGCCCTGTCCCTGGCCCCTGTCCCTGGCCAGCTGCCCTGAGGTCACTGAACACTTGGAGTGAGAGTAGATCTTACCCATCCCTGCTCCCTGTGTTTCTTCAAACTTCCCTCCTTCCTGGTTCTGGAGTGAACTCCTGGGTGCGGGGTAGTGGCTTGAGCTCCATGCAGGTTTGGTGCCGTGCTTATACTGAGAAGCTCAGTAAGCCCACATCAACCATTTGTCTTTCTCTAGCCAAGAGTCAAATAGATCCACATTTAAATCCCACCTCTGCCTTTTATTAGCTGTTGGACTAGTTGTTTAAACCTCTCTGCCTCAGTTTCTCCATCTAATATCAGTACCTTCCTAAAGGGGTTGCTGTGCCCATTACATGAAATAATGCTCAGAAAGCACTGGTACAGGGTAGGAATTCAGTATGGTAGCTGCTATTGTTTTTGTTACTATTATTATTTCATCTCACCCCTACTGCCAGTGCCCCGCATGCAGTAGGTGCTAATAATTGTCCAATCAAGAAACAAGTGAATGAAGGCCATGTTCTTATTCCCTTGCTCTTGTGGGTTGGCCCCTTCCTCTTCTGCTGCCTGCATGCCCACTCCCATCAGGCTGCTGAGAGCGTTCCTGGCGCACCCTGACTTGGTGCTGACATCAGCAAACAGAGCCCCAGAGGCCGAGTCTTTCACTCCAGGGTTGTGCATCCTCCGGGGGTGTCAGCTCTTCAGGCTCTTCCAGGTCCTGCAGCTGTTGACTAGAAATGACAGCTATGGAAACGGCTGTGCCTCCACCATCTTGCCGCTTCCTCCCCCTGGATTCCTGCTATCCCTTTGGCAGGCAAGTGCACTTAAAAATAAGTGGCAAAAGTTGCACTTGTTTGAAGTGTAAGATATGTCACTCTCAGAAAGAGATTTTGTTCTTACTGAATAAAGGATAAGAAATAGATTCCTAGTTAAAGAACTTTTTTGGCTAGCTCTTCTTTCAGGGGGTGGGAGCGAGCATCCTTTGTCCTTTTGGCGTAAGCTCTTGGGGAAGAATGGATGTTCTCGCTTCAGAGCCGCCAGCACAGGCTCTCTGGGCTCTGGCTTTCTCATTGATCTATTTCCCTCTAGTGAATGGGTTTTACAGAAGCTGCAGAGAGATTTTCCCCTAATGATTGTGGATAGAAAAGAATAAAAAGTGACTCCGGGGGTATCTTGGGACATTAACTGTCACTGTCATTGCACGCTGACACTTCATTTCAGAATGCAAACGGCGTTCTTCTACTTTGCCGGGATAAATGGTTCCCTTTAGCTGGGGACAGTGAGAAAAGAAGCAGAGTTTTCCAGGTAAAATTGAAGGGCCTCCTGTGTTGGGGGTGAGGCTCTCCCCCCACCTCCTTTCCTCATCTCCCCTAGAATCCTAAAGAAAGGAGGCCGGAGGCTGGAGTCCACTGGCCAGCTTGGTGTGTAGAATCTTTTTCTTTCTTTTTTTTGAGCCGGGGATAAGGTCCGGTTGGAGGGAAGTGGCACCATCTTGGCTTACTGCAACCTCCACCTCCCAGACTCAAGCCATCTTCCCACTTCAGCTTCCCAAGTAGCTGGGACTACAGGCGCGCACAACATGCCTGGTTAATCTTTGTATTTTTTGTAGAGATGGGGTTTTGCTATGTTGCCCAGCCTGGTCTTAAACTCGTGAGCTCAAGCCATCCGCCTGCCTTGGCCTCCCAAAGTGCTGGGATTACAGGCGTGGGGTACCATACCTGGTGGTGGATACAGTCCTAATCTGTTTCCTCCTAACAGGCATCTCCCAGTGAAGCCTAGAGTTTAGGGAAGGAACTCCTGCTTAATGGGCCCCCAGGAAGTCCCTTTCTCAGGCTGGCTGGCATCAGAACTGGTGCCCAGGTAGGAGGCGCCAGTGTCAGTCTGCTCAGGGTGGGGTGGTGTCTGCTTTTCCTGTGGGTCTAGCATCCTCACCAGGTTATAACAAGGCCAGCTTGGAGCTCTGTACTTGGATCTAACAGTCACTGGCCCTGAGCACCCATCTCCTGGGTGAGGGTTTGGGCCAGAAAGATCCCCTGAGCCAATTCTGGATTCCTTATCTGTGCCCTATGGTACAGCAACAGCTCTGTGAGGACAGAGCAAGGCTAGGGGGCCACCGCCGTGTACCAATATCAGCACGGGAGCCTGGCCCTGGTGGGAAAGCAATGGAAATCCACCTGTGATAGAATGGATGGGTGAAGGAAGAAACTTACACCTTCTCAGGCAGGGGCAGGTGGCCCTCATGATTCCAGACTGTGGCTGTGATCTGGGACAAGCTCTCCCCTTCATTTCCAAGTGAGCTGCTTATATGTTCCATTCTGTAAGAACACAGCCAATGAATCATCACAACAGCACAATGACAATGATGACTTTGGGACCCAAAATAAGAAAATCAAACTCCCTTACATTTGTTCGGGACTCTACAGTTCAACTGCAGAAAAGCAGACACCACCCCACCCTGAGCAGACTGACACTGGCGCCTCCTACCTGGGCACCAGTTCTGATGCCAGCCAGCCTGAGAAAGGGACTTCCTGGGGGCCCATTAAGCAGGAGTTCCTTCCCTAAACTCTAGGCTGTTTCCCATGCATGCGTCACACCCTTCGCCTGCATGTGAGTGGATGAATGTGGCCTCTGTTTACAGGTGAGGCAGCTGAGGTGCTGCCAGGTCAAGGGACCTGCCCAGGACCGTGCAGGCAGTAAAAGGTGGGGTGGCTGCCTCCCAACATGGGATGCAGAGCTGCAGTTGCCCCAGCACAAAGTCTGTTTCACGCTCAGCTATAGAACTAATCTCAGTGACCTTTCCTGGGTCCCATGCTCTGCTGCCAGGTATCTTGTGGGATGAGGCCACCATGCTGACCAAGAAGCTCCAGACCATGATCAGCTGGCTGTCCGCCGTAGGGGCACAGGTCTCCCCACCCCAGGGCGCTTGCAGATTCAGGAGGGAGGCAGTGGAGGCTCTCCTTGCTTTCAGTAGGAGCTAAGCCTTTTCAACTGCACTCTAGGGCATTTCCAGCAAATTCCTACATGACCCTATGCAGGGGAGGGGACACAACCCTGGTGGCTTCACTTTATGGGTTGAAAGTCTCTGTGGGCTCCAAAAGCGGGTCAGCCTGCCCTCGTTTTCCGGAGACTCTGGCTACGCTCTTTGGACAGTTCACAGGGACGAACTCTAGAGGTGCCCTGGCTAGAACACGGAGATGCCTGGCACTGCTGTGCATTCATCCAATGAGTGACAGTGATCTTGAGCCCTTGACCTAATCCAACAGTGTGACCTAATCCCACAGTATGACCCAATCCATTTGGCATTAATGCTGGCTGAGACTGGAGACCACTGACCTCTTTTCCTTTCAGTTTGATCATATAATAATAACTGTGTTAGTATAAATCATTATTTAAAGTGTGCCTTAGGCCAGGCATGGTGGCACATGCCTGTAATCCCAGCACTTTGGGAGACTGAGGCAGGCAGATCACTTGAGGTCAGGAGTTTGAGACCAGCCTGGCCAACATGGTGAAACCCCATCTTTACTAAAAATACACAAATTAGCCAGGCGTGGTGGTGTGCACACCTATAAACCCAGCTACTTGGGAGGCTGAGGCAGGAGAATGGCTTGAACCCAAGAGGCAGAGGTTGGAGTGAGCCAAGATTGTGCCACTGCACTCCAGCCTGGGTGACAGAGTGGACTCTGTCTCAAAAAAAAAATGCAATAAGTGTCAGTGTTGTGTAATTGATTGTTATTTCATAGCAATGGTCTCACCAGTCTGCCCACAGTATAGCGAGGTGGTAGGATGGAAGGCCTGGAACTAGAGACTAGGATTTGAATTTTGGCTCCACCACTTCCTAGTTGTGTGACTTCACACACTCCGTAAGTCTCGTGCCCCTCATCTGCAAAGTAGGTACAGTGTCTGTGCCTACTCATCGAGTTTTTGTGGGGACAAAACCAGAGAGTGCTTGTGATGTGTTTGTCACTGTGGTCCCCATTACCCTTAAGAAATGTCAGCTCTTTTCTTTGCTCTTATTACTACATTAGTTTAAACAGTGTCTCCCATAGAGGCTGCTCCTGAATTAGTAGTGTATTCTTGCCATAAATTACACTTGGGAATAGCCTGATTAATAGTCAGAGATAAGAGGCCTAGGGTGTAAACTCCACCAAATTGTTCGATGTGGGAGACTTCGAGTTAGAAGGCTTGGCGAATGTCCTGCCTCGCTACTTGCTGCCTTCATGGGTATAACTAATGCACCTTCTCCTCATCTGTGAATGGGGATAATGATGTTCCTGAGCTGTGGAGAGGACCAGGCAAGCAGTGTGTGTCACAGCACCTGGCATAGGGCCTGGTACAGGTCAATGCCCACCTATTTTCTGTCCTTCCTTTCTTCCTATTTGTTCAAACCAGGTCTGAGGCTAACAGATGGGTCTTGGTGAGTCCAAGAGGGTGGCTGGGCCATAAGGGTTGGGGGAGTGGAGAAGTGGGGATACCAGTTGCTGCTGGCAATTTGCAATATCTACCCTGTCCCAGGAATTGTACCCTGGCCTCTTGGGATGATTTAGTATGGCAGTCATGGAGCTGAAAGTTACAAATGGAGGCTCCAGTGATGGAGCTGGATTTCCTGTTCTCCTATTCAGTCCAGAGCCCTTGTGGAGAATCTAAGACAATTAGAGCCAGAGAGTGCTGGAGAAGGCCTCAGTGATCATCATCAGACCATCCTTCTTATTGAACAGATGAGGAAACTGAGGCCTAGAGAGAGAAGACACTTAAAAGTCCGCACAGCAAGTTACAGAGACTTGCTCAGGCAGAGCCACATCCCTGTGTCCACGCCTCTGGTCCTTCTAGGTCTCTGGGGTCATACTGATCAGAATTCCTCCAGCATCTGCTATATGCCAAGCTTTGTGTTTCTCATTCAATTCATTTACCAAAAATTGAAAGAGTGCTTACACTGTTCCTGGCACTGGGGACACAATAATGAACAGGACAGATATGATCCCCGCCCTCATAGAGGCAGGCTAGTGGGAAGGCACAGGGACAGGCAATAACAAGAAATCAATCAGATAAGTCCCTGTAAACTCAGATGCAGACAAAGAACAGAATGCAGCAGTGATGGCGAGTCATGGAGGAAGAAATGAATTAGGGTTGTAGTTTCAAGGGCGACCTCTGAAAGTGATTTTGGATTGTGAGATTTATTTCTATTAATACTTCCTTTCCCTATGCACTACAGTATTATCTCCTCAGGAAAGTGAGGCTCAGGGAGGTTAATTAACTTGCCCAAGATCACACAGCCAGTCAGTGGAGGAGTCAGAATTCGAACCCTACTCTGCCTGACTCCGAAGTCCAGGTTTTTTCCACCATCCTTGATTATCTACAGAAATTAGGACAACCTACTCCAGAATTTCAGGTAATATGGTAACCATTAGTATGAGCATTAAGGGACCCCAAGGCCAGGCCTGTGAGCCCAGCCTCACTGCTGTCTCTGCCTCCTGTTCTAGGGGAAGGGATGAGGTGGATAATCTAGATAGTCTTACCCTCTCCTCTCCTTCGGAGACTGGCTTCATTGGGAGTGAGATGACACTGTCGCAGGGCTAGCTGTTTTTAGGCCACTAGTTGTCACAGACTCCTTATGAAGCCAAGCAGAGCACCCCCATGTCCACAAGCACACCGGGATTCGATACATTTGAGTCCTAGATCCCAAACGCCTTTTTCGTTTCTGGTTTTGCATTTGTTTCCATTCTACTATCTTCATTTGGAAAACCCTTTCATTCCTCAAGAAAGCAAGCCACACAATCAAAAAAAGATGCGTCTTGTCCTCTGGGCGCTGCCTCATTGCCGGCCCCATTATTGACCAGTGCCACCGGAGTGCCTTGCACAACTTGGCCAGTGTTCGCTGTGCACATCGACCAGTGAGCTGGCATGCTGTCAGCTGCAGGGGCCCCCAGCCTCAGACGCTTCTGAACCCAGTCGCTTTATGGACACAGTCGTTTGAATCGGTTGAATCATGACTTGTCTCCCAAACCACAAATTTGTAACTAGTTCACCGTGAGCCTGTGCAGCCAGATGAATTGTAACTTGGGCAGTCCCTGCACTTAAATTTTTTTTTTACCCAATAAAAAATGATATCTAGACATCTCTGTGTGCATGAAAGCATGTCTGTACGTATGTGTGTATGTTTGGCACCAGTGGGAAATACAGAGACGTAGAATGCCAGCTCTGCCCTCAACCTCTTCCCAGATGGGTGGGAGATGATATTCTGTGGACTGTAATTCAAAGCAGACAGACTAATAACAAAGAGCTATGGAGACCAGGGGAGGGGCAAGAATTCAGATCTGGAGTGGAGACCAGAAAAAGCGTCCTAGGAGGCCAGACTCTTGGAGAAATGTGGACCCGGCAATAAGAATTTATGAGCTCTTTCTCAGTCACTGCTGAGTGTATATCTTCCAAGGTATTTTCCAATGGGCATAAATTATCTTTCGATTGCAGTATTCGCCACCTCCACCCATCCCCCTACACCAGGTCTTATGTGGACTCTCAGGGAAGCCTCTAACTTGTACCCCGCCTCCTCACCCTTTCTGCATCACCTCACCCCATCGTCACAGCTGTGAGGAATCCAACAGACACACACACTGGACCTTGTCCTTGTCTGAAAACTTTTGGCTGCTCCTCCTTGTCCTTAGAATACAGTCTAGACTCCCCAGGGGGGCAGATAGAGCCCTCCAGAATTGGCCCTGCCCTGCTCTGCAGCCACATCTGTGCCATTTCCTCCTGGAACACTGTGCCAGTCAACCTGGAGTCCCCTGTGCCCATTACCCTGGAGTCCCCTGTGCCCCACAGGCCCACGTCTCTGGGCCTCCGCATGTACTGCTCCTCCTTCCAAGTGCTGTTCTCATCTCTTAAGCCTGAGCTGTCCTCCCTGACCCACCCCCACCAACTTTCAGTGTCCCCACGGAGCCTCATGCATACAGATGTCTCTTGCTGCACCTCTTATATGCAATAGATTCCTCTGTTCACGTGACTGCTCATTTACTGAGTTATATGAGGGTGGTCCAGGCCCGTGCCTCTTTGAGCCCCCGTGCCTTATACAACATCTGACAGAAGGGTGGCTCAGGGAGCGTGTGGCACAGCAGTGAATGATGTGCAGCTTCCGCCGTACTTCCAGACATGAATTGGAGGTCCTGGAACCTTCAGAGAAGCCTTACCACGCTGTGGTCAGTAGGTAGGGGACTCGACACTACCACTGCAGAGGTGGCTTTGTGGGGTGGCCCCTGTGTACCCTCTTATGTTTGCAAAGTGCGTTCTTTCACGCAGTCAGCCTACCAGTGGGTGACCAAATTCTTTCTTCAGAAGCCAGTCAGAGGGGGGGGGGGGGGGGGGGGGGGGGGGGGGGGGGGGGGGGGGGGGGGGGGGGGGGGGGGGGGGGGGGGGGGGGGGGGGGGGGGGGGGGGGACGTCTCAGAAGCCAGTCAGAAAAGGGACTTGGCCTCCCAAACTACGCAAAGGTAATCTAATCCCAGACCTTCAGTTTTTGTTTAGCCAGTGGCTGCACAAGTGTCACAGACCACAGGGGCTGGGCGACTTGGGCATGGTGGTCCCTCTGCTTTCTTGGGCACGTTAGGATGTCATTCTCTCTCACAGGACTCGTTTCAGAGAATTTTCCGTGTAAATGTGAAAGACCTAAATTTATGCCTGCCTTTAACTAAGTATAGGCTACTTATGGAACCACCCAGCTATGGGAAATCCAGCCATGACAACTAACTGTGAAGAAATAGCCCCCCTTATTACACAGAGCAGACATCCTCAGGGATTGGATGAAGAAGAGCTCTCTAGGAAGTCAGTGAAAATGAGCTCCCTGCCTCCTCAGAGTATGCCTGGTCAATGTGTGACAGGCTCGCCACTGGGTTCCCATGCCGCACCCATATCAGACATAACCAATCGATCCCAGCATTCTTTCTAGACGGGCTCAAAGTCCTTCCTCCCTCCAGTGCCACCTCCATACACAATGCCTAGCCTCAGGCATACTGCTGCTCCTGCACCTCTGTGAATGAGCCCTCCACAGAGGTCCACCTTTGGTCCATGGATCAACCATGGACCAAAATGCCTGTTCCTTGTAGGCCTCAACACAGCTGAATAATCTACTAATTCAAAGGGAGACCAGAAAGGCAATAGTCAAAGATAATAAAGAGCATAACAATAGTCTCTATAATGCAAGTTTTTTCTCCTCTCAGAGGGTCCCTGATCCCATCAGAGGACTCAGTTCTTCACAAGCAAGACTGATCTTGCAGCAGAGGGCTGATGGAGTCATTTACATGGAGAGCCAAAGAGAGTCTCTCCCACCAGGACCTTGAGCTCCTTTGAGGTGTGCCTCATTTTTTCATTCATCAGGTGTTTATTAAGCATCTATGACTAAGGGCAAGCTCTGGGGAAAACATGGACGTAGAAACAGACATGGTCTCTGTCCTCAAGCAGCTTATAGCCTCAAAACAGGCCCAGACATTAGTCAGATAATTGCACAAATGACTGTAAAATTACAACTGTAGTAAGTACTCCAAGGAGCATAGATTGATCCAGTCAGAGGATGAATAGGGTTAACCTGACATAGAGTGAAAGGAAGAACATTCTAGGCAGAGGGAACAGCATTCAGAAAGGTCATGTGTCAAGAAGATGAGCATGACAGCCTTGCTGGTCCTGAGAAGAGGATTTGTCTACATTCTACGCACAACAGGAAACCACCAGGCAGAACCTCTAGCCCTGGGACAGTGCTGTGCACATTCGAGGGCTGGATGCATCAGTGAGGAACAAAGGCATGCATGGGGGAAGGATCCAGTGTGATGGAATGACGGATGCTCTCCCACCCGGAGTATGTGCAAACCCTGGAATGAATCCGCCTTCACACTGACTTTGGAGATCTGGGGCAGGTTGGGTTTCCAACTGGAGGTCTTTAGTATTCCTTGACTAAGTCAGCTTAGTCAACTACGTTAACAAGGTCAAGTCAAGCTAAGTTAACTACTCCAGCCATTCTTAGAGGTATTTCACTGCAGGCTTTTTGTGTTCTATTTCTGCCTTTCCCCCACAACAGTTGGGTAACAGTCCCCAGCATCGTGAATAAGTTATATAAGATTTAATATTGATTTGTTGGAGTTTTTAATTAAAAGTATAATTAATGATTTATTGATAGTTTGCAGTTTACATTAATCGCTGTCATTAATGGTAATCCTTTTAGGTGGTTTATAACTTTTAAATGGGGTCTGTTAGTTCCCAAGCCTGGTGGCTTTGTCTCTAGGCTGCATTGGGGTCTGCCACCCTCCCATGCCCCCCACATCCCTCCCCATCACCCCATTTGCTTTAAGATACAGGGATGGAACTCCAGGTGTAAACTTTTCAGGGTCAGCCTTTTACCAAGGAACAGATATTTGGGTACCTTCCTGGCCAAGAGGAGGGGTGGTGCACAAGCTGGCTCTGTTTTGCTGTGGGCAGAGAGAACCAGGCCACTTCTAGCTCTTCAACCCACTACTTCATTTACAACTCTCTGACTTTGTATTCCCTGGTTTGCATGTCTGACACCTCACTTGGCACAGGATTTATTACAGCTTTTCAATAGCCCGTTCTTTCTGATTGACCTGTCCGTCTCCATTTGGAGTGGAAAGATTGGCTTCTAGGTGTTTGTGGTGAGAATATTCCTGAGTGCAATGGTTTGGGGTTAGGAGCTTCCTGCTCTTGGTACAGAACCGAGGACCACAACCAAAGGAACTTCCCTTTCTCTGGCTGGGAAATGAAAAGGGTGGGGAAATACACACTAGAAGTTGCCTGAGACCTGGCTGAAGGTGAGAAACTTTCTGTTTTGCCAACACCTTCAGGGATAGAAAAAAAAATCAAACTTCTGCTGCATCACAGGCAAAGGAAGGCAGCTCAATGGAAACAGCATGAAAAGAACTGCGAAGCCCATAGAGGTCAATCCCCTGCTTCTGGGGTGGGCATTCTCTCCCACGTGAATAGGTCCAGATTTCATTTTGAAAACATTTCCCTGGGGGGAGTCTTCCCTCAAATTCTCTCTCTTTCCCTCTCTACCCTTCCTCAAGGTTTGACAATCTCTCTAACCAAAATCCCTCTTGCTGTAGTTAGAGCCTCTTAGGACCAGTTAAACTGGAATAAGGGATGGCCATAAGAAAACATGCAAATTCCTTTTCCTTTTAAAGAGAAATATGTCTCCTGGATATTACCTGAATAAACCCATCAGCTCGCTATTACTTTTCTGGGCTAATACTTGATGAGGATGGTTGCAGAAAGTCCTGTAAACATCTTCTATAGTCTATATGGGGAGGACAAGTCCCACCTGTTTCCAGTGGAACATTCTGATTCCTGTTGTTACTCTATATTTACAGAGTGGGCTCCACTAAGAGCCCACCTCCTTCTGTCACTGGTGGAAAGGCTATTTAATATGATCCCAATTAGAGGGAGGAGGATCTGGGATGGTCTTTGGAACATGGCAGACGGGGGCGTACCCGGAGGGAATAAACCACCCCAGGATGCTGTGTGACCACCTGACCCTCTGCAAAGCAGCATCGTGGCACTCTGTTCCCTTTCAAGGTTCCCACAGCGAGTGCCACCCATTTTTACCACAATGGCAACAGGATTTATGCTCCCACCCATTCTCAGTTCTGAACTTTCTATGGCTTTGCCCCTCATTGGTCATAAACCAGGTGTCACCTGCCTCTCTGACCTGGCTTTTCTTGCAATTACATGGTTTCCTTTGTGATCTTCCTGGCCAGTGGAAGCAGAAGGATGTTTTTACAGACAGGGTATTATAGATGGGTTGGCAGATGAGATGATTTCTGAGGGCCTGGCACAATGCCCAAAGGAACGTGAGTCAGCTCTCAGAGGAGGTTTGGTTTTTCCTTCCAAATTCATACAAACAGCAGTGAAGTTTAAAGGATCCTCAAGTGGATTACAACCCCCATTCATTTGGCAGCAGAGGAGCACAACTGTCAAAAAGTCCAGGTACTTTAAGCCGTGGGAGAGGCACAGAGTCACTCTCAAGTTGGACGGGGCTTCAAGCTATTTCTAAAATTAACATCGGGCCTTTTGTTCCCTTTCGAGGTTCCTTTGAGGAATGGGTGAAAGCCACCTCTTCTTGACCACAACAGTGACTGGATTTATTTTTGTCCTATCTTCCTCCTCCCCATTCTCAGTTCTCGAGGCTTTTATTGTTTTTGGTTTTAGCCAGGCTTGGGCTGGTTGCTTACTCTCCAGTGTGCAGGGCTTCTAGAAGTGTTAGCCACAGCCAGCGGGAGGCAGCAGGTCACTCATCCCGCCTGCTGAGCTGTCACGGGCAGACATCTGTTGAGCTCCCCCCAGCACCAGCCACAAGAATGTACCAGATGTGGTCTCTGCTCTGCAAGAGCTCTCAGTTTAGAGCAGTCTTTTGGAAAAAAAAAAAAAAAAAAAGTGGTATGATATACGTAATATAAAATACCATCCTAACCTTTTTTTTTTTTTTTTTTTTGAGATGGAGTCTCCCTCTGTCACCCAGGCTGGAGTGCGATCTTGACTCGCTGCAACCTCTGCCTCCCAGGTTCAAGTGATTCTCCTGCCTCAGCCTCCCTAGTAGCTGGGATTACAGACATGCACCACCATGCCCAGCTAATTTTTGTATTTTTAGTAGAGACGGGGTTTTACCATGTCGGCCAGGCTGGTCTCAAACTCCTGACCTCAGGTGATCCACCCACCTCTGCCTCCCAAAGTGCTGGGATTACAGGCATGAGCCACCACACCTGGCCTCATCCTAACCATTTTTAAGTGTATAGTTCAGTGATGTTACGTTTACTCATATTGATGTGCAAACAATCTCCAGAACTTTTGTCTCCTGCAAACCTGAAATTCTGTACAGTATATACATGGGGGATGTGTTCCAAGACCCCTGGTGGATGTCTAAAACTGCAGATAGTACCGAATCCTATAGAGAGAGATAGTCCCAGATTTAACGATGGTTTGACTTAAGATTTGTCGACTTTATGATGGTGTGAAAGCAATACACATTCAGCAGGAACTGTACTTTGAATTTTGAATTTTGATCTTTTCCTGGGCTAGTGGTATGTGGCATGATATTCTCTTGTGATGCTGGGCAGTGGCAGAGAGCCCCGGTCAGCCCTGTGATCACGAGAGTCAGCAACTGATACAGTACTGTACAGTTTACTGGGTTCAGTAAATCACATGAGATATTTAATGCTTTATTATAAAATAGGCTTTGTGATAGATGATTTTGCTCAAATGTAGGCTAATGTAAATGTTCTGAGCACACAAGGCAGGCTAGGTTAAGCTGTGACATTCGGTAGGTTAGGTGTATTAAATGCATTTTCTACTTACAGTATTTTCAATTTACAACGGGCTCATCAGGACGTGACCCATCATAAGTTAAGGAGTATCTGTAATACTGCAATGAACATGGGTGTGCAAACATCCCTTTGATACTCTGCTTTTAAAAGCAAGTGTTCTTGGCTGGGCATGGTGGCTCACGCCTGTAATCCCAGCACTTTGGGAGGCCGAGGCGGGCAGATCATCTGAGATCAGGAGTTCGAGACCAGCCTGGCCAACATATAGCGAAACCTCATTTCTCTACTAAAAAATACAAAAGATTAGCTGGGCATGGTAGTGCATGCCTGTAGTCCCAGCCACTTGGGAAGCTGAGGCAGGAGAATTGCTTGAACCCAGGAGGCAGAGGTTGCAGTGAGCCAAGATCGCACCACTGCACTCCTCCAGCCTGGGCGACAGAGCGAGACTCTGTCTCTCAAAAAAAAAAAAAAAAGCAAGCATTCCTAACCTGGGGCCCGTGAACTCCCAGAAACTAGCTGCAATACATGGTGTGTTCCTGTAAATGCTTCTTGTTCTAGGGAAAGCAAGTTCATGGCTTGCATCAGGTTTTCAGTGGGCTTAGGATGTCAGGAGGGCTCAGTCTAGAGAGTAACAAAAGCAGCACCTCCTTCGGAATCCCCCGAGGCCCCGCCTGTCCTGAGTGCCGCCGGTCCGATGGCAGGGCAGGTGTGAAGGAGCAAGTCATTCACTTCTTGGTTCTTGTCCCAGCTGTGCCATTTACTACCTGGGTGACACTTGGCAGTTCAGCTGACGTCTTGGAGCCCTAGTCTTCAAATCTGTAAAATAGAAATAATGACAACATCTTCCTAGGATTGTCAGGAAGATTAAACTAGATTTAGCACACTGGTCAAAAGCATAATGCGGTAGGCTGAATCATAATGTCCCCCCGCACCGACTGCCACCCTGCCAAAATATCCAGCTCCTAATCCCTGGATATCCTGGCAAAAGGGACTTTGCAGGATGTGGTTGAATGAAGGATCTTGAGATGGAGGAGATTATCTTGGGTTATCCAGGTGGGATCTAAACGTAATCACAAGTGTCCTTGTGAAAAGGGAGGCAGAGGGAGATTTGACTACCGAAGAGGAAGCAGGACGAGTGATGGTGAAGCAGGAGGCTGGAGTGGTGGGAGAAGAGGCTACGAGGCAGGGAAGGCAGGCCCCCTCTGGAAGCTGGAAAAGCAAGGAAATCGATTGCCCCCCAGATCTTCGGGAAGGAGCCAGCCCTGCGGACAACCTCCACGTTAGTCTAGTGAAACTGATTCCACACATCTGGCCTCCGGAGCTGTAATATAATAAATCTGTGTTGTTTTAAGTAATGTGTTACAGCAGCAATAAGAAATGAGTATACATGGACTCTGGGGCCAGACTGCCTGGGTCTGAGTAAACCACTTACCAGCTGTGTGACCTTGGGCATGCCACTTAATCTCTTCATGCCTCAGTTTCCTCATCTTTCAATAATAAGGCCCACCACAAAAGGGCTGCTATGAGGAGTAAAGAAGCTAGTATGTGTAAGTCATTGAGACTGGCACCTGGAACCTAGTGAGTGCTGTATAAGTATTTGTTAAATAAAATAACTAAAAAGCACATGAAGGTGGCTGGCTCACAGGAGGCTGTGGGGTGACGCAAGTGGATGCTGACGGGTTTGGCGGTGTGGGCTGTGCTCTGTGGAGTCAGTTCAGGAAGGCAGGGGAGTATTTGTTGCCTCTCAGGAAGACTATGGTAGTCTTCGTTAAAATGAACCGTAGATGCTTGACGGAATGAACCGTAGATGCTTGAAGGAATGAACCCTCCATTGTCTGTTACACTGAATGCCTCACACCCTGCATTTCCCAGTGTTCCTTGAAATATTAATAGCTGTTACTTCAAAACAAGAGTCAAGGTCAAATAAGTTTGAGAAACTGCATTTCAAAGCCGACTAGTTTTCTTTTCTTTAGAAGTCTCAGAAGCTTTAATATGCTAATGAGCCTGATGAATCTCTGAGAAGCATTTTTCAAACATTTGGCCACTCAACCACATGGTGCTTCCAACATGGCCAGCACTCTGCAGAAGGCGCCTCAGAGCAAGCCTGGATACCTGTGGCTGCTACAGAGGTGTGTGAAGGTGGGACAACCCATCTGAGAGGAAGTGTCAGGGGCCTGTTTGCCTGACCTCAGAACTAACTAGAAAATGTAGCTGCTGCTGCTCCTGTCATTCATATCCCAGACAGTCAGAAAGGGTTACCGACAGGCCCATCCATCCCTGTTTCCTTCAGGGCCTGGGCCAGCCTCCAGTGGAGGCACCTAGACCCTGAGGCCCCAGGCCCTAGCATGCCCCTCTCTTGCCTCCCTCCTGACCCAATGCGAGACCCTGAGGGCACTGTGGATGCCACAGCCCTCAGGTCTAAACTTCATCCCGTCCCCTTCTCCAGCTACCCCTTGGCTGCTTCTCAGGCTTAGGGATGTACATACCAGCAGCCAGCATCAGCCTATGGGAGGACAGATAGAGAAAGTGGCAGTGTGGGCCCTGGAAGCAGGCCTGGGGCCTTTTTGGACAGGGGACTCCGGGCGTCTGGATATCCAAAGGGGGGTTTAGAAGGTGGAGGCAGACAAGGCCTCTTGGCCCTGTGGGCTTCTGGCTCCAGGGGGTGTGGTATGACTTAAGGAGGGGTCAAGCAGGGCCCTCTAGTGTGGGGGACCCAGAGCCAGAGCCCCAGGTGTCTGGATCCAGGGCAGTACCTGTGGGCATTGACCACACAGCAGCACAGACCCTGAATTGCAAATAGTGCCCCCAGTCACCAAATTGGCCCTCTCCATAGCCACATCTTTGTTTACTTCTGCACATCTCTAGGAGACACGCAGTTCTAAGCTCCTGGTTCATCAGGAACTTGCATCCTGATCTCCACTGTACCGCACGGGTCTTGGCACTGTACCTGGCATGCTGAGGCCAGATCCACAGTGAGCTCTCACCAGCAGCAGTCGCTGTAGTGATGGTGGCTGCTGCATGCCCTGGCCTTGGCCCTGGCCCCTCCCTCCCGAATGGAGGGAAGAGTGGAGCAGGTTTCCTTTCTCAACCATGGGGAGGGCCACCACTTCCCACAGGGAGCCTAGGCCTCTGCCCTCAGTGGGGGAGCAGGGTGGGCCACTGACTAACGTGGCTTTCTGTGCCTACGATGGGAATGCACATGGAGAGGCGGCCTTGAAATAAGTGCCTTTGTTTAATCTTCATGCCCTGGAACTATTTTTCGTAAGGTGGTTTAGTTAGAGGGGCTGTGGATCTGGTAATGAGGCTGGCCTTGGAGAGGGAGCCTTGTGAGAGGAGCTCAGCTATGAACACTTCTAGCAGGGCTGTATTCATAAAATCCTGGGGGCTCCCGGGGGATTTGAAGCTCTACACAGAAAATTACAGGGCAGGAAAGGACCTGAGCAATTATTTTTCCTCCAAGAATGGCCATGCTTAAAACATCACCATTAGGCACTGCAAGTGGCTTTCTCCATGACAGTTCTTTAAAAAACTACTTTATTGGGTTTTTTTAAATTACAAAAGCAATATAGGCTTCTTTTAACACAGAGATGTGTTCTAATTATCAAAAGGAAAAAAATCAATAGGTTCCCTGATTCTCATCTCCCTACGTTCCCAGTGGTACCAGTGTTAACAATTTAGTGTTTAGCCAGAGGTGATTAACGCACCTTTTGGGTGTGCTTATACAAAAATGTACCAACATGAATACACATATATGGGCATTTTTGTTTTTATGTGTTGGCGTTTGCTTTTTTAAAAAAGAGGAATCACACTATACCCGTTATGCTGTAAGTTTCTCTTTTTACTTAGCAATATATCATGAACATTTTCTAAGTCAATACATATAGATCCACTTCATTTTTAAAAACTGCTATATAATGTTCCCCAGTATGAGTACCATAATATATTCAGCTGTTTCCCTATTGATGTATATTCAGGTTGTTTCCAGGTTTTTTTTAAATTATAATAAGCAATTCTTTTAAAATATTCTTTGATTTCTTTTTCTATCTTGTGCATATGTTACAAAAGACTCTTTTGCCTTAGGAGAATTATAAAAATGGTGAACAATTAAAATATTTCTTTATAGTCACATTGATATAGTTTTGACACCTTAAGCCCTCTATGTATTCGTTCGGGCGGCCCATATTTCCTGGGCGCTGTGCCTGGCACTGTGGAGGACAGTGACCAAGGAGACGTCTGTTCTCAAGGACCCCTGCTTTAGTGAGGGTGCTGACAAGCAGGTGGACAGGAATGCGGCTCAGATGGAAGATCAAGTGGGAGGTTTAGGCCAGAATGGAAACTTAATAGATGAGAGTGTGGCCTCTTGGTTTAAATCCTGTCTCTACCACTTAGTTGCTATGAGGTGTGGGGGATGTTCACTTTTCTTATGGGGCTATTGTGAGACCCAAAGAGTTAATGTAAAGAAAAGCCCTTAGGAGGCCAGGCGTGGTAGCTCATGCCTGTAATCCCAGCACTTCGGGAGGCCGAGGATGGCTGATCACATGCGGCTAGGAGTTTGAGACCAGCCTGGCCAACATCGCAAAACCCCACCTCTACTAAAAATACAAAAATTAGCCGGGTGTGGTGGTGCATAGCTACTTGTGGTAGCTAGGTGGTAATCCCAGCTACTCGGGAGGCTGAGGCAGGATAATTGCTTGAACCTGGGAGGCAGAGGTTGTAGTGAGCCATAATTGTGCCACTGTACTCTAGCCTGGACGACAGAGTGAGACTCTTGTCTCAAAAAAAAAAAAAAAAAAAAAAAGAAAAGAAAAAGAAAAGTTCTTAGGGCCTAGCCAACAAGTTGGAAACACCAAATGGATTGTTGCTGTTTGAAGTGCTGCCCCTGCCACTGGGAGATCAGGAAAAGCTCCCCCTGAAGGGGTGACAGTGCAGCTGGCCCTTGGGAAGGAGGTGAAGGGCCTTTTAGTCAGTTGGGGAAAAAACAAACACCCCCTGCCCACCACCACCACCTGGTCCTGACCTCAGTTCTTCAGCTCCCTAGGCTGTTCAAAGATCCAAAAACCTCTTTATTTTTAGTTGCTAAAAATATCCCCTAAGCCAGGGTTAAAGAATTTCTCCCTGAGTGGTAAACAGGTGACTTAGAACTAATCAGGGCTCAGCAGCCCCAGTGATGATACTGTTCCTCCCCTACCCCCAAACATTCAGCAGGATCCTTTCATGTGTCAAAAGGAAAGAAACTTATCAGAAACTTCCTGTTGAGAAAACGATACCTCTTACCCCAGACTTAGCAGATGCACAGAAACCTTTGACTCCTGGATCTGCCAAGGCACACAAAGAACCAGAAACACCTATTGGCCTGGCCTGGGACAGGCAAACATCGGGGGTCAGCCCAACAAGCCCTCCTAGCACAGCCTGGGGCAGCACACACAGTAGTCAAGAGAGCTGCCTGCCCTGGCTTTAGAGCCTAAGTCTGCCCCTTATTAACTGTATGGCCTTTAGTAAATTACTTAGTCTCTCCGAGCCTCAGTTTCCCTGTCTGTAAAATAGAAATAAGAATACCTATCTCAGAACCCTGTTAAGGACTAAATGAGATGCTGCCTGTAAGGCACACAGCACAGGGCCTGGTGCACAGTGAGGCTACAATACATGGCCCCTGCTGTTACCGTTGTTAATGGAGACCGCCACCCTGCTCCCTCCGCTCCCCTGAAACGGGGGCTAGCACTCCCCAACTTTCTGGCCATCCTTCTCCAGCTGCCATTTGGGGATTGGCTCTGTGACAAGCAGGGGCCACAGAGCCTGGGGAATACTGGAGGAAGGCACCCAGCCCCACTTGGGAGTCAGAAGGGACCAGCTTAGACGTGTGGAAGGGAGGCACGCTTGATCTGGAGGTCTCTGGTGAAGAAGCTGAGAAGAAGGAGTGCTTGTACAGAAGACGGAGGGGCGCAAGCTCAGGGGTTACTGGTAACTTGGTTTTTAGCTGGGATGAGACACCGGGTGTGGCAGGTGATGGGGATGGAGGGGCCAGCTGGTGCCAGGTGGGAAAAGGCCCTTTTGGCCAAGTGCAGCTAGGAGGTTGGACACTCTGGGTTGCCACTGAAAGGTTCTAGAAGGGGAGGTGACATGATTTGGTTTGTATTTTAGAACATTTGCTCTGGCAGCAATGTAAAGATGGCTGGGGTGGAGCACATGATGAGACCAAGGTGTGGCCACTGCAACCCAAGGATTGGCTGGGGTCATTTGGCCTTACTGCTTCAAATAGAATTGGTTACAAACTCCCATCCCACCCAGGAGGGGACCCAGTGTCTTTCCACTGGTCTCTGGGGGCTCGGAAACTTCCATTTCTCTCTTGACAGCTCATCTGATGCCAAACTCTTTCTGCTGAATTCTCCACCTCCATCCTGTACTTAGTGACCCCTTTAGGCACCCTTCCTGTTCCTATTGCTCCTCGAGGGACCCATGACCAAGGCCTCTAGGTTAGCCAACATTTCCATGTATCTGGAGCAAGGGGAAGGGGTGAGGTGGTGGCGGCACAACAAATAAGACAGCACTGAACGCCACATGCTCCTGATCTTACAGTCTCAGCACTGTCCGTGTCTCACGGGTGGTCAGCAGCAGTTAGTCCTCAGTGGGCTCCGGCCTCCCCCTCTCATGGGACTGGCCCAAGGTGCTGCTTAGCCACCTCCCATCTCCTTCCAGTCCCACAGCTCACAATCCCCCACCTCCATCCTTCCTGTTCATTTCTAGGGCACATATATTAAGCCCTGTGTTGGTCTCCTCTGACCCCACCCCAACCCTGTCCAGAGGAACCTTCTTTATTAGCAAACATGCTGGGGTGCATAAGTGGGCTCCTAAACTAAGATGGTCTCTTCCTCGCTAGGGACCCCATCACCAGGTCTCCATAGAGGCCTGTTCACTGGTGGGAAGGGGAGGAAAGGAAAGATGATAAATGGATATTGTATCTGTGGAAATGAAAGCCGTGGTCTTAGTTCCACAAACATAGCCCACTCTAGACTGCAGATAACAATGTAGGTTTCCCAGGTGGTGCACACACCAGGGATAGAACCTAGTTTATTTTAATTGTATATTGATTCTCTGGTCAGCAAAGATTCTTCTGAGAATGAGCATTTAAAGGGTGGGGCTTGAGTTTTCTTTCTTTTCTTTCTTTCTTTCCTTCTTTCTTTCTTTCTTTCTTTCTTTCTTTCTTTCTTTCTTTCTTTCTTTCTTTCTTTCTTTCTTTCTTTCTTTTTTTTGAGACGGAGTCTTGTTCTGTTACCCAGGCTGGAGTACAGTGGTGTGATCTCGGCTCACTGCAAGCTCTGCCTCCCGGGTTCAGGCCATTCTTCTGCCTCAGCCTCCAGAGTAGCTGGGACTACAGGCGTATGCCACCACGCCCGGCTAATTTTTTATTTTTATTTTTAATAGAGACGGGGTTTCACCGTGTTAGCCAGGATGGTCTCGATCTCCTGACCTCATGATCCACCCGCCTTGGCCTCCCAAAGTGCTGGGATTACAGGCATAAGCCACCGTGCCCGGCCGAGTTTTCTTTAGAAGACAACGTAAAGCCCAAACTGGCTAGCCCCCAAATAGAGGGCCTGCTTAGCAGGCTGGCAGGTGAAAGGGCGTGGGACTTGGAAGACACAGAATGCTGCAAGCCCCAGGCAATTGATTGAACCTCTCTTGGTTTGGGTTTCTTCATTTGCTAAATGGATGTATTACTCCCTTATAGGGACATTATGAGATTGCAATGAAATGGTATGTGCAAAATCACCTGGCTCGGCCCACAGTCTGGCTTTTGGGTAATTTTGACACAAAAGGAAATAGCTATGAACTGAATTGTGTCTCCCCAAAATGCATTTGTTGAGGCCCTAACCTCCAATGTAACTGCCTTGGAGACAGGGTCTGTGGGAGGTAATTAAGTTTAAATAAGGTCATAAGGATGAGGTCTAATCCTATAGGACTGCGGCTCTAGGAGAAAAGAAAAAGAGAGATCCCTCTCCCTCTCTCTGCCATGTGAGGACACAGTGAGATGGCAGCCACCTGCAAGCCGAGAAGAGAGCCTGACCGTATTGGCACCCTGATCTCAGACTTCAAGCCTCCCAAACTGTGAAAAAATACATTTCTGTTTTTTGAGTTACCCAGTCTATGATATTTTGTTTTGGAGGCCTGAGCTGTGGTGCATATTTAACCTGTGGGCAGTGTGTTTTCAGAAAGTGGTGACATGGTGCACATGGCTCTGGTGGGAGTGGGTCTGTGGTCTCCTGTCCTTTGATGAAGCTCCTTCTGTGACATCCAAGGTCCCAGTGATCTGGGTCCTGCTACCTTCTTGGCCTCACCTGGTATCATCCCTCACTTCTTTCTCACATTGGTCTTCTTTCTTCTATCTCTCCAACTCTCTAAGCTCCATCCTGCCTTGGGGTTTTTGCACATGCTGTCCCTTCTGTAATGCATACCTTTGCAAGGCTCACTTTGGATTCAGAGGTCCCTTCCAGAGAGAGCCCTGTCCTGGCTGTCTGGGACTTCTCTCATTTCCTTTGCCCTGTCTTATTCTCTTCCTGGCAGGCATCACTCTCTAAAATTAAATGGTTTACCTGTTTAATATCTGTTTTCCTCCCCTGAAATGTAAGCTCTGTGGGGACAGGAGCCTTGTCTACTTGTCTTGCTATATCCCTAGAGCTTACCAAGGACTGTCACATAATGGGGGCTCAACTCATACTCAATGAATGAATGAGTGAATAAGCTGATCAGGGCAAAGCTCCATGCCTGTGCATCGAGCACCTCTTGAACCAGACCCCAAGCACTTGATTTCCAGCATCACACCTTGTCTCTCCTTACAACTAGAGACCAGCCGGTCCATCCAAAGGATTTCCAATCAAAGGGTTCTATGGAGAGCATGGGGTCCACTACAGAGATCTAGGCTGGAGGAGGAGGTGAGTGAGTTGATCTTTGAATATTCTTCTCTACCCTTTCAACTACAACAGCTCTGAATTTGTCTGTTTCCCATGCTGGGCGTACATGAAAAATCTTATAAAAGAAATGGCCCCAAAGCCCAGAGAAAATGGAAAACCACAAATTGCATCCAAGTCTTCACATTACACTGAGGAATCTGAGGTCCAGAGACTTGCCACACACAGATGGCCAGAGGTGGGATGCTCTATCCCTAGTGGTGATGTGGTCAGGGATCAAGAAACTCCTGCTATGTGAGTAAAAAATAATGGCTCCCTCAAATGCTGTAACTTGGCTTTCTTTCTCTGAGAACTGAGGACAAGGGAAAGGATTTATGATCACCACTGGTCTCTGTTAGTCCCAAACAAACTTCAGGCTCCATAACCCCCATGAATGGTCATTATACACTGCAAGAGACCAAAAGTGAGCTCTGGCGAGGCACTCAGGCGAAGCCTATCCTGGCCGGACCAAAGAGCCACTGTGGGACATCATACAGGGCCCAGGGAGTGGGATGGTTTCAGATGAGGACAATTTCTTCTTAGACACAGAGCGGGGTAGCGTGGACCCCAGCGCCCTAAGCATCTTGTTTATGGTAGAATCATAGACTTCCCTGACAAGGCCTGTTCACTGGCTGGCCTCTTTTAGAGCCACCTTTTTTCTACCTTTGCTTCCCAACCCCCACCTTCCTCCCTTTCTTCCTTTAGTTCCATGGAGCATTTGCTGACTGGTAATTTTACCAACCATTGCTGCAAATCCAGAAGTTCATTTCATCACTGGCAATCAGCTCCTGTCCTCAGGGAAACCTAATTAGGTACTACAGGATTTTTGATGTTTCTTCCATGGTAACCCCCGTAGTAATGGTGTACATGCAGAATATATGCTCCAGGGTGTTTAAATTTATATATGTATATATACAAAATATAAAATATATTATATATATAAATAATAGATCTTAAGAAAATCTGTAATTTTTTCCTCTTGCTTTGTTTCTGTGTATTTTTTTTAAATGATGGAAATTTTCCCTGAAGTTCTTTTCCCCACAGAGAGGAAACAGTACACAAAAAGGCTTTTTCCATTTTCTCTCCTTTAATTTAAAGAAATTCACAGTTGTGCAAGAGTGAAAGTTTTTCAGGTTGGTCAGAAAGTGTCTAAGCAGGAATACGCTCTCCTCCCTGATAGCTGAGAACATTTTAATGACAGATTTTGCTTAAATAAAAAATCAGAAAGGTCTCAAGGCTTTCAAAATAGAATGGGGGGAAAAAACGAGTGAATCCAATGAATTGACTCTAAACTTATCCTAAAAAAAAAAAAAAAAAAAAAAGAAAAGAAAAGAAAAAAGAAAAAAGGCAAGCTTCCCTGCATGCCTACCCCTCTGCAGGAAGTGTGGGGAGGCCTCGAAAGTCTGAAGCTCGGGCTGTGCCATGTGGCTGCTGGAGGCACTGGGTAGTGTCCTTGTCTCCTTGTCAAGGCAGCCTGTCCCAGACCCTGCAGAGACTGCAGCTGAACGGCCCTGTCCTGAGGTGGCCAGATGGCCTTCAGTGTTGGCCTTGTGGTGAGCTGGTGATGACATCTTTGCTTGGTGAGACACTCTAACCAGGGAAAGCTCAGACCTGGACTCCCTGAGGTGCAGGTGACAAGGGAGAGGGCCTGTGACATACCCACAGCTGAAAGCCAAGGGCTTCTGAAGAATCCTTGAATAACTGAAAGTGCTTTCTGTACTACCCCTCACTGGCCGTCCAAGGATGGAATGCCATGCTGACCTCTTTGTTAGCTGCCAGCGAATCCGTTTACCCTCAGCATTTGCCAACAAGGTCCACTGTTCCCAGACTCCCTACTGTTTTTCTCCAGCCCCCACCCCAATTAATTCCGTTTTGCCCTTGTTCCCTGATTCAGTCTACCAGCTGACTTCCTCACATCTGAGAAAACACTTTGTATGCAAAACAACTAAACTGCTTGCAAAATAACTTTTTAAATGCTCTGAGTTATTCTTTGATATCTCAAATGATGTGTCCATGGCAGGAGTGGGGATGGGGGAATGGCCATCAAGGAATGGCCCTTGACCCTGATCTCCTCCCCATCCAGTCACCCAGTTACTTGAGAAAGACTGGCCGGCAAATATAACTGAGTGGAGTGGGAAGGTGGGGATGGGTGAGGGTTCCTTCTAGGGGCTGTGGCATAAGAATCTAAAAGGAAAATGTTGGGCATGGTAGGCACATGACCTGGCTTTTCTAATATGTGCCAAATATAAGAATTAGTTTTGTTATGTATTAGTTTTGTTGCATAACAAAGCACCTCAAAACATAATGGCTTAAAATAATAATTTAGTTCACGTTTCTGTGGGTCAGTCATTTGGGCTGGGCTCAGCTTGATGGTTCTTCTGCTGGTCTCACCTTGGGTAAGCTTCTGTCATGCAGCTTGTCTAGGATGGCTTCTGATGGCTGGCAGCTGGTACTGGCTGCAGGCTGGGGTGAAAGGGATAGTGAGGCCATGTGTCTATAATGAGCCTCACGGCACTGACATTTTTCAAACCTCTGCTGTATCACAATTTTAATGTTCCACTGGCCAAAGCAAGGTACATGGCTAAGTTCAGCTGAAGGGATTGAGAAATAGGCTGTACTGGCTGGGTGTGGTGGCTCATACGTGTAATCCCAGCACTTTGGGAGGCCGAGGTGGGTGGATCACTGGACGTCAGGAGTTTGAGACCAGCCTGGCCAACATGGTGAAACCCCATCTCTCCTAAAAATACAAAAATTAGCCAAGTGTGGTTGTGGGTGCCTGTTATCCCAGTTATTCGGGAGGCTGAGGCAGGAGAATCGCTTGAACCCGGGAGGCAGATGGCGCTGTTGCACTCCAGCCTGGGTGACAAGAGTGAAACTCTGTCTCAAAAAAAAAAAAAAAAAAGAGAGAGAGAGAGAAATAGGCTGTACTTCTTGATTGGAAGAGAGGCAAAGTCACATGTACAGAAGTAAGTGAATGGGATGGGAGGAATTTGTGGCCATTTCTGCAAGCTGCCCCCTCTGGTGTGTCTGATGCATGCCTTCCGGGCACTGCTGAAGCCCTATCTAGCCCAAGAAGCTTTTCAAATTGCATCTGAATCATGCATGTCTTTTGATAGAACTACCTGAGATTGTGAACTGATTCATGGGACATGTGTTTGATTCATATTTATATACCCACAGTGGCCTAACCTTGTTGATTCTTAATAATTATTATATTGAACTGAGTTGACTTAGTTCTCCTTTTTCTCTAATTACAAGCTTCTTAAAGGAAAGTTTGGAATCACTGTTGCGTAAAATCTCCCTCCCAGAGCTCTCAGAATTATACTAACGACTGAAAATCCTGCAAGTTCTCAGAACCACCAGTTAAGTGGTAGAGGGATTAGGCCTAGAGCCACCTCTGGACAGAGCAACTATCTGAGGAAAGAGTGGAACTTTCAGGAAACCAGAGACTGTGGTACTGACACATTGCATCTTCAGGTCAGTCACACCCTCAATGAGTGAAATCACTTTTTTAGGCTTAGGAGGCAGAAAGAGTCAATGACTCGGAGAATGTGGCTTTCCGTTCCCCATTCAGGGAAGCCAGCATACAAGGAGCAAACCCATGCCTCATGAGGAAGAGACTTGTTTGTCAGCCCCGGGCCTCTGTGGCTTCTCCTACTCTGGAACAGCCCAGAACAGACCACTCGAGGGCCCACGGTGCTCCCTGGCCCATGCCGCGCTCTGTCCACGTCACCTCAGTACTTTTCCAGAATCCATCAGAGGCCAACAGTCAAGCTGGTCTAGAATCAGGGCTGGATGAGTGAGACTAAGCCCTAGGGGAGGATAGTCCTTTGTGGAGCCACATACACACTCCCCAAGCCCCTCTGGTCCAGCGCTACTTAAGATCCTGGTTCCAGACTTGCTCTAGAACTTTCTAAGGCTTGGAGGTCACCTGGGACAGTTTATTCCAGGTTGAACCACCCTTTGGGAATAAAAGGGTGTCCCTTCCCATGGTGTGAGATGAATTGTCAGGTCCTTTGTGAGTCACAGGCTTAGGAATGGATTTTCAACAGGAATTTCCATTCTGGGTGGTTAACAAGGGCCACAGGCAATCTGTCCTTTTCTTCATATGACACAGTCATCCGCCTACACACGCCTTTATTCACCAAAATTCTACTGACTGCCCACTCTGTGCCAGGCAACGTCTCAGGCATGGGAGTGGGGTGAGATGAGCCAGGCACAGTTCCCGTCCCTGGAGAGCTCAGGTGCACCGAGAACACAGATGAGGCGGGAGGCGCCAGCAAGAGGGTCTGTGTAGAACCACAGAATTATGGCTTCTTAGAGCAGGAGGTACCCTGGGGATTGTCTAGTCTATTCCCTCATTCCTCAGAGGAGGAAGCTGAGCCCAAGAGAGGGAAGATTAGTCCAGGGGTATGCAGTAAGTGGGAGTTATTAATTCACTAAACAAGCGTTTATTGAACACCTACTAAGTGCTAAGATCTGGGCTAGGCTCTGGAGATGCCACAGGGAACGAGGAAGACACAGCGCTTATCTCTTTGGAGCTCCAACTGTGACTAGTGGGGGCGTCCCAACCCTGGTTACATTTTAGACTCACCTGGGAGCCTTAAGAAGAACACCGGTGCCAGGGCTCCACCCCCAGAGATTCTGATTACTTGGCCTGGGGTGGGTCTGGGCATGGGTATTTTTGAACAAGCCCTCCAAGTCATTCTAATGTGCGATCCAAGTAGGTTGAGAACCATGTCTAAGGGGAGAGACAGCAAAACCTCACAAATACAAATCAATAATTGGGATTGTGCTTTGTTAGGAATGAACAGGATGCAGAGTGAGGAAACAGCAGGGTAGGGTATCTGCTACTTGCTCTGAATCGGGAGGGAGCGAGGCCACACTTGGAGAGCTGTGATTCCAAGGATCAGAAGGAAGGAAGCATAAAGTGTCCTCACGTGGGATAGCAATGGGATCTTCTGGGACACATCCCACCCTGCAGATGCAGAAAACCTTGCAGTGGAGCCCTGTCTAGCAGAGGCTTTTAACCTGCAGCCTGAAAACTCTCCTCCACCCCCTACTCAAAACACCCCCTCTTTACACACACTGTTTACGAGTTCCCCCAGGCCAGCCAGCTTAATAATCCCTCACATTTTTAGAGCAGTTAGTAAAGCATTGTCCAACTTTTTATTTGTATTATTGGATTCTAACACTAACCCCAGGAGGCAGGCAGGGCCAAGGTTAGTGTTCCCCTGTTGGAGATGTGGAAACAAGCTCGGAGAAGTCACGCACGGCCTGAGATCACATGGCTAATACCTGGATGTGGGGGACTTCAGGCCAGGTCTCCCACCTCCAGCTCCACTAACGCATGTGGCCCCCACCTTCCCTGCACCAGCAAGCCATAACCGAGGCAGGGCACCTGAGAGGCGGCTGGGGACCAGCACCCTCCCGTCACGCTGGGCAGAGCTGCCGGTGCATTCTCCCCTTCAGCTCTGACGACTTACAATCCCACTCCTCATCAGGCAATCAAAGGAATCTGTTACTCGTTGCTTCCATTCCTGCCCAGAGTGAACCCAGTTACTATAGTAACCAGATGCGATTCTTTATTACAGAGTAGATGGTTTTAATTTTGTATTTGAAGAGTTTGGCCAGGCAGTCACGTTGCCATGGCTTGGCCTGTTGGGTGGCAGTTAGAAGCAGAGGGAACCCTTTGAGCAGCCATTAGGGCTTTCTAATTGCTGGGGGAAACCTATGTCTGGAAAAACCCAGGCTCAGCTGCACTGGGGAAGGAGGAGGGTGAGTCTCCAGCTGGTGCTGTGCTGGGTACTGTCTGCTGTTCAGAGATGACAGCTCCCTGATTAGAGCCACCAGGTGAGCCTCTCAGCCAGTTGCTCCCATAGTGCCCTGTAGTTTCCCTTCAGGATCCTCATGGGTAGGTGGGTGGGGGGCTGCTCAGAGGGCCATCAACACATGTTTGTTGAATGAATGAATGAATGAATAAATGATCCTTTGTAGTTTATTAAACCCTTTCAGTCCATTGTCTCCTCTGCTCTCCATTATGGCTCTGTAAGGGTACAGAGCAGGGAGAAAGAGAAACTGAGGCTTGGCTAGGTAAGAGACTTGCCTCCTAGGGCTGCCTCCCCTGTCCATGCCTCTCAGGGCCCATGAATTGCCTGGAATGTTCCCCTTGCTGCAGAAACATATCACAGGTAGATGCTAAAAGCAAGGCAAGCATCGCCCGCCCACCCCACACCACGCCTGGTACCATAGGTCCTCTCCTGGGTCCTCAGTTCTTGCTGAACTGTAAGGAAGGCAGCAAAGTGGGGAGAGAAAGCTGCTTGGTGACTAACTTTGAAACAGAGCAGAAGCTTCCTTTGGCCCAGACCATCAAGGAGACAGTTGGATGGACAGAATAAAGGGCTCCTCATTCCCTGATCTCCCTGTGCAAGGGAGGAAAGGAAGGCTTCACTCGGCTTTCAGCCAGTCCCCGCAAATCCACGCTGATCCAGTCTTTCTGTTACTCTTTCTGTGCTGAGGGTGTATTTCCAGGTTAAATAAAACCTCCGCCAAACCCTGGCCCCAACATTAATTTCTCCTAACCCAGCCTAGTTTCTTCCAGCCTTGCAGCTCAGGCCTTCCCAGGATGCATGCATGGCCTGCTCTCCCGGCCAGGAGGTGCTAATGCTGGTACCCTTCATCCTGAGCTCATGTTAGGCCAGAGGACCCTGCTCGCTCCTCCTTAAAGGCAATCATAACCAGCTTTGGAGAGCAGCAGCTCTCTGTGGCTGTTGGTGGAGCAGGCAGCATATGAGGCTGGAGTCTCGAGTGGGATGTGTTTGTGGATGAGCTGGGACAGGCAACAGCCAGATCTGCTGGAGGACCAAGGGCCCAGTAAAGAGAGGGCATAGTGTGATGATAAACACTCCACTACCTCCCAGAAGGGAGGTGCCTGCACAGGAGGCCCACACCGAACATATGCCCGGATCTCAGGCCTCACCCTCCAAGAATCAAATCATCAGAGCTGGATAAGACCTTAGAGGTGTCTCATTTCAGTCTCAGATGAAGACCGAGGCCCCAGAGGGGAAGGATGTGAAGTCCCTTTCACAGTCATGAAATATGGTGGGACTCCACAGTGGGACTTACCGGAAGACAAAGGCTGGACACACAGCAGGTGCTCAGTCAATTCTTGTGAGAACAGCCATCCTCATGAGGTGACAGCAGGAAGCATCTTCGTGAAAGGTTAGGGCTAGAAGGAAGCTTAGACATCACTGAGCCCAACTGTCATTTTACAGAAAGACTGAGACCAGATCCATTAATAATGCTACAAATAAGAATAGCTAATAGTTACACAGCGTGCTGGGTGCTAGGCAGGATTCCATGCATCTTGCATATACGAACCCACTGCAGCCTCACAGCGACCTCTATGCAGCAGCTATTATCATCATCCCCAGATGAGGTAACTGAGGCACAGGATGGTTTGGTAACTTGCCCGGGATCATGGAGCCAGTAGTGTTAGGATCAGGCAGTCTGGCTCCAGAGTCCGTGCCGTGAACACTTCACTGCACTGTCTGAGAGCACAGTGCTGCCAGCAAACACTTGCTGCTCCCTTCTCTGAGTGGGGAGAAGGAATCTGTGCCAGCCCTTGTGAGTTCGCTCATGCAGGAAACATGACTTTTTCATCTTTACATCCCCTTCCAGGGCTCAGTTCAGCTCTGGCAGGGACTCAGGGATGTGTTTCTAATACAAATAAGTTGATCTTTCTCACCATCATGAAACAGCCAATTTGGCACCTGTGTGCTGGAAGGGACCTTGCGCAGTGGCTCAACATAGAACACTTGTGGTCAGCAAAAAGGAGGGGGTGGTTCCCACACACCAAGCAATTCTCCAGTGGACGCTGGCTGAGTGTCCTGCAATATAACTCAACTCCGATTGTCCGCCTGGAGTTAGTGTTGGCTCCCACAGGTTGAGGGCTCAGTCCCACCACATTGACCCCACTTCTGATGCCAGTCACCAGCCCCAGGTTGTTTTACCTGAGGCTCTGACCAAGTGGCTATAAATCAGGGGTTCCCAGGACACCCTTCTCAGGTTTTCATTAATTTTCTAGAGCAGCTCACAGAACTCAGGGAAACACATTTACTGGTTTATTATAAAGGACCTTACAAAGGATTCAGATGAGCAGCCATATGGGAGCGAAGCAAAGGGCAGGGCGCATGGGAAGGGGTGGAGCTTCCATGCCCTCTCTGGGCACGCAACCCTCCACGTGTCCAGGGACCTCCATGTGTGCAGCTATCCGGAAGCTCATCCGAAACACAAAGAGGGGAACGACAGACACTGAGGGTGGAGAGTGGGAGGGAGAGGATCAGAAAAAATAACTATTGGGTACTGTACCCAATAGTACCTGGGTGACGAAATCATCTGTACAACAAATCTCTGTAACACGAGTTTACCTATATAGCAAACCTGCACATGTACCCCTGAACCTAAAATAAAAGTTAAAAAAAAAAAAACACTGTCTTTTTGGGATTTTATGGAGGTTTCATTACACAGACATAATTGATGACATCATTGGCCATTGGTGATCAACTCAACCTTTGGGCCCCTCTTCCCTCCCAGGAGGTGGTGGGGTGGGGCTGAAAGTTGCAACCCTCTCATCACCAGATTGGTTCCCCCTGGCAACCAGGGCCAATCCTGAGGCCACCCTGGATCCCCACCTGACCCCAGCCACTAGTCATCTCATTAGCATACAAAAGACACTTATCACTTTGGAAATTCCTAGGGTTTTAGGAACTGTGCCTAAACCAGGATAAAGACCAAATATATTATTTCTTATTATAAATCACTGTATCTCAGGAAGCAATTTGCAGAGGAGGAAAGTGAGGCCTAGAGAGTCGAAGTGTCTTAGCCAGGGCCTCCCAGGTAGACTGAATCCAGGTCTCCCTACTCCCCATCCAGGGCTCTTGCCACATAGCAAGGCCCCTAAAGAGCATACTAAGGTGGACAGGCTGACCTGAGCCCAGCAGCCTGCCCCAGCCTGCCCCACCTGTCCTGCCTGGACCCTGCTGTGGGCTTCCTGGTCCTGGCCACACTAATGGACTCTCTGCTCCCACCAGCTCTTCGTGATCGACAATGGCGCGGATGACTGGCGGATAGCCATGACCTACGAGCGCATCCTCTACATCAGCCTGGAGATGCTGGTGTGCGCCATCCACCCCATTCCTGGCGAGTACAAGTTCTTCTGGACGGCACGCCTGGCCTTCTCCTACACACCCTCCCGGGCGGAGGCCGATGTGGACATCATCCTGTCTATCCCCATGTTCCTGCGCCTGTACCTGATCGCCCGAGTCATGCTGCTGCACAGCAAGCTCTTCACCGATGCCTCGTCCCGCAGCATCGGGGCCCTCAACAAGATCAACTTCAACACCCGCTTTGTCATGAAGACGCTCATGACCATCTGCCCTGGCACTGTGCTGCTCGTGTTCAGCATCTCTCTGTGGATCATTGCTGCCTGGACCGTCCGTGTCTGTGAAAGGTATTCCACCCGGGGCCTTCTGAGTACAGACCCTGTGCTGGGACAGGGAAGGGAGAAGGAGCAGGGGTGCCAGGAAATATGTGGTCTGATGGAGGAGGCAGGCATGTACCCAGACACCTGAAAGGAGACAATGGGAAAGAGGGGAGTGCTGAGTTGGGGTTGAGTATGAGCTAGAATTGCAGCATTGGAACCAAGGTAAGGTGGGAAAAAGGCACAGAATTTTCCTGATTTTCTGTTCCTTCTTTGCAAACCAATATATCAAAGCATTCTGGTTACATCAGTAACTCACATATAACACATTGCAATTTATTCCTCTTGGGTGTTAATAATGCTTATTAGCATTTTAAAGGCTCTGAGAAGTCCTGCAGTAATGAAACCATTTATTTTTGTTTAGTTCAGCCTTTCTCAATTGTATTTGCCCCCAAATCCTTTTTATTATAAAGCACTATTGGTACCTTGCTACTCAAAGTTTTGTTCACAGACCAGCAGCATTGGCATCACTGGGAACTTGTTAGAATTCGCAGAATCTCAGGCCTTAGCCCAGAATGACTGAATCAGAATTTGCATTTAACAAGGTCACCCGGTGATTCATACACACCTTAGTTTGAGAAGCACTGTACTGATGGAACATACTTTGGGAAACGTTGTTTTAGGAAGCTGGTGGTTGGGAGTCATTCAGAGAAGCTAATCATGGGATAGAAGGGAGATGTGGCCTGACAGAGATCCAGGGCTGTAGAACAAAATGCCAGCTCCTTGGAACAGCCATCATCAAGGCTCAAGGGCAGGACTGAGGCCACCTCCTTCCACCACCCTCGAGCTGCCTTTAATGACTCTTCTCCTTGCAAGAGGTCCTGGATATTCATTTCATTTATTTATTTATTTATTTATTTATTTATTTATTTATTTGAGATGGAGTCTCGCTCTCTTGCCCAGGCTGGAGTGCAGTGGCATAGTCTCTGCTCACTGCAACCTCTGCCTCCTGGGTTCAAGCAATTCTCCTGCCTCAGCCTCCCATGTAGCTGGGATTACAGGCATGCGCCACCATACCAGGCTAATTTTGTGTTTTTAGTAGAGATGGGGTTTCACCATGTTGGCCAGGCTGGTCTTCAACTCCTGGCTTCAAGTGATCCTCCTACCTTGGCCTCCCAAAATTCTGGGATTACAGGCGTGAGCCACTGCACCCAGCCCTGGATGTTCATTTTAATCTATTTGACATGTGGAGTCTAAATCTAGGTTAGAAACCGTGATTCTGCCCCTAAGTAGCTGTGAGACCTAGGGCAAGTTACTTAACCTCTCTGGGCTACAGTTTCCTCATTTTAAAATGAGGATCACTTGAGATAGAATGAAGCTATGTTTGCTTGAGATAAATTATTTTTATTATGTTGGGAGGTATGGTGAAGCATCCTGTGTAATTTACACAGATTTTGATAGTCGCCCTTAATTTGTCAACACTTAACAATTATATTGCCAAATCTTCCATGCACCAATGTCCTAGCAGAGATCAAACAAGACAAAGAAGTCTGGAGAGGAGTTAGCCTTAACACACCTACATGGGTGCCTTGAACCATATCTCCTACCTATTTGTGAGACGTTCTGTTTGCAGACATTTCTTTCAGCGTTTTGGCCAGCAGACACACGGTCAAACCGAGAGGGCATTCTGCTGCCGCAGAACAAGGGTTCAGGCTCCAGGATGCAGGTTCAGGCTGCATCTGAGAGCCAGTGCAATGTTGGAAGACCTTTGTCACACACAGAGCCCCAGGGACACACCATGCTCACCTATTCAGAACCTCGCCATTACTCAGCAGCTGACATTGCAACATCTGCTCTGAGTGGGACCACACTGCACAGGGCTTCATGAGCCTTCTCCGGTAAGCAGACACTCTTCCCCCAATGGAGAAAGCATGTGCTTGGGTTCCGACCCCAAACTCCTCATGGTACCGTTAGCTGAGCAACATTGTGCTCGTCGCTTCACCTCTCTGGACCCCAGTTTTCTCATCTGAAAGCTGGATACAGGATTTATTGTCAAACAAGGTGTATATATGCACTGTGTACTGCAATCCAATGATGGTGAAAATTAATGATAATAGTGCAGATCCCTTGATAACTTTTGGGAATTTTGTGCTGCCTTCTTATAATTAGAACAGCCCAACTTGTACCATACATTGGCCTATACTCTTCCTGTTTTCCTTTCTAAATTATGGAAGCCATGTTGTCTATTAACACAGGAATTGAATTTGCGTAGCCCTTTAAGCTATTTGAAGTCTTTCACTTCCTCAGATGCTCTCTGGCATGTATTTCAGATGGCTCAACATGCAACAAAGTACCTGCAAGTGAGTTTCATAGTTTATTGAACCTATCACAAGAAGGGGTGACTACTTTTCACTGGAAAATAAGCTTGTTTTAAAGAATGTAGTTTGCAAAGTACTTAGATGATGCATCTTATTTGGTATTGCATGGCCTTCCATAGCTTCCAAGCTGAGGCTGGGTTAGTCTGGTCCCTGGTGGGCCACTGGGTGTCTCTCTCTCTCTCTGCAGACATGGGTTACAAGTCCCCGCTAAGACCAAGGCACAGAGGAACAATGAGCAAATCGGAAATTCTCTGAAAGTTCCCTTCTCTTGCGAAAAGGCCATTTGACCAAAGACTTAGGTATAACATGAGGTGTATTAAAGCATGGTGGATGTTATTGTTGCACCCCTGTGCTAGTTCTGTGTAAAATCCATGTGCCATCCCAGCTTGCCCTCACAACAGATCTATGAGAGAAGTACCTTGCCTGAGGGAAGGAGAGCCCGGGTCCTGGAGGGGCATCTGGGTGAAGCAACATGTCATCCACTACATGGATGTGTTTGAATTGGACATGAAGGCTCATGGGAGAGTTGAGGAAACTGATAGAAAGTAACTGGCCCGAGGTCACAGAGCTATTAATAGTAAGCGTGGAGCCAAAATCTGAACTGGTTTCTGACTCTGAACTTCCATGTGTGTGTCACCAACTCAGGCTGAATCCTGCACATACGAGGAAATCATGGCCTCTACTCTACTGGCAACTTTCCCAATCTCAGAGTCTTAAGGCCACTGAGACTGACATGTGAATCCCAGTCTTGCTGTTTTCCCTGCCTCTGCTGCCTATGGTCTTGACCATGTTATCATACTAGCCTCCCGGGCTGCCTTCATGTCCAATTCAAACACATCCATGTAGTGGATGACATATTGCTTCACCCGGATGCCCCTCCAGGACCCGGGCTCTCCTTCCCTTAGCTGGGGTTGTGACTGAGTCCCTCTCTTCAGGTCAAGCCCCTTGCCTGGGGGCAGTAAGCTCCTGAGGGGATTTGTCAGTGTGGGAGTTCAAAGGCCCAACCCCGTTTGCTTCTAGTAGGACACTCAGCCAGGCTCCAGGGTCCCTGAGGGATCGCCTAAGGCCTCTGTTACCACTGCTTCTGGGAGCTTCCTCTAGATCCCAGAGGCATTGATCCTGAGAGCAGCCCCAATAAAACTTCCACCCCCAAATCTCAGCATCTCACAGACTGTTTCCCAGGAATCTGCCCTATTAATATATTGTTTCCTAAACAGGCAAAGCACTTCTCTTACCAAGACTAAGCACTATTTTTAAAATCAAGCTTAAATGATCATTGTCTTTCCCAATGTCAAATAATAAGTAAGATTGGCAGAGGCCTTCATCCAGGACTTATTCAGCCAGAGACTGGACAGAAGCTGGAAGCAGGGGAAGCTTTGGGGAACTGAAGCGTCAGACCAGGGTAGTATGGACAAGATGCCTTGATCTCAGCCTGATCTAATGATGATTCTATCACCTTAGGTATCAGAGAGGGTAAGTGACTTGCCCAGGGTCACACAGCAGCATGACAAGTTCTAGAAAAATCCACAGCTGCTGATGCCCAGAGCCTGTTCACATTCCAGGTAGCTTTCATCAGCCTGGACTTGTCTCTAGTTGTATACACACACTTCTGAAGTTGCTATGGAAATCTCTCTACAGCAAGATGTATTTTAAAAGACAGTTCTCATATCTTGGGTTGGTTTTTATGTGACAACAAAGGTTTTTCATATTTCCTCCTCCCAAGGAGAGAGAGTGGGATCGTAATTACGCAGAACAGCCGTGCCATGGGGAGGGCAGCGCCTGGTTGCTGGGAGGGCAATGACAACAGCGGGCTTGTTTTCCTTGGCCCCTGGAGAGGCATTACATCATGGGTTCCGAGGCCTGACAGTTGTGGCACTCCGCATTCTCTGGGATTCTCCTGGCTGCCTGCCCACCTCCTACAGACTTCTCAGGGAGGAACCTCCTGATTATACGCTGTCAAGTGCCGAGCAGCCTTACTGGTGGAGAGACCATCTGAGGCCCCGGGTCCTCACTGCGGCAGCAGGTTGGAGAAGCCAGCCTTCCTAGTGTGCCTTGAGCAGTGGCCTGCCAGCTCACCTTCGTATGTTTATCTCCTTGGGAGGAGCAACAAGGCCTCCCATAACATTGATGAAGTGGGGTGAGCCTTGCTGTCACAGCCATGCTTGTAAATGACCTTCCTGTCCTCTTGAGTGGATTCCCTTTGGACCCTTTGGACCCTTCACTTTGGTCCCTCCTGAGGCTCCAAATTCTGCAACAGGCTGTCTCAGTGTGCCAGGCCTTCCAGTCTGTCAACAGGTTTTTGATTGTGCTGGTTAACTTTTGGCATACTGATATTTTAATGAGAAATTTTATTCTGGAGACCTGGCTCCTAAAGCAGGAGAAAAACAATTTGTGGCCTGTTCTTTCTCTCATTAAAAGAGCCACCACTTCCATTGTAAGGAGATAAAAAAGAGGCTTCCTTCCTGTACTGTCTTCTGCCCCTGCCTCAGACACCCAGGCCTGCACTTGCCAGCAGCAGGAAGCAAGACCACAGCTCCCTCCTCCTCTCATCTCCTTCCCACAACCTCCTACCCTCTCCAAGAGGGGTACTTCCACTCCAAGAAAACAGTAGGAATGGCCAGGTGCGGTGGCTCACGCCAGTAATCCCAGGACTTTGGGAGGCCGAGGCGGGCAGATCACGAGGTCAGGAGATAGAGACCATCCTGGCTAACACGGTGAAACCCCCGTCTCTACTAAAAATACAAAAAAATTAGCCGGGCGTGGTGGCGGGCACCTGTAGTCCCAGCTACTCGGAGAGGCTGAGGCAGGAGAATGGCGTGAACCCGGAGAGGCGGAGCTTGCAGTGAGCCGAGATCACGCCACTGCACTCCAGCCTGGGCGACAGAGCGAGACTCCATCTCAAAAAAAAAAAAAAAAAAAAACCCCAAAAACAAAACAGTAGGAAGGTGGTCATTACAGAGATGAAGCACCCTACGTGGGGTTGATGGAAGCCTGCAAGCTAAACCCTGTAGGCTGAGCAGAACTGAGCAGAGCCTGGGAACAGTGGGGCCAGGCACTGTGGTTCCTCATGGACTGCTTTGGTTTGAGTTATAACCTCCAATGTGGGGCACGGGCACAGTGATCCACGGGACTACTGGAAGAAATGATCAGAACTTCTACATGTATATATATAGCCTGGCTAGTATTTAATAAATGGGTAGAGAGCAATACATGTCTGTAATTTATAATAAATATATGTATAATGGAGGAGGGCATGCTCAAAAAATTTTTAACTGGTAGGAGCCCATGATTTTAAAAGTTAGCAAACCACTGGTTTATGATATCAGAGGACTAGTTAGAGAGGATAGGAAAGTAGCCTACCACATGGGATGAAGCCTGCTAGACCCAGGAACCCTGCCCTCTAGCTGGAGAAGTGAGAAGTTAGCCTCCTGTAGGGAAGGAGCAGCCTGTAGCAATCCCTGCTGGTGCCAGGCTGAGAGATGGATGGCTGGTGGGGGGGGGAGGTGGGGGGGGGGTGGGGGGGGTGGGGGCGGGGGGGGAGGCAACAGGTATCCTTCTGGAGGCCTTTGAGAAAAACCTGCAGCATTAAGGAAGAGAAAAAATTATAATCCTGAAGATTCCTGAAAAATGTTTAATTATGAGAAACAAAAAGCAACATTAGAAGAGTCTTGGGTGGCCAGGCACAGTGGCTCACGCCTGTAATCCCAGCACTTTGAGAGGTCAAAGCAGGAGGATCACTTGAGGTCAGGAGTGGAAAAAGAAAGAAGAGTCTTGGGCATCTCTAATAGGGTGCCAGAATATATATGATCCTTATGATAGAGAAGAGTGGGCAGATGTGAAATGAAAATGTATCTGGTTCACATAAGCACAGAGTTCCAGAAAACTAAAATTGTTTTAGCAAAAAGAAAGTCCACAGTGATGGCACTACATTTTTTAAAATGTGGAATGTGGAGACAAACTTAAAAAATTTAAAGCTCTCTCAGAATGCAGAAGAGATAAGAGAAAGGATGAATAGGACAGAACTGGAGGCTATAGGATCCAGGTGAAATCTAAGAATTAGAGTTATTTCAGAGGAAGAAACGACAATTTGGATAAAAGCATAATCAGAAATATACACAAAGTAAACATTTTCAGAATTGGCCTAGGTAAGGGGATGCTGTGTGTGGGGATGGTAGATCAGAGTAGGCAGATCGAAACGGATTCCTCTTTTCCAGTTAGAATGTGGGGGATAGGAGGAGCCATCCCTAGACATATCCCGATACATTCTTTTTCTGGAAAATTTATTGAGTCATAAGGTGAAACAATCCTAGAGGCACACAGGCATCCCAGAGCTGACTCTCCCTCAGGAACCCTAAATTCAGAGTCATTAGAACAGTTCCACAGCATTTTAAATTTGGATTCACCCTGTCATTTGAATGAGGCAACCAAAGGGGAACAAAAGTCATTCTTGGAGTTTTCTGGGCTCAGATGGTAAACCACCTACACTTTTGGGGGGAACTCATTTGCCAGTTGACCAAAGAATGAGTCACAATTAAGATCTTAATAATGAAGTGTTGTAAAGAAAGACAGGTAGACATTGGTTCACACAGGCAGACATGAAATCAAGACTAAACTTATGCATGGTTGCAAAACTCCAAATTCTAATGTCAAAGAAAAAGTAGATTCTGGAAAGAGTAGATGTATGAAATTAAAGCAATAAGTCAATAATAATTAGAGGGTTGCAAATCCTCAGATTAAAAGTTTGAGAGGAGAAGGCTAGAAGGGATTAGTAAAAGCATGCCAGATGCATTGTCTTATGTAGAGGAGAATTTTAAAATAAAGCGCTACTACTCAGTTTTAGCAATCAGAGATATAGTTTTTTAAAACCTAAAGGAACCGCAGGCAAAATTTTACAAGTATAACAAGAATAACAATAGCATCAGCCATGTATTGTTTCATTCAATCCATGCCATAGCTCTATGAGATTGTATCTCCATACTATATATGAGGATGTTGAGATATAGAGAGGTTGAGCGATGTGCCTCAGGCCACAGAGCCAGCAGACTTGAGACTTCAACACCAGCCTGAGAGCCTTTTCCCGACCCTGAAAACATATACCTCCCATGCCACATCAAAGCCCACATAGCTAAGACAAAAAATAAAGGAAGCAGGAAGGAAGAATTTCAATACAAAGTATGAAAGAAGCTCAGAGAAAACCAAACTTAAAATTTATAACAGTCACCATAATTATGTTTACCTCCTTGTTAAAAGTAAATGTCTCTTAGATGAGATTTAAAAGCAAAATTTAATTGCATGCCATTTACAAAAGAAGTACCTAGAACAGAAGGACCCAAAAATAAATGAAGAGCAAAGATTTATTAGGTAAGTACAAATCAGATGGCAAATGAACAGAAATTCTCATTTTAAACCAAGATGAATTCAAAACAGAAATCATTAAATTGTCCAAAAGAACCATTTAATATGGATAAAAGTGCTATATACAGTAAAACTGTGAATTTTATACAAAAAATGAGATTGATAATCTGAATTTTTAAATGTTTAAATTAATTGAGCACTTTGTAGCCTATAAACAAATAATACATCTTCTTTTTAAGCATCCAGAGAACACTTTAAAAAATCAATCAACTTCTTGGTCACACATTTCAAAACATCAGAAAAATTGCTCGGGCTGTATTCTCTGACCACAAGCCCATAAAACTCCAATTAAAGGACAACTTTTTGCTGGAACTTTTAAAGCAGTCTCCTCAATTACAACAGAGAATTCAAAACTACCATTAAAGGCTATTAGAAAATTACAACAATGACAACCCTATATGTAAAAACTCAGGATGTACTCAGGTGTACTCAGATGAAAAATATCCTTAAAGTTTTTCAGGCACAATGGTGTGCACTGATAGCCCCAGATACTTGGGAGGCTGAGGTGGGAGGATCGCTTGAGCCTAGGAGTTCGAGCCAGTAGTGGACTATGATTGTGCCTGTGGATAGCCACTGCCTCAGCCTGGGCAACATAGGGAGACCCCATTTTTAATAATAAAAACAGAAAAAAATGAACAGAGAAAATAATTGAATCCATTAGAAGAACAAAGCAAACCTCAGGAGGGAAGATTAACTTTATAACAAAGGCAAAGATAGGAATTAATGAATTTAAAAACCAGAAAAACATAATTTATAAATCCAAAAGATACCAACTTCTAAAATATAAATTTAATTGAGAAAAAAGAAAACACAAAATTAGAAATCTTAATGGAGAATAACTACTGATTCTTAGGATGTTTTAATAAATAAGTGAGAATAGCTTAACTTTTTTTTGAAAGAGAAGACCATTGAGGGGGCTTTCTCTACTAGATATTAAAATGTATTATAAAACTAAAAGTAATTAAGTCCCTCTGGCATTACTGAAAAATCAGTAATGACAGATCAATGAAACCTAATGGAAAACACTGAAATAAACCCTACTATGTAAGAACCCAATATACGAGAAAGAAAGCCAACTGGGAAGCAATAGATTATTCAATAAATGGTATTGGGGAAATTGGAAGCTTGGATGAAAAATCAAATTGGAACCCTAGCTCTCACCAGCCACCAAAATAAATTCCAGGTGGATTAAAAAGTCAGATGTAAAAGAAGAAACCATGAACAAGCTCCAGAAAACAAAGTGAATATTTAATCAGCCCTGAGAGGAGAAAGAACTGCTAAGAAAAAATCTCAGAAGAAACATGAAGGAAAAAACTAGTGTGTTTGATTACATCATACACACAAGTTTAGATTTCAGTCCTTCAAAAAATATGAACTTATTTAAAGAGCAAATGTTACGCTAGAAAAAGTATTTGCAGCAAACATGACAGGAGGTAAATATCCCTATTATAAAAAGCAGTCTTAGAAACTAATCAGAAGAACTCATCTCCCCAGTGAAAAAAATAGTCTGAAGATAAGGCCAGCTACAAAGGAAGAAATACAAAAAGCCAATAAAATAAAACACACAACACATATTCAGTCCCGCTAATCAAAGAACAGCAAATTATAATTATAAGGAGAATTACTTTTTCCCCTCTGGAGTTGACAAAATTTTAAATAAATATAACTCAGTGCTGGAGAATCTTCTTATTGTTGGCCGTGGAGGGGGATGGGGTTGTCTTACGCTGAGGGCAAGAAGGAAATTAGACCACCTTTCTGGAAAACAATTTAACAATTTGTCACAGGAGCCTTGAGTTTGTAACTTTGATCCAGGAATTCTCTTTCTAGGAAGCTATTTTAATAGAATAATCAATTTACATCAAACCTTTTCTGCATGGTGCAGTTTATAATAGAAAAGAATGAGAAACCAAGTAAACATCTGGGATTTAAATGGTTAAACAAGTATGGCACATCCATATGATGGGTAGTTAGCAAGAATTTTAAAAAATCAAATCAACGTGTTTGTTTTCGTTTTTGTTTGTTTGTTTCTTCGTTGTTTGTTTTTGATGCGGAGTCTCGTTCTGTCTCCCGGGCTGGAGTGCAGTGGTACCATCTCGGCTCACTGCAGCCACCACCTCCCAGGTTCAAGCAATTACCTTGCCTCAGCCTCCTGAGTAGCTGAAATTACAGGCACCTGCCACAATGCCTGGCTGAGTTTTTGTATTTTTAGTAGAGACGGAGTTTCTCCATATTGGCCAGGCTGATCTTGAACTCCTGACATCAAGTGATCCACCTGCCTCGGCCTCTCAAAGTGTTGGAATTACAGGCATGAGCCACCGCACCCGGCCTGAAAGTCAACCTTTTGAAAATTACAGTAAGGTAGGAAAATATTCATGATGTAATATTTGAAAAAGGAGCATACAACATAGCATTATGTAGGATATTACCAATTTATAGATAGATGCAGAAATACTTGGAAAATACAGAGAAACATTAAATCGATTTCTTTGTGTTACATGTAATATTTATTTATTTATGAGATAGAGTCTTGCTCTGTCGTCTGGGCTGTAGTGCAGTAGCGCAATCTCAGCTCACTGCGACCTCTGCCTCCTGGGTTCAAACTATTCTCATGCCTCACCCTCCTGAGTAGCTGGGATTACAGGCGTGCGCCACCATGCCCGGCTAATTTTTGTGTTTTTAGTAGAGATGGGTTTTCGCCATGTTGGCCAGGCTGGTCTGCAACTCCTGGTCTCAGGTGATCCGCTCACCTCAGCTTCCCAAGGTGTACATGTGATTTTCATACATGTAAACATTAAGTTGATTTGTCATGATGTTACATGTGACTTTTTTCATTACTTTTTATTGTATTTTCAACAATGAGAATGCATATACATATATAGACTTTTAATGGAAAGAGGTAGCATTTGTTTTTACACACTTGACAAAGCCCCTCATCTTCCATAGGAACTCATGTTTTACATCAACGCGGGGTGGAAAGTAAAGCTGAATGGCTCAGTACATATAATTTTCTCTAACAAGCGCAATGCAAGTTCCGTCTTGAAGGGCTCTCTTCCGACCCGTCGGCCAGTGGCCTTGGTGGACAGGGCCGCGGGGCGCCTTTGCGGGGCCGGAGTGCTTCTTCGCGGGCGCGCGCCTCCCTTGGAGCTTCTCTGCGGCCGGCCGCTTACAGGAGCGCCTGAGCCGGCGTGAGGGCAGGTGGAGCTCCACAGGGGACGTGTGATCGAGGCAGGCTCCACTGGTTCTTCAGTAGCCTCCCGGGCCGGCCAGGATCTGCGTCCCCGCGGTGTTGTGGGGTCCGGTGGGGAGAGGCCGCGAGTCCGCGGGTGGTTCCCGCGCGGCCAGGCGGTCGTGGGGAGGCCGGGGCCCAGGAGAGGCCGAAGCTCGCTCCGCCAGGGGGCGCAGGGAGGGCCGGGTGGGCGGTGTCCCCACCTGCAGGGACTCGCCATGGAGGAGCAGAGCGTTCAGGTTCCCTCTCGCTGTGGCGACAGCCGGAGCGGCTTCAGGGCTGGGCCGGCGGCTCCAGGGCTGCTTTTAGCTCCTGGCTCCTGTCTCGAGTGGTATCCCATTCTGATTTCACCTGCATGATTCACAGTCTCCAGTCCCACTCCGCGGCCGCTTTCTCGTTATGTGATCTCGTATTCAGCCGTTCTTTCCTCTTCCTCATTGGCAGTATTTTTGTGCCCTTTGACACTTAAACTGCTCATTCGTGGCTAGTTTTTTCATACTTTTATATTAAATAATTATACATGACTTAGCTATTATAAGTAATGGCTGATATCTCTTAGAAAGGAAAATCAAGAAATAGGGAAATTATTAGCCAGCGTGGTGGCACACACCTGTAATCCCAGCTACTTGGGAGGCTGAGGCAGGAGAATCGCTTGAACCTGAGAGGCAGAGGTTGCAGTGAGCCGAGATCACGCCATTGCACTCCAGCCTGGGAGACAGAGTGAGACTCCGTCTCAAAAAGAAAGAAAGAAGGAAAAGAAAGAGAGGAGAAAGAAAGTGGGAGAGAGAGAAAATAAAATAAAAAAGAAACTGGTAAAACAAGGAAAATTTCCATAAAATTTGCATTCTGAAGCACTAAGTTTGGGACTGTGGGTGCAAAGTGAAATCCATATTGCATTGAGAAACCATTCCATTTTATCAGTCAAGTCAACCCCCAAATTATTCCAAATTATTTACTGCATTACACCAAACCTCGGTTTCCCTTCACTCTCTTCTGCTGGGAAGTCACCAGTGTCTTTTGTCTCCAGGATTTTTGCCTTAGGGAGACCTAGTTAAATGCCAGGGTTCCTTCTCTAACTGGGGAGGACTATCTGACCTTTGTCACTGGAATGAATTCCTTCCCGTCTGCCAAAGATGGTACACAGCGACAGTTAGTGCTATGCTGGGTGTGTAGGAGAGAAGTGACTTCCTTTCCTACAGCGGATGCCTAAGGGCATGGGGCTTCATTCTCACCCGCTCCCCCACCCACCTCCTTGGAGGGGCTGAGGTAAGGAAAAGGAAGGGGTTCCTGTAAGTGACGTCAGCCACATCTATTTGTGGGCTGACATTAGTCAAGTGGGAAATCCATATTCTGTCAGCTTTTCCATCCTTCAACTTTGGGGTTGTTTTGTTTGCCCCTCGTGATCCCATTGTGCCCTACATTTCCGGTGCAGACCCCTCCCTCAATGGACGGGCACCTCAGCTCCACAGGGCCCCTTTTCCATGAGTTTGGTGTCCTAGGCTGGCTCTCAGGAGTGCAGCTCTTCACGCCGCTGTGCTTCCCCTGCCCTCCACTGCCAGCTCGGGGCCCCCGCCCAAGCTGGGGTAAAGCCCTGCATTCCTGGCTCACATAGCGCAGCTGCTGGAAGGGTTTTTAAAAATGTGATTTTTTTTGGCCCGGCTTGGTGGCTCACACCTGTAATCCCAGCACTTTGGGAGGCCAAGGTGGGTGGATCACCTGAGGTCAGGAGTTCGAGACCACCCTGGCCAACATGGCGAAACGCTGTCTCTACTAAAAATACAAAAATTAGCCCATTGTGGTTGTGAGCGCCTGTAATCCCAGCCACTCACGAGGCTGAGGCAGGAGAATCGCTTGAACTCAGGAGGTGGAGGATGCAGTGAGCCGAGATCACACCATTGCACTCCAGCCTGGGCGACAGAGCAAGACTCCGTCTCAAAAACAAAAACAAAAACAAAACAATGTTCTCCTTCCATTTAATACAGACTCCTCTATTCCCTGAGACTTGGCCCCAGTCCCCCAGAGGCTGAGCTGAGAGGGGATATGGGTGAGACATGCCATATTCCTTGAGTACCCCACCTCGTTCCATTCAATCTGGATGCCTGCTTGCCCCCACTGCACAGAGTTTAAGGGGCAGCCAAAGTCCCCTGGCTGCCTTCAAGTAGTGGCCCTGGAAGCCTGCTGGCCCTAACACACCTGGTCATTTTGTTTTCCCAAAAGGCACCTGGGAGCTGCCTGGTAACACAGCCCCTGCGGGCCCACTCAGACAGGGCCAGACATGCTGCAACGGGCCCAGATGGGCTCTGACACTCCCACAATAGAGGGGGCACAGAGCTTAGTAAAACTCCTTTGAAATATCTTAAACATGTTTCAGCTGAGCCAAGGGGAAAACGCCTAGTACACAGTAGCAATCGCACCAGCACAGGATCCACCCTGTGATCAGGACTGCCTGAACTCAGGGTGGAACAACTGAGTTTGACCCCCGGTTCTACCATTAACCTTGCACTTGTGCTTAACCTGACCAGAGTCATGCAGCCTCTTTTGAACACCCTCTGGGATACTACTTTAAAAGACTATCCAATCCATTTGCAGACAGCTCTGACTTAGAAATCTCTTCTTATTATTGGTTAATATTGGTTAAAACTGGTAGTTTCTGTCTTGGGTCCTAACTCAGTTCTCTGGGTCCACACAAAAGAAGTTCGAGTACCACAGGCTGGCAGTTAAGCCATTGACATCTGGGCAGATGTGGGCTTGGAGCCTTGCTTATGCTCTTACTAGCAGGTGACGTTGGGCCAGGAAAGGGGATAATTCACAAAAAGCCCTTAGCACAGGGTAGAACATTTAGCACACGGTGAGTACCCAGTGAAGCAGCCGGGTATTTCTTTTTCCACTGAAGGTCCCTTGAGTATCCAAAGTCAGGTTGAATCTTCTCTGCTCCAACCCAGTGGTCTCCAGTCCCCTCAACCATTGTCACAGGACTTCTGATCAGACTCCACCCTCTCGCTCACTCTCCTCCCTGGTCATCAGTGTCCTCATGAAGTGAAGGCCCCAGAACGAACATAGTGCCCCAAGTGTTAGTCACCCTCCCATTTTCTCAGCATTATTTTCCTTTTAATGCAGCCTGAGAGTAGCCCATATTCTTAGGGCAAAGGGCTCCCAGGCATAATGGCCTAGGAATTAGGGAGTGAGACCCAGGGCCCATCTCTGTTTAGGTTGGGCACTCTTGACAGTTCCATTCTATAGCCCCATGCTCTATTGTTAACTTTTCTTCAATACAATTGCAAGGGCCTTGTTTAGCCTGAATCCTGCAGGGAGCAACTTGCACCCTTGTTCCACGTGGCCACTACCAGATAAGAGCCACAGCTCAGTAAGGCTAGAAGGGTGATTCAGCCATGTGGGAACCAGCCAGGACTCAAAGAGACAAGAGGCTCCTGTCCTGTTCCCAGCTTTAGCAAGGGAGTTGAGGGCTGGCCTGAAGTCCATTTCTCTCTGCCTTAGTTTTCCTGCGGATAAAAGCAATAGTTAGTTTCTCAGGCTCTCGCGGATTTCTCAACAGATTGAGTTGAGATCTCCCCTGCTCTTTGGACACATCTCATACTGATTCCCCCCATACCCTATTTCCTACACAGATCTGTCCTTTACCTGGACATTCTCCCTCCTCTGCCATTTCCCTTCATCATGCTTGCTCCGGAGAATGCAGGCATTCTCACAGGAATGCATCCATGCATCCCAAGCGGAGCATTGAGCCACGCCTCTCTCTGAGCTGCAGTGCTCTCATGAGAGACTTGCTAAATAATAATACTGTTATGTATAGGTATGGAGCTCTGCTATTCACCAGGCACTGTGCTAGGAATTAAATATATCTTAAAGCATAAAACACACATGATTTTTTCCCTCATGAGCTTATAGTCTACCAGGGAAGACAGGTAACAAGTAAGGAAACAAAAAGTAGATAATTTCAAATCTATTATATATACTATGAAAGAGGAAAAAAGAAGTTTGCAATGATTCTTTTTTAAAAAAAATTTATGGCATTGGAGAGGGATCCTACTCATTTGGGGCCTGCTTGGAGGTCTCTCTGGGGAGGTGATGCTTCAGCTGAGGTCTGAAGGATGAGAGGAAATGAGCCCTTCACAGACCAAGAGGGTGAGCTTTCTGAGAAGAGGGAGAAGACTGCACCAAGGCCCTGAGCTGGCAAGGAGCCAGGGGGAAGGAGTCACTGGAAGGAGAGTAAACGGATGAAGGGGGGGTGTGGCAGGGACTGAGCCGCAGAAGGGGGCAGGAGGCTGAAAGTGAAGGGCCCTGAGGACCATGTTATGGGGTTGAACCTAAGTGCAGTGGAAAGCCTTTAAAGAGTTAACCTTTTATTTACTTGTTGTTTCTCCTTCTTCTTCTTCTTCTTCCTCTTCTTCTTCTTCTTCTTCTTCTTCTTCTTCTTCTTCTTCTTCTTCTTCTCTTCTTCTTCTTCTCCTTCTTCTTCTTCCTCTTCTTCTTCTTCCTCTTCCTCCTCCTCCTCTTCATCCTTGTCTTCTTCTTCTTCGCCTTTGCCTTCTTGTTCTTCTTCCTCCTCCTCCTCCTCTACCTCCCCAACCCCTCTTCCTCCTCCCCTCTCCGTCTCCACCTCTTCTTCTTCTCCTCCTTCTTCTTCCTCCTCTTCCTCCTCATCTTCCTCTTCCTTCTTCTCCTTCTTTCCCCCTCCTCCTCCTCCTTCTTCTTTGCCTTCTTCTTCTTCCTCTTCCTCCTCCCTCTCTCTCCTCCTCCACCTCTCCTCCTCCTCCTCCCCTCTCCTCCTCCACCTCTCCTCCTCCTCCTCCACCTCTCCTCCTCCTCCACCTCTCCTCCTCCTCCTGCTTCTTCTTCTTCGTCACCTTCTTCTTCTTCTTCTTCTTCTTCTTCTTTTCTTCTTTTCTTCTCCCTTCTTCTCCCTCTCTCCCTCTTTCTTTCTTTCCTTTCTTCTTTTCTTCTTTCTTTCTTTTCTTTCTTTCCTTCCTTCCCTCCTTCCCTCCTTTCTTTCTCTTCTTTCTTTCTTTCTTTCTTTCTTTCTTCCTTCCTTCCTTCCTTCCTTCCTTCCTTCCCTTTCTTCTCTTTTCTTTCTTTCTTTCTTTCTTTTCTCTTTCTTTCTTCCTTTCTTCCTTTCTTTCTTGTCTCACTTTGTCACCCAGACTGGAAGGCAATAGCATGATGACAGCTCACTGCAGCCTTTAACTCCTGGGCTCAAGCAATCTTCCTACTTCAGCCCCCTGAGTAGCTGAGACTACAAGCATAAGCCACTATGCTCGGCTAAATACAAAAATTTTTTGGCGACAGAGTCTCTCTATGTTGCCCAGACTGGTCTTAAACTACCAGCCTCAAGCAATCCTCCCACTTCAGGTTCCCAAGTATTAGGATTATAGGTGTGAGCCACCATGCCTGGTGCCTTTGAAGGGTTTTAAATAGGAGAGTAATACAATATGGCTCATTCTAAAAATATTACTTTGGCGTCTTTGTGAGTAAATTGGAGGTGGCAAGAAAACTACTAGGAGGACCAAAGAGGCTACTGTAGCAGGCCAGGCAAAAGACAAAAGTGACTTAGAAGGGTGGTGGTGGCAGTGTAGAGTTCTTGAATACATCCCTGCACCAGGCCAAGTTTTATATACATCTTCTCCTGTACTGATGTCCCACGCATCAAATCCGTGATCAAACTCATCATGTTGCCCCTAAATTCTCTCTCTGCTTCTCTGTTTGTGTCTTCTTTTTCTCAGGAACTTTATCCATTAGTATTCGTTTTAGGCTGCAAGTGATGGGAAACCCAAAACAACAATAGCTTAAACAAAATAGAAGTTCTGTCTGATGCCAGAGAAGTCCGGAAAGGTGTCTATAGCAGGTATGCTGCTCTATGGCATCATCAGGGACACAGGCTCCTTCTCCCTTGTTGCCCTGCCATCCTTGGTACATGGCTTCTTTCTCATACTTCAAGAAAGCTGCTGGAGCTCCCGCCATCCCACCTACTTTTTAGCCATCAGGAAAGAGAAATGGACAAAATAAGGTTGTTTCTTTCTTGTTAAGGACATTTCCTGGAAGTAACACATGTCACTTTTATTTACATCCGTTGGTCATTCACATGGCGGGAAAATGTAGTCTTTATTATTGGTAATCATTGCTCATTCCTGGGCGCTCTTACTAATGAACAAGAGGAGAAACGCTGTTGAGCTACAACTATCTCTTAGGCTCAAATCATTCCCCATCCTTATGCCCACTCCCAGCCCCATTTCCAGCCCTCTATTTAGGCACCAAGCTCTATGATTCTTATTCTGTGATGTCGCTCAAAGTCATCTCTTCCTGCTACCTCCCTGACACAGATCCGTGTCATCTTACACCAGTTTACAGAAGTAGCTTTTCTGGCTTCCAGTTACCCTTCCTACTGTTACCCCTCAAAAACCTTCAATTGCTCCCTCTAGAAGATTAAGTCCATATTTTTAAATTTAGTGACCAAGGCCCTCCATCATGCAATTCCAGTCAACCCGTGATAAAACCAGTTTGGTTCAATTTTAGTAACATCAGCAACAATGGTAATAATGATACTTTGCATTCCTACATGTAAGGTTTTATTGCTCACAGAAGGGACAGAACATGGCACCTGGAGTCAGAAACGTGCGCTCATAGCCTGGCTTGACAATGGACCAGCTGTGCGATCCTGGGCAAGTCACCTGCCCTCTATTAAATAAGCGCCTGCGACTGTGGCTGGTTCCTGATAAACCCTGAGCCCTTTCCTTTCCTGGGCCTCTTTCTTGGGATCTGTAGATTGGAGGTAAGCCTGGTCTACCTACTTCCCAGGGGATTATGAAGTTCAAACAAGAGGAGACCTGAACAGCTGGGGGAAACATAAAACACAGGACATCCTCTTCTGTTTTTCACCACGACCCTACGAAGTGAGCAGGCAGGACGGGGAGCCCACGGTCCCCATTTCGTGGATGAGGATGTGGTGACTCAAGGAGGCTCATGATCTGCCCTGGCCCTGACTTGCAGGGCAGTGGAGGAGGCCTGGGCCCTTGGGACCCCAATCGCCTGTGGCAGGGCTCTTTTGGGGTATGTGTTCCACTGGGGAGGTGTGTTACAGAGTGAGGCTGTGTTGGGACAAAAGGAGAAAGAACGTAAGATGCAAAGTTTTTCTTTCATTTTGGGCTGTGCAGTCATTTTCTAATTTCTTTGAGGTCATGCTGTTTGGTACCTGGGAAAGGAATTGTGATTGGTGTTCTAGAAAAACAGCGATTTTTAGGGGGAAGCCACTGCCTATTACAAAATACAGGCAGAAGCGGCTGATTGTCCTTGAATGCCACGATGTGCGTTTTCAAGGGGTGGGGTGGGGTCTGGTGACTGGCTAGACTTTTTTGGAGAAAATGTATAACAAACTTAATAAAGTAAACATCTATGTTGTCAAACTTACTGAGTTAAGTAGATGTGAATATAGTTAACTGAGTAGTAGCTTTATAATTATTTTGTCAAGTTTAACATGTGAAATTGTTCCCACTTAGTTACCAGTATTCTTAAATTGTCTTGTTTATAATTTAAACTGTGGATTTTATTTAGGGAGTAAATGTGTCTGGAGGCTTTTCATTATTTCAGAAATTAGACGATAGATTCCTGAGGTGCCCGGCCTGTCCCTGAGGCCACATGATGCAGAACTGGAGGCAGGTGAGTCTGAGCCGGGTGCTCGGAGCCTAGTCAAGGGTGACCACAGGCCGAGGGAGGAGAAACTTCTGACATGCAGCGTCCTCATAGGAATGCTTTGGGGTGTTATCTCCATTTCCCTGATGGAAAAACTGAGGCCAAGAGCAGTGGGGTAACTCCCCCACCATAGTGTGGAGTTGCTTAATTGCCTCGCCTGCAGCAGAGGGCATGTCTGTATGATAATGTCAGCTACAGGGCCCAGCCTCTGTAGGAGGCTAGGAATTGGTTTTTAATAAATAAGGAGCACTATCTTCTTTCATGGCCATTCATTCTACACAGGTTCTCCTCTGTGGCCCAGCACTCTGTGAAGTAAGCAGGGCAGGAGCAATTTTCCCATTTTAGAAATTAGGAACTGGAGGCTTTGGGAGCTAAGCGAGCCAGGGTCTCACCGCTGGCCCAGGGCTGCTGCCCGGAGAGTCCTCCATCTGGAGCACTCCCACTCTCCGAGGTCCCCTTGCCAGCTGGGCATGGCTGTCCAGCCCGAACATCACTCCTTCCTTCCTTCACATCTGCTCAGTGCTTGAAGATCCCAGAGTCCAAGGTCACTTCAGCTAACAAGCTGATGGCCCTATATTTGGGTGAGCGGATGGTGCTAATGGCAGTGTAGATCTTCGTTTTAGAGGATAATTATGTTTTCTGAAAGTCTGTGGAGAATTGTGCCATTGCTTGAGGGATATCTAATAAAAATCACCCATCGGATAAAAGTAGAAGTCAGCAGTAGACTAGCGTTCACCTAAGGAATCATCATCGTCATCATTGTCATCATCTTCCTTATCAACAGGCTTGTCTCTACTCATGACAGATTTGGCCAAAATGAAAAAAATAAAGGAGGCCTTTCGAGGACTTAACACGCGGAGGACTTTCCTCCATGCCTCCTCTCTCTGTCTGCCTAATTTCAGTGAGTCAGTTTTTCCTCCCCATCTGTTTGCTTTCTGGCACTTTACACAACTGTCTGGGCTCTTTCATTTTGCCTTCTGTGGTTGCTCAACTCCATCGTTTCCCTCTCATTGCTTCTCCTTTGTTCCTTGGCAGGCTCCTCTCATCTGCCAGTTTCCAGTCCTATGAAGAGTCAGAGGTGGGTTGTAGTTTTCAGGCAGCATTTTTGTTGCCTGGCAACATGTAACAAGCATCTTCAGTGGTGGCTGCTTCCCCTAAAACAGAGCCAGGCTGGGGATGCAGTGGACGAAGGAGTCTCTGGGAGCTTCTCTGGGGTCATGGGGAGGAGTTAGGGGAGGGGGACAGACAGACAGGTTGGCTTCCATGGTGACTCTGAGTGTTGCCATTCTTACTCTTTTTAATAGCCTTGGCACCGGCACGCCCTCTCCTGCGCCATTTCAGGCACCCCAGGTGTCCAGTGGTGAAAAGCCTTGGGTTAGGAGCCATCAGAAATTCTGTGTAACTTGAGAGGCACCTGCTGCAGCTCCCTGGGGCATGGCTGTTAGGTGGTTTCCACTGGTTTCCACTGGTGCTGACTCTTGCTTTATCTTGTCCGCAAGGGGATGCCACAGGCCTCCTGTCTGGAAAGACACCTTCCTTTTGCCTCTGCAGTCAGCCCAGCTGCTAGTTCTCCCGAGAATGGGAGGGGGAGAGAGAAGGGGGACGGAATGGGATCCAAAAAAACACCTGACTTAGAGCTGGAGGGGGCTCTAGAGCTTCTTTAACCAAATCCTCACATTGTACACACGAGGAAACCAAGGCCCAAAGAAGGGAAGCAACATGTCCAGAGTCACACCGCGAGTTGGGCGGGTCTGAGCTCCCAGCCAAGGGTCTCTCTCCTGGGACTGGACTCTGCTGAGCTCACACATCTGATGCCCTGTGGCTAGAAAGAGGCAGCATGTGGTGAGAAGTACACCAGATGCCCAGTCCTCTGCTTTCTGGCCTCCATTTGCTTATCTAAAAAGAATGAGGTGAACTGGGCTAGAGGGAGCCCCAAGACTCAGTGACTGTCATGGTAAAGCTGACCCAGCAGGCAGGCCCCTGCTGCCCAGGCCTTCAGCCACGTGTCCAGGGCTGCTCTCACCGCCCCAGGAAAGCCCAGAAGCTGAGGGGGTCCTGGGCCTCTGAGCTGATGCTCCCCAGGAGAATTCCACTGTGTGCAGAGACCCGGAGCACAGCCACGACACTTGTCACCATCAGGCTGATTTAGGGCAAGCCTCCTGGGCATCTGTGTCTTCGAAGATGGTCTCTTAAGGCCCTTATCAAGGATCAGGGCTGCAGCTGCCCACTCCCCTACCTAACCAGCTCTCCATCTTGTGTGGGAAATGGGTAAGAAAACGTTCTCTGAGAATTACAGCTCCTTAGAGCTGGAAGGGGCCCTAATGCACATGGACCCAGACCCCACCCTTCCCAGATGAGGAGAGGGAGGCCCAGAGCTATGAGGGTTGATGCGAAGGGGGTTTTGCTCTGTTCCCTTCAGACCCCACAGAGGAGAAGGCATCTCCAGATGGGTCATCTGTTTATCCTGCTCCTTCCTTTCCTCAAGTAAGAATCTCTCAGTTCAAGAGGCAGAGAAAAGGATTGCTGAAGGCAATCTGTCTCTTCATATCTCTTTCATTCTGCTCCTGGGGCCGAGGAAATGGGTGAGGAGGGGTGCAGGAGGCCCTTGGCCTGAGCACCAGGCCTGGACCCTTCCTTCCAGCCGCTGCTCTCCAGAGCTTGGGGTGCACCAGCTTCGAGGCTTTAGAAGCTTCTCCAGCAAGAAAGGCCCTCTTGAGGGAAAAGTGTGTGTGACTGGCTATCTCCATTCCTTTCTCCATATAGTGTTGAGCTTCAGAATTAGCTTTATTTCTGATGTGTACCAGAATTTTCAGTTAATCATGTAAACCAAGGCTCAGGTGACTTGGCTGTGGGCAGGTGGGGCCGGACCAGCCCCTGAGAAACTACTCCCATCCTAGACTTTGTCATGCTTCACTTGGCAAGAGCCCACTCCCAGAAAGCAGGGAAATGTGCCTTTCTGGGTAGCCCAGGCCTGTGGAAAGAGGCGAGAGGTCAGGGACAGCTACACTCCCTGGGCAGGCTGCTTGTGGTCCGGGAGCATCCTGCAGTCTCCCCAAGCCCCACGGCCGTGGGGGCCCCGGGTCAGGGCGTTACTGTGCATATCCCTGTCCTTAGGCCCCTCACCCAGGTGCCCTTGCCCTCAGACTCCTCCCCCTCCAGCCTCTGTCTCTGTCTCCATCCCTGTCTCTCTCTCTCTTTCTCTATCTTCCTCTCTCTCTGATTCCCTGGGGGCTACTTTGCAACCTCTGCTGAGTCAGAATTCTTCCCACTCGTCCTGACGTCCCAGGCTCCTCCTTGGCACCCTGTCTTCTCTGTGGCAGGGAAAGACGCCCAACCAGAGCTCCCACATCCTGCCCTGGGAACCCCACTGCTCTGGGAAACAAAAACAAGAAAATTCCTTCCTAGGGTACTTTTTCTGTGCTGTTCCTCTTTGTTCTTGGTCACAGGGTGATTCCCACCTCCTTCCCACACTAACCCTGCCTAGGTGAGGCTGCAGCTTTGTGTGCCTTCCACAACGTTTGCTTGCCTGGGGAGCTGCCTGCCTTTAATTATCTTTGGAAAGCATAACTGAGAAGAGCAAGACACCCTTCTTTTCTTTAGGGCTCTTACCAGGAGCACTGTCTATGCAGCACTTCCCTCCAGGGGGTGCCATTCACATTGAAGTCTTTGTGACTGGCACTCCTTGGAGTTGCACAGTGCACAACCTATGTTGCTGAACAGGGCAGCCCTGGCTCTGTCTTACTGTCCTGGGAAGCATGGCTCATTATAACAGAGATCCAGGATCAGATACCTGAGAAAGAGAGAATCCCCAGCAGTCTCTCCACTCATCTCCCCTCCCTTTTTAGGTCTCCACCTCCTCCAAGGTGTAATATGGTCAAAGACAGCTCCTCCAAGGTGCAATATGGTCAAAGACAGGGCTGTGGATGCAGGCAAGTCCAAGCACACACTCGGGCCCTGCCACTCAGTTGATGTTTTATTTTGTGCAAGTTTCCTAATCTAGTAATTCATCAAGTGATCCTCCCACCTCAGCCTCCAGAGTAGCTGGGACTGTAGGCACATACCACCACATGCCCTGCTAATTTTATTCATTTTTTGTAGAGACAGCATCTCACTATGTTGCCCAGTCTGGTCTTGAACTCCTGGGCTCAAGGGATCCTTCTGTCTCAGCCTCCCAAAGTGCTTGGATTACAGGCATGAGCCACTGCACCTGGTCTAATTTTCCAATTCAATAAAATAGGAAGTGACAGTTATGAGTCTTGTTTTTTGAGGATTAAATTCAGTAATGCACGTAAAACTTTGGCCCACATGGCACGTGATTGGCACTTGAGAAATGATAGTGATTATTGTTATCTCTTCAAATAAGATTAGCATCCAGTCCTACCTACCACACAGAGATAGCCCCAGAAATAAAATGAAGTGAGAAGTAGATAATCTCTAAGATCTTTGAGGAAGTGTTTTGCACGAATCCCAACTACTGTTGTTCTTCTCTCTGTATATGAAAAACGATGAACTGTGAAGCCCCTTTGCTTCCGAGTCACGCTCTGTGACTGATGGCAGATGTCGGGAAAGGCTCAACCAGGAGAGAGAAAGCTTGCAGGCGCGGGCGGCAGACTGAGGGCCCCGGGCGGGTGGAGCTGAATGAAAACCACAGACAGACAGCAGCTGTGAGAGAAAGCAGAGACCCGGAATGGCTTTAAACAGAAAGCAGAGGCCCACAGCAGGGAGTGAGATGAGACCAGGTTTAAACGTCACTTTCCCCTAAGTCCTCGTTCATTCACAGCTTCCTTCAGTAGGTCTGACCAGCTTTCTCAGCGCCTGCCGACCAACAAACCAACCGACCAATGGAGGCTGGTGCTGGGGGTGGAGATGGCCAAGAGCCTGTGGTGAGAAGTGAGGGAGAGTGAGGAAGAAGGGGCTCCACAGAGGGCACTTGATCCAGGACGGCTTTCCGAAGGAGGTGATTTCCTAGGCCTGAGGGGCCTCCAGGCAGAGGCGCCAGCATGAGCGAAGCTCAGAGGTGGGGAAGCATGGGTTGGAGGAGAGAAAAAGCAGTTGCTTGCTAGGGTATCATAAGATGCCGCGGTGCACTCACGGCTGCAGGAGTGGGCAGGGGCCTTTTTCACCAGCCTAAGGATTTTGGAATGACTCTTCTATCAGCCAACAGTTTCCAACCTTATTTATGTACTTGTTTCTTTGATTCCAGCGATGCAGGAGAGATGATATTCAGACACCCGACTTCTGCTGTGGGTGTGTCCCAGGTTATAAATCATTTCCATCAGGCTAGCTGGAGTCCCGGCCCTTCCTTTCCACTGAAGAAAGCAAATCAGAGTACAAGACAGCGATAGTGATATTATCACAGGATAGCCTTGAAACTGCCATAACAAAAAAAATAAATTGTTCACAAATGTCAATCCTTCAACTACTATCAGCCCCAGAGAGAGTTTGTCTACCCCAGTGTCGCTGCGCAGAGGCTGAGAACGTCCCCTCTCCTCTTCCCACACCTAAGCCAGGGGGAGCCACTGGTAGATTGGGAGCAAGGGAGGGTCTGGAGTTTCGGAAAAATTTCCCTGGCTGCAGTGTGGAAGAGGGGTTTGAGGGGAAGACGGGACACCATCTGGGGAGACTGCTGTAGTAACAGAGCTGTGACAAGATGCTGCCCCCACCACCCCCGGGGACAGTGGTGGCTAGGATGGAGAGCAAGGGCAGTTTTGAGAGAGCTAGAGGAGCCAACCTCCACCGGACTGACTCACTGGATGTGGAGTGATGGGGAGGAAGCCCAGGAACAGTGCCTGGTGTCCTAGTGTGCCTGGCTGGATAGCTGGTGGGACTGCCCACAAATAGGAGGTGCAGGAGGAAGGGGGCCGGGGTTGCAGGGGACCTGGGCAGCAGGGAGAGGGCAGGTAATGAGCAGAGTTGGGGATCAGTTGAGCTTAATTTACCTGCTACCCCTCCAGAGATGTCTCACGTTGGGAGGACCCATGCACCTACTCCAGATGTTACCCTTCCGACTTTACAGCATAGGATTCTGCCTGTTGACATTTGATGCCATCTGTATCTGGCCACCCAGTGGGTGCAAAATGCAAGTTTGCTGATTAAGCAAAATCAACCTGAAGCAAACAAAGACTGGTGTCCCCAAGGGATAGCCAGCTCCTTGGAGGCAGAAACCCTTTCCCTCTAGGGCAGAGCTTCCTCTGTGGGTCCTCACAGGGGAGGGTGGGAGAGAGACTGAACGAGTGAAAGGGAAAACGAGAGGAGAGGTGAGAGGGAGGTGGAGACAGTGCTTCAAAGGAGAAAAAAAGAAAAAGAAGCATGAGAGAGAAGAAGAAAGAACAGAGAGGGGCAAAGGCAGGAAAAATAGAGGAGAAGGAGGAAGAAGACGGAGGGGTTTGGGGCGAGGGTAACAGTGCAGGCCAGCTGTGCCCGTGAGTTCATGGGGTTCTGCTTATTAAACCCCAGCACTGGCAACTTTGAGAAGATGCTCAGAGTTCTTTCCCCGCCCTACTTCTCCCTCCAACTCACCTCAGCCTTCTCCTGAACCTGCCGCTCCACCCGCAGCACTGTCATCCCAGCCCATATCTGCTCCTCTGAGATGGCTCTGTGTCCCAAGTGCAGTGGCCCCGTGCCTCAACTTGGCGTCACTTGTCTCCATTATAACACGGCCCTTTTTTGCCTTGGTGTTGCTTGGTGTCTGCCTCCTTCCTAGAACTCTAAGTTCCCAAGTAGGCACCAAGCCAGGCACACAGTAGGGGGCTCATTCTTATTGCTGACCAAATGAACTCATTTACTAAGTTCCAAAATTTGTGCCAGGCACTGTGCAGAGTTTTATATTTTTCGTTAGTCCCGTGCGAGGTTTTACTGCTTCATTTTACAGAAGTGAAGCCCAAGACCCAGAGAGGTAAGTGCCTTCCCTAGGCCACACAGCTAACAGGTGGCAGGGCTGGGATCCAAACCCCCATCTGTTGGACTCTCCGCCCATGCCCTCTCTGCCACGCCACCTCCAGATACCGTGGAAGACATGCTTCCCATGGGAACAGTGCCTCTTCCAAGCATATTGTTTTTCTCCATTTTCATGCATTTTATTAAACATTTCCAAATCAGGAAACATGGAAATATTTTTTAATAAGAAGAAAGAAAACATTGCAAATTGAGAAACTGACTCAGAAGGATTTGCCAGATGAGCCATCTGGTTTTTAATTTAATAACCATTCAGAGAGGTTGACAGTGCTTCCCTCTAAGACGAAAATGGACTGTGGAAGGAGTGGCAGCTGGCTTCCCTCAAATGGTGCATCCATTTGCAAGGTGGAGAAGTTGAGCAAGACCAAGAGACCCAAGAGAAGAGAAACACACTCCAAGAAAAGCTTGGCCGGTGCTGGTGTTGAAGCTTCCCTGCCGAGGCCTGCAGAGGTTGCATCCAGCTGTGTGACACCAGCCAGCTGTCCCACCTCTTCCAGAGTTTCTCAGAAGCTTCTACAGAAAACCACTAATGGAGACAGAGATGCTACCACCTCGGTGAGAAAAAGCCACACCAACCAAACCCTCGTGTTCACAGAGCAAGAACAAGCTGTGGTTGTTTGGCGGCAAGTCACATTTGTTTGTTGGAGCCGTTGTGCTCCGGTGGTGCTGGTTTTCTCTCCTTTTAAAAATAACTGGAGGCCTTGCACCATGCTGTTAGTTCTTAGGGCTGGAAATAAAAGACTAGATTTAGAGTTGCCTTGGAAAGATCCAGGGCTGTTACCTTGAATTACCTGGTAGAGGAAAACGTCGTTATTTTCCTAAATTCAAAGCCAATCCTTGAAAAATAGGACACAGAGGTGAAGTGGATGGAGGGGTGACTTTATATATGCATATGGTGTCCTGGGCACGTGGTTTGATAGGCTTGTGATCAGCCCTGAGTCTTCAAAGCCGTTTATTTTACATTTTAAGGTGTTTATAAGGGAAATTGTTTTTGAGAAAAGAACGAACTTTTTTTTTTTTTTTTGCCTTGATGTGAATTCACCCACTGGCACAAGCAGTAATAGCCCTGAAGTCACCCTAAGCCATTTATTCCTCAGCTGCCTTTGAATTTCAATGGGATTCTTTCACACACCTCAAGCATTTCTGAAATGCTCCTAAACTAAAGGAGCTCATAATACCCTTAAGAAATGATGATTTCACCCCATTTTCTCCATAAAGCTGGAATCACATGCCCTAGCATGCTGAAAGTACTTGATAATTAGAAGTTGATTATATTGGGGACCTGGACAAAGGTAGAGCTGGGAATGGGAATAAAACCCAGGACTCCATGAAAAGTCTCTTTCCTTTCATAATAGCTTCTAATTCAGGCTTCTAATAGCTTCGAATGCCAGTCACATACAGAGCCTCCCGGCCATCACCTACTGGCAGTGGCTGAGCGGGTACTTTGCCAAGCTAGAATGGTCCCTGCCCAGGGGCACAGGTGCTGCCTCCACGCCCCACCCTGTGCCCAGCTCACTGCAATTGCCATTTTTAGCAGCTGAAAAAATACGGGTTTCAGTCCCAGTCTTTTCGCTGAGTTGCTGTAAGAAGTTAGTTAGGTCAGTTACGCACTGGGGCTTTGCATTGATTCACTGTAAAATCAGGTAACAGCTCTTATCCTGCTGGTCTTGTCCCACTGGCTTGTGAGAAAGATGAAATGGGGCCATTCATTCTTTCATTCATTGGACAAATATTTATTGAGTACTAGGGATACAGCAGTAAACAAAACAGAAAAAGTCCTTTCCTCCATGAACCTTATATTTTAATAGGGGTTGTCGGTCAATAAATACAAAAATAGGCCACATATCTATTATGTCAGGTGGTGATAAGCGCTGTGGAGAAGAATGACTCGGGAGAAGCTGGCCTGCTGGGTGTGGGGCAGTAGTGCACTTGGAGACAGGGTGGGCGGGGAACACCTTACTGAGAAGCTGACATTTGTGCAAAGGCCTGAAATTATCTGGGATAAGAGCCTTCTAAGTACAGATGTCCCGTGACTTATGATGAGATTACTTCACAATAAACCCACAGTAAGTGGAAAATATCATAAGTTGAAAATGCACTGAATGTACCTAACCTACTGAGCATCATAGCTTAGCCCAGCCTACCTTAAATGTGCTGGGAACACTTATGTCAGCCTGCCGCTGAGCAAAATCACCGGGCAGCACAGTGCCCTGTAGAGGACCCTGTAGAGTATTCGTGATCACCTGGTTAACTGCGAGCTGCCCAGCATCAGGAGAGAGAATTGCATCACAGATCCCTAGGAAAAGATCAACATTCAGAATTTGAAGTATGCTTTCCACCAACTGTGTATTGCTTTTGCACCGTTGTAAAGTGGCACCATTGTAAGTCAGGGCCATCTCTGGAAAGAACAGCAGGTGAGGGGCTCTGAGGCAGGAGTAAAGCTGGCTGGGTGAAGGAGCTGCAGAAACCCCAGGTGGCAGGGCCAATGGGCGAAGGTGAGATGGGCTCAGAAAGGCCCCCAGGTTAGGGGCCCCAGGGGACTTTGGCTTTTTTTCTAAGGGATACAGGAACTTTTGTCTTAATTTTTTTAGAGGGCCTCTCTGGCTGCTGTAACAGGACTAGCCTGGGGCAAGGGTCACCCAGGCAGAAGCAGGGAGGCCAGTGAGGCAACTACTGCAGTCGTCCAGGTGAGAGGGCGGGGCTGATCCAGGTGAGAGGGTGGGGCTGGAGCAGGTAAGAGAGTGGGGCTAGTCCAGGTGAGAGGATGGGGCTGGTCCAGGTGAGAGGGTGGGGCTGGACGAAGTGAGAGGGTGGGGCTGGTCCAGGGTGGCCACAGACCAGGGATGACAGGTGCTCCGATTCTGGAGATATTTTGAAAGCAGAGGTGACAGAATTTGATGGAGATAAGGGGTTTAAGCTGCAAGTCACCACATGAAGAGAAGGGGCTGCAGCCACCCAGAAGAACAACGAAGATTAAAAGGAGAAGCTGGGAGGAGTTTCTGTTTTCCTACACAGCAGCATCTGCTGCCTGTTCTTTCTCCACATCCGTCCGGCTGCCCTTGTCACTAGGACGAAGCCCCAGGTGGGAGGCTCCTGCAGAGGCCGTGGCATGCCTCTGTCTGTATCACTTGCTGAAGGCTGATGGAGCCCATGCACATTCACTCCTCACCGCGGCCTCGCGAGGCAGGCAGGACGGCATCATTACACCCTGCTTCCCCGAAGAAGCAGCAGGCCCTGAGTCCGTGGAGTGATCTGCTCAAGGTCACAGAGCCATTTGGCATGAAAGGCAGTCTCTGGGCTCCAGATCTTATGTTCTTTCTGCTATGCCAAGGCTAACCATAGACACACGAGATGAAAATAGCACTTTTTTTTTAGTGCACCTATGTGCCCGGCACTGCTCTAATCATTTTAGACGTATCAGCTCCTTTAACCCTCACGGTAACTCTCTGTGAGGTGGTACACATATTATCCTCTTTTGTAGGTGGGAAGACTGAGGATAAGTTCATGCAGACATTAAGGTGCAAAGCCCGGATTCAAACATAGGTGTTCTGGCCCTGGAACCTGTGGGTTCAGCTATACCCCAGCCAGCTGGGCGGCCTCTCTGCAAGCCAGTGTGTGGGCAGCAGGCGGATAGTGCTGATGCCACGTGTGTGAGACACAGGCAAAGAGCTCGGGTTGGCTGGGTGGGTCAGGATGGAATTTGAAGTGGGTCCTGAAGGGCTAGTTAGAGGGCATCAGGGAGGACAGGGCAGGAGTGACAGGAGCAAGAGAGGCGTGTGTGCAAGGCAAGCTTGGAGCACAGCAACCCTGAAGCAGCGGTCAGAGTGGAAGCCAAGAAGGCACAGTCGAAGTGGGAGGAAAGCAGGCCAGTGAGCCGCTGCAGATGCCAGAAGAGGGCGGTGTTCCGAGGAGAGAGGCATCGGTGGGGTCAGAGGCCACCGGGGGGCCAAGCCAGGTACGTGTTGTTGGCTTCCTCATTGGAGAAATTCGCAAGCACAGGGTTCACAGCTCAGTGGGCAGGTCTGACTGTGTGACTCTGAAGATTGACCGGAAGGCAAGGACAAAGCAGTCCATTTGGCTCTTTGGAGTTCTGCAGAGGATCTGGCTCAAGGCCTGCAAATTTCCAACAAACAAATCAGACCCAGGACAAATGGCTAGAGCCATCATATCATGTAGATCCATGTGAAAAGAATCCTTTTTTTTTTTACAAAACTAGTTTTAAAAAGTATTCAAATTCTTTTGGAGAATAAGGAAGAAGAGGCAGTCATTTCACTTTGGCTTATTTTCTGTCACCCTAGTGCTGTAACAGATCACAGCTAGTGTCACGAAGCTGAGTTCTTATTAATAGTGAGAACTGACTCCAAGCTCAAGGAATTTGGCAGCCACTTGGACAAAGGTTTAATCTGCTGAAGAGAACAGCTGAAGTCATTTTAACACGATTCACTGAATTACTGAAGCAAGCCTCACTTTTGTAGGGGGACAGGAAAAGCAGCATGCAGGCCTTAGTCAGTCCACAAGTATTTTAGTGAGCCCCTATTATGTGCTAGACCCTGAGAAGGTACCAAGGAAAGGCTACAGAGAATACTGTAATATAACTTCAGGGTTAGACAAATAGACCAATGGAACAGAATACAGAACCAAGAAATAGTACCACTTCCACATATAATTTATGAGACAGAGGGAGCATTGAAAGCTAGTGGGAGAAAGGATGGTCTGCACATTAAGTGAAACTGAGATAATTGCTTACCCATGTGAAAAAAATGAAGTTGTATCCCTGCTTCACACCATATGCAAAATCAATTCCAGGCAAATTAAAGACTTAGAAAGGCAACATTTTAAAATATGTAAAAATGTTACAATCTCAGGGAGGGAATGATTTCTGCAAAAACCAGATAACTGCTAATTATAAATTAAAAGATGATAAAGTCACCTACAGTAAAATTTAAAACTTCTATTCATCAAAAATACCGTAGAGAAAATAAAAAGGCAAGGCACACCCTGGAAGAAGATATTTGCAACACACAAACTGACAAAATTCTTATTATCTAGAATATATAAATAACTTTTAGAATCAATGAGAACAAAACAAAAACAAGCCAATAGAAAAGTGGACAAAAGTCATGAATGACACGCCACAAAAGAGAAAGTATGAATGACAAAGAAACATACGAAAGGCTACTTAAGCTTTTATCATGGAAATGTAAAGTCAAGTCTTGATGAGATCCCAATTCACCCACTAGTGTGGCAGAGATTAAAGTCAGACAATGGCAAGTGTTAATGAGGATGTGGAGCAACAGGAACTCTTATCCACCTCTAGTGGAAGCCTAATTGGCACTGGCATCTTAGAAAACAACTTGACATTTTCTAATGAAGTGAAATATGTACATATCCTACAAACCAGCAAACCCAGTCTTAGGTATATGTCCTAGAGAAACTCTTATGCAGTGTACCAGGAGCTATGATTAAGAATGTTTGGGCTGGGTGAGGTGGCTCATGCCTGTAATCCCAACATTTCGGAAGGTCAAGGCAGGAGAATCTCTTGAGCCCAGGAGTTCGAGGCTACAGTGAGCTATGATTGTGCCACTGCAGTCCAGCCTGGGCAACAGAGTAAGACCCTGTCTCTAAAAATATAATAATAATAAATCAATAAAAAATAATGTTTGTAGCAGTATTTCTCATTAGAGGAAACACCTGTAAGCTATCCCAATGTCCATCAATAGGTGAATGAATAAATAAATCATGCCATATTCATATGATGAAATACAATACAGGAATAAAAATAGACTATAGCTACATATGCCAATATAATATATATGTTGAACAGAAAAGAAGCAATTCATAGAAGAGTTCACTGTATTAGTTATCTGTTGCTACATAACAACTTGCTCCAAAATTCAGCAGCTAAAAACAACAGACATTTACAATCTCACGATTGCTGTGGGTCAGGAATTCAGGTGCAGCTTAAATGGGTACCTCTGCCTCAAGCTCTCTCATGAGATTGTCAGGCTGTCAGCCAGGGCTGTGGTCTCACCTCAAGGCTTGACTTAAAGAACACCTGCTTCTAAGCTACTCATGTGGTGGTTGGCAGGCTGTGTCCCTTGCCATGTGGCACTCCACGGGCTTGCCTCCCGACATGGCCAGTGGCTTCTCCCAGGGAGAGTGATCCAAAAGATAACTAGTGAGAGATCACCCAAGACAGAAGCCATGATCTTACCATAACCTAACTTCAGAAATGAAAGTCTATCACTTCTGCCATACTCTATGTGGTAGAAACCAGTTACTGGGTCCAGCCCACACTCAAAAGGAAAGAATTGCAAAAGTGTGTGAAGACCTCAAGAGGAGGGGGGATATCGAGGTCATTTTAGAGGCTTCCTACCATACTCTTGTAGTATGATTTCATCCTTATGAAGGTCAGAAATAGGAAAAATGAAATTACATATTGCTTAGGTAATCCTGCCTATGTGGAAGCACTATGAAGAAAAACGAGGAAATGATAAACATGACTTTCAGGGTAATGATGATCCTGGGGTGGGGGGCACTGAGAATGGAGAGAACACACAAGTAGATTCCACAGGTTGGAGTTGGATGGTGAGTTCATGGTGCTTATTTTCTTTCTGTGTTTCTTGATGTCATTTAATGTTGCATGTAGTTTTGTTTTTGTCTCTTTGGTTTGGTGTTCCGTTGATATGATCAAAGTTACATGTGCATACACTGTAGAGTCAATCCTTCTGTGGTATTTGCTGTCTTCTACCAGCTCTTTCCATTTACTGTTCTCCAGAGGCAGCTACTTTTACCTCCTTTTGCTAATTAATTTTAGTATTTACCTCCATGTCTGTAAGTAATATGTGTGTATTGCTACCTTTTGATGCTTTGGTTTGTTTAGGTACTATCCATTCCCTTCCCACTCTGGGAGATGAAAATTTAGCTCCCTTTCCTCCCCTCCAACTCTTCCTCTCCCTTCATCTTCCTTTTATAATTACATCATAATTTTGGTTAAAGCAGTAATCAGTGTTTACATTACTCAGTCAACACTAATTTGACTCTATTCATAGTTGAGCCTTGTAGTAAAAAATATGATAACTTTTCCCTTCCTGCAGAACTTTTCATTTTTCCTGGAGTTGTTAATGATCATGTTTGTTTGTTTGCTTAGTTTTTTATGTATTCATCATTAATTCAAGTGCAAATTCTGGCAGTTGTCTAAATCTCTTTTCAGGATGTTCAGGCACGTTAGGTTTCCTATCAATTTCATCTCCTTGGAAGTGTCTCCCAGAGCCTCTTGACCTGCTCCAGCCTGGACGGGTTGTCCTCCGCGCCTGGTGTGCACCTGTCCTACGAGGACCTCCCTGTACCATCACCCTGAGCTCGTTGCCTTTATTCCTTGTCTTCCTTCTTGGTTTACTTCTTTGTTTTGGTGAAGCATACCTCCTGTGTCTTCCTGAGAGAGGGTGCATGGGAGGCAAACCCGTGACAACCTTGCATATCTGAAAATGTTTTCATTGCACTCAGACTGAACTAATACTTTGGCCGATTCAGATTTCTGGTCTCTGGTTTGGAATTCTGATTTGGAAATAATTTTCCTCCAGAATTTTGAAGGCTTTATTCCATGGCCTTCTAGCTTCCAGTGTTGCTGTCAAAAAGTCCAAAGCTGTTGTTAATTTCTGGTTCTTTGTATTTGGCCTCTTTTATACCCTCCCCCCAAATCCCTAAATCTCTGTAGGATTGTCTCCTTTCCCCTGGTGTTCTGAAATTTCACAATAATGTGCCTTGGTGTGCATCTATTTTCATCCACTGTGCTGGGGACAGTGAGCCTTTGATCTAGAAACTCATGCCCTTAAGTTCTGGGGATTTTTGTTTTTGAATGATTTTTAAAATAATTACTTCTCTCCTTCTTTCTCCTTCTTTTCCCCCCAGTTGTTTCTTTCTGTAACTTCTACTATTTGAATTGGGAGACTGAGTCACTAATTTTCTCATATTTTCTTTCCCTCTCTCTCCTTTTAAGAGATGATGGCGGTCTTGCTCTGTCCCCAGGCTGAAGTACAGGGGCACAATCATAGCTCACTGCAGCCTCAACCTCCTGGGCACAAGCAATCCTCCTGCCTCAGCCTCCGAGCAGCTGGGGGATACAGGCACACACCACAATGCCTAACTTCATATTTTCCTTCATTTTCATTCTTTGTCTTTTTCTGCTTCTTGGGAGACTTCCTCAATTTATCATCTTCTAGCCCCTCTAGGAAGACTTTTTTCATACAGCATTCCATTCTTGTCTCGTGGGTCCAGTATCTTATTTTCTCTCTCTTACGTTAATTATAGGATTTTTCTTTCAAGAGTTCTCTCTGTGAATGGTCTGTATTTGATCCAGAGTTCCTTCTTTTTGTTTGTTTAATTGACTGGTTTGATCTGTGTCTTTAATGTTAGAGACTCCTGACTGTCTGGGGATTCCTGGTTGCCTGTTTATTTTTAAAAGTAGGAGACTAACAACTTTGAGCTGTAAGGGATTTGAGGGAGCAAAAGTAGACATATGTCTGTACCATCTTTGCCAAGTCATATAGTCTTTTGTATCTCTCATTTATTTCATGTTAAGAAGTGAAAAAAAATCCATAGTCCACACCCTGAAAGATAAATCAGTAACTGTAATAACTACCCTTGAGCTCAAAGAAAAATTACATCTTTTCTTCCTCAGCCTTTAAAGAAAAACATGGAGCTATCCCCCCACCCAAATTTTCTATTGCAAAAAATAGCACGAGATTAGTATGTGAGTTTCTGACATGTGTAAACCGCTCTAAAATTGTGAATAGGTTTAGAAACCTTTTCTCCCTCCTCTTTACTCCCACAGTCCTGAATCACCAGCCCAGCCTTCTGGCTCATCACTTCCTGCTTGGTGAGTTGCACGCATGTCTTATCTCCATGACGATGCTCCAAGCCACTGGATAGCAGGGTGCATGTCCAATTCATCTCAGCATCTTCCGTAGTCCCCACCAGAGGAGCGATCACTGAAGGCTGACAAACAACGAAGGACACTCTCAAGATCTTCACTCCTCTCCTCAGCACACACAGTTAGCACGCACAGGAGTTTATTATGGTGAATGAAAAAAGAAACCCACAAGAACATAATTTATATGTAATTCCACTTTGATCTCTAATCTCTTTACCTTGGCATCCTCCCACATATGAATAGGATGGTCCATGATCCTAAGGGCAGCCAAACAGCCAGGGAGCACGAGTTTAATCCTCAGGGTTTGCAGGGAAAGGAGGACTGTGGAGACCCACGTGCACAAGAAAATCCATGATGTGCACAGAGGGTAGGCTACAAATTAAATCCTAACTTCATGGTTTGGTATTCAAGGCTCTCCATTGCTTCTCCCTGGACACCTGCAAAGCTTCTAGCAGCACTCCTTATCTGGGGCCTGACCTCTTTAGTCAGTCTTTCATGTAGAAGAATCATTTTCAGATACTAAGTATCTCATGTCCTTTCTTTGTCCAAGAACATACAGTTGATTTCTTTTGTATCTATATCAAATAGTTCTCCAGCCTAAACTTCAAGACATCTTCATGAATGCCTCACCACTCCACTGCACGTGTAAATCCATGCCCCTGTATTTTTCTGACTATTGTTTCTCAGACTGATAACACCTGCACACTCTCAGCAACAATAATGGCTGACATTTAGTGAGCACTTACTTTGGGCCACTGTGCTGGTATTGCTTGTGGGTTATTTTACTTAATCCTCCCATCATCAGATAAGGAAATTGAGTGACAGAGAGGGCACGTCACTTGCCCACAGCCATGGAGCTACTTAACGCTGGAGCTGGAGCTCCAAGCCAGGCAAGCCCAGCCCAGCCCAAGATCACTGGCTCAGCTCAACTCCTCACTGCTAAACTGCCTCAACCACATTTCTTCAGACCTTACCCAAGACTTATCTTCCAGGAAATGCTTTTCAGAAGAACTGAGGACCCTGGCTGTGACTCTATTACATTTATGTGTTGCAGGCTTGTGGCGTGGAGCTGCCTTTACGTCTTCTCCCTTCTGTGTCCCCTCCCACAGTCACTGAGTCTTGCTGCTTTAGAGAAGCTGAAGTCTGATTTTCCACCACTGCCTCAGCACAGGGCCTGAGGATAGGGTCTGCCACCAACCTTCCAGCCAGAAAGCAACCTGCTGGGAGGGGAGGGGTTGCATTGACTTGAGGGCCTAGCAGGGCAGAGTGAGCAGGCCAGGGAGGCAGCTGCCTTTCCAAGGCCACAGCAGAACTGGGAGGGGGCTGATGCTCTGGGTTACAGTCAGGGGTAGACGCAATCCTGGGAATCAGAGTTGGGAGTCACCAGCTTGTGCTACTCAAAGATAGCCAGGGGAGCAAAGGCAGGCCCAGCCCAGGGAAATGAGGCCCACGCAGCCAGCCAGGGGCCCTCAGGGTGGTAACAGAGCATCCCTGGGGAGCAAGTGTAGCAGATGGAGTGGGCAGGCAAGGCCATCTCATTGGCAGAGCTTTGGGGAGGGGGTATCTTTTCTTCAGATGTCCCCAGAAGTACCAGACACCCACATCCTTGTGCAGACAGCCACAAAAAGGCTAGTGCTGTGCCACCTACTGGGTCCCCAGTTGCTGGCCAAAGACTCAAATGGGGCTGGAGAGCCCACCACTGATGTGCTTGCGGGAATCGGCTAGGGCCGGGCTCCGGTGGGTGAGAAAGGCTGTGGCCTGTGTCTCTGTCCCAGCTTTGCACACCTATTTCTTGCCTGGCCACCCCACCTCTGTGTCCTGTCTCTTCAAATACACTGCTCGCCACCCGCAGACCATTCTTCCCAGCAAGCTGTGTTATCTTGTCATTCCCGTGCTCAAGAACCCAGAATCTCTTCTAAGGCCTCTAAGACAAAATCCAAGCTTCTTATCCCAGAATTCCAGGCCTTCCTAAATCTGACCCTGGTCTCTGAAGCCCCCGGTCGCCTGCTACTGAGCCCAGGTGCTCTCCTCTCACTGAAGCTTCCTCATTATTCCCAAGACACATGCCAGTCGCTTTTGCCTCTCTGATGTTGAGTGAAACAGTGAAAGGAGCATGGGCTTTGCTTCCTGTGTGTCCTTAGGCAAGTCACCCAGTGTCTCTGTGCCTCCAGCTGCTTACCTGGGAAATACTTTAAAGACTGTTGGGAGATTAGAATGTTTGCGTACAAAGTGCCAGCCACACAGTAGGTGCTCAATACATGCACAGTATGCATCATACCATGCCCTTGCTGCTCCCTGACTTGATGGCCCTGTCTCCTTTCTGACTGGCTGAGCTCCTGCCTCCTTCCAGGCCCATCTCTAGATGCACCTACACATGCAGCCTGCCCTGCACGCCTCAGTTAAGGTGCCAAGGGAGGGAAAAGCAGCATTTGCCTATCACTCGCTGGGCACAGACCCTGTGGGGGCATGGAGATCCCTGATGACGGCAGCGAATCCTTCCAGGGGCCTCCTTGTGTTAGGCCTGTCCCGGCACGTTGTGTGCATTAACTCACGGAAGCCCGAATGGTAACTGACTTCCATAGATTAAGGTTCCTAAATGGCTTTTCTGCTCTATCCAGCCTAGTTGGTTTGGTCTCCCTGGCCCTTTGTTCTTGGCTTTCCCCATCCAGTGGCCTCCAAGTGGCTAAGAGGAGATTTTATAAAGAAGTGAAGCCCTACGGTATAAAATACAGAGTCTATTGTGTGTTGTTCGGGCTGATCCCATTAGAGAATGGTTTGGAAGAGGACCCACCTTCACCAGCCCTGCCACCCAGTCTGCAACCAGCTCCCTTGCTGCACTTTGTATAAGCCCTGGGCTTTCATTAGGGTTCTCTGCCCAGAGCACCCATTCCTCTGGGCCTGCCTGGAAAATGCAATCCTTGCTCCTCGGTGGCACCTCTGTGGACCCTCATGTGTTTGGGTCAAGGTCATTGCCCTCTGCCTCCATCCCCAGGGCACCTTGTCCGCCCCCGATTGCACCCCTCTGCAGATGTCTGCCTCCTTGGCAAACCCCTCTCTTGGGCTGAGTCCCTGAGGGTAGGGGCTGTGTGGTGTTCATTTCTGTATTTCAGTACTTGGCACAGAGCCTGGAGTGCAGCAGGTCTTGGTGTTGGGGATGAAGGGAGGGAGGAAGGAGATGGGGTGGAATAGGCATCCGGGCAGAGGAAATGGTGCTGATGTTTCCAGTTGGTTCCTCCCAGGGCGGGGCAGCTACAAGCCCCTGTCTGACTCAGAAAAGGAGTCCTCTGTGGACACCCCAGGGTCCCCTCTAGAGACAGCTCCATGAGAGCCCCAGCCACCACAGCTTCCCTCCAGACCCCCGGGAGATTCCAGTCTTTGAGATGCTTCAACTTTCTTAGAGGAAATCGCTGAATATGTTTGGTAATTTTTTTTGACATTTTCCCTGTTCAGGAGTTTGTGATTTCAGATTAATCACATCCACATACATTTAGACTGTCGGCTTGGAAGGGAAAATTTGAATTTTATTACTGCATGATTTCATCCAAAGCTATCTTACCAACACTAAAAGGATGTCTACAATGAGGTGCAAATCATGACAAAACATTTTATCTCTGGGACCAAGCTCATGGCGGGAGGCCAACGGGATGGGGGGCTGCAGGTGGGACCTGGGTGGGCACAGTCCCAGCCCCTTCAATAGCCTAAAGAGATCTGTGTGAGCCACTGTCACTGCTGCCTCTTCCTCAGCAAAATATCTCATTTCCTTCCCCGCTCTAGGTTTGCCCATAGCCCTTACTCCCGGGAATGGCTGTTCATCGACTAACTCCTGTCTTCCCCTTGGCAGGTACCATGACCAGCAGGACGTAACTAGTAACTTTCTGGGTGCCATGTGGCTCATCTCCATCACATTCCTTTCCATTGGTTATGGGGACATGGTGCCCCACACATACTGTGGGAAAGGTGTCTGTCTCCTCACTGGCATCATGGTGAGTACCCGCCTCTGCCCATTCCCTACCCTAAAAATGTGGCAAAGAGCTGACCTCTTTCTTGCGAGTACATAGGGCCTTCCTAGCAGCAGCGCGAGGGGTGGCTGTTAGTTAACCGACCTGCGCGTGTGTCCCCTACACATAAAAAGGCAGGTGGGAAATCTGCAATGGTTTCTCACTTTTCAGTTGACTTTTCTAAGGTAAGAATGAGACCTGGACTGCTGGCAGTTAATGGTCTATTCACAGCTCCCTCAGAATGGGCTGGGTGAAGCTGGTCCTGGCCTGATGCTCTGATGCCCACCCCACTGCTGTGCAGCCACCCAGTTTGCTCACCTCCAGTGAGCATTGGGGCTTGCAGTTTATTGTCCTCCTTCCTGTTGCCTTGGTCCCACTGACCTTGGCACCATTTCTGATCATGTTTAGCTGGAACTCACAGAAGCAGGGACTGGGGAAAGAGCACTGAGTCGGCCTTTGGGACCTGAGTCCTGGACGGGGCTGTCCATGTGGCCCTAGGCTGGCTCTTGCCTTTCCCAGGCTTCTGCTTCCACCTCTGCCTATGGAGGGGCTGGGCTCTGAGTGCCAAGTGCTTTGCAGCACTGGCATTTGGCAAGGCTGTGATCCCATCTCCAGGTGCCCAGCAGGTGTGCCGTGCCTTTTCAAGGTGTATCTCTCCCACCCAGTGCCCTACTACCCACCCTCGACACTCTCGCAGAGACACACACTCTCGCCTGTCACATGGCCATCACAGTGTGGCTTATGAGAGGGATGTGGGGTCTGAGTTTCTGCTCACTGTGGACCCTGGGCCAGGCACTCTGCCTGTTGGGCCTGAGCATCCTCCAGGGGAAAGTGGAGATGGAGGGCCTACCCTGCCCTCCCCATCGGCTCGTGCAAGGAACAAAAGCAATGGTTTATGTTAAAGTGCTTTGAAAACGAGAAGCGGCCACACATAGGTCAGTGTTGGTGGTGTCCTCAGTGTCCTTCAGTTGCAAGGTGGTGAAGTGTTCCCTTGGCCTTGTTGCACTTTGGGTCCAGGACAGGCAGCTGCTGCTCTTTGGCCTTCATGCTGGAATCCTAGAACAGTGTCAGAGCAGGGTTGGACACTTTTTTCAGAGGAGGAAACAGGCTGAAAGAGGAAAGCACGTCTAAGCCTGGGTAGTGTTAGGGGAGGTGGCGGGGTGAGAAGTGGTCAGGCTGTTTGTGGTGTGGCTCTGGGTCTCCACGGCTGGAGCCTGCCACCCTCCCAAGGACAGCCCCCCATCCACAGCCCCCCTCACACCTTTGTGAAAATCCTTCCTTGCAGTTATCCCTCAGATTCCATTTGTCACCCCCATTGCCTCCAGGAGAGAGGAAGACCCTCTTTCTGGAAGGGCAGTGACCCCTTTCTGCAGTGGAAAGGGAGGGCCGCAGGTCTTCCTGCAGGGTCTGAGCGAACGCCTCACAGCGGCTGGGGGCTGCCCCCACTCCCCACCCCACTTCGCCTCGTTGGCTTCCTGGGGCTGATACTGGTGGACCAGACAGTCAGACCCAGGCTTGGGGCAGTCGGCCTGCTGAGCAGGAGGGGCCAGGCTCTCTCCTCCTTTCTGACTCCAGTCCAGGGCAGGTCCCTATTAGCAGGCAGGTCCTACGACAGTAGCTAATGACAAAAAGCTTAGCGCTGGGGTTGTGATAAATCATGCGGAAGTGCAAGGCTTTAGAACAAATACCTCCCATCGGTTAGTAGGAGTCTGTCTTGGCATAGCACCAACTGTCATGAGGAAACCGGGGAAAGACACTTCTTACCAGAAAGGAATGAAATGCCACCGAAGGCCAAAGCTTTCCATCTTAGAGCCACTCCTGGGGCTTTGTGCCTCAGAACCAGCTCTCAGCTAGGGCTGGCACAGAGCAGGGTTGCCAGTAGGTGGATGGGCCCTGCGGGGAGCCTCTGTTATTTTAAAATACCGGCCTTTCTCCCTCTCAGCACATAGCTGTCCCCATCCAAGAAGCAGCACCCCAAGGACCCAGCTTCCTGGTTCCTGGACTCCACAGCTCCTGGCTCTACTCTGGCACAGCTGAGCAGAACAGGCGAGACACTTGCCCCACCCCTGCCTCTCTTTGGGGTCCGGAGGCTGTTTGTCTTTCAGCACCCCCTTTTGCTGTCTGGGTCTGCAGTGCTTCCCCAGAGAGAGTGTTCTGTTCCCTGTGGATTGAGGTGTGATCAAAGTGGAAAGAACAAACGGACGATGAGGAGCCAATTCCCACCTTCCATATGAAAAATACAGCCCAGGCCTTTCATCTCTTTTTGTACAAAACCCTGTGCATAAATATATACCTTTCTATATACAGGAACAGGGAGGTTTCCTCTATTTATTGTCAGTGTTTTTCACCCAAATTAAAGTCAGTCGCCTCACTCTGGGGTCAGCCACAGTGAGGAACCTTGGTGGCGTTTTTCTAGCAAATGTGATTTTTCTAGCTGAGTCACTCCTAGCCAGGGTTTCACTTTGCTGAGGATCCCTTCCCCTCCTCCTCCCAACCTCCCAACACTATGTATAGCTCCCAATTATTATTGCAAGTGCCTTTACTAAAGGTAGGGCTTCCTGTTTGGTTACCATGGACACCATGAAGGCCAAGGCAAGGCCTGCTTGGGAAGGGAAAGGACGGATATGTGTGTGTGTGGCCTGTAAATAGTCTTAATCATTGTTTTCTCTTGGCAATCCCAGTAACAATGTAATTATCAACCATTAAGCAGGGTATATAATCGTCTGAACAACTTGCCATAGCTGGCACAGACCTGCTGTGTTTGAGAGATTTCACCCACAAAAGCAGCTACATTAAAGTCCAGCATCTTTCCATAGGATTTTTCATGATCACGGTGACAACACAGAAGAGAGAAAGCTGTCAATATTTAGTATCCAGAATTGGAAATGACAGTGCAACCTAAAAGATGTGCAGTGCTGACCTTCTGATTCTGTAGGCATCTGGAAGACCCCAGAGCCCCCAAGGCTGCTTGGCTTAACTTTGTTCCAATCTAGCCTCTTTCTAAAGCTGGACTCACTCTCTAGACCCTTCATCAGTTATGGACAAACAGGCAAAAGCTTCCGGATGTCTGCAGGGACGCTGAGCTTTTCCCCAATAGCCTCATGAGAGATGCCTCTGAACTGCCAAGGGAAAGTGATGATGAAGTAAAAGGTAGCACAAATTGAGTCATTTTGGGAGGAGGCAAAAAGAGGGCTCAGCAAGACATCTGCTTAATGTCAGTTTTAGAAGATGAGCTTCTCCCGAAACACCTTGGTTTCAAACCAATTGATGTTATTTTAGTTGTTGCATGGAATCTGTTGCAGAAACAGAATCCAACTGTAAATCCTCCAGGCTTCCCTCCTCCATTTGTCACTTTCATTTGTGTTTTATTTTATTTTATGCTTCTTTAGTTAAGAACACCTCATACTTTTCCCCTTGGGATACTTGTTTTTCCAGCTTCTAAGGTTTTCCAGCTGGAAAGTGTTTCTTGAAAATAAGAGGTGGGAGGACTGGTGTGGAGGAGTCTCGGTCCAGATTTGGGTCCGAATCTCTAGAGTTAGGCGTGTTCACCCCGTCCCAGCCACCCTCCCTCTGTGCACTTGGTGCTCCCTCTCGCCCACGTGCCTTGGGAAGTTCCAGCTCATCAGAAGTGGACCCCATCCACTCCCCTCGCCCCATGGAACTGGAAGTTGGACAGAGCAGATCCAGGGACTCCAGCTGATGTCCCCTGTGGTTCAGGACTTGGCATATCTGAAAGCAAAAGGCTGAGTCACGGCTCTTCCCCCCAGTCTGACCCCAGGGAAGTCATAGCAGCAGCTGTTTACCCTTTCCCGTCCTGCTTCCACCCTCCTCACACACCCCCTCTACCCACCAGCCATTTCAAAGATTCCATAGTTAGCCAGGCCCTCAGTGATTTGTCTCTTAAAACTAACCTGCATCACTGCCATGTGACACAGCACTGCCAGGCTGCCACTGTGGCCTGTCGGACTATTAACTCACCTAAGTGAAAGGGCCCAGCATCCTTATACTACTTGAGGGGACAGGCAATCCTTATACTACTTGAAGATGGACACAGCAGGGTGGGATCCCTTGGCACTTCCTTCATGTCCTCTAAAGGGCCAAAATGGACCATTGACTTCTGGCTCAAGCCTTAGGCTCCTTGTTCTTCCTTCCTCTCTCAATCCCATCAGCCCATCATTTTTTCTTATTCCTCAGCCTCCTCCTTCTCTCTTTCCCCCCTTGACCCTTGCTGTTTAGGATGCAACACAACTTGTTCCCCATCTCACTTTCTGCCCAGCTTTACCTGTCCCTGCACCCACCTTCTCTTCTCTTCTCTTCTTTTTTCTCCTCTCTCCTCCCCTCCCCTCCTGTTCCATTGTCTTCTCTTCCTTCTTCATTTTCCCTCCCCGCACCCTGCACAGTCTGCAGGGGCTCAGCAGTCTAGGCTTCAGTATTCCTCCACCACTTTCTGAAGGCTGCTGATGTCTGGCCCCATCTTTATGAGGTTGCCTCTTAATGGAAAAGACCAGGTTAGGTGTCATTACTGGTGACTGCCCTAATTACATCCAGTCAATGGAAAAATGAAGCTGAGAGCATCCATTTAAGTTGGAATTAAGGGTTAAGAACGCAGCATCCTCTAGAGAAATACTCACAAGGGAGTCATGACATCTCTATGTTGAAAGAAACTGGGAAGTGTCATCTAGTCCACTGTCCTGCCTCCAGAGCGAAATTTATCTTCATCATGTGAGACAGATGGTTCCTTAGATAAAACACTAGCTTCTAATTAAAAGCCCCCCCCCCCCCCCCCGCACTCAGCCAGCCAAAGTGTGGGCCATGGCAAGCGCTGTGAAACACCCCATCTAGACCCTGGAAATTTGGAATGGTGGATGATTGATTGTTGTGATTACATTCCCAAAGTAGCATGGTACAGGGAAGCTCCCTCTTCAGGCCTATCGGACCCCAGCTTTCAGGGATGATTTAAGTAGAGTTTTGCCTGGGCCTAGCGAGAGGAGGGAGAATGGAGCCTGGGGAGAACCCTCTCCATCTGATGTTCCATTTTTAACGCTATGATATAGCCCTCTTTTTGGGCTTTCAGCCCAAAGTACTTTTGGAACTCCATATAAAGGAGAGGGATGACACTCCGTCCGGTCGAGGGGAAGGGAGCACACATCTTCCCTCTAGGATGGCTTCTTTTAAGCTATTTTTTGCTTTTGGAGGCATGGCTAAATTGATTACAGCTACAGACCAGGCTGTGCAACTGCCTAGATCCTTTGAAAATTGGGCACAGAGTCTCCTGTAAGTCACAGAAGCTGAAAAAACACAGCCGTCCTCGAACAAAAGAGGAAAATGAGGTCAGAAAAGGAAAGTTCACACAGACTTGGTTCTTTTCACTTTGTGAAAAGGCCAACCAATGTACTGAGAAACACTAGATTGTTTTAATGGGGACCCTTGTGGGAAATGAGGAGAAAGCATTGTGAACTTCAACCACATCGAAACTTCACTCAGGCTAGCCTTTGTCAGCCTGTGGGATAAAGAGAGAAAGAGCTTCTAAAAGAGAGAGTAGGGAATGGATCCACCCATATGCATTCCTTCCAAGTCGGTTATAGATTATAGTACCTTTGAAAAACATTCTTTTCTGCTTCTCACACATTTTGTAAGACCTGATGAGCCAAAAATGTTACTGACAGATTCCTTCCATTCTGGGACCTCAACTGCTAGACTGGGTTCTGTGGCAACTAGAATTACTGTTTGACATATAGGATTCAGTTGTTGGCTTTAATAAGTTCATCATCTCTTTCCATGAGTGGTGGTCAGGGTGGCGCAGGGCACAGCGTGCAGGCAGAGGGCGATGGTCTCTGACAGGAGTCCACTTGCAGAAGGATGGGGCTGACTCCCGCTGCCTGCCGAAGAGCCAGGGGAGTAGTGAGTCTCTGAATTCCCTCTATGCTCACAAGCCAACCAAGAAGCCTAGCGAAGAGGATTTTAAAATGCATTGGGAGAATGTTGGAATGTGCGGGGAATTCCCTGCTTATTTCCCAGACAGTCAAGTACGCACCCAGAGGATTAGGAGAGACAAAGTGAGTCCCACCGTCCTTGGGGCTCAGCAGAGCCTGCTTCCTTGCTCACCCTCCCCCAGGCTCCCCTGGCATGGACCTACCGAGCAGACTAGGATCGCTGTTCCAGAAAATCCCAAGGGTCTGCTGCGGGCTCACTTAAAATCCTCATTTTGATCCAGCAGAAGTGGTGTTGCCTTTAAAATCTCTGCATGATGGTGAATTCATGAGCCTCCTGGGTGAAGGCAGGAAGGAACCGATTCCTTGTGCTGAGTCATAGCCTAAACCTTGAGGTGAAAAGCCCAAGTGTAGAGCAAGCACAGTCACTGAGTGCACGTGTTCTTGCCAACCTGGGTACCCTCTGTGAAACAAGCCCTGGGGAAAGGTATTGCCTCTTCATTCGATTACTTTCAGGAACACTCTCAGCCACTGGCAGGTGTTCCATCCGCACCCCAGCTGATGGCTTACCTTCTTTCCTCCCAGGCCTGCTGGTCTAGAGCTGGCGGTGGGATGGAGACCTGCCTGAGGGAGAGAGGGCCCGTGTGTGCTGGCCCCTCTGTCTTCCGCTGCACAGCTTGGCAGGTGACCAGGTGCTTATCTGTTGGTTAAACCCCCCAAAGCCTCGGCGCCACCCAGCATCCTTCTCCATTGAAACTGGCTAGCTCAGCCTCCCAGAGGTCACGTGTGGAGCACAACCCAAGAGGCACTGCAGACCCCTCTATGGGTCAGGACATCAGAGTCCTGACAGAGTTCAACAGATTTTTGTGGCTTGGTCATGACCAGCCAGAGAGCTCGAGTTCCCACTCCACTCCCAGGAAAGTACCCCTGTGGCCGCCAGGCATGTTGAGTCGCTTATCTTGCCTCAATGATATGTTCTTTCCCCTCTGGTCCTCTTGATGTCCTCCCACAGGGTGCAGGCTGCACTGCCCTTGTGGTGGCCGTGGTGGCCCGAAAGCTGGAACTCACCAAAGCGGAGAAGCACGTTCATAACTTCATGATGGACACTCAGCTCACCAAGCGGGTAAGATGCCACACAGCCATGTCTTATGGGAGACTTAAGGCCACAGTGGAAACCAATCAGAAAGCAAATGGTCCACCTGGTGCAATGGCTCACGCCTCTAATCCCAGCACTTTAGGAGGCCGAGGCGGGTCGATCACAAGGTCAGGAGATCAAGACCATCCTGGCTAATACGTTGAAACCCCATCTCTACTAAAAATACAGAAAATTAGCCGGGCATGGTGGCACACACCTGTAGTCCCAGCTACTCAGGAGGCTGAGGCAAGAGAATTGCTTGAACCCGGGAGGCGGAGGTTGCAGTGAGCCGAGATCGCACCACCGCACTCCAGCCTGGGTGACAGAGAGAGATTCCACCTCAAAAAAAAAAAAAAAAAAAAAAAAGAAGGAAGGAAGCAAATGGTCATGTCGTATGGGTTTGCACCAGGCTTTTAAAGGGTGTGTTTGAGGGAACCCCAGACACAAAATGGAAACAGCATCTTCATACGCCAGGTTCTTGCCTTCTGTTCGATCGCTGTGCATGGTTCAGGCAGCCAAATAATTTTCCTGGTAATTTAATTAATAGCCTACAATGGTATAACCTGCCCCTTTGCCTGATGATACCAAATAAATCACCCAGTATGAGGCAATGTTTTTTGTTTATGCTCAAATATTTTCAGGATTCTCATTAGGAAGGGCAAAACTATATTGAAAATGTACCTGAAACTATAAAAGTATATTGAAAATGTACCTAAGTCTAATCCTTTAAAAAAATCATTTAAAGAATCATTCTATGCTGGGCACGGTGGCTCACGCCTGTAATCCCAGCACTTTGGGAGGCTGAGGCGGGCGGATCGTGAGGTGAAGAGATCAAGACCATCCTGGCCAACATGTGAAACCCCGTCTCTACTAAAAATACAAAAATTAGCTGGATGTGGTGGCATGCACCTGTAATCCCAGCTACTCAGGAGGCTGAGGCAGGAGAATCACTTGAACCCAGGAAGCGGAGGTTGCAGTGAACCGAGATCATGCCACTGCACTCCAGCCTGGGTGACAGAGCGAGACTCCATCTCAAAAAAAAAAAAGAATCATTCTAGCAGAGCCCACATTCCTAAATAAAATTGTTCATCAAAACATCATCATCCGATTTTTCCCTTTTGGGTTTTCCGGGTAACATTTCTCACTTGAACCATTATGAAAGTGGTTATGGAAGATGAAAATCTGAAAATATGCAGGAATGGGTGGACCATTTAGCTGCTGAAAGTTGGACACCCCACTGAATTGTCTGAGACGAAAAGGCCCATTTAGAATAGACAGATATAAGCCTTCCAGAATAACAGCAGGCCAAAGGGCAAGGCAGGAGCTGTTTATTCAAGGACAGCTTTTATGGAAAACTCTTTAGAACTACAGCCTGAAGGAAGGTCAGTAAGATGATTTCCTGCAAGACTGTCCTCTTTCTGAGACGAGACAGAATTAAAACCCTGCGCCCGTGTCTCGGCCTCCACAGTCTTTTCATTTAGGACTGAAGTAGGTTAAGGGACCCACGAGCAACCAAATTTTGATTAGGGTTTTTGAAAGCTAGAGAAAATATTCAGTGATTAATGTTGCACAGCAGCAAAAATGTGTTAGAAATAGAGACAAAGGCAGGAAGGAAGAACAAAAAGAGAGAGAGAGAGAGAATGACAGAGGGAGCTGCGAGCGAGCTCTCGGGGAAGGCAGTGGGAGAGTGTGCAGTGGCCAAGGCCTTTCCAGTTTCTCAGCAGAATTATTCATGGTGTTTGATTGTTTGGTCTTTGATTACATTTACTGGATTCTGTAAAGAGCCTTAACAGACATTAAAAGGAACTGGTGCAGGCAAATATTCTTATGTTGTTGACATTCAAGTGTTTGTACTTGGTACATCATGGCCCTGAGCTATCAGCTGCACCAAAAAAAGCCATGATTTGTCACATCACAATGGCAGTGATTGAAGGCTGCTACCACAGTAAGGCCTGCCGGGAACCCTGCCACTTGGCCACTCTCTTTCAGCCCCCTCTAATAATGGGTGCAAAAGTCATGCTCAGTATTGAGGAAATTATTCAAGTTCTTGAAACACCTAAATGTAAATCCACTTGCATCTATTTTCCTGAAGCAATTTACTGAGGTTTCACTGAATTGAAACTACGTGCTGGAGTGAGGGCAGGGAGATGTTTTGCCTCCAAAGCCTTCTCATAAGCTGTTTACCAAGAGTAGAGACATTAGCAGTCTCTCTGTTTATTCTGGTTTTCTTTTTTAAGCCAAGTGTATTCTTTGTATTTGGTGCTATTCCTTTGTCCTCTCCATTTTTCACCAAGTAGATCAGACGCTAGAGGAAAATAAAGCTGAGGAAAGCCAGCTCCTTTGTATGCCAGGAAAATAAACCATTTTCTGCAATATAATTGTAGAAGATGAGACTGTGGTTGCTAATTTTAATCTTTCAAAAATGATTCCCTAATATCCTCCTCAATTCCACTTCTTGAAAAGTAGGACTGAAAATCAAATCAACAAATATTTATTGCTCATCCATGAATCTAAGGTAGCTTTTTAATCGAATAACATCTCATTTTTCTGAGAACACTTAAATCTTTTGAAATGTCTCTTTAATATCTAATATATTTTCTCAAGGAAATAAACAACACAGGAGGGATGGTTCTTACAGAGAGAAGGTTTTCAAAGCTGGCAGGACTAGAACTTCTGAGGGTTCTCTTACATAACCTTAATGGAAATGAAACTGGATGTGTGCATCCTTGGCCTGCTCTGGTTTGAGCTGACTTTGACCTGCTCACAAGAGAACCCCACCTTTCTTCCCCTGGGGATGCCTGGCCTGCCCTCTGTCCTCTCAAAATGGTCCATTGTATCCAGCTGGAGTGGCTCATTGGTCAAGAAGACGCTAAGCAGCCGGGTGCGGTGGCTCACACCTGTAATCCCAGCACTTTGGGAGGCCGAGGTGGGTGGATCATGAGGTCAGGTGTTCGAGACTAGCCTGACCAACATGGTGAAACCCTGACTCTACTAAAAATACAAAAATTAGCGGCACGTGGTGGCACGCACCTGTAATCCCAGCTACTCAGGAGGTTGAGGCAGGAGAATCGCTTGAATCTGGGATGTGGAGTTTGCAGTGAGCCGAGATCCCACCACTGCACTCCAGGCTGGGCCACAGAGCAAGACTCCGTCAAAAAAAAAAAAAAGAAAGAAAGAAAGACTCACTCTCAGATATGATCCTTAGAAGCTCTTGGCCGGGCGCGGTGGCTCATGCCTGTAATGCCAGCACTTTGGGAGGCCGAAGCAGATGGATCAGGAGGTCAGGAGATTGAGACCTTCCTGGCTAACACGGTGAAATGCTGTCTCTACTAAAAACAAAAATCCAAAAAAATTAGCCGGGCATAGTGGCACGTGCCTGTAGTCCCAGGTACTCGGGAGGCTGAGGCAGGAGAATTGCTTCAACCTGGGAAGCGAAAGTTGCAGTGAGCCGAGATTGTGCTACTGCACTCCAGCCTGGGCAACTGAGCGAGACTCTGTCTCAAAAAAAAAAAAAAAAAAGAAATGCTAAGCATAGTCTGTTCACAACATCTCAGTGAATTCTCAGAGAAAGATCCAACATGAAGGAGTTGACTGTGGCATAATTGCAACCTCTTCGGAGTGGACAATTAGTAGATTTGACAGATAAAACAGTCTCTTACCGGTATATGCAACCTTGATGCTTCAAAGACCTAAGCAAAACGAAAAAAGGAATTGTAGCTATTAATCATAGAAAATACCCAAATTGTTCTAGTGTTTATTCATCCTGTCTTGCTCTAAAGACTGCAGCCTAGACTTTGCCATGACAGCCAGCACTATTTTTTTTTTATTTATTTGTAGGGAGGGAAGAGGGTCTGATAGCACTGGGTAAGAACTCAGTTTCTGGTTTTCTTGAATCCCATGCTTATCTTCTTTCCTTGTATGACTTATCAACTCTGGCAGCAACGTCATTTCTGTATTTAATTCAATCAGATCTTCCCACACTGACTTCACAGTGTCACTGCCATTGTTATTCTATAATTATAACTTATTGCTAACCTCTGGGCTACTAGATAATATGTAAGTACATGATTCACAGAGGGACTGGAAGAAAGATACTAGAGCCCCATCTTTTCTGCCACTTAGTGTTTTCATGTCCCCATCTTTCTGTTTTATGTAACTAAACAGATCCATCACAGAGGCCACTCCCTGGGTGCCACACTCTGTACTCTGGGGGCACCAAGATAGGTAAGAGGTGGTCCTTACCTCCATCCTTAACCTCTGGTGGCTGACTGCCCTCAGAGATCACTTCTTCTTATAAGAGGTAGAGTGCGCCGGCTGCGGTGGCTCATGCCTGGAATCCTAGCACTTTGCGAGGCCGACGTGGGCGGATCACTTGAGGTCAGGAGTTCGAGACTAGCCTGGCAAACATGGTGAAACCCCATCTCTACTAAAAATACAAAAAATTAGCCAAGCGTGTGGTGAGCACCTGTAATCCCAGCTTCTCGGGAGGCTGAGGCAGGAGAATTGCTTGAACCCAGGAGGTGGAGATTACAGTGAGCTGAGATTGCGCCACTGCACTCCAGCCTGGGTGACAGAGTGAGACTCCATCTCAAAAAAAAAAAAAAAAAGGAAAGAAAAAGAAAAAGGCAGAGTGGGCTGCTATGCACACACTTGGCTTGGGAGGCACCATGGACTGGAGATATTTTCTTTGCGTTACCTGCTCTCCACATCAAGCCACAGTGAGCAGAACCTTCAGACAGCACAGTGTGCTGAGGATCATATCTCCTTCTTGCTGCAAGGGTTTCTTGCCCCAAGTAGCTCATCCAAGTACACTTCCCCATGAATTCAATGAGTAAGACCAGAACTAAACCCACAACTTCCCTAAACTAGTTCCTTCTCCTAACTTCCCTGGTGTGCTCCTGACATGGTGTTCTTCCAGACGCCAGGCCTAAAGGCTTAGCCCCATTTCTGACTCCTCTGGGCCCTGGACCCCACAGGGGTCTGAGCACTTTCTGTGTTTGATTCGACCTTGCAGTGGCTGTTCACGCATGCCTGCCTCTCCAGGGCCTCTGCCCCGCCACTCTTGAAGCCGCCATCTTCTGTCTTGCACTATCACAGCAGCCTGCTACCTGCTCTCCTCACTTCGGCCTCCCTTACCCCCGTCATCCTGCACTCCGCTTCCCCATGGATCTCCTTAGACTCTCAGGCTTAGCTCTGAACATATTACTTCCTGCTCAAAAACCTTTAAGTAGTTCCCCCACCTACTATCTCCTGAATGACACTGAAGAAAACTTGTCTTTAATTACAAGCATATGCCAAAGTTTGATCATAATCTTGCTAGAAGAAAATTTTCTTCAGCAGGCTAATTCAAAGATTACTCTTAGTAGTGGTATTTCATAGGAAAAGCAATGGTAGTCATTGTTATGCCAGACATAGAAGGTTTAGCTAAAGGACGGCTAACGGACAGCTGGTTGGGCTCAACAGTGGATTTCCAGAACAAGTCTTCATCTCTTTACAATTGATCAGATAATCAATAGGGCAGTTATCAGGAATGCTAATTCCCCCCCGAAGAGGATTATAAATTACATCACGCACAAGGTTCTGTCCCAGACAGATTGAGTGCAGGTTTTCTTTAGCAACAGTCACAGAAACAATGTGCGTTTAAGCTGGAAGGACCCTTAGGGAAGAGCCACTCCAACCCAGATGAGAAGACGAAGGCCCAGAAAGGGGCGACGGTGAGCCCCCAGCCTATGCAGGATCCACTTTGCTCTCAGACCATCAGGCAGGCAGCTTTAGGGCGGTCAGTTCCTTGGAACTCAGCATGGGGCTAGGGTCCCAGACCTGCTGAAGAGAAAAGCCAGCTTAACTCCACCCTAACTGAGTATCACATAAATAGCATTATAGAATTACCCACCACCACCACCCATTACCATATTGCTACAGGGAGAACCTCAAGCTCCCTCTTTGAACAACGGAAGTACATCTCCTCTCTGTCCACCCAATTTCCTGCCAGCCAGAGAGGTGGAGCTCCCACTTCTAAGTGGTCAGTGAGGGCCTCCGGGTGAGGCAGGCAGAGAAGCCTGCAAAGGGAGTGTGGAATAGAACAGGGGGAGGAAAAAGAGGAGGTGCAGCAGGGTGATGAAAGAGAGGGCAGCCGGGGAAGCCAGAGCAAGTCTGTGGGGTGGTGATGAGGGGAGAGTGGGCTTGGCAAATGGGAAAGAGGAACCGGCCCCCTTCTCTTGTCCTGTGTGTAATGGACACCTTCAGTCAAGGGCTGGCTTGCAGGTTCTCCGATAGTGATCTGATCATCACTCAGCCTAGTTTCAACCTGTGTAACTCCTTGAAGTTATGCATTGCATAACAAGTTTCAGTCAATGATGGTGCACATATACCAAGGTGGTCTCAGAAGGCTATAACAGAGCTGAAAAATTCCTCTCCCCTAGTGATTTGTTACAGTTGCCTACAGTACAGGAATGTGCCATACAGGCTTGTAGCCTAGGAGCAATAGGCTATACCATACAGCCTAAGTGTGTAGTAGGCTGTACCATCTAGGTTTGTTTCAGTACACTCTGTGATGTTCACACAGTGAAGAAATTGTCCAAGATGCATGTATTTAAATCACACCCACCGGCCAGGCCTCCCTTTCCCCGTCTCCAACCTCCAAGTAGAATACTTCTCTGGCAAGGGTTCCTGGCAGCATAATGGGCATGCTAGTGATTTCTTCTCTAGGGGGCTCTGCTAATGGGACTCCTGGAATTTCCCAGGGCTCCTGGGGCTGCTGGAGGCTTAGGGTGCCCAAGAAAGGTGCTCCTTTCATCCCCCTTGTACTCCTGCCCCAAGCATTCTTGCTGCAACCGACAGCCCCTCTGTAATAGCAAGTAGCAGGCTACCTGGGCAGAGAGGTGGCCAGAGCAAGTCATTGACTTGGGATGCTATGGCCAAGAGCTCAAGGAAGAGATGTGTGTTCTGTTGTATGTTTTCTTGCGGGCTGGGGAAATTAGAGGGAAGGAAGCTGACATTTATTGGAAGGAGAGAATATTAACAAAGGTATTGAGGCATTTGGCCAGGATCTGTGCTAATGTTTTAAGTATATTCTCATTTAATCAACACAGTAATCCCATTTCACAGATGCAGGTAGTACTTGCATCACTCACTAGCCCCGGACCCTGCTTTCTTGTTGTGGTTTTTTAAGCGCTTATTACCTGATGCTATAATACAAATTTCATACCGTCTTCTCTGCAAGATTGTAAGTTCCATAAGGGCAGGAATGTTATTGATTTGTTCGCTGTGGTACTCTCACTTGCTAGAACAATGTCTGGCCCGTCATAGGTGCTCATTAATTGTTCCTCAAATGTATAAATAAAGGGAGTCTCAGAGAGTTCAGTAGTGGGTCCAAGGTGGAGCTCATGATCACATCTATTTGTCAAGTTTTTCTGAAGGTTAATGAAACAGTGCAGACATACGGGCTTAGCACAAAGCCTGGCACATAGTAAGCACTCAGTATATGTTAGCTGTCACCATAATTTGCAAGGTCTTCATTGGACCACTTTCTTGCCCAGGCCCATTAATCTTACAGCCCTTCCTAAAGTAGATCATAGAGCCCATTCTCTGGTCCCAATCAGAGTGAAAGCAATTTTTTGGTAGAGAGTTTCTGGGCTTGCAGAAAACAATCAGCCAATTTGTTTATGGGTTTTGGAGGCAGGACAGCTGGACTTCCATTCACAAAGGGTCCTCTCCTAACCATCCCCAAACCCATCCGATTGTGGCCAACCTTGAGCCACTCTTTCTGGCTTGCTGCTTTCATCTTAAGCCCTGCCCTCTCGCACTGCCACACCCTGAGAGTGTCTTTTGGCCCTGGTGCCTCTGCCCACCAGGAGAGGTCAGGTGGTACCCAAGCCTCCATCAAGGAAGGGTGCATGGAGCCCTTCAGAGGCTCGGCAACTCTGAGGAAGGGCACGTGACCTCATCTGCTCCCGACCCCAACAATACTTAGATCAATCAACCAGGTGAACTGGAGGGAGACCCTGGCCACAATAGCATTTACTGTCCACCTGGGAAAGCACAGTGCAGTTAAAAGCCTATTTCTTTTTCTCTCGCAGATATTGATCTACTTAGCTTTGTGCCAGGCTGTTTGCTGGTAATTAATTTCAGAGTCAGTGCAAGGGCTGGCAGTTAACATCACTTTCCCGAATGCACAGAGGCCTCCCTCCAAACTCATAAAGATGATGTGACGGCCTCTCTCAGCTACCCGGGCCGTGCTGTGACTTCGATATCTTACATTTGGGCTGACGTTAAGTGCAGGACCTGGACTCCGTGTTCTGTCACATTGCTAAGTGAGGGCCATGATGATTTAAAAAAAAAAAAATCCAATGTTCTTTCCAATTCCTTGATCCTGGAAAACAAGAAATGATTTTGTTTGTCTTTCCTTCAGTCCACATGAAAACCTTCTGCTCTTCCTGGACCTGGCTCTTGTTTTGACTTTGCCATTAGCTCGCTGTGTGATTCTGGCTCTCACATCCCATCTCTGAAGTGGTTTCCTCGTATGTTCAATGAGGGGTTTGAGCTAGATGATTTTAACTAGTATCTGTATGGTACTTTATATTTCATGTAGCATTCAAACCCACGCTGACTCAGTTTGCCATTTATAATGGCCTACTCGTGGTCTGTGTCTCGGTTTCTTCATCTGTAAAATGCGGATAATGTTAGAACCTCCCTGATGGGGTTGTGGTGAGGAGTAAAGGAGCTTAGACATATGAAGTACTCAGACCTGTGGCTGCACCTGGTAGATGTTAGCTGTTGCTGCCAGCACCATCATCACTGCCTCATAGGAGCCCTCTTTATTTTTCCCATCTTATAGATAATGAAGCATTTGCTCTTAAACTGCTTAATAATTGACAGAGAAGGGATTCACCTGCAGACTTTCCAGTTTCCTTGAGGCTTTCCTAAGAGGCTAAGTGCCTAGGGAAACTGAAGAAATGACACATCCAATTGCCTCCTTTCCCTGCAAGAGGAGGGCAGTAATATTAAATGTGTGCTCTGCAGAGAGCAAGGCTTCCCTTCCGTGCCGCCTTTTTTGCCAGGAGGCTGCTGTTCACTCTAGTTCCCTGAGCAGAACCCCAGAGACCATGGTGTCCTTTCCTGGACATCCACCGTTTCCAACTTCCCACCACAACCTGCTTCCTTTCAGGCAAGAAAGTACTAGAGGCGGGCAATTAAGTCATTTAAAACTATTTTCACAGTGGATCTTTACTGAATTTTTAAAAAGCAATATTTACATCCCTTAGACATTTCTGAGAAGACTTAGCTGTTCTTTTAAAAACATCACCTCAGCGCCAATGAAAAATATAATCCAGCCTTAGTAATAAATTTTTAAAACATACACAAAAGTTATCAGCCTGCAAAACAATGTTTCCTAGCCTTCCCACACGTCTCAGTATTTTAACAACGTCCCATCTGTTGATGTCAATCTGAAGAAGCAGGTCTGTATTCTCTAATTTTATTAAAATCCTTTCTGGCTAGTAACCTGATTTCTATTAGGCTGGCCTACTTATTTCCAGGCCCCAGGCCTGTGGACCCATGCCAGTCTGCATGGCTGACAGAAATGGGGATGGTTAATCAAAAATCTGCTTAGCATGTGCTTAATAAGGAATGTTTTCTCTTGCTCTTGTTACTAATTGCTGAAGATGTCTGTGTTTGGATTAAAACTTTGTCCCCTGCCATCTGGATGCCATTGATATGTCTCAGCTCAGTCGTGAGCCTGGTGATATCAGTGGTTTCCATGTCAACAGATGACAGCATCATATGTTGAAATGTGTGATTGCAGTGCACAGTGAAGGAGCCAGCCTTGGGAAAGAGGAAGCTCTGGTTTCACACCTAAATATCTTCACTGATTTTCAGACATTGCTCTAAAATTATTTCCGTTTTGTGCCAATTACATTTACATGTACAATTGCAGTGCAAATGTTTTTGGCCATTTGGGAAAGGAGACAATGGGCTTGTTGGTACCTATAGTTCCAATCAGTGAGAAAGACATTTTCTCAAAGAAGTCTTTTAAAATCTCCAGCTGATAGGAAATCTGTTTAATCTCTGAATCCAAGCAATGTACCGTATACACTAAGTGGCAATCTCAGGTAAAACTCGGAAGTCTGCATGTAAGGGCAGCAATGGTATATTGCTAGCTATTTTCCGAGGGGACCCCGGGACTCAAGGTCTTGCTCATGCAGCCTGTCTAAATATAGCATCAGCAACAGCAGTCAACAGATAGTATTGAAATAATCAAGAAGAAAGAAAGGAAAGGAAAGGAAAGGAAAGGAAAGGAAAGGAAAGAAAGAAAGAAAGAAAGAAAGAAAGAAAGAAAGAAAGAAAGAGAGAGGGAAGGAAGGAAGGAAAAAGAGAAGGAAGGAGGGAGAAGGAAAGAGAGAGGGAGAAGGAAAGAGAGAGAGAGAAAGAAAGAAAGAGAAAGAAGAAAGAAAGAAACAGAAAGAAAGAAAAGAGACAGAGAAAGAAAGAAAGAAAAAGAGAAAGAGAGAAAGAAAGAAAGAAAGAAAGAAAGAAAGAAAGAAGAAGAAAGAAAGAAAAAGAAAGAAAGAAAAGAAAAGAAAAGAAAGACCCTCCAACTTCAAGCTCTGGTCTGCAGTGTCCAACACAAGATTAAGAACAGATGAATTTTAATCACCTTTTCTTTTCTTTTTTTTTTTTTTTTTTTGAGATGGAGTTTCACTCTTGTTGCCAATGCTGGAGTATGGCGTGATCTCAGCTCACTGCAACCTCTGCCTCCCAGGTTCAAGCGATTCTCTTGCCTCAGTCTCCAAAGTAGCTGGTATTACAGGCATGTGCCACCATACCTGGCTAATTTTGTATTTTTTGTAGAGACAGGTTTCACCATGTTGTCCAGGCTGGTCTCCAACTCCTGACCTCAGGTGATCCACCCGCCTCGGCCTCCCAAATTTCTGAGATTACAGGCGGGAGCCACAGTGCCCGGCCTTAATCATCTTTTCTAGGAGTTCCGTGATTTTGGTTAAGAAAATAGATCATTACAAAATCGTTTCTTTATGAGGTAGACTACAGCAGCAACCACAAAAATGAACCTAAGAAAATGAACCTGATAGCAGCCTACTTTATTTATTCTTCCTTAGATCAAGAATGCTGCAGCCAATGTCCTTCGGGAAACATGGTTAATCTATAAACACACAAAGCTGCTAAAGAAGATTGACCATGCCAAAGTGAGGAAACACCAGAGGAAGTTCCTCCAAGCTATCCACCAGTGAGTATGCCAGAGCGGTTCAGCCATCAGATGACCAGATTGGGAGTGGCGGGACTCCTACAACTCTGTCAGTAGCACAGAAGCAATCCATTCTGTTCCACTCAGCAAGTGGAGTGGTGAACTGGGTCTGATCACTCACTCACTGCACCAGCCACATGCCAGGAATTGGGCAGGCTGCTATGGAAGGTAAAAACTAGAGTAAGAACCTCGAAGAGCTTTCACATTCTACACACACACCCCACGCACACCACACATCACACACACCATACACACCACACACAAACACCACACACACACACACCACACACACCTCACACAAACCATACACACACCATACACACCACACACACACACCACACACACCACATACCACACATCACACACACCATACACACACCATACACACCACACACACACCCCACACACCACATACCACACATCACACACACCATACACACCACAAACACCACACACCATACATACCACACACAGACACCACACACACACCCCACACACACCTCACACACACCATACACACCAGACACACACCACACACCACACATCACACACACTACACACACACACCACACACATCCCACACACCACACATATACACACCACACAAACCACACACAAAATCCACACACATGCCACACACAGAACACACACCACACGCACATGCGCACACACACACACACCATGCATTGCAACTCAAATCAAAACAAACCGTGGCTGATTCTTTCTGTGATGGAGGAGTTTTAAAAAGTATAGTGGAAAAGCAAAGGATGAAAACACTTATTCTGATGGACAGGTTTGGGGAACCCCTGAAAATTTCAGAATAAGGCACTCAACATGGAAGGCGCAGCCCAGGCATAGAGGCAGGGAAATGATCTGGGAATAGCAAGAAACCAGTGACTGAAGGTGAGCATGCGTGGAGACAAGAGTTTGCTTTCTGGGGGGATGTGACAAGCCCCTGGAAAGAAAAAGCCTCAGTTGTTCCCCAGGTTCACGGTCCCCATACTGGGTTCCAAAATCAGAGGCAGTGGTAGGGCTGGAGGATCTGCTGGTGGGGCTAAACCTTTGCATGGACTTGAAGGGCTTGCCTGTTACCATTCTTCCCCACAGGCTGAGGAGCGTCAAGATGGAACAGAGGAAGCTAAGTGACCAAGCCAACACCCTGGTGGACCTTTCCAAGGTGAGTGGCAGCGTCTGGAGACATCCCCTAGAACACGCAGACACTGAGTCTTCTCAGGCTCACCTGTGAGTCCTGGCTGGGTTCGCACTGGACAGCGCGGGACCAGGCAAGCAAAGAAAAATTTCTGCTTGGTTCAAAAATACCTAGGCTCAAGTTTGTTCCATTTGCAATCTACCGGTATGTCTTGTGGTCTTGTAAAACTTGGTGTTTATTTCTTAAGTGAAATCGCTCAGGTGTGTCTTTGCGTGAAATTAATGAGCTGACTAAACCTTTTCCGTGTCATTTTATGAGCTGCACATTGAGGGACTTCTGAGGTTGGGCTTGAGTTTGCACGGCTGTGAAGCATGCTAGCAAGGACCAGACGGTAACGATGGCCATACTAACTGCCCAGGTCACACCGGTTTGCTGTAATACTTGGAAGTTCATTTTTGTGCATCCTCCAGTCCTCACTAACTAGTTTTTCTGGCCTCAAATTGGTGGCAGTGGTGTGTGTGGGGGGGTGCATTTCTTTACTTCTCAAGAGGCAGGTAGCCTACAAGGAACATGAAGATACCCAAAAAGAGAGCCCTCTTTTGAGAGCCCTATGCCGTAAGGCTCGCCATCACTCTGCCACTGTTTCTGGCCCTGAGCTGCCATAAATACTGTAAAGACACTCTCTCCTCCTGCAAATCACCCAGGTGAGGGAGCTGAAGGCCGCACTGCTGGCAGAGCCGAGAGTCGGTGCCACTGAAGAAAGGGCCTCCCCTCCTTAGCCCCCTCTCCTCATTGCCTCTTGATAGGAATTGTATATTAAGTGTACAGCCCAGGGCCAGGCTGGCAGAACATTCCAGCAGATGTCAATTATCATAATGGAACACATTCCCTGGATAAGCAAGAGAAACTCCCTCAGGCGCATTAAGCAGCCTTTGAAAAGAGTGCAATCAGAGAAATCACTAGTTGTCGTGCCACATGCAGGTGCCTTGTTTAATAAAGGGATTGAACCAAAGAAAGGGCCTCCTAAACCTGTGAGGACTTCAGTCGGGGAGTAAGTGGCTTGGCACACTTGGGGAGCAGCCTCCAGGCCTGCGTGCCTTTGGAGAAGGGCGTTCACGTGGAGTGCAGGGTGGTTCCTAGGAGCCAGGGGTGGGAGTGGAACGTGGGCCTGCAGGAGAGAACTCCCTCAGGTTTTTGGGTGTGTTGGTTTTAATATCAGAAACCCGCTGGAACCAGGTTTAAAAATGGAGAAATCTATTCTAAGGATATAAGGGAGTCTCATTCCAGGCAAAACCTCAAAGGAGACATGTGGCCAGACTGCAGGAAGGAAATGACTCGAACTAGACCTAGGCAGCCCCCACAGCCAGGAGGTCTCTCACCATTTCTTCTCTGTCCTTCTGTTCAAGTGACTGCTTCAGTTCTCTCTCCCTCTCCCTGTCTCTCTCTTCCTCTCCCTCTCCCTGTCTCTCTCTTCCTCTCCCTCTCTCTTCCTCTCTTTCTCTCCCTCTCTGCCTCCTGTCCCCATGACAGACTGTAACAGGCTCCAATTCCGAGAGTACATATGATAGTTTTAGCCACAGGTAAAGACTAATTGGCCCCCTACTAGTCTTAATTCTAAATTCTCAGAAGAGAGGAAATGATTGGCCAATTTGGGCCACATATCCACCCTGGGACCAATCAGCATTGGCCAGGAAGAGGGTCATGTGGAGCAAACAGGGCTAGGGGCCCACCTGTGAGCTTCAGGAATAGCCCAACAAGATGCCCCAGGATGTTTCTTCCATGAGTAGCAGTGTTTCCTGTCTCTCCTCTCACCTTGCAGGACACGCTGTGACTGATGTTCCCTGGGGACATCAGGCAAACCAAACTTTCAAGCCTGCATTTCTGCAGTGCCACCCACAGCCTCTTGGAGAGATGGGGCCCACAGAGCAGACGGGGTGAAGTGAACCCCTCAGTGAACTGGAAAGACACTCCTGTGAATTGGGTGGGGGAACTAAGCCGTAAATACCCCAGGAGCAAGTTACCTGGAAAGAAAGAGTGTGCAGGAAAGGGTTAAGGGAAAAATCTGCAGAACCCCTGTGGGGAGAGCTGAGGAGGAGATGAACTCTGCCATTCACCCAGTCTTTGTCTTTTCCCCCCAGGAGACTCGTCCAAGGTCCTGGCAGCAGCTTAGCACACTTCACACTGGTCCATATTCCCCCTGGCATCCTGTCACCAAGCAATGGAACAGGGAGAGACAATAACGCCGTGTTCTCTCTCTTTTCTGCCTTTGTGCTGTAGCCTCCCAACTCAGCGCCTTCCCACTCCTGCCCTTTGCTCCTCTCTAAATTAAGAATATGGCATGTGGCCTCCACATATTATGTCTGTATTGAATTGCTGTCCTATAGGCTGGCAGAGCTGGGAGGGCTTGGAGTCTTTCCCCGATTGCTTCAATTACTTCAATTGAAATATAAAAATAATTCCTACCATCGGAGGCTCAGGTGATCGAATAAGATGATATCTGTGAAAATGCTTTGTAAACTGTAAAGGTTTTGCAAATGGTAGTTCTGATTATCAATATAGATGAGGAAACCAAGATCCAAAGGAACAAAGTGACCATCCCACGGTCAGGCAGTTGGTGAGCACCAGCACGGGGGCCACAACCCAGGGTCCTGGACTCTGAGTCCAGAGCTCATCAGGGTGCCCCTGCGGTCAAATGAAATGGGTGATGTTGCACATTCCGCGAAGAATGTGCGCCTCGAGGAGGTTCTGTCATGTTGATTAATAAAGGGAGTACTTTCACTTCTAAAGTCGCCCTGTCCTCCAAGGGCATCCACAACACGGTGTCCTGCTTTGGCAACAGCAGAGCTCATGGGAGCGGGGCCATCTCCATGCCACCTCGTGACCTTTCCTTATGCTGCCCCAGTGAATTTCCTCATGGGGCCTGGAGTCTGCTTGGGAGGCCTCACTGCATTTTGCGCCCCTGTTCCCCTTCATTCTTCTCTGGCTTCTCACGTCTTCTTTTACTCCTCTTTTTTCCTCTCACCTTACTTGCTGCTGCTTTGGTCCCTGGAGCATAAACTGTTTCCATATCTTCCTAGAGTAACCTGAAATTTCACATGAAATAGGACTGGGGTGTCACTGGCAGATCATCAGAAACCCAAAGAGCCACAGTACCTCAGGGATGACCAGGCAACCACCGGCCTGGCTCTCTGCATTGCCGCCCCGGGAGCCTCACTCCCTGACACATGGGAGGCTGAAGACGCTTGTGAATCTTGTTCCCAAGTCTGATGTACACAGCCAAGATGGCATTTGCTAATTTGCTGGGAGAAAAATATCTGTTGCATAGACTGGGACTCTGCAGACCAACAAGGGGGCCACAGGATGTTGGGCAAGGAGCACTGGTAATCAGCCGGCACCCCTGGAACACCGGGAGTCAGTGCTGAGTGCAGGAGGGGTACTGGGGAGCTCTGAGGGGAGCACCCTCAGGACCCCTGCCGAGGAGTGAGGGCAGGATTGGTCAGAGGGAGGGTTTGAACTGTGATACAGTCAACAAAGACCTCAGCCCTTCAGAGTGGCCCTTCAGGGATGTCCCACCCTGAGGCATTGTGGATCAGGCAGGGGAAGGGCCACACCTCAGCAAGGCAGCCCCCTTTGGCTAAGCACTGTGCCTGAGAGTTCATTCACTTTACATCCTGTCTGCTGTGTTAAAATAGAGGTTGGGAGATGTGCAATAATTCCTAACTGTGTATAGTTATTATTAACTCCAATTTTATAAGGCAACCGAGATTGAGAGAGGCCAGGCGCTTGGCAGAGGGCACACTGTAAGTGAGCTGCAGATGTGTACTTGAGCCCCGGCCTACTAATTATACACCCACTGCACTGTCCATTCCCCACCACCGTCTTCTCTGGAATCATTAGATGCCAGCAGCCATGTGAGCTGAGAGGTTGTGGCCCTGTGAGAACACGAGACAGTTTAGAGACTCACTTTATTTAAGAAAAAAAAAAAGGGGCCACTTTTTTCCCCTTGGTGCATATTTTCTAATAAAATGCTGTCATTAATACTCATTACTTTTGTAATAAGAAAACAAAAATGTGCACACTTCAGCATCCCCGTCCCCAGGAAAGAAGCCTGTGTCCTTCCTTGACCAGATCAGCTGGTGTGGAAGTGGCTCCTGTCATACTGTGGAGGGCGTTTCATTTCTCCCATTGCAGATTCCCCTGTGATGACCTGTCATCTCCCTGTCTCTCGCCTCTCTCTCTCCACACAGATGCAGAATGTCATGTATGACTTAATCACAGAACTCAATGACCGGAGCGAAGACCTGGAGAAGCAGATTGGCAGCCTGGAGTCGAAGCTGGAGCATCTCACCGCCAGCTTCAACTCCCTGCCGCTGCTCATCGCCGACACCCTGCGCCAGCAGCAGCAGCAGCTCCTGTCTGCCATCATCGAGGCCCGGGGTGTCAGCGTGGCAGTGGGCACCACCCACACCCCAATCTCCGATAGCCCCATTGGGGTCAGCTCCACCTCCTTCCCGACCCCGTACACAAGTTCAAGCAGTTGCTAAATAAATCTCCCCACTCCAGAAGCATTACCCATAGGTCTTAAGATGCAAATCAACTCTCTCCTGGTCACTTTGCCATCAAGGAACATTCAGACCAGGGAACGGAAAGAAGAGAGACCGAGCTAATTAACTAACTCATGTTCATTCAGCGTGCTTGGTCCGACATGCCTTGAAACCAGAAATCTAATCTCTGTTTAGGTGCCTCTACTTGGGAGCGGGAAGAGGAGATGACAGGAAGCGACGCCTCTGGCAGGGCCCTTGCTGCAGAGTTGGTGGAGAACAGAAATCCACGCTCAATCTCAGGTCTTCACGCGGGGGGTGGGGGTCAGATGCACTGAAGTAGCCAACAGCGAAGCCAGTCCAGAAGAGGGGTCCACTGGGAGGAAGGGTCGTGTCAGGCTTGGGGGATGGGCTCTTCGCCATGGAGGTCTTTGAACACACCTCTCTCCTTTCCTTTTGTCTACGGAAGCCTCTGGGTGACAAAAGTAAAAGAGAGCTGCCCACAACTTGCCAAAACAGATATACCCAAATCAGACTGAGAAAAAAAAAAAGACACAGACAAATAAAAAGCCAGATTTTCCACTTGATATTAATACCCACATAAATCTGTGTGTTTGCAAACGTGTACATGTACACACATACACATCCCACATTCGGTTCAGGTCCTTTCTTATTTGAGCTTAATCCAAATAAAAAGGGACTTGACACCTTACCCTGCATACGATAGGCACCCCTTACATGTGTGTTGAGTTGGTCTGAATCTGAACGTGGGGTGCTTTCAGTTCAGGTAGTTAGCTAGTTCTGGCCACATTCTGAGTTTCACTGAAGATGCAGATCCCTTCAGACATAATGCACATTGCTTTGTCCTGGATATGCACCTTGCTTGATTTGAAATGGATGCCAAGCCAAAATTGTTGGCATTCAGGAAGGATAAGCAGGCTTCTAAAAATAACAACATCTGCAGAGTTTTCTTCTTCCATCCAAACAAGCTGTGTTTTGATGGACCACATGACCAGGTGTATGTCTGTATGTGTGGAGGGAGAGGACAAGAAATTGGGCGTGTGTGTGCAGACATGCACAAACAGGAGCAATCCAATAACACCTTAGTGAATAGAAATATGGTTTGGGGATTTGCTGAGCTGTATTTATCCAGCAACAGGTTTCCAGCCCCAGATGTTAGGAGTGCAAAAAGGCCAAGTGCCTCACTTGTGAGCCTCTGAGCTAGGAGGAGAAGTGATGAAGAGTGGCCCATGTGGTCCCTTCTACCTGACCTTAAGTCATCTCAAAATGAAATATGGTGAGAATAAAGGGAACCCTTAGGGAACCTTGTGGGTAAGGTAAATGGACATGGATTTGTCAGTAGCCTGTTCCTACTGTGCCATGTTAATCTTGGTGCGAAAAACTATTCCAATACATCTCAAACTCCAAGAGACTTCAGAAACGTCAAGATTTAGTGTAGTGAGAGGCACAGAAAAATGTTTTCATTGCTCCATAATCTGACCACACGTAACATTTGTGACGTGAAAACCATGACTTTCTCATTCTGAGGTCTTTGGTTTCTGCCTGTGGGAAATTGAATGGCACTGTATGGACTATTTCATCTGTTGATGGTAAAACAAAAGAGTGATTTTTTTGCTTGTGGTTGTCATCTTGGGTTTACTTTTGTAAGAAGACATCATCACCATTCTGAAGGCAGTGGCTTGGCATGGAGATTTTTCTTGTGTAGCACTAGGCCTGTTCTTCTAAAGACAGCACAAGGTAGACAATTGTAGAGCCAAGGCCACTTTTTCAAGAATATCTAGTCTCTTGCTAAACCTCTTCTTTCTCTCTTGCTATTGCTGCTGCTCTTTTGATGGTTTATAGTCTTAATGGCTTGCCTTGATAATTCCTTTGAACACTTTCATTAGTTGTTTTGCATACCAGAGATGCCGCACCTGCTGTTGGCTTATTTTTTTACTTGTTCTTTTAACTGTTGATTATCTGAACGTTTCCCCTCCTCCTTGTTTCATGTCCCAAGAATGGTGCTCCTGTTTTCAGTGACAGTTCAGCTGAACATGTAAGCAGATGTGTAAACAGATGAAATAACCATGCAGTTTCCTTGTGGCATTAGTTCCATTTCACAAAGTGAAGACCACTGGTGGGCTGATCTGAGTGTGCCAATCCTGATCATTTAAACCTACAGCCTTCAACTAGTGATTCCTACTCACCGTTTTCATTCTGCTGTAACCCTGTGATATGTGTGCGTGTGGGTGTGAGTGTGGGTGTGTGCACATATAGAGATTTAGTCTTAATTTCAACCAAATGACATGCAAGATTCCACTGCCACTCTTCCTGGCCAAAAGTGTGCACAGACTGTGATTTATTCATTGTGGTCTGCGAATAATTCTTCTTTAACCCATCATTGATGCTCTCACTTAGGTAAACCCTAAAGACCAAACTAGCAACACTAGTCAAGGGAGTGATTGGAGTTATTACTGGTAGCAGTAGCCACTGGCATCCTAGAAACACATGGACATTTGTAGCATGAATTGACCTATTGGTAGTGCAATAGCTATACATGATTTTTATTCTTGGCAAAAGAAAATGCTTCAAAAAAAAAAGTGATCGAACCTGCACATTGATCCTGTAATAGCAAATGGAAGGCTATTTCTCTGTACTAGCATTTCAGCTTTATGTGGGAAAGTTACCCGTTCTCCTGCAAGTACAATCAACCCTTGATGACTTAAGTATTAATTATTCTGGGTGTAGCTCACCCAAGTTTTCTTCCTACATCTTTTGGCTAATTCCACCACACCTCAGCATCACAGTCAGATGGGAAAAGGGGCAGGTGGATTCTCATGTCATGCCTTCATGTACCTTATTTTCAAGTTTTGTGGTGGAGGAGGTTTAATTATCTGCTCAAGAATCTGGTATACATAGCCAGGTGCGGTGGCTCACGCCTGTAATCCCAGGACTTTGGGCAAGGCAAGAGGATCACCTGAGGTCAGGAGTTCAAGACCAGCCTGGCCAAAATGGCAAAACCCCATTTCTACTAAAAATACAAAAATTAGCTGGGTGTGGTGGTGGGCACCTATAGTCCCAGCTACTTGGGAGGCTGCGGCAGGAGAATCACTTGAACCCCGGAAGTGGAGGTTGCAGTGAGCCGAGATCGTGCCATTGCACTCCAGCTTGGGTGACTGAGCAAGACTCCGTCTCGAAAAAAAAAAAATCGGCTATATGCAAAAACTATTAATTATGTAACCTCACTCCAATACTGTACTGATCAAGATCTGCCCACTCCTAGAGGACTGACCCAATGGCAGATCCCCTACTATAATCTTTCTGACAACTCAGTGACAAGTAAAATCACTCTAATATTCCTAAAATATCTAGACACTTGAATTAGAAATACAGAGCCACCCCCACCCCCGCCATTGCTTAAGCCATATTATAGCTTCATGTACTGTAAAGTCAGGGATGTACTGTGATACTTTACGACCACTAATCTCAGTGGAATTTCAGGACATAGCATTAGTTGGTAAATTACACCAGTCTAGGGGCTCACTCCTCCTTAGATTGAAGTCCAAATAAAAGTCTTCACCTTTGGATCAAAGGCCACATATATATGATCATCATCAATAAATTGTCATCAAGTGTCTATGAACTGCTCTTGCCATCTTCCTAATACGTAACTTCATAACATCATGTCTCTAGAAGTGCTTAATACAATCCAAAAGAACAAGAGGGGGAAGGCCCCAAGTCACCACTGACCGACCTCAGCAGGGGCCAGTGGTAGAACAACAATCTTGTGAATTGGGAGATATAGAAAATGTACGCAAAAGTAAATTCCAAGCGCTGAGCATGTACAAGCTATTTTTATTATTAAAAGCCAAGAAGGAAGAGCATTGAAGAAGTAATGATTTTAACATATTAGGGGATTTCCCCCTTAAATTTTTATAATTTCCTTGTGAATAAACAATCATGGAAAAGAAGAAACCTAGTCATACAAAATCAGAATAAATAAAAATCTTAAGACTGGATCCACATCTTTGGCCAATTCATATAAGCACCTAATACATCAATTTCTCTGTACTTAAAATGAAAAGAATAATTAATATTCTTAAGTACAACGTTTTCAATAGAGAACAAATGAAATCACCTTTGTCATCAACAGCAGCCCAGACTGACTGTATCTAGTTCACACCTTGATGTTACGTTTGAATGCAGTCAATAGTTACCAAAAAATAATTAGTGCATATTAAATAGTGGTAAAATCAGCAGGGAGAAATATGGGATTAGCACGTAGTTCCAGAACCTTCCTCCTCCTCCTCCAGAGTGCAACTCAACAAACAGTACACTCCAAATTAAGAATCAATGTTTCATCCCAGGACAAACGGTGTTGCTCCTATCACAGTACCACAACTGAGATACTGTGAAGTCATTGCACTACCAGTAGGTTACTACTCTTTTTAAGTTACTGTTTTTAAATTCTAAAATATGTCCCCAGTTTTCTACATTCATTCTTCTTCCCCAAGAATTGCTAGAAGCAGATGAAGGATCCCTATTGACTCTGCAGGGTTTGATTTCAGTACCTTAGACAGCTATCTGGTTACTTCCCGGTAGGCACGAACAACCCCTTCTCTCCCCTTGCAGTCGGTGGGCTTGATGATGCCCCAGACAGTATCCTTTCCTTCTCTACTGCCGCCAAAATAAACATTATGGAAATGGGATCATTAACACCACTGAGAAAGGAGTTTACAGGGATCGCAATAGTAACTGTCTGCTTGTGGTAGTAGAAAGCTTGTGCCAGGCTGCATGAATAGAAATTAATGTTAAACTCCTATTAGACAAGTAATATGTAGATTTTTATTGAAACAGACCACAGCTTATTAAAAAGTACTCAGTGCAATGGTATATACATATATACAGATAGAAAAAAATATAACTGTGATCTTTTTGTCTTACGCCATTACTGGAAACACCCAAACGTGAACTGGAGTTCCCTCTGAACAAAATCGTTGTCAAATCTTCAACATATGACCTCCAAATCTAGGTGCCAAGTGCCCTGTGACAGTTGTTTACACACCTGAAAAATGTATCCTGGAAGCTGTAATCTTGGGCCTGGGCTATGTGTTGAAACAAGCAAAAGAGACATCGTGACCAACCAAGCTGGTGGAGGAAAAGCACAAAATTCAACTCCAACCTGCAGTTAGGATCCCAAAGAGATGTTGACATTTATAGCCAAAAAGAAAAAGTACATATATATATATATATATATATCTGAATCGGATCGAAGCAGCCAACGTCCAGCTTCACACAAGGAGGACAAGGAATAAACAACATTCTCTAGCCGTGTCATACTGTCTCAGTTTTTGAATCTCAACCAGGACTGATCCACCTTCATCAGATATGTTTTCTAATGGCGCAACAACTCAATTTTGGTCCCAGACTCTCCATTCTGCACTGGCCACGAGAACAACAAGAGAATGACAGGATGTTAATGGAGGAAACATTTTCATGGCAAGCTCAGAAACTGAAGTGTTTATATTCAGAATCAGATGAGCTTTAATATGAATTTGCATCTTGCCTCTGTACTGCTTGCTATTTTTTAATGATAGGAGAAAGCATAACAGTTTATTTTAAATATGAAATATATTGATATAAAATATATTGTAACTTTCAATTAACATTTTGTATCAAACTAGTGTTTAGCAGGTCCACTGTCAGCCTGCTCTCCCAATGACTGTTTCTGAGTACACATCACTGTTAGTGATTGCCGGGCACCCAGACCAAGGGTCCTCCTACCACAGCCTACTGAACTGCCATATTCTAATTCTCCAAGGCCTGAGTATTAGAGACAAAAGAACATTATTCCAAGCGTAGAAGAATAATTCTACCCTAAATTCTATCAAGCCATTTCAGAAGAGATTTTAAAAGCCATCACTCCTTTAGTAGCTGTGCAAAGCCAGTTTAATAAAAGTGCAGGCTCTTTCTATATAAATTCAAAGGCCTCATTACATAAATTATATAAGTCTCAAACTCAGCCAACCAGTTTTCTTTTGACAATGTCAGAATTGGACATAATAAAGAGTCCTGTTTTCCTGTAACTTAAAATACTCAAAATCTTAGGCATTCTGAGTTTCTCCACGTACGTGAAACCGGGGTTGGCTTTCCAAACTACACAAGGCCCAACAAGAGTCCAGTGTGCAGATGTGCTTTCCTAAATTGGCAATACCCTTGAGGGAGCAAGGTTCCCACACGTTTATCAAGGATATGGAGCCCAGCTCCTAAGGGAATGATGGGAGGAGCTGGCAGGACATGAACAGCCAGAGCCAGCAAAGAGCCGGGCTGCCTTTTCTGCTAGCTTCCTCTAGCTGGGAGGAAATAAAGGGTTCCCGTTGAGGTATTGTCCTTTATAGCAAAATTAAGCAACTCATGGAATCTACACCCCTCTTTCTCTACAGAGCAGCTGAGACATACATGTAGAAGTTCTCAGTTCCCTCCTTCGTATGGCTAAGGCACTACTTCTAGATGAAAACAGGATGTGTTTGGTTATAGAATAAAGGTTTTCTAGAATCAGTGAGCCTCTTCTCACCTAGGATCCTCACTTGTTGTTGTTGCTTTGGTGCAATATTGTACAAGTGCAAACCAGGTTGCATCTAGGCAGATTTAACTGAGCCTATGTGTCTCTTCCCTTCCCAAGCCCTGAAAATTCACATAGATTTACAGATAGTGCAAAACAACAAGTTTTTTCCTAGGAAAAGGCTGGAATCCCTCAAATTTCAATTTATATGAGCTTAAGGGTATATAAGTCTTGGGGCTCAATGACATTAGGTATTCATGCTGTTTGAAAGAGAAATGTCTACATGCCCATTTTCAGTCTGTTTGTGTAGCTGAGCCCTAACTTGTACACAAATTTTCTTTTTATGGAGCTAAATTCTCTCAGTGCCTGTATTACTCCTCAGTTATATGTTAGGCCAAGTTCTACTGAAGCCATCTGAACTCCAGGGCACTTGTTTTTATCAGGTTACTTACTCACCAGATAATGGAAATTGGCTTATTTTCAATTTTACAATTGACTGATGAATGTATTGGTGGTAATTGATTTATTTCTTAACTTTTTTTTGCTACTAAATGATTTTTTCTTTTTTAAAATTATTATTATTATTATTTTGAGACGGAGTCTTACTCTGTCGCCCAGGCTGGAGTTCAGTGGTGCGATCTCAGCTCACTGCAAGCTCCGCCTCCTGAGGCCATTCTCCTGCCTCAGCCTCCCGAGTAGCTGGGACTACAGGTGCATGCCACCACACCCAGCTAATTTTTTTGTATTTTTAGTAGAGACAGGGTTTCATCATGTTAACCAGGATGGTCTCGATCTCCTGACCTCATGATCCACCTGCCTAGGCCTCCCAAAGTGAGCCACTGCGCCTGGCCCACTAAGTGCTTTTTTCTTTTGGTTTTTCCTTCTAACACTGCTCAGACTAAGACTTACATTTATAAAGAGCAAATATATTCTGACCTTTCCCCTCAAAGTTGTATTCCATCTAGAATCAAGGAAACAAATGCAAATTCATCATTTGGGGAAAGCAGACCTCTTGACAGTAATTCAAGTCCATGGCTATATGCTAACCCTTGCTACTCAAAGTGTGGTCCACAGACTGGCAGCGTTAGCATCATCTGTAAGCTTATTAGAAATGCAGAATCTCAGGCCCCACATCAAACCTTCTTCATCAGAATTGGCCTTTTAACAAATCCCCAGGTGACCTGTATGCACCAGAAATATTGATAAGCACTGGCCTCACCTCACCGTAGTGATAACCAACCTCGTTAATAATTAGAGAGTGAAACTATTTCTTCCTTGAGTCTCATTTACAGAATTATTTGAAGATGTGAAGGTACTGAATGATCATAAGGATAAAAAAATGCATCTTAAAATTCCATTTGAGGTTATATAACTTGGATGGTCTACATCAAACATAATAAAGTCAATAAGAGATAGTCTTTTTCTGGTCTTACCTAAATAGCACTCCATATCCTTGAGCCACCTCAAAGCCCCCGTTTTTAAGTTTTAGTCTTTTTTTTTTTTTTTTAGACCAGGCTAGCAGAGCCATCAGAATATCAGGTGGAACCTCAGGGCAGGTCCTCTGGAAGGCTACAGGAGTCTCTGCTTAGCATAGTACAGAAATTGTTGTGTTTCTTAATCCTTGTATTCTTCCCTTGAGGAACTCAGCATCTCACCAGTAAGAACTCCCCTCCCCTAGAGGAAACTAGCAAGAGAAGTTAGTTTAACCATTTAGAAACATTGCTAATCTCCTTGAAAGCCAATTCTCTTATTCATTGCACCAACAAGAAACACTCCAAGGTGGGCAAGGAAAGATGTGAATTCTGATATTGGTGCCATAACTCGATATGTACCCAGAAACAGTTACGTTCTAAATTAATGGCTTTAACCTGTTCATTGTAAAAAGTGCCTTGGACTTCAATCTAAAGAGGTCAGTATAAATATGTATGTGTGTGTGTGATGTGTATGTAGGCAAATATTTACAGATTTATACATACATAGGTGCACACACATATACCCGCACATTCATATATAATATATACATACATATATAAATGCTTCATAATATATCATATTGCTATTCACAGCTCCATTTCTTTTGTCTGGTCCTATGTTTATTTGTTTAGTGAGACCTTTACATAGAGAGGTTCTATTCGGAACATTGATGTATTTTTTGTTTGTTTTTTACTTTTTATTAAAAAGGTAAAGGATATTAAACAAAAAAAGTCAAGTGCCTGAAGGTTTTGAATGGAGTTATGGTAAACTTTCTCAGGTCACCAAAGAGGAAACATTTTTCCTTTGGAAAACATTTTTCTGTTTCAGTGACTTTGTTTTCCCTTGGTGGTAATGCATAAATAAGAGTGGTTAAAGTGATTTTGTAAGTTTTATTTCAATCCATTTCTGTGGTTCCCATAAGGCAACAGCTAAAAATTTGTTCAGTCTAGTGCCCAGTTTTCTCCACACATCAGCATCAGAAGGGCCCGGTCTTCACATGCTCTGCGTGGTTTTGTTCGCGTTGTTACTGTGTTCCTAAGGAAAGGCAAATGAAATTGCAGGGGCTGGAGCTTAGACCAGCTCCAAATACGGCTTCCTTTTGGTAACACACACAGAAGGTGGATTAGTGGGAAGTCTCTCTCCCTGAATCAGGTGGGAACCTGTGTCTTAGAAGGCAGAGGAGTCCCAGTGAACTCTCCACAGCTCCATGGGCCCTGCCTGTCTACAGTTATACAACTGCCTGTATGAGTCAGCCTTTCTCTACCTTAGCCAAAGATCTTCTCTTTCTGTGGTGTGACAGCTTGTAATGAACCAACTTGCTCTGGTTAGAAGTCCCTAGAGCTCCAGGAAGAGTCGCCAGGTTTCCATTGCTGTGCACATTATACTTCTTTAAACCAACTAAATCTCTCTAGCTCCCTGCCCCCATGGCGACACTTTCATAAGAGGCAGGGCCAAGTCAGAGAGGTCATGCCCTGTATACAGTGTCAATCAGAAGAGACACTGCAAAATGTCAGAGGTGACCAGAAAGACAACAGATCTCTCCAGCTGTCCTCACAGCTGCAGGCACATTTGTGGAATTGTGAGTAGGAAGGCTTGGCAGCCAGGGGATGGGAAATGAATTTCCCCAAGTTGAAAACCCTGTACCCTTACTTTCCTTCCCGTAAATTTTTCTGTAGTTCTAGGCAAAAAATAATAATAATAATAAAAATGCAAATTAGGTGCTTTAGAAGGAGTATGTAATATCTGGGACTTTTTCTAAGTTGGTAGACCTAAAAAATGTTTTCAAAAATATATCTAGCTGCATTTCTACTGCTGTCATTCCTTAAAGCTCTTCCTCCAAAACCTCCATATGAATGAATACATTTACCAACTCAGTGATTACTAAATAATAGTACTTTATACTTATACACAGTAATACCTTTCATCTAAGGATCTCAAATGCCAATATATTAGTCATCGCCCTGTAAGGTGGATGACATATTATTCCCATTATTCCAATGGGAAAATTGGGCCATAGAAAACTGAGGAGCAAATGACTCATCTACAGGAATTAAATGGAAAAAACAGCCTAGGATTTCTCAGCACACTTTAGGAGTGAATGAAAACTTAGAGGCTTCAGTTCTACTACTGGCCACCATTGGATTTGTAAGATCCAGGATGTGTATTGACAACATGTGTCCAGACCCAGGCTTAGGGCATCTGGAATGAGAGTGGTGGGCTGGTGTGTGGGTCTGAGGATCTGGATGGGAGACCGCATTTTCTTCTCTGTGCAAAGTATGGAAGTGTGACCTTGAAGGTGGGCTTAGTCTATGGCCTTCCCCACTCCTTCTTGAACTGAAGCTGGAGAGAATGGGCATTTTTAAATGTTACGGCATATGCTAATATAATATGATGGCATTAAATAAAAACAAGAAGAGAACTGACTAAAACCAAAAAACCAAAAATGCAAGCGACTGATTTCCTTTAATTTTATCTTCTTCTTTCCCTACGTGTATAGTTGTGAAAGCAAGATTTTTCAAAAGAGGAAATCTTAATTTAGATCGGAAACAGCGTCCCCTGGAAAAGGTTGCTTCTTTAAGGAAGGCCAGAACTGCTGTGGTTTTCATGGTAGTGTTGACTCAGGAGATTGGCACCCCCAACATGGAGATGCATGGAAGGCCTTAATACCAAACCCAGTTTTAACCACCTAGAGAGAGTGAGAGCCGCTCCTAAGGTGAATGGCTGTTCATCAATGAGAATATCTAGACACACTGATGTGTGATAAGGCAAACTTGCCACTATGTTCAAGTAAAGTATCAGGCAGTTCCACACAGCACTCCTTCCATTTAGCTGAGCAGAGGGTCTCAGTAGACTCATCTCAGAAGCTTTTGAAAACCCCAAGCCAGGCTTCTCAACCCATGGAGACTCAGAAGCAGAGTATGGGTGACACCTGGGCATGTCACTGAAGCACCACAGGTGGTTCTAAGGGGTGCCCCAAGTTGAGCACCACTGATCCAGAGCTTGCTGAGGTGAGGTCACCAGTGCCTAGCTTGGCACAGCCCTCCTCAGGATCTCTCCCCTCCCCCTAGTTGGTGAGGAGAGGGGAAGAGAAGAGAGTAGGAGGGGGCAAGGTTTTTGTAAAGATGGTGATTTACTCGAAGCTTGATTCCTTTTCATCTTGCCCTCATGTCTCTTCAGTCCTGGCCCCATGAGACTGTGCTGATCTGCATTCTGGCTCTACGTGCATTGGCAAACAATGCTGCCAGGTTACTCTTACCTCACACGGTATTTCTCTGGCTGGCTGCTGCTTTCTCCTGGCACACGTTCTGTCTGGGTGTAATGTCTTCCTTTGGCCTTAGCTCTGGGTGAGGATTGAGGGAGGGCTATTCTGACATTTTTCACTAGACGAAAAAAGTTAAAATTAAACATAACACATTGTCCTTGCTAGCAGGTAACTCACTAAATCTAACACACAAAAATTGGGTAAACTGCTATGTTATACTCATTGATCTTTTCCAAACTATATTTAACCATTAGATAAAATGTTGTCTCCTATTATAAAGAAAATTTGATCCATTATTACATCATGCTTAACTGTGGAAGCTGGAAAAACAGGACATTAGAATTCAAAGGTGGGCCCAGTTTTCCAAAATGGACAATTCTGCTAATTCAGAATTCAGGAGACTCTGAGTAAGAACACCCCCTGCAGGCCAACGGGAATAGAGCAATCTGAGGGAAAAAGAAATGCCACTTGGCATCCAGGAAAAGGCTCATCTGTATGGCTGTCAAAAACAAGGTGCTGGCACTGTATGCAGATGCAGATGAGAAGGCAGACCATGCCTGTTAGGGACATTCATCTAGGTCATGGCCATTGCCTTACACGTAGGAGACAGAGATTCAAGAGAAGTGATTTGCCCAGAATCAAATGGAGAATTATGGGCAGAAAGTAAACTGGAACCTTTTCATGCCACATTGAGAATGCCTTCTGGGTTGATGTGGAAAATTGAGGCCTGCCCACAGCCTCTCCATGCTCTTTCTTGCTTCATCCTCATAAAGTAGTTGGTTATCCATTTTGCAAATGTTTGCTAAGAAGAAAAGACCCCTGCTTCTCAACACACGCATACACCGCTAATGCACACATCACATTAGCAATCTCTCAAAGAAAACAACCATATGCATATTGTGACTGGTTAAAATAATTCATAGTGCATTTTATATTCCAGAGGCATTGATCATTTTCAAAGTTATCTGCCTTTAGTTTAAAGAATTTACAGTTAATACTTGCAAAGCTACAAGAACCCCCACTGGTCAGGAAACATTAAATTCGATTATTAAAATGATGTGATTTTATATCCAGCATTACAGTGGATTATGCTAATGATGGTCAAGGTTATTAATTTTCATTGCAGTCACCACTGCAAATAATACATGAAGATTAGCCAAAATTAACTTAATCTGCTTGTAGCATGAATTTGAAATTTACACTTTATTTTTTCTGAGAACAAGTCATACTTAACAGCATCTCTTAAAATGCATTCCTACCCCCCTGGAAAATCAAAGGTGGAAAACACGCATGCAATACCTGAAGGCGATTTCCTCTTCACTTAGGTAAAATGCTTTTCCAAACCTCTTCTGCTTCCTACTTTCAAACACTGGGGTATCACTTAAAAGCAATCAAGTACTTCTCAAGAAAGAATGCATACAGTAATGGGGCACCCACATCCTAGTCACTCATCAAGGGAAATGTCAGGTCTTCTGTAAGTGCCTGTAAGCTGTGATTCAATTGCCCTTTCTTAGAACACCCTCCTCACCTCCCACCTCTTGGAATGAGAAGGTAGATACATAACTCATCCTAAACTTCAGAATTTGGGAATCTTAACAAATTTACTCAGGATTTCCTAGAGACCTTTTTCCAATAATAACAATGCAATGTTTACTTGATTCACAAATTTGGGAACATAGGACCCTGTTTGGTGGCAGTTTAATTCAGAAAATGCTTGACAAGTATGGTCAGATCATCAATAAGAGGAACTGACCTTCTCAGTTCTATACTTGGAAATAAGATGTGAGAAAACTGTAGAGGACATTTATTCGCTATCTCTAGAGCACCCGTTCCCCAATTCTCTGCCAACAGCATGCAGAGTTTTCTTTAGTGAATTTGCCCTTCCCCCATCCCAACTATGCACTTGGGTGGGGTTAATACAACTTCCAGACCTCTGGTGGGCCATGGCAGGCTTAAGACAATCAGAGTAGCTCATCACCCTAGCCAAGGGATGGGCACATCGACCAAATCAGGCCAATGGGAGCAAGTGAACGCCAGAGCCCAGGGCTTGAGCCGGAGCAAGCAGAAAAGACCCTCTGCCCCAGGAGGGTGAGGTGCTGCTTGGTCAGGAGCTGCTGCAACCCTTTTGTTTGATGAGGGGAGAGGGAGGAGTTGACAGAGGGCCACCATGTGGAACATGAGGATGAAGACCACCAAAGGCAGAGGGGAGAGGAGAGAAATGGGGATATTATGTGGCATAATAAGAGATATATTTTGGGTCTTTGTCCCTTGTTCCTGGCACAGAGCTCCTAAATCCCATGGGATTTCCTGGGTGATAGGACCCACTTCTTGTTATAATGAGGTGACTCTTGCTGGGCTCCTGGATAGCTCCAAAATTAGAGCTGGTCACCAGAAAGACCAAGCTCTGATTAGAAACCTGGAACCTTCAGCCTAGCTAACATGGTGAAACCCCATCTCTACTAAAACTACAAAAATTAGCCGGGCATGATGGTGCATGCCTGTAATCCCAGCTACTCAGGTGGCCGAGGCAGAAGAATTGCTTGAACTCGGGAGGCGGAGGATGCAGTGAGCTAAGGTCGCACCACTCCACTCTAGCCTGGGCAACAGAGCGAGGCTCTATCTCAAAAAACAAAACAAAACAAAACAAAAAAAATTGATCATGCCTATGTGATGAAACCTCCATAAAAACCCTTAGACAAAAGAGTCTAGAGAACTTCCAGGTTGGTGAACACATCCACGTGCCAAGAGGGTGGCATACCCCAGCTCAATGGGATAGAAGCTTCTGTGCCTGGGGCCCTTCTGGGTCTTGCCCTATATGCCTCTTCTCCTGGCTGTTAATTTATGTCCTTTAAAACAAATCCATAAACATAAGTAAAACATGTTCCTGAGCTCTGTGAGCCATTCTAGAAAATTGTTGAACCTGAGGAGGGAGTTGTGAGAACCCCTAATTTATAGCCAGTCAGTCAGGAGTATGAGAGGCCAGGACTTGTGACTGGCATCTGAAGTGGAGGGCAGACTTGTGGGACTGAGTCCTTCACCTGTGGGGTCCGTGCTAACTCCACATAGTTAGTGTCACAATTGAATTGAATTGTTGAACGCCTGTTCTTGTCTGGAGACTCAGAGAATTGGTTGTTGATGTTGGAGAACACCCCCCCTTGGTAATATCCTTGGAGCCACTGAATCTCCTAATTACCTGTACCAGTAACTTTGCTTTATATTGCAACCATTTGGAGATGAATTTTCTGTCATATCCAACATAAAGAGTCCTGGTGGAGAAGAACCAACCTCCTGGGCACACATCAAATCTCCCAGAGGAGTAACCAGGATGAGAATTAAAGAGAAATGCCATTTCAATAGTTCTGACATTTAAAAAGTTTAAAACACAAAAATTATGTAGGATAACAAGAAAATTTGGAATGTCAAAATTGACTTTAGAGTGTACTTTGACCACTAAGTTAGGAGAGTGATGGAGAAAGAAAAGAACCACAGCAAGAGATTCTGTTAAATGAACCAACGTGGTTTGGAAAAAAAAAAAAAAAAGACTAAAGCAGAAAATGATCTATCAGTCAGGAAGGGGTGATGAGTGGAATAAAAGTGACCTAAGATCTTAGTATTTGTCTTTATCTTTTTTTTGCTGCTATAACAGAATACCTGAGACTGGGTAATTTATAATGAACAGAAATTTATTGGCTCACAGTTCTGGAGACTGGGAAGTCCAAGATTGAGGGGTCAGCATCTTTTGAGGGCCTTCTTCCTCCATCATCCCATAGATGGAAGATGGAAGAGCAAGAGAGAGCACAAGAGTGAACTTGCAGCCTCAAGCTCTTTTAATAGTTGGCATTAATCCATTCATGAGAGCTTTGCCATAATAACCTAAAATATCCCCATAGACCCACCTCCCAACACTATTGCATTGGGGGTTAGGTTTCTACACATGCTTTTGGGGAGACACATTCAGACCATAGTAGTATTGTTTGGAAGGAAGGTAAATATTGATAACTTCAGAGTTTGATCATTTAAATTATAATCAATAATATAATTAAAACAGAGCCTACAACTTTCAAACTAGTAGAGTTTGAAAAATAGAGAAAAAAAATCAATTCCAAAGAAGGTGGGAAAGGATGGGAAAACACATAAAAGAACAAATTGGAAGGATGAAACAAAATGGTATAAATATATCCAAATATTTCGATAATCACAATGAAAGTTATGGACTCCAGGCAAAAGAAAAAGATTGTCAAACCAAATGTTTTAAATTATTCAAATAAATGCTATTTACAAGGAACACATTTAAAACATAGCATAAAGAAAAATTGAAAGTGTGAATTTTTAAAAGATTCAAGTATATTTTAATCAAAGAAATATGGGTATAGCTAATAAATACTGGGCGGTAGGGGGAGGTTTTAATGTAAAAAGCACTGAGTTCTCCAAGAAAAGATAACAATTTGAAGTATATAGAATACACTTAATAATATGGCCTTAAAATATATAAAGCAAACATTTACAGAACTACAACAAAACAGACAAACCTACAACCATAGCAGGAAAATTTAATACATCTTTCTGAGGAAGTAGTTGATCAAGTAGACAAAAATCTAAAAGGATATAGAAAAATTGAATGACATAATAAAATCTGTAGGATACACTTTTTCCTTGTACATTGAATATTAATGAAAATTCACCACATAATGGACACTAAAGCAAGTTCAACACTTTTTTTTTTTTTTTTTGAGACGGAGTCTCGCTCTATCGCCCAGGCTGGAGTGCAGTGGCGTGATCTCGGCTCACTGCAAGCTCCGCCTCCCCAGTTCACGCCATTCTCCTGCCTCAGCCTCCCGAGTAGCTGGGATTACAGGTGCCCACCACCACACCCGGCTAATTTTTTGTATTTTTTAGTGGAGACAGGGTTTCACCGTGTTAGCCAGGATAGTCTCAACCTCTTGACCTCGTGATCCGCCCTCCTTGGGCTTCCAAAGTGCTGGGATTACAGGTATGGGCCACCATGCTGGCCAAGTTCAACACATTTTAAAGGAATGGTACCATACAAACAAAATTCTCTGACTTCAGTGTAATATATACCAAAGTTCAGGCCAGGCATGGTGGCTCACACCTGTAATCCCAGCACTTTGGGAGGTTGACACAAGTGGATCACTTAAGGTCAGGAGTTTGAGACCAGCCTGGCCAACATGGTGAAACCCTGTGTCTACTAAAAATACAAAAATTAGCCAACAGTGGTGGTGCCCACCTGTGATCCCAGCTACTAGGGAGGCTGAGGCAGGAGAATCGTTTGAACCTGGGAGGCAGAGGCTGCAGTGAACCAAGATTGTACCACTGCACTTCCGCCTGGGCGACAGAGCAATACTTCGTTTCAAAAAAAAGAAAAAGAAAAAGAAAAAGAACCACCATACCTGGTGGAAGCTGAACTTGAAAAAAATAAATACATAAATAAAATTCAGTAAGCAAAAAATCATAACTAAAATAATACCTTTGGAAGTTAAGAAACAAATAATTTATGAATCAAAGAATAAATCATAAAAATTTAAATATGTAAAACACAACATTAATGAAAATGCTGTGTTTCAAAATGAGTTGAATGAAACTTTAAGAAATTAGAAAGATTAGGCTGGGCGCGGTGGCTCACGCCTGTAATCCCAGCACTTTGGGAGGCCAAGGCGGGCAGATCACGAGGTCAGGAGATTGAGACCATCCTGGCTAACACGGTGAAACCCTGTCTCTACTAAAAATACAAAAAAAATTAGCCGGGCGTGGTGGCAGGTGCCTGTAGTTCCAGCTACTCAGGAGGCTGAGGCAGGAGAATGGCATGATCCCGGGAGGCGAAGCTTGCAGTGAGCTGAGATCGAACCACTGCACTTCAGTCTGAGAGACAGTGTGAGACTCCGTCTCAAAAAAAAAAAAAAAAAGAAATTAGAAAGATTAACATGAGATTTCCAAATAAAGTAGAATATACAAATAGAGACTAGAGCAGAAACAATTAGTTAGAAAGTAAACTCACACTAGATGAGGTTTTTTAAAAGTCGAAAGTTGTTCCTTTGAATTTACTAATAAAATTGATAATTCTTTAGCAGGATTAAACAAGAGACAGAAAAACAGAGAAAGGGAGAAAAAGGAGAGAGAACACAAAACAATATTAGGAATGATGCTATAAATGCTAAAAAGATAAGAAGATATTTGGAAATGAAAAATATTACTTACCAAAATGGACTCAAGAAGAAATAGAAAAATGGAATAATCATAGTATCATTTTTTAAACTATAAATGAATGAATGAATGATTCAAAATTTTGTCACAAAGAGGCTAGGTGCAATGGCTCATGCCTGTAATCCCAGACCTTGGGAGGCCGAGGCGGGTGGATCATGAGGTCAAGAGATCAAGACAATCCTGGCCAACATGGTGAAACCCCGTCTCTACTAAAAATAAAAAATAAAAAATTAGCTGGGCGTGGTGGCATGCGCCTGTAATCCCAGCTACTCTGGAGGCTGAGGCAGGAGAATCGCTTGAACCCTGGAGGTGGAGGTTGCAGTGAGCCGAGATTGCACCCCTGCACTCCAGCCTGGAGGCAGAGCAAGACTCCGTCTAAAAAAAAAAAAAAAAAAATCAAAATTCTGTCGCAAAGAAAACTGGCCTAGATGATTTTGGCAAATTCTACCAAACGTTTAAATAGCAAAGTAAATCCAATTCACATATTTTTTTCCTAGAGCATAAGAAAAAAGAAAAGAAAAAGACCACTTTCCAAGTCATTTTATGAGGCTAGCAAAGGATTGATATCAGAACCGGATGAGGACAGTACAAGAAAGGAAAATTATAGACAAGTTTTACTTAAGACTGTTGATTCAAACATCCTAAACATGCTATGATCAAACCAAATCTAGAAATAGGTGTGGGAGGTGGGGGAGTACACCAGAATTAAATTTGACCCAAAGAATACAAGTTTTTTTTTAATCTTAGAAAAGTAAAATAAAATTTACCAATGAACCAAAGAAGAAAAATAATCTAACAGTAATAGATTTTTTAAAAGATTAATTAAACATTGGTAAATTAAAAATAAAAAACAAACCCTGAGCATTGCTTCTGGCCAATGGAATATGGCAAAGGTGATGGGATGTCACTCCCAAGATTATACATTTTTTTTTTTTTTAAATAAGATTCCATGTTAATGGCCTGGAGAGATTTTCCTACTGGCCTTGATGCAACAGATCTGTTGTGAACTGCCAAGGTCTACGGCAGGGGACTGTGGGCAGCCACTAGGAGCTGAGAGTGACCAACAGCCAGTAATAAGCCAGGGCCACCAGTCATGTAGCCACCAGGAAATGAATTCTGCCAGCAATTTGAATGAGCTTGGAGAAAAGAATATTCTCTAGTTGAACCTCCAGACAAGAATGCAGCCTGGCCAAATGTTGACTAATTCTTGTGAGACTCTGACCAAATAACCCCGCTAAGCTGTACCCAGGCTCCTGAACCATGGAAACTGAGGTAATAAATGTGTGTTGTTCTGAGTCATTAAACCTGTGGTAATTTGTTATGCAGCAATAGAAAGTTAATACAAAAGGGAACTTCCTTAACACAGTCAATGGCATCTGCAAAATGATATCTTCCTGAAGCACACATCATACTTACCGGTAAAATCAAGATGCCTGTCATTACCCCCTCCACACTGGAGGGTCTAGCGGTGTAATAAGGCTGGAAAAATAAATAAGAGGAAAAGGATTAGAAAGGTAGAAAATTTTGTCATTATTGGCAGCTGCTATGTTTATCTACGCATCTACTTAAACGCATCTAAAGATAGATTATTAGAATTAATAAGACAGTATGATTGCTGGTACAAATTCAACATATACAAATTAATTACATTTCTATACCCTATCAATAAGAAGCTGGAAATGAATTTTTTAAGAAAAGACACCATTTAAAATAGCATCCAAAAATATTAAAATCTTAGCAATAAACTAACAAAAGGCTTGTTAAAGCCTTACAGAGAAAATTATGAAATATTGTTAAAGGACAATGAAGAAAACCTAAATAAATGGAAAAATATCCGTGTTCAGGATTATAAAGAGTTTATTCTTTCCCAAATGAATCTATAAATTTAACGCAATGCCAGTCAAAATCCAAACATGCTTTTTAATGGAAAATGGCAAACTGATTGTAAAATTTACATAAAAACAAAAGAGGCTTTGACATTTCTTTTCTTTATTTTATTTTATTTTATTTTATTTTATTTTTGAAATGGAGTCTAGCTCTGTCACCCAGACTGGAGTGCAGTGGCACAATCTTGGCTCACTGCAACCTCTGTCTCCTGTGTTCAGGTGATTCTCATGCCTCAGCAACCCCCTAGTAGCTGAGACTACAGGCGCCCACAACCACACCCGGCTAATTTTTGTATTTTTAGTAGAGACGGGGTTTCATCATGTTGGCCAGGCTGGTCTCAAACTCTTGACCTCAGGTGATCCACCCGCCTCGGCCTCCCAAAGTGCTGGGATTACAGGCGTGAGCCACAGCACCCAGCTGAGGCTTTGACATTTCTGAAGAAGAACAAGGTGGAAGGATTTGCCTTACCATATATCACAGGTGTTTGTCAGAAAGCTTTAATAATTAAGGTAATGAGGTCTTTGTGTAGGGAGAGAGAGGCAAATCGAACAGTGGAACACAATAGAGAGCTGATAAACAGACTCATACATTGATGGAAACTTGATTTATTATTGAGCTGGCCTTGCAAATCAGGTGGGGAAGAAAAGTGGGATATTCAATAAATGATGTTGGAACAGTAGTTACCTAAACTTACATACAAAAATTAACTCTGGTTGAATTAAAAGCATAAATGTAAAGAAAAATTGTGATACTTTTCAGAAGGCAATGGAAAACATTTCTTAAAGAAGACTCCAAAAGCTCAAATCCTAAGGGGAATGATTGACAAATTTGAGTAGATTACATTAAGCCCTTCTGTTCCATAATTTTTCTTTTAAATGAGCAGACAAGCCACAAATTTGGAGATGTTTGCAATTCATGTAACTTACAAAGTCAAGCAATTCCCCCTCCGAGGGAAAAATAAAATAGGCAAAAGCAAGGAACAGGGACTTCACAGTAAAGGAATCACAAATGGCCATAAACATGAAAAGATGGTCAACTTCATTAGCAATCAAGGAAATGCAAATGAAATCACAAAGTACCACTTCCCAACCACTACAGTGACCAAAAAAACCCCTGAAAATCAGACAATACCAAACATCGTATATGGAGCAACGGGACCTCTCACCTACTACTAGTGATGTGTAATTGGTATAAGCACTTTGGAAAACCATTTGGCATTATTAAGACAAGTTAAATATGTGCCTATCTAAAGACAGTATTATTTGCAAAACAAAACCCCAAAACCAATAGAATTAACCCAAATCAAGAATAGGATGGATAATAATTCACTGGATGAAGTGTCATCCAAAGGTTGCAAAGATGCAGCAACGAAAATGAAATAAATGAACTACAGGTGTGTGCATCAGCAGCCGTGACTCTCAGTCACACAATGTTGAGGGAGGAAGCAAGCCAGGGAAGATGGCTTGTTCTGCATACAATCTGCATGTTCCAGTGGTATCATCTTCAAACACAGGCAAAAGTAAATAATAGGCTTAAAGATACACACATTGGACCTCATGGGGGAGGCACAGGGATGAGGTTGGGGAGGGGTGCCAGGGGAATTCTAAGCTCCTGACACTGTTCTAGTTCTCAATCAGGGTAGGCAATACACAGGTGTTCACTTTATTCTCCTTTAACTTGGATAAGGATGTGTTTATACACTCTGTCTTATGCCTGCTATACTTTATGGTTTTAAAATTTCTTAATAAAGCAGCATCCTAAAAATGCAGTTTTCCCTCTGGTCCAGTGTGGCTGACTGGCATAGAGAGTGTATTCACATCTGAGGTCACTGGGAAGAATGACCTGACACCAGTGAAGCTGGCAGAGCTGCAGGGCACACTGGAGCCTCTGGCCATCTGGAGTTCAGAAGACAAGACGTCCACACTTCAGTTAGGAGCAGAGCTTTATCTCCAGAGGACTTTGATGTTGAACATACGACAGAAGCTCCTAAAAACTGAGAAGGGACAAAGGAGAAAACAGTCCTTGCAAGTTTCCATGAGGAAAAAGAGCCCTGCTTAGCCTGGGATTGGAGTCAGCTAGACCAGAATTCTTTTTTCTTTTTTTGAGACGAAGTCTTGCTCTGTCACCCAGGCTGGAATGCAGTGGCCTGATCTCGGCTCACTGCAAGCTCCGCCTCCCGGGTTCACGCCATTCTCCTGCCTCAGCCTCCCGAGTAGCTGGGACTACAGGCGCCCGCCACCACACCTGGCTAATTTTTTGTATTTTTAGTAGAGACGGGGTTTCACTGTGTTAGCCAGGATGTAGACCAGAATTCTTATCTTGACTTAGGTACTTACCAGCTAGTAGCCTTCTACGAGAAAGTTGCTTCAACTCTGAGCCTCAGCGTCCCCATCTGCAAAAGGGGAATAATGATGGGACTTTTGCCAGAAGATTGCTGTGAAGATTAAATGAAATAACATATGTGAGGTCACCTCCTACAGGCACACACAGCCGAGCCTCATGTTGCTTGTGTAGAGCTGTTTATTATTTCCAAGCTTTGTGTTTTACCCAGAGGGAGCTGACTTACTTAACCATTGTTTCTTTTCATCCAATGATGGCTATTTCTAGTCTCTGCCATGTCTAGCTCCAACTGATTCTCAGCATAAAATAAGGAGGGCTGGAAATCTCAACATAGTGTCCCAAGGGCTGCAAATCAAGAATGTGGCTGGCACGGCTCATATTATACCCATGGAGTCTAAGCACATGATGCACTGTGATTAAAAAGAGGCTTTACTGCTTCAATCTTGATCATCCTCCCAACCATCAAGAAATTGTTAGAACTGACAAATATCCCAATATAATTTTACAGAAATCTGAATTTTTCAAAGAAGACCATTAAAAAGTTGAGCCCAGGCAGGGCACGGTGGCTCACACCTGTAATCACAGCACTTGGGGAGGCCGAGGAGGGCAGATCACGAGGTCAGGAGTTTGAGACCAGCCTGGCCAACATGGTGAAATCCTGTCTCTACTAAAAACACAAAAATTAGCTGGGCGTGGTGGCAGGCGCCTGTAATCCCAGCTACCCAGGAGGCTGAGGCAGGAGAATTGCTTGAACCGAGGAGGCAGAGGTTGCAGTGAGCCGAGATCGCATCACTGTACTCCAGCCTGGGCGACAGAGCAAGAATCTGCCTCAAAAAAAAAAAAAAAAAAGTCAAGCCCAGAACATTAAGGAAAACTCTGCGGCCCTGAGGAGGTGGCAACCCCTTGTTGCTGCTGAGGAGGCTCTCAGAGGCCTGCGTCTGCTGCGTTGCCTCCCCACCTCACCCCTACAGAGCGCCCCCGACACTTGTAACCCCGGCAGGTGCACAGCTCCTCCCCACAGCTCTCAGCCCTTCTGCCCACCTAACCCACTAGTTAGTTAGGCCCCTCTGCCATCTTCCACCGGGTGGGGACCGGCACAGAAATGGATTCTGCCCAATCGTGCCTCCATATCCTGCACTGTGAAAATACTCTCTTTTCTTCCTTTCCCCTGAAATGAGGTAAGTCTGTGAAATAACAACCACCATGCATTCAACTCAACAATCTACTCTCTTCTCTCACCAAAATTGCTGTGATGCTTCTGGCTAAATTAATTATAAATTGTGATCTCCCTTTTCTTCAATATGTCAAAATTCTTGGAGCCAAAAAGATGGGCTTTTAAATAAGAACCATCTAGAGCTCAAATTATACTCTCCTCTGCCTGAAAATTCTTCAGGTGCTCTCCCTGCCTGTGGGATAAATTCTAGATTCCTTGGCATGATTTCTTTTTTTGTTTGTTTGGGGTTTTTTGTTTTTTTTTTTTTTTTTTTGAGATGGAGTCTCACTCTGTCACCCAGGCTGGAGTGCAGTGGTGCGATCTTGGCCCACTGCAAGCTCCGCCTCTGGATTCACACCATTCTCCTGCCTCAGCCTCCTGAGTAGCTGGGACTACAGGTGCCCGCCACCACGCCTGGCTAATTTTTTGTATTTTTAGTAGAGACGGGGTTTCACTGTGTTAGCCAGGATGGTCTCGATCTCCTGACCTCATGATCCGCCCGCCTCGGCCTCCCAAAGTGCTGGGATTACAGGCGTGAGCCACCGCACCTGGCCTAAATGATTAGTTTGTTTGTTTGTTTGTTTTGAGATGGAGTCTTGCTCTGATCCCCAGGCTAGAGTGCAGTGGTGAGATCTTGGCTCACTGCAAGCTCCGCCTCCCAGTTTCATGCCATTCTCCTGCCTCAGCTTCCCGAGTAGCTGGGACTACAGGCGCCTGCCACCATGCCTTGGCATGATTTCTAAGCCTGTCATATGGTAGCCCCAATCCACCTTTCCAGCCTTCTCCTCTCTGCCTTTTGCCTTCCTTCCTCATCCCCCCGTCCCTCTTCAGTTACCCTGTCTCACACTTACACACACATAATCAGGTTTCAGAAACCTGTTTCATAGACCTTTATTCCCTGTGGCTTTGCACCCGCTGTTCTCCCTGCCTGAATGGCTCTTATCTACATTTTGTTTAGAAAACTCTACCACATCCTTCAAGATCCACTCTATAAAGCCCTGCCTATCTCCCTCACTCTGATGATAACAGCTCCCATTTATTTAAACACTCACTGATTCTCAACCTGCACATCAGGATCACTGGAACTACCAAGGATCATCCCAGAACTACCGAGTCAGAGTCTCCCATGGTGGGAATAAAGCACTGTTCCTTTCCCAAAGTTTCCCAAGTGATTCTAATGCATGGCCATGGCTAAGAAGCTGTGCTGTGTGGGGCAGCAACTGAGATCCTGGGTTCTGGAGCCAAACACTGTGGGTCTAAAGGCCAGCTGTGCTGCTAACCAGCTGCCTAACCTTGGGCCAGACTCAACTTCTCCATGCTCTCTAAAGTACAGATGATGGGCTGGGCACAGTGACTCCCACCTGTAATCCCAGCACTTTGGGAGGCCGAGGCGGGTGGATCATAGGTCAGGAGATTGAGACCATCCTGGCTAACATGGTGAAACCCCGTCTATACTACAAGAACAAAAAATCAGCCGGGTGTGGTGGCATGTGCCTGTAGTCCCAGCTACCCCAGAGGCTGAGGCAGGAGAATCACTGGAACCTGGGAGGTGGAGGTTGCAGTGAGCCGAAATCACGCCACTTCACTCCAGCCTGGGCAACAGAGTGAGACTCCATCTCAAAAAAACATAATAATAATTAAATAAATAAATAGAAATAAATTAAATGGAGGCACAGAATGGCTACAGTTTGTGAATTGCTTGATTTTTTTCTTATCTTTATTTTATATATTCTATGTGTTAAATGTGATATTATATATATTTCTAGTCTATATGTCTTGTAATATAGTAAGACACTTCCAAATCGTCTGTGAAAATAGTGTATTAGTTTGAGCTGCTGTAACAAAAATAACATAGATTGGGGAGCTCAAACAACATAAATTGATTTCTCATGGTCCTGGAGGTTGGGGAAGTCCAAGATTTGGTTTCTGGTGAAGGACCTCTTCCTGGTTTGCCGACAGCCACTTTCCTGCTTTACCCTGATGTGGGGGAGGGAGAGAGAGAGAAAGAGAAAGAGAAGGAGTGTGAGAGCCTGTCTCTTATGTCTCTTCTTTTAAGGGCAGTACTCCCGTTCATGAAGGCTTCACCCTCATGACCTAATTACCTCCCAAAGACTCCACCTCCCAATATTATCACATTGCAGATTAGGGCTTCAACATGTGGATTTGGGGGAGACACAAACATTCGGTCCATATGAGATAGTATATAGATTCATTAACAATGTTTGTCAATGATGTCGTTTTTACTCAAATTTAACTCCTCGAGAGAAGGGGTGGAGGAGTGAAATTCCTATTTGCTGCTGTTCTCTAATTAACAGAAATGCAAACATGTGGAATACACGTTTGTTGAAGAATATGTTTGTTTTAAAGGATATGTGTCAAATGGAGGAGGCACAGGGTCGAGCTGAGGTGGAGCCAAGTAGCTGGCGAAGGTAGCAGCAGCAACAACAGCAGAAACCAACTCCAATGAAGACAAATCGTTCTCTGGAGGGTAGACGTCATGTGACAGCAGCTCCTGCTGGCTGGAAGAGCAACAACGGCCTCCACCTGGGCAAGAAGCAGCTGGAGATACCTGTCCTAACCCAGCCCAGTGGATGCTCTGTGCTGCAGGGACCTGTGTTAGGCTCAGTTGCTAGTAACAAGTGAGGGACCAGGGGTCAAGATCACACCCCATCATCAAAGCCGGGGAAAGCCGGGGTTCCCAACCCCCAGACCCCAGTCGTATTTATAAGTATTCTTTTGGCTTTATCTGTATAAGCTTTTTGGTCTATGGTCTTTCTTTAGTGTCATTCTGTTTCTCAAAAGCCTCTGTTTTTCCCTGTGTGCTCACATTTCCTGGGAAACGTAATGTGCACATCACAAGGGTGAGCAGCTGAAGCCCAGCGCTTGACCTGCGATCTTCCTGGTGAGCTGGGGCAGCGGCAGATGGGCTGGAAGGGTAGGTCATACTCACTGGGGTCACAGGCCTCTCTGGTGCCCAGTCTGGCTCCACACTCCTTATTCCTGGCACTCTGCCAGGTGACAGACAGAGGCACGTCTCTTTTATAAGTGGTTGGTTATAGTAATCCCTTTTGAGGAAGAAGATGGGAGAAAATATTCAGGAACCCTTCGACCCTTGGGTCTGGGGCAGGCTCTGGAAGTTCAGATCAATTAGATTAAAATAACCAAGTTTCCTTTATTATTTATTTTTATTTTTTTGAGACAGGGCCTTGCTCAGTCACCCAGGCTGGAGTGCAGTGGCACAATCAGGGCTCACTGCAGCCTCGACTTCCCGGGCTCAAGAGATCCTCCTGCCTCAGCCCCCCAAGTAGCTGGGACTACAGTCGTGCCCCACCATGCCTGGCTGCTTTTTTTTAAATTTTAGTAGACACAAGGTCCTACTATGTTTGTCCAGGCTGGTCTGGAACTCCCAAGCTCAAGTGATCCTCCTGCCTCAGCCTTCCAAAGTGCTGGGATTACAGGTATGAGTCACCATGTCCAGTCCAAGTTTCTCTTTACAGACGGCTACTTTTACAGGTAGCAGGTGAGACTCACCTGGGACTGGAAGTGGCCAGCACAGCTGGTCTCCTCTGTAAATGTGAAGGCCTCCTACCTACCCACCTCTCTCCTTCCATGAAGGCCTCTTTAGGTGCATTTGAAAGCCCAGCATGAGCAAGCCTATTCAGTTTGGACCAACCAGGTGAGACCTGAGTGCAGAGGAGAAAGAGGAGCTGAGCAGGAGCCTGGTCAAAGGGAGGAGACCACTGTGTTCAGCTGGACTGGAAGCCACAGCTCTAACCAGGTTGTCTCTCTTCATTCTCTTCTTCTGTGTCCTCCCCCTTCTCCCCAAATGTTTAGAAAAAATCCATCCCTGTCTCTGAGAGATCAGGCTTTACTTTTTGATATAAAGTTGGCGGGGGTGTTGGAGGAAAGTTTTGCCAAGTAATAAATACAGAACAGATTCTTTCAACTCATCACAGGCTGTTGCATTGGTGGCTCAACAATTGCTGGGCCCTGCAGTCGAGTCATTAATTTGCTGATTCACTTCTAGAGAAAGCCCACCAACTTTAATTTCCTCATTTATTTCCATAGATAAACGACGTCCTCTCTCCATGGACAAGCTAATGGATTTTATAATTACTCACTTCTGCTTTCTTTTCACATTATATTCCAGTTTCAAAATTGGAGTTTAGTGATTGAAATACCTGTAATATCAATATTTCATTTCCAAAGACATTTTCATCTTTTTTAAAAATTTTTTTGTATTTTATTATTTTTTTTAAAGACAGAGCCTTGCTCTGTCACTCAGGCTGGAGTGCAGTGGCTCGATCTCAGCTCACTGCAAGCTCCACCTCCCAGGTTCACCTGCCATTCTCCTGCCTCAGCCTCCCGAGTAGCTGGGACTACAGGTGCCTGCCACCATGTCTGGCTAATTTTTGCATTTTTAGTAGAGACGGGGTTTCACCGTGTTAGCCAGGATGGTCTCGATCTCCTGACCTAGTGATCTGCCCACCTCGGCCTCCCAAAGTGCTGGGCTTACAGATGTGAGCCACCGTGCCCGGCCAAGACATTTTAATCTTAAGTGAATAGTCCAAAGAATCATGTCCCCTGACATACAAGTCCAGCTGTTTATTTGAGGTTGGCAGTTTGCTTTATTACTTTCATACCAGATGAATTGCAAAGATTAATTATTATTGCTAACTTCTTAAAGATTAAAAGCACTACACTGGTGTTAGGCATTGCTTCATGTTTTCTGGAGCCATATGATTCAGAGAAACCCCCAAAGTATGATTTATTCCCTTTTTCTTACAGAACAGTGCAGTGGACAGAGCAAGAGTTTGGCATCAGACCTACCAGGGTCCACATTCCAGCCCTCCACTGACTAGGGTGTGTCATTAGGCAAGTTATTTAAACTTCTGAATCTCAGTTTTCTCATCTGCAAAATGGAGGCAAAAATATCCATTAAAAGGACTGCTAAGAATTAAATGTGATTGCTTAAAGCAGTGATTCTCTGGACCAGCGGCATCAGCATCATCTGAGACTTCTTAAAATGCAAAATCTCAAGCTCCAACCTAGACCTATGAAATCAGAAGTGCCAAGACCAGCTCAGTTGGGGAGACCCTAACCCAGCAGCACTAGAGGAATTAAAGACACACACACAGAAATATAGAGGTGTGAAGTGGGAAACCAGGGGTCTCACAGTCTTCAGAGCTGAGAGCCCCGAACAGAGATTTACCCACGTATTTATTAGCGGTAAGCCAGTCATTGGCATTGTTTCTATGGATATTCGATTAACTAAAAGTATCCCTTATAGGAAACGAAGGGATGGGCCAAATTAAAGGAATAGGTTGGGATAGTTAACTGCAGCAGGAGCATGTCCTTAAGTTACATATCGCTCATGCTATTGTTTGTAGCTTAAGAATGGCTTTAAGTGGTTTTCCGCCCTGGGTGGGCCAGGTGTTCCTTGCCCTCATTCCCATAAACCCACAATCTTCCAGCTTGGGCATTAGGGCCATTATGAACATGTAACAGTGCTGCAGAGATTTTGTTTATGGCCAGTTTTGGGGCCAGTTTATGGCCAGATTTTGGGGGGCCTGCTCCCAACACAGAAGTTCTGGGGGTGGGGCCCAGCAATCTGTGCTTTTTTGTTTGTTTTTTGAGACAGGTTCTCGCTCTGTCACCCAGGCTGGAGTGCAGTGGTGCAATCATCTCTTACTGTAGCCTCAACCTCCTAGGCTCAAGCAGTCCTCTTACCCATGCCTCTTGAGTATCTGGGACTACAGGCATATGCCACCATGCTCAGCTGATTTCTTAAGTTTTTGTAGAGACAATGGTCTCACTCTGTTGGCCAGGCTGATCTCCAACTTCTGGCATTGAGTGATCCTCCTGCCTCGGCCTCCTGAGTATCTGGGATTACAGGTGTGAGCCACTGTGCCAAGCCAGTCTGTTTTAACCAGTCCTTCTAGGTGATTCTGATGCACACTCAATTTGAGAACCCCTGGTTTAAAACATATAGCATACAGCAAGTGCTCAATAGTTCCTTTTTCCTCCATTATCTTTAAATAACACTAGTAATTCTCTGCATTAAATGACTTATACACAAAATGAGCTGCTGAGTTCAGCCTGCTTGCTCAGTTTTAGCTAACACCAACTCTGGAGCTAGATAGCCCTTTGAGGATGGATGCCTATAGTCCAAAAACATCATGCCATTCACCTCCAAGATGTCATTTTCCACGAAGCACATTGAAGAGGGGGTGGGCAAATAACACTGTCTATTAGTTTATGGAGGGTTCCTTCATAGGAAGAGACCCAAAGCACTGTTTTCATTTCAGGAAGAAACCAGGTCTTACGAATTCCCAGAGTCAAGCTCCTAGTGGGGCCGGAGCCCTGAGTAAATGCTGCCATCCTGTGGGCAGAAGCGAGACACAGTGCATGGCCACCCAGTCTGTCCAATTAGCACTTACCGGGCATCTGGAGCACACCAGGCCCAAAGAGGGGTCCAGGCAGGTATAAAGGCCATACCCCGAGGTGCTCGCTACAGGATAGCGGAGATGAGTATGTCCCCAGTGCAGAGGCCAGAGTGGGGAGGTGCTCAATCTCAAGTGCCTGAAAGGACTTTTTTTTTTCTTCTGTAGAAACAGAGTCTCACTATATTGCCCAGGCTGGTCTCAAACTCCTGGGCTCAAGTGATCCTCCCATCTTGGCCTCCCAAAGTGCTGGGATTACAAGTGTGAGCCACTACACCCAGCCAAGACTATTTAAATATACAATCTTTTTCCTAAGGGCAGTGGAGCATTTGCAGAGCTATTAATACATTTTTCACAGAACAACAAATATACGGATTTTTTTAAACGAGAAACTGAAAATTAAGGGTGATAAAAATGCTATTCAAAGACTCAGCTTCTAATTATAGTCTTCTAATGGAGAAAACATGGAACCAATTCATTTCTCTTGCTGTAACAGACGCTCTGTGAGAGCTCCCATTGAGAAATAGATGCTCTCATTTATGTCTGTTCATGCCGCATGATTTAAAATTCTGGGAGGATATTTCATTTTAACACAAACTACCATCCTTTGAGCAAATGCAATTAACTTAAATTCTAGATATACCTAATTTGGCCTTTCATATAAGTAAAAAATATTTATCCACCTACCAAAACAAGAAATTGCTTAAAACAATGATGGAGTGGCCGGGCATGGTGGCTCACACCTATAATCCCCGCACTCTCAGAGGCCGAGGCGGGCGGATCACCTGAGGTCAGGAATTCCAGACCAGCCTGGCCAACACGGTGAAAACCCGTCTGTACTAAAAGTACAAAAATTAGCCAGGCATGGTGGCGGGCATCTGTAATCCCAGCTACTTGGGAGGCTGAGGCAGGAGAATCGCTTGAACCCAGGAGGCAGAGGTTTCAATGAGCTGAGATCTCACCACTGCACTCCAGCCTAAGCAACAAGAGTGAGACTCTGTCTAAAAAAAGAAAAGAAAAGAAAACAATGATGGAGCATGTCAAAATCGTATGGAAGCCAGTTTGCAGGCACACTCGGTGGCCAAATCTAGAACAATTAGGGTATCAAAATAAGTAATCAAGTAGGCCAGGCATGGTGGCTTATACTTGTAATCCCAGCACTTTAGGAGGCCAAGGTGGGCAGATTGCTTAAGCTCAGGAGTTGGAGACCAGCCTGGACAACATGGTAAAACCCTGTCTCTACCAAAAACACAAAAAATTAGCCAGGCCTGGTGGTACATGCTTGTAATCCCAATTACTTGGGAGGCTGAGGTGGGAGGATCACTTCAACCTGGGAGGCGGAGATTGTGGTGTGCCGAGATGATGCCACTGCACTCCAGCCTGGGCAACAGACCAAATAAATAAATAAATAAATAAATAAATAAAACAAAAATAAGTAATGAAGTAATAACAGATTGCAATCCATTCAATGAATAGGAAATGTGAGTCTAAAGTGATGCAAATCAATTAAATAAGTAAATAGAAAGTTCGATGAAGAATAGGATATTTACATAGTTTTGGAATACTGTTCTGCAAAATATTAATTACAAAGGGAGTAAGAGTAACTTTACAGTGAAAAGCCCTGGCAGACACCACCTAAATCAAGTGATCAGAGCACACATTAGCAATAATGGAACAAATCAGAATCTTGTTCCACCTGATGGAATGTGATAGGGACACAGTACCACTTCTATGATGCTCCTCTCAAAGATGTATAAGCTGAATCGAATCATGGAGAGACAGCTGACAAACTCAAAGTGAGGGACATTTTACAAAATAGCCTGTAATCTTCAAAAGTGTCAAAGTCATGAAAGTTAAGGAAAACCTGAGGAACTGTTCCAGACTGAAAGAAAGTAAAGACACTTAGGACCTAAATGCAACATGCGATTCTGCACTGGATTCTTCTACTGTAAAGACCATTATTGGAACAACTGGCAACACTTGAATAGGATCTGAGGGCTAGAGAGTAGTTACATATCAATATCAAGTTTCTCATGGTGATGGCTGGAGTAGGGTCACATAGGAGAATGACCTTGTTTGTAGGAATCACACACTGAAGTATTTGGGGGTAAAGGGACATCAGGGTGAGAACTTACTCTCCAGTTGGGATTTTGGTAGTGGAGTTCTTCTTCTTCTTCTTTTTTTTTTTTTTTTTTTTTGGGACAGAGTCTCATTCTGTTGCCCAGGCTGGAGTGTGCAGTGGGGTGATCTCGGCTCACTGCAATCTCCACCTCCTGGGTTCAAGCAATTCTCCTGCCTCAGCCTCCCAAGTAGCTGGGATTACAGGTGCCCACCACCATGCCCAGCTAATTTTTGTATTTTTAGTAGAGGCAGGATTTCACCATGTTGGCCAGGCTGGTCTCGAACTCCTGACCTCAGATGATCCACCCACCTCTGCCTCCCAAAGTGCTGGGATTACAGGCGTGAGCCACCATGCCAGGCCTGTGGTGGATTTCTTCGTACAATCCTTGCAACTTTTCTGTAAATTTGTGATTTTAAGATTAACAATAAAACTATTTTTTAAAAACGAGTATCAACTCTGGAGTCAGATTATTTGGATTGTAATCCAACCTCTTCCCCTTAATAGTTACATGATTTTGGGCAAGTTACTTAAGTTCTCTGTGCCTTAATTTTCATATCTGTACAATACTAGTATAATAATACCTAGCTCATAGGATTATTGCGAGGATTAAAAGAGAACAATAAATGTTACATATTAATATGTTAACATATAATTTACAACAATAGGAATCATTTAATTTATCATCCAAACTGTATACTTTTGAGAGTATAATATGTGTCAACTGCTCCTTCCCCAAAGAGATCATAAAAGCAACTTGTTTATCAGCAAAGCTAAATGTATTGTTTAATGGGGCAAGGAAGACTACTACCTTGACAGCCTTAGTAGTGTCTCAGGAGGAGATCATGGGTGGGATATTCACATGGATTAGAGGGTCTAGGTTAAAGTGGGTCTTTCAAGGCAGGGGCCTGCGGCAGGGGGATGACTGTGATTGAGCAAAATTCATGATATCAATATAATAGTTTAGGATTGGTGGATACAGGGAGGAGAGGGTTTTGAAGCCAGCCTTGAGGAGTAAACAGCCCTTTGATAAGCCAGTTGAGTGACCTCCTGCTCTGAGAAGCAGGCTATTAACCTGATGAAGGCCAGCTGAGTTGTCTATATTGCGATAAATTTGCCACTTTATCCCCTTGGGCAAGAATTTCCTGGAATTGAAGACCATGTTAACTCCATCTTAGCTCTTAATCCTATTAAACGATGTGGCTAAAGATGGTTTCCATTCTCAGAGGACACTAACCAGACAAGACTTAGGGAAAACAGACATAAGCTAGCATGTATGGTCACCCTACGTACTCCTAGGCAGACACCAACGCCATATAGTATATGTATTATTATCTCCACCTTGCAGATAAGGAAATTGAGGCTCATGGCCATTAGAAAGAGCAACTAATTGAGCTTTGGCAGATCGGTGGAGATTAAAGCCAAGTGTAGTTCTGAATAATTAGCAAGAAGTAATTAATCAGGTGACGAAGGGAAGAGGTGAACAGATGGGGTAGAGCAGGGTGGTGTTCTGTGGTGAGTGAATCTGCTGCCAAAGCACAAGGGAGGTGACAGCCTCTGAAGAAAGAGGCTGACAAATTCAGTTTCTCTGAAAGAAATATTTAATAGGAACTTATGAACTGAAGCCATGTTTCAGGTGGCTGCAAGATGGTGGATCCCTGGCCTGGTGCGGTGGCTCATGGCTGTAATTCCAGCACTTTGGGAGGCCAAGGCGGGCGGATCACCCAAGGTCAGGAGTTCGAGACTGGCCTGCCCAACATAGCGAAACCCCATCTCTACTAAAAATACAAAAAACTAGCCCGGCATGGTGGTGGGTGCCTGTAATCCCAGCTACTTGGGAGATTGAGGCAGGAGAATCGCTTGAACCCGAGAGGCGGAGGCTGCAGTGAGCCAAGATCATGCCACTGCACTCCAGCCTCGGCAACAAGAGTAAAACCTCATCTCAAAAAAAAAAAAAAAAGATGGTGGATCCCCACACTGGCCCTCCAAAAAGTATCTTTTGCACAGGAAGATTTTAGGAAAAGACATGTTGAGCTGGTCACATCTCAGATTTTCTTGCTGAAATTAATGACCACTGGGGAGCTCAGGTAAGCAATTTTTTTTTTTTCTTTTGAGATGGAGTCTCACTCTGTTGCCAGGCTGGAGTGCAGTGGTGCAACCTCGGCTCACCGCAAACTCCGTCTCCTGGGTTCAAGCAATTCTCCTGCCTCAGCCTCCACAGTAGCTGGGACTACAGGCACACGCCACCATGCCCAGCTAATTTTTGTATTTTTAGTAGAGACAGGGTTTCACCATGTTGGCCAGGATGGTCTTGATCTCCTGACTTCATGATTTGCCCATCTCGGCCTCCCTAAGTGCTGGGATTACAGGTGTGAGCCACCGCGCCTGGCCCAGGTGAGCTGTGAAGGGTTATCTATGCTACAGGCATCACTTAAAAACACTGCTGCAGAACACCTTGGTACGCAGGAGTAAAGCAGCCATCAGAGCAGTTTTGCTTCACGATGGTATTGATACAGGACAGGAGAGCCCCAAAACTGGGGCTTAGCCCTGGAGGGTTCTTGGCTTTACCCAGGAAAGAATTCAAGGATGAGCCTGTGGTGTTAAACAGCAGCTTTTATTGAAGTGGCTGCATACAGCAGTAGCACAGGTACTGCTCCTTGCAGAGCAGGGACATCCTTTAGGCAGTGGGCTCAAACTAGCAGCTCAGAGGCAGCTCAGCAGTGGCATTTATACCCACTTTTCATTACATGCAAATTAAGGGGTGGTTTATGCACAAATTTCCAAGAAAAGGTAACTTCCGGGTCATTGAGTCATTGCCATGGAAATGGGCAGTAACTTCTAGGTGCTGCCATGGCATTGGTAAACTGACATGGCACACTGATGGGTGTGTCTTGTGGGAAGCTGCTTTTGTCCCACCCTGTTTTAGCGTCCTCAATGTGGTCTGGTGTCTGAGCCCCAACTCCTGAGTCAAGTCCCACCTCCTATTTCACTCTTGCTCTTGCCATGCAACAGGCTGTTTTCCTACAGGCAGGAAGAAGTGTTTCTAGCAAAAGGAGCAGGGTCCTCCTGGGGAAGTAAAGTACTTCATTCTGGGGAGAGCTGCAGTGGAAGTGGAGAGGGCCCTGAGAAGAGGCCTGGGATCTCTTGCTGTGGAATTTGGGCTCTATTCCAAGGGTGACGCCAAGTCACTGGAGGGCGGTGGACAGGAAGTGACTTGTGCTCAGATGAGCATTTCAAAAGTTAAAGCTGGCTGCAGCGGTGGAACGATGGGTTGGAAAGAACAGTTAGGGGCTGATTCAGTAATTCAAAAAGAAATACACATGAATCTAAAGAAATTAGACTCAGTAATTCAGAAAGAAATAAACCTGACTCAAAATAAATTAGAATGGGAGATAAGTGGGCTGATGGATAAAAATGAAGCAGAACCAACAGGACTTTAGCGTTTTGAGTAGAAATAGGGGGCCAAGGAGAGGGAGAAAGGAATTTTATTGGGATTGCAGCTGACATGAGAGTGAATCATCCTATCCATGATCATATTTCATTTTTTTAAGTTTTTTTTAAATTGTCATTGAATAGTTTTATAATTTTCTTCACAGAGGGCTGAGATTTCTTTATTCCTATATATAATGAATATTGATTCACTATTGTAAATGGTATCTTAAAGCCTTGATTCTCCTTCCCAAGCTGATGGGCTGAAACACAGCTATTAATAAAATGGCCTGTTTTATCTTTGGGCCAAATGCCCAGCCACTTTGGGACTCTAGCACATAATAGAAGAACTATACCATCCAGGGTGGCAGCCAAGTGGCTGAATAGCATATTGAGCTGGTTCCCTGGCTTCTTTCCTCAAAGACAGCAGGACCGCAACTCCAGCCCCTAGTGGATGCCAAAGCTGTAATCCGTGCCCAGGGAAGCACTGATCTCAAACTCCAAGGTGGGTTGTGAAGAAAATGCCAACACCCAGGAAAAAGAGCGTATCACTAAAAGATTTCTGTCCAGGAAGTGGTGTGCTATTTGTTAACATGTAGCTTATCGTGAACAGCAGGCAACAAGGAAGGCCTTTGGCTTAAAACAGAGTTCCAAATGCATAAGGGAGACACGTTACCCTTAGATATCTAAAATTGTACATTTGTTGCTCTTGTTGTTTACTTAGAAACTAAGTAAGGAAGCTGCTCTACTGAATTTGCAGAAGTAACTGAGCCTTATATAAATGGTATCAGGTGTATAAATTCTAAAGAATAAAGGAAATTTTCAGAAACAGTTCAGAATGCTATGTGGGGTAATAAGCAACATTTTTATCTCACCCTTTTCCATTTCCAAAGCCCTTTTCTATTTATTTAATCCTCATAACAACCCTATGAAGTGAGCAAGAAAGATATTACTGGCCCAGTTTTGTAGACAGGGAAACTGAAGCTCAGGTGGTTTCAGGACATGACCCAGGAGGGTCATAAAGATGTCACCCAGGAGAGTCAGGATTCAAAGGCCGGATTTTAGGCCACCAGGCCTTTGGCAACTCCACACTGCCCTTTTAGTTTTGAGTGTCATTTAGAAATCTACTTTCAGCTACTCAAGGTCTCTTGCCAGTTTGAAAATTGGACATAAATATTAGCAGGGGGTGGGGGACAAGAAATAAACCAAAAGATAGATTGAAATATACCTACAGTTTTTATGCTAATATAATTCAGTGTTTTACCCATTTATTATGAAGTCATGGGAAAGCATATGACGAAAGGGATTCTCAGGATAGCAAACAGGCCAAGAGATGTGAGCACAAGGGAAGTTTTCCTCGCCTGGCATTTCTGATCACCAATAGCATTCACTGAGCAGGGACTTGGCTGGCCTCCCTAAAGCCATGTACAACTGCTCAGATCGGGGTTGATCTTTAAGAAGTTTATGAAACTGTGAACAGGTCAAACTCTCATTGTGCACATCCTTGATTCTTGAGATGGGAAGACAGTTATATAAAGTAGGCTTCACTTTTATTAAATATGCCATTAGGTAAAATAGGTTCTTTCCTGTGATAACTACATTACTTCTAGTAGGATATAGACTAAATGGTTCTTCCTGGAATAAAAATGCACTAGAGAATATCTGCTGCCAGCAACCAAATTAGCTTAAATCTTTTTCCAAATACTCTAAGAAGAGTTGTGTTTTTTACCTTTGGGACATTAAGAGAAACTGGAAACCAAGAACACAATAACAACTGGCTTTAATCTACTCTGGCTAAATACAAGAGGGATAAGGGAATACTTTGAATGATGCATTAGAACCATTTGCATTAAGTAAGTTCAAATCTATGACAGGCAATAGCTATCACTATTTCTCCCGCATTAGGTGTTTTCATTTTTCCTAAAAAGTGGATTTTTCATATAAAAGGACATTTTGCTTACAGATCAGTCTTCATTATTAATTTCCTCCCTGAATAATTTAAAGAATGGCCCTAAATGTAGGCTTAGGGTTTACTTTTTAAATGATGTTTGTTCTTTTTATTTTTATTTATTTATTTTATTTACTTACGTATTTATTTTTTTATTTTTGAGACAGACTCTTGCTCTGTCACCCAGGCTGGAGTGCAAAGGTGTGATCTCAGCTCACTGCAAACTCCACCTCCCGGACTCAAGCAATTAATTCTCCTGCCTCAGCCTCCCGAGTAGCTGGGATTACAGGCGCCTGCCACCACGCCCAGCTAATTTTTGTATTTTTAGTAGAGCTGGTGTCGATCTGTTGACCTCGTGATCCACCTGCCTTGGCCTCCCAAAGTGCTGGGATTACAGGTGTGAGCCATCGTGCCTGGCCGAGGCACAATTTTTTAATGCTTTTCTGTATATGTCAAATTTTCAACTAAGACCATGTATTGTTTTCATAAGCAGAAAAAAGCAATGAATATAATTTGTATTTCAAAAAGTGTTATAGATCTACATGGAAAGATAAAGTGTTAAGTGAAATAAATTGTAGGACAGTATGTATAGTGTGATCCTGCTTGTGTTAAAACACTTCTGAAGGATATCTATGAAATGATTGATAATGCCTATTCTAGAGGGTGAGCAGGGAGAAGTGGAGGGAAGACTTTTACTGTTCACTTTATATCATTTGTACTGTTTGAGTTTTTCACCATGCACATGTATATCTTTTGTAATAATAACAAACAGTAAGGATAATCAGTTCTTAGAGTTTGAAGGAAGGGATGCCCAATATACATTGGTGTTCTCATTATCTATTGCTGTGTAGTGGCTAAAAATAATGTATGTTTATTACCTCACAGTTCAGGCATGGCTTAACTGGGTGCCCTGCTTCAGAGTCTGTCACAAAGCTGCAATCAAGGTGTTAGCTGAGGCAGTGTGATCTCATTGGAAGACCCAATTGGAAAGGATCTGCGTTTATGCTCATTTGCATGGTTATTGGCAGGATTCAGTTCCCCAAGAGTTGTTGTACTGAGGCCTCCTTCAGGTCATAGCCAGGTAAGCCTGTCTGTGAAGCATCTCCTAATATTAGAGTGAGCAAAAGGGGTGAGAGAGTGCCAGCAAGAGAGAGAGTACTAGCAAGATAGGAGTCGTGGAAGTGACATCTCATTACTTCTGTTGTATTCTATTTGCTTATAGAAGCAAGTCACTAGGTCCAGCCCACACTCAGGGGGAGAGGATTATACAAGAGCACTAATACCAGAGGCGGGGACCATTAGGAGCTAGGCCAGGAGCGTCCTATGATTATTAAAATGGCCTGGAAGGTTTCCTGAAGGTGGAGGAATTTAATAGGTACAATTTGAAAGAATGAAAAATTGGGCAGAATTAGAGAAAAGTAGAGGGGAGTATGGAAGGGAAGCACATAAATGAAGATGCATCGGTAGAAAAGTAAATTAGCAGGCCAGGCGTGGTGGCTCACTCTTGTAATCCCAGTGTTTTGGGAGACTGAGGCGAGAGGCTTGCTTGAGCCCAGGAGTTCAAGGCTACAGTGAGCTATAATTGTGCCACTGCACTCTACTGACCTCAGGTGATCTTCCCTTTGGGTGACATAGTGAGCCCCTGTCTCTATAAATAACTTTTTAAAAGCAGATAAGCATATTCAGAGCAGAACTAGACCATATTGTTGGGAAAGGTAAACTTTTCTTGGGAGTAATAAGGCTGGAAGAGTAAGTTAAGACCTGAATGCCAACCTAAGGAATTTTAAGTTTATTATCTGCAGTGGCTAGCCATGCTTATTAATTGATATCCTCACCAAAAACTTATTCTTTTCTAGTTGTGACATATTAATGACTTACTGATGGTTCAGGGTGATTATTACTATAAGGAGAGGTATCACATCCTGATAGTATTACATAATAGGTATTACATCATAATATTCTGTGAATATTCTATTCACAGAATAGGTATGTTCATAATAAACTGAAAGTTAGTTATATATTTATTCTAACCTCAGTATATTGCTTTGATCTCATTTTGTATGAGTAAATGGCAGATGTCACATAAGGAACCTAAAGATTTTGAAAATACTTTTATCATGAATTATATTGATTCCAATGTTATTAAATACTTAATATACATATGTATTCAGTATCAATGTTGATGCATCATGATGCAGTGAAATAAACAATATGTTTTGAAGCCATAAAGATAATTTTAATATCATTTGTAACAACTTTTTGAATGTTTCAAGAAAAAGGATGTGATAAAATGTGCTGAATAGGTTAAATAAGGCAAAGACACTGAAAGGTTCACTGAATATGGCAACAGGGAGATGGCTGATAGCTTCAACAAGAACAGTTTTAATGAAGTGGTAGAGATAGAAACTAGACTGGAGTGGGTTGAAGAATAAATGGGACTTCCATTCTGGCAACATAGAAGACAAGTTATCATTAAAAACATAACAAAACAAAAAACCCTCCTACTAAAAAAACTCCTTAAAGTACTGAATAAAATCTTTTTAAAAATCTCTTTTTATGCATAGCTGAGCTGGCAAGAGAGTAAGGGAATTCCTCAGAGTCCAAAATAAATCAACAGCACAAATCCAGTGGGTGAATGAGCACTGAATCCAGCAGCTTTCCAATGGGCATCTTATGAGCCCCAGTAACCTATCACTATCAACTATTTTATAAACCAAAAGGCAAAGCTTAGTGCCCTTGCAAGCTGGAGAATTCATTGTAAAATCTTCCATAAAGTCAGGGCCCCCAAAGGGCTATCCTCTCAGTGAAAGAATGAACTAGAAAGAAAAGCCTGTCTCATAAAGGAGAAGGACATACTTCTGAATAAAATGAAATAAAATCTCCCCCAAAATAACTCATAAGCATTAAGTTGTCCTTCACAAAGCATTGGTGCCAAAATTCATGCTACCTGTTTGGTCAAAACAATTCCAAGCCAAGAATGTAAAGTGGTCCCAAGTTTGGTGTGTCCCTAATGCACTTAGCAGAGGAAAAACAAATTCTTTCTAAGGGAATACACCTTTAATGTAAATTTTGAAGATTATTTACAGGTGCAGTTCCAACAAACATGAGATCACAGTGAAAATTACAGGATACACATAAGGAAAAGACACCATATGAGAAAGCAGAGAGGCTGGGCGCGGTGGCTCATGCCTGTAATCCCAGCACTTTGGGAGGCCAAGGGGGGCAGATCATGAGGTCAGGAGATCGAGACCACCCTGGCTAACACAGTGAAACCCCATCTCTACTAAAACTACAAAAACAAAATTAGCTGGGCATGGTGGTGGGTGCCTGTAGTCCCAGCTACTCTGGAGGCTGAGGCAGGAGAATGGCGTGAACCTGGGAGGTGGAGCTTGCAGTGAGCTGAGATAGCGCCACTGCACTCCAGCCTGGGTGACAGAGCGAGACTCCATCTCATAAAAAAAAAAAAAAAAAAAAGAAAGTCAGCAGAGAAATTAACAGCAAAATCAGAATCGCAAAGACTTCAGCATTGACATGACCATATGAAGTAAAACAAATGAGGAATTGACAGGTTTTTAAGAAGATTTTAAAACATGATAAAGGAACAAGACTATAAAAATGACCTTGATATGAAAAAATGTCAAACATAAATTCTAGAAATAAAAAACAAAATTGCTAAATTAAGACTTCAACACTGAAAAGGTTGGAAACTAATAACTTTAAATGCTTATAATTTAAAAAGTAGAGAGGATAAAAATAATGAGCTAAATCTCCAACTTGGGAAATCAGAAAAAGAACAGCAGAATAAACATGAGAAAAGTAGTAGGAAGAAAAAAATAACAATAAGTAGAGAAAGTAATGAAACTGAAAATAGAGGATCAACAAAGCCAAAATTGATTCTTTGAAACTGAAAGACTTCTGGAAAAATTTAAGAGACAGAGATAGAGAGAGCATGTACAGATAAGCAATACTGAAAACGGAAAAGGAGATAAAATATATAACTATGGTTATAGTGAACATTTAAACATAAAAGTATAAACAAATCAATGCCAATAATTCAAAACTTAGATGATATGGAAAACGTCCTAGAAAACATAATTTACCAAAACAGATTCAAGACTAGAAAGGCAGAATGAATAGCTCTATAATAATTAAAGAAATTCAACCAGTATTTAAAGTGTTCCTGCAAAGAAAATACCAAGCCCTGATATTTTCCAGGTGAGTTATATGAAATTTTCAAGAGAAGATCATTCCAATCTTATAAGAGTTTTTATGGACGATAGAAAAAGAGAGAATACTTGCCGGCTCAGTTTTGGAGGCATCTCTCACTACTTCTGTGAAGTCTTTACACATGATCTCTCTAGCATGGTGGCTTCAGGGTAGCTAGACTTCTTATGTGTTGGCTCAGGGCTCCCAAAATGCTTGGAGAGGGTGTGTGTACATGTGGAGAGAGATAGAGACAGACACACACACAGAGAGAGAGAGAGAGAGAGAGAGAGAGAGACATGATATAACAAGTGCTAGCCTTAGACTTGCTTTGGCCAATGCAGAGTGAGCAGAAGTGACAGACTCCCAGCCAGAAGCCTAAGAGCCAGTGCATGCTTCTCCAAGTTCTCTTTTCCCTCTACAACTGGCAATGTTCTACAGTAGCTTTCCTTTCAGGCTGAGCCCCAAAGTAAGAATAATAAAAATGTGGAACATTCTAAGGATTTTAGAAGGTGAAAAATTAGATAGAAAAAAATTAAAATGTGGAATAGAGCTCCCTGACTCATGATGAACATGTAGCATGAGGAAGAAATAAACTTTTTTGGTTGTTTTATTGCCATAACACAACCAGTCTTTCCTGACTGGTACAGGCACCTGGGAATAATTGCAGTACTGATACAAAGAAGATCATGATGCTTTATTGAAATACATTAAGAAGAATTAAGTAAAAAGAGAGAAATATTATCAATGGCTAGAAAGTCTCAATATCCTAAATTCTCATCCAAATGTCTCATAGATTCAATGCCATTTCTATCGAAACTTTAAAGTGTTTTTCATAATTTTGACAAGCCAATTCTAAAATATATGTGAAACAGCAAAGAGCCAAGATAATCCAAGGTACTCTCTAAAAAAGAATAAAATCAGCAATTACATTCTTGGGCTTTTATCCCAGAGATATGAAAAGTTATAGTCACCCAAAACCTATGCTCAGATGTTTATAGCCACTTTTTTCATAATATCTCAAAACTGAAAATAGCCCAAGTATACTTCAATGGGCAAGTGGTTAAGCAAACTGATATATCCATACCATGGACTAGGATTCAGTCATAAAAAGGAATGGGCTATTAATACGTGTAACAACCTAGATGAATCTTACAGGAATTATGCTGAGTTGAAAAAAAAAAGCCTATCTCAAAAGGCTACATACAGTATTATTTCATCTATATAACATTACTTAAATAACAAAATTATAGAGATGGAGAACACGTTAATGGTTGTCAAGAATTAGGAATGAGGGGAAGGGGGACTGGTTGTCGCTATAAAGGGGTAGCACAAGGGAGCCTTGCAATGATGAAGCTGTTCTTTATCTTGATTTTGGTGGTGGTTACACAAATATATACACATGAAAAATTTGATACAAGACATGAATATAGACACCCAAGAAGTAAAATAAACTAAAGAGACCCACTCTGTGACACATTATAATCAAACTTTTGAAAGACAAAGAGAGAATCTTGAAAGCAGAAAGAAAAAAGCAACTTGTCACACACAAGGGATCCTAATTAAGATTATCAGAGAACTTCTCATGAGAAACTTTGGAGTCCAGGAAGCAGCTGGCCAATATATTTGAAGTGCTAAAAGAAAAAAAAAAAAAACTGTTAACCATGAATCCTACATCCAGCAAATGCATCCTTCAAAAGTGAAGGAGAAATTAAGACATCTCAAGATAACTAAAGCTAAGAAAGTTCATTACCAGTAGATCCACCCTACAAGAAATGCTCAAAGGGGTCCTGCAAGGCGAAATGAAAGGACACTAGACAGTAACTCAAAGCTGTATGAAGAAATAAAGATTTCAATAAAGGCAAACACATAAGAAATCATAAAAGCCAGTATTATTGTAAAAATGGTTTATAACTCCACTTTTTATTTTCTACATGATTTAAGAAATTGTTAGTCTAAATGTTATTATAACTTTGGTTTGTACTCCACATTTTGTTTTCTACATAACATAAGAGACTAATAAATTTAAAATAATTATAACTTTATGTTTTGGGGCACACAATGTGTAAAGACATAATTCTGTGATATCAACAACCAAAAGGGGTGGGGAGAGAATGGTAAAGAAGCAGAGGTTTTGTATGTTACTAAAGTGAAGCTGTATAAATCCAAATTAGAGCATTATAATGTTGGGATGTTACATGTAATCCCCATGGTAGCCACAAAAACAAACAAACAAAAAAAACCAGATATAGAATACACGCAGAAAGAAATTAGAAAGAAATTTAAATATTTCACCACAAAAAATTAAATACAAAAGAAGATAGTAAGGCAGAAAATGAGGAACAAAAAAGCTATAAGGCATGTGGAAAAAAATAGCAAAAAGACAGAACTGAGTCCCTCCAAATCAGTAATTACTTTATTTATTTATTTATTTAATATTTTTCTGAGATGGAGTCTTGCTCTGTCACCCATGCTGGAGTTCAGTGGCGTGATCTCATCTCACTGCAAGCTCCGCCTCCCAGGTTCACACCATTCTCCTGCCTCAGCCTCCCGAGTAGCTGGGACTACAGGTGCCCCCCACCACATACAGCTAATTTTTTTTTTGTATTTTTAGTAGAGATGGGGTTTCGCCTTGTTCACCAGGATGGTCTCGATCTCCTGACCTCATGATCCGCCCACCTCGGCCTCCCAAAGTGCTGGGATTACAGGCGTGAGCCACTGCACCCGGCCAGTAATTAAGTGTAAGTTGGATTAAACTCTCCAATCAAAAGACACCTGAGATTGACAGAATGAATAAAAACAGATTGTCCAACTATATGCTGTCTACAAGAGACTTACTTTAGATTCAAAGACACAAGTAGAATGAAAGTGAAAGAATGGAAAAAGATATTTCACACAAAGTAACCAAAAGGGAGTAAGGGTAGTTATACTAATATCAGGTAAAAACAGATTTCAGATTATAAAAAGGTTACAAGAGACAAAGAAGGATATTAATATGACATATTAATGAAATGATCAAAACAGCAAGAAAACATAACACTTATACACATTTATGCACCTGATGACATCAAAATATACAAAGCAAAATATATAAAGCATAATATATATATAATGCACCTGATGACATCAAAATATATAAAGCAAAAACTGAAGGAAGAAATAGACAGTTCTACAATAGTAGTTGGACTTCAATACCCCACTCTCGATAACGGCTAGACCAACCAGACAGAAGATAAGTAAGACAACAGAGGACTTAACCAACATAATAAACCAACTAGATCTAACAGGCATATAAAGAACACTTTACCCAACAAGAACATAGGCATATGTTTGGAAGCACACATGGGACATTTGCCAGGATAGACCATATGTTTGGGCAAAAATTAAGTCTCAATAGATTTTAAAAGATATATATCACACAAAGTATCTTCTCCAACTATGACAGGATAAAGTTAGAAATCAGTAACAGATGTAAAACCGGAAAATTTACAAATTTGTGGAAATTAGACACTTTAAACAACCATTAGATGGAAGAATGAACTAAAGGAATCCTTAGAGACAAACAAAAACAAAATCACAACATACCAAAACATGGAATGCAGCAAAAGCAGTGCTAAGGGAGAAATGTATAGCTGTAAATGCTTACATTAAAAAAACAAGAGCGATATCAAGTCAACAACCTAGCTTTACAACTTAAGGAACTAGAAAAAGAAGAACAAATGAGACCCAAAACTTCCAGGAGGAAGGAAATAATAAAGATTAGAGTAATATACAGAACAGAGAATAGAAAAAACAATAGAGAAAAATCAATGAAACCAAAAATTGTTTCTTCGAAAAGATCAACAAAGTTGACAAGCCTTTAGTGAGATGGACTAAGGAAAAAAATAGAAAAGACAAAATGCTAAAATCAGAAATGAAAGTGGGGACGTTACTACTGATTCCATAGAAATAAAAAGGATTATAAGAACAATTGTATGCCAACAAATTGGATAATCTATATGAAATGGAAAAATTCCTAGGAACACACCACCTACCAAGACTAAATCATGAAGAAATAAAAATCTGAATAGACCTATAACTAGTAAGGATATTGAAGCAGTAATTTAAAAAATCTCCCAACAAAGAAAAACATTGGACTTCATGACTTCACTGATAAATTCTACCAAGCATTTAAAGAAAAACTAATGCCAATCCTTATTAGACTTTTCCACATAATGGAAGAGAAGGGAAATCTTCCTAATTTGCCATATGAGACCAGCATTACCCTGACATCAAAGTTAAAGACACTACAAAAAAGAAAAACTACATTATAATATCCCTTATGAACATTGATGCAAAAATCCTCAAGAATATACTAGCAAACTGAATACAGCAGTATTTTAAAAGGATTACATACCATGACAAAGTGGAATTTATTTCTGGGTTGCAAAGCTGGTTTAACATACAACAATTGATTGATGCAATACACCACATTAACAGAATAAGGGAAACAAAAATCACATTATCATCTCAACTGATGCAGAAAAGACACTGATAAAATTCAGCACCCTTTCATGATTAAAAAAACAAACCAACAACAAAAAAACAAACAAAAAAAAAAACCAGCCAGGCGTGGCGGCTCATGCCTGGAATCCCAGCACTTGGGAGGCTGAGGAGGGCGGATCACCTGATGTTCACCAGCCTGGCCAACATGGCAAACATGGCAAACCCCCGTCTCTACTAAAAATACAAAAATTAGCAGGGTGGTGGCATGCGCCTATAATCCCAACTACTGGAAGGCTGAGGCAGGAGAATGACTTGAACCCGGGAGGTGGAGGTTGCAGTGAGCTGAGATCACGCCACTGCACTCCAGCCTGGGAGACAGAACAAGGACTCCATCTCAGAAAACAAACAAACAAACAAACAAACTCGTCAAACTAAGATTAGACAGAAACTACCTCAACATAATAAATGTTCAATTGTTCTAGCTGAGGCCATCTTAGATCAGTCTATAGCCAGCTGAACCTCAGACATGTGAGCAAGCCTAGTTAAGATCATCTGAGCCTTCAGACAACCCACAGCTAACAGCTAATTGCAGACACACAAGGAAGCCCAACCCAGATTAGCTGAACCCCACAGGCTTGTGAGCCACATGTGGATTGTTGTATGCCAACTGGGGTTTGGGGTGGCTTTTTAAGGTAGCATTAGAGTGCCAAAAATTATCTGAAACAACCGGGCAGAAAATCAACAAAGGTATAAAAGATTTGAACAATACTGTAAATCAACTAGACCTAACATCTACAGAACATTCCCCTCAACAATAGCACAATATACATTCTATTTAAATGTGAATGGAACATTCACCAGGATAGACCATATGCTATGCCCTAACACAAGTCACAATAAATTTAAAAGAGCTGAGATATACAAAATACATCTTCTGACCACAGTGGAATTAAATTACAAATCAATAACAAAACAAAATTCAGAAATTCACAAATACGTGAAATTTAAATAATACACTCATAAATAACCAATAAATTAAAGAAATCACAATGGAAATTAGAAAATACTTTGAGACAAATCAAAACAAATACACAACATACTGAAACTTGTGGAATGCAGTGAAAGCAGTGCTTAAGAAAAATGTATAGCTGTAAACACCTGTATTAAAATAGAAGAAAGGCTGGGCGCAGTGGCTCACGCCTATAATCCCAACACTTTGAGGTGCTGAGGCAGGCGGATCACCTGAGGTCAGGGGTTCAAGACAAGTCTGGCCAACATGGTGAAACCCCGTCTCTACTAAAAACACAAAAAATTAGCCGGGCATAGTGGCTGGCACCTGTAATCCCAGCTACTCAGGAGGCTGAGGCAGGAGAATCGCTTGAACCGGGGAGGTGGAGGTTGCAGTGAGCTGAGATGGCGCCATTGCACTCCAGCCTGGAGAACAAGAGTGAAACTCTGTCTCAAAATAAATACATACATTAAATTAAATTACAATAGAAGAAAGAATTCAAATAATAACCTAAACTTCCATTTTAAGAAATTAAAATGAAAAAAGCAAATGAAACCCAAAACAAGCAGAAGGAAATAACAAAGATCAAAGCAGAAATAAATGAAATGGGGTACACAAAGAAAAAAACTAATAAAATCAATAAAACCAAAAGTCAATTCTCTGAGATCAACAAAAATGACAAACCTTCAGCTAGACTGAGAGACTCAAATGACTAAAATCAAAAGTGGAAAAGCAAATTGTCTTAGTGTATTTGTGTTGCTGTAACAAAATACCTGAGATCAGATCACTTATAAAGAACAGTTCTGAAGGTTTGAGAGTCCAAGATTAAGGCACCAACATATTTGGAGTCTGGTGAGAGCTGCTTTCTCCAAGACAGCACCTTCTTGCTGTGTCCTCACATGGTACAAGGGGACAACAAGAGACCAATGCTGTGTTCTTACAGGGCAGAAGAAATGGAAGGACAGGCCAGGCACGGTGGCTCATGCCTGTAATCCCAGCACTTTGGGAGGCCAAGGTGGGCGCAGCACCTGAGGTCAGGAGTTCAGGACCAGCTTGGCCAACATGGTGAAACTCTGTCTCTACAAAAATGCAAAAATTAGCTGGGCATGATGGTGGGTGCCTGTAAGATACTTGGGAGGCTGAGGCAGGAGAATCGCTTGAACCCGGGAGGCAGAGGTTACAGTGAGCCAAGATCGCGCCATGGCACTCCAGCCTGGGGGACAGAGCAAGACTCCATCTCAAAAAGAAAAAAAGAAATGGAAGGGCAAAAGGCACCCAGGCATTCCCTTTACCCTCTTTTTAAAAGAGCATTAATCCATTCATGAAGATGCAACCATCATGATTTAATCATTTTGCAAAAGCCCTCCTCTCTTATTACCATCACCTTGGGGTTTAAGTTCCAAAATATGAATTTGGGAGGGATACATACATTCAAACCATAATGGGAACATACCTACCAACCTTATGGAAATTAGAAAAAGTGTTATAAACAGCTGTATGCCAACAAATTAGGTCACTTAGATGAAATGGAAAAATTCCTAGAAAGCCACAAATTACTGAAACTAACTCAGTAAGAAATAGAAAATCTAAAGGAACCTAAAATGAGTAGAGATTGAATTGGTAATTTAAAAACTTCCCACAAAGAAAAGTCCAAGCCTGGGCAGCAGAGCAAGCCCCCATCTCTACTAAAAAGAAAGAAAAGAAAAGCCCAGGTTCGCATGGCCTCACAGGTGAATTCTGCCAAACGTTTAAAAAAGAACTAACAGGTGGGGGGCGACGGCTCGTGCCTGTAATTTCAGCACTTTGGGAGGTTGAGGCAGGTGGATCACTTAAGGCCAGGAGTTCAAGATCAGCCTGGCCAACATGGTGAAAACCCATCTCTACTAAAAATACAAAAATTAGCTAGGTGTGGTGGCCCACGCCTGTAGTCCCAGCTACTCAGGAGGCTGAGACATGAGAATCGCTTGAACCAGGGAGGCAGGAGTTGCAGTTGGCTGAGATCATGCCACTGCACTCCAGCCTGAATGACAAGAGTGAGACTCTGTCTCAAAAGAAAAGAAAAAGAAAAAGAAAAAAAAAACAGTAGTCGTTCACAAAGTCTTCCAGAAGAGAAGAGGAGAGAACACTTCCCAACTCATTCTAGAAGGCCAGAATTACCCTGATACCAAAAACAGACAATGACATCACAAGAAAACTGTAGAACACTATCCCTTGTGAATATAGATGAAAAACCCTCAACAAAATACTAGCAAACCAAATCCAGCAACTTATAAAAAAGGATGATATATCATGACCAAGTGAGATTTATCCCAGGATTACAAGGTTGGTTTAATATTCAAAAATAAATTAATGTAATACACCATATTGATAGAATAAAGAAGAAAAACCACATGATCATCTCAATAGATAGAAAAAAAAAGCATTTTATAAAATCCAAATCTCTTTTATAACAACACTCAACAAACTAGCAATAGTAATGAATTTCCTCAAGTGGATAAAAGGCATGTATGCAAATCTTGCAACTATTCAATGGGAAAAGACTGAATGCCTTTCTATTAAGATTGAGAATAAGCTAAGGATATTTGCTCTTGCCACTATTCAACATTGTACTGGAAGTTCCAGGCAGTACAATTAGTCAAGAAAAAGAAATAAAAGGCAACCAGCCTGGAAAGGAAGAATTGTAACTATCTTTCACCGGTAAAATGGTCTTGTGTATAGAAAATCCTAAGGAATCTACTAAAAACTATTAGAATGAATAAATTCAGCAATATTGTAATTTATAAGATAAATATACAGATCTATTATACGTCCACATACTAACAATGAACAAGAAAAAAAAGTGTGTGAGCATGGTATGATAGACAGTGAAATAAAATTAACAGTCCAGAAATACACCCTTACATTTATGGTTAGCTGATTTTTGACGAAAGCACTAACACAATTCGATGGAGAAAAATCGTCTTTTCAACAAATAGTACTGGGATAACCGAATATCTATATCTGAACAGATGAAGCTGGATCCCCTACCTCATATCATACACTAAACTAACTCAAAATGGATCATAGACCTAAACGTAGGAGTTAAATCTATGAAACTCTTAGAAGAAATCACAGGACCAAAAGGCAATATTTTTTTTTTACATATGATACCAAAAGTGACAAAAGAAAAAATTTTTTGAGACAGGGTCTCACTCTGTCACCCAGGCTGGCATATAGTAGCATGATCACAGCTCCCTGCAGCCTCAACCTCCTGGGCTCAAGGGATCCTCCCATCTCAGCCTCCCAAGTAGCTGGGACTACAGACATGTGCCACCACAACTGGCTAATTTTTAAAATTTTTTATACAGACTAGGTCTCACTATGTTGCCAAGGGTGGTCTTGAACTCCTGGACTTAAGTGATCCTCCCACTTCAGCCTCCCAAAGTGCTGGGATTATAAGCATGAGCCACCACATCAAGCCAGAAGAAAAAATTTTGATAACTCAGACTTTATCAAGATACCAAGTTTTTGAGCTTCAAAGAACATCATGAGGGAAGTGAAAAGACAACCCACAAGCTGGGAGGAAATATTTGCAAATAACATATCTGATTTAAATTCAGACTATTAAATAACTCTTATAATTTGATAAGAAGACAAATAGCTCAATTAAAACAATAGGTAACAATTTTGAATAAACATTTCTCCGAAGAAGATATACAAATATCCAACATCAGTAGAATCAATTAGAAAAATGCAAATCAAAACCACAATGAGATACCACTTCACTCTCTAGAATGGCTATAATTAAAAAGACAGACAAAAATGTGGAAAAATTGGTACCCTTGTACATTGCTAGTAGGCATGTAAAATGGTGCCAACATTTTGAAAAACACTTTGGCAGTTCCTCAAAATGTTATCTTTTTTTTTTTTTTTTGGAGACAGAGTCTCACTCTGTTGCCCAGGCTGGAGTGCAGTGGCGCCATCTTGGCTCACTGCAACCTCCGCCTCCCAGGTTCAAGTGATTCTTGAGCCTCAGCCTCCCAAGTAGCTGGGATTACAGGCACACACCACCATGCCCAGCTAATTTTTGTTTTTTTTTTTTGAGATGGAATTTCCCACTGTCACCGGGCTGGTGTGCAGTGGCTCGTCCTCGGCTGGCTGCAACCTCTACCTCCCGAGTTCAAGTGATTCTCCTGCCTCAGCCTCCTGAGTAGCTGGGACTACAGGTGTGTGCCACCATGCACGGCTAATTTTTGTATTTTTAGTAGTGATGGGGTTTCACTATGTTGGCCAGGCTGGTCTCGAACTCCTGACCTCATGATCAGCCTGCCTTGGCCTCCCAAAGTGCTGGGATTACAGGCATGAGCCACTGCACCTGGCCTAATTTTTGTATTTTCAGTAGAGATGGGGTTTCACCATGTTGGCCAGGCTGGTCTCAAACTCCTGACCTCAAGTGATCCACCCGCCTCGGCCTCCCAAAGTGTTGGGATTACAGGTGTGAGCCACAGCACCTGGCCTCAAAATGCTAAACATAGAAGTATCATAAGACTGTAAAATTCTACTCCTAGCTATCTATTCCAAGAGAAATAAAAACATATCTATGCAAAAAGCAGTACACAAATATTCGTAGCAGCATTATTCATAATAGCCAAAAAGTAGAAATGACCCAAAGTTCCATGAACGGATGAAAGACTAAACAAAATTTGGCATATCTACACAATGGAATACTACTAAGTATTACAAAGGAATGAAATACTAACATAAGGCCTGGTGTAGGGCTCATGCCTGTAATCCCAGCACTTTGGGATTACAAATCCACCAAGGCAGGCGGATTGCTCGAGTCTGGGAGTTCAAGACCAACCTGGGCAACGTGGCAAAACACTGTCTCTACAAAAAATACAAAGATTAGCCGGGTGTGGTGGCCTGGACCTGTAGTTCCAGCTACTTGGGAGGCTGAGGTGGGAAGATTGCTTGAGCTGGGGGAGACTGAGATTGCAATGAGCTGATATTGCACCACTGCCCTCCAGTCTGGGTGACAGAGAAAGACCCTGTGTCAAAAACAAGCAAACAGGCAAGGCACGGTGGCTCACACCTGTAATGCCAGCACTTTGGGAGGCTGAAGCGAGTGGATCACCTGAGGTCAAGAGTTTAAGACCAGCCTGGCCAACATGGTGAAACCCCGTCTCTACTAAAAATATAAAAATTAGCCAGGTGTGGTGGCACACACCTGTGATGCCAGCTACTCAAGAAGCTGACGTGGAAAGATCGCTTGAACCTGGGAGGTGGAGGTTGCAGTGAGCCAAGATTGCGCCACTGCACTCCAGCCTAGGCAAAAGAGCAAGACTCCATCTCAAAAAACAAACAACAAAAAACAAACAAAAACCTCATCTTGTGTAATTTTATTTATATGAAACATTCAGAATAGGCAAATCTATAGTGACACAAACTATATTAGTGGTTGCTGAGGACTGGGGAAAGGTTGGTTTGATGGGAACAGAGAATGATCTCTAAGGGTATGGGGTTTCTTTGGGGGTTGATGAAAACTTTCTGAGTCTAGATTATGAGTGATGGTTGCACAACTGTAAATATTGAATTATGTACTTTAAACTGATAAATTTTATGGAGTGTAAATCATATCTCCATAAAGCTATTTTTAAAGAAGAAAACTGACATAATGTTGATATAGTTTGGATATTTGTCCCCTCCAAATCTCATGTCAAAATTGGATCCCCAAAGTTGAAGTTGGGGCCTGGTGGGAGGTGTTTGGGTCATGGGAGCAGATCCTTCATGAATGGCTGGGGTCCATCCCCTCAGCGATGACTGAGTTCTCACTCTCTTAGTTCTCACAAAAGCTGGGTGTTTAAAAGAGCGTGGCACCTCCTCCTCTCGCTCTTGCTCCCTGTCTCACCATGTGACAGGGCTGCTCCCCCTTTACCTTCTGCTATGAGTGGAAGCTTCCTGAAGCCTTCGCCAGAAGCTGATGCTGATGGCATGCTTCTTATCTAGCCTGCAGAACCAGGAGCCAAATAAACCTCTTTTCTTGATAAATTACTCAACCTCAGGTTAAAGTTCCTTTATAGCAACACAAAATGATGAATACAACTGTCTTTCTCCTTCTTCTGCTTGATTTTTCTTCATTATACTACCTGAAATTATATGCTCATTTATTTTTTCTGTCTTTTTCTTCTCCAAACCAAAGTACAATTTTCATCAGGGCAGGTACTTTGACTATTTTTTTCACAGCTGTATCCTCAGCAGGTAAAACTATGCCTAATACATAATGGGAGTTCAATAAATTCTGCTAAATAAATGGAGTGAACAAGACAAGGAAATCTGCCGGGCGCGGTGGCTCAAGCCTGTAATCCCAGCACTTTGGGAGGCCGAGGCGGGCGGATCACGAGGTCAGGAGATCGAGACCATCCTGGCTAACACAGTGAAACCCCGTCTCTACTAAAAATACAAAAAATTAGCCGGGTGTGTTGGCGGGCGCCTGTAGTCCCAGCTACTCGGGAGGCTGAGGCAGGAGAATGGCGTGAACCCGGGAGGCGGAGCTTGCAGTGAGCCGAGATCGCGCCACTGCACTCCAGCCTGGGTGACAGAGCAAGACTCCGTCTCAAAAAAAAAAAAAAAAAAAAAGACAAGGAAATCACTGCTAAGTTTTACTGTTGATCGCGGACAATGCCGTAAGACCGAAAGAGAGCAAAAGCGAAATTGGAAGAGACAAAATCATCACTACTTCTGGACAATATTGTATTGTCTACCCAGAAACACCAAAAGAATCCATTAAAAATTACGATGACTAATAAGATAATTAAATTAGGTATCTGAGACCAGGTGTGGTGGCTCGCGCCAGTAATCATGGCATTTTGGGAGACTAAGGCGGGAGGATCGCTTGAGCTCAGGTGTTTGAGATGAGCCTGGGCAATATGGTGAAACCTTGTCTCTATCAAAAATACAAAAAATAAAAAAATAGCCAGGGGTAGTGGCATATGCCTGTAGTCCCAGCTATTTGGAGGGCTGAAGTGGGAGAATCGCTTGAGCCCGGGAGGTGGAGGCCCCCAGAGATTGTGTCACGGCACTCCAGCCTGGGTGACAAAGTGAGACTCTGTCTCAAAAAAAAAAAAAAAGGTAGCTGAGTAAAAGCCCAACATTCAAAAATGAAAGCAACCTTTATCTATAGAGTCAATGCAATGTCAATTAAAATCTCAACAAGTTATTTTATGGATATTGGCAAACTGATTCTAGGGTTTTACAGAGAGGCTAAAGAACCAGAATAGCTAACACAATATTGAAAGAGAAGAAAACAGTTGTGTAACTGATATTACCAGACTTCAAGACTTCCTCCCATAATACTTTTTTTTTTTTTTTTTGAGATGGAGTCTTGCTATGTCCCCCAGGCTGGAGTGCAGTGGCGTGATCTCAGCTCATTGCAACCTCCGCCTCCCCAGTTCAAGCGATTCTCCTGCCTCAGCCTCCCAAGTAGGTGGGATTACAGGTGCACACCACCAGGCCCAGCTAATTTTTGTATTTTTAGTACAGATGAGGTTTCACCATGTTGGCCAGGCTGGTCTCAAACTCCTGATCTCAGGTGATCTGCCCGCCTCGGCCTCCCAAAGTGCTGGGATTATAGGAGTGAGCCACTGCACCCATATTTTAATTAAGTGGTGTGATATCAGCAAAAAAAAAAAAAAAAAGCAAATAAAGCAGTGGAACAGAATAGAAAACCCAGAAATAGACCCATATAAATATAGTCAATTGATCTTTGACAAAGAAGCAAAGGCATGTAATGGGGAAAAGATAGCCTTTTCAACAAATGATACTGGAATAAGTGGACATCCATACACACACAAAATCTAGACACAGACTTAACAAAAATTAACTCAAAATGGACCATAAACCTAAATACAAAATGCAGAGCTATAAAAACTTTTAAAACTGTAATACTCCTAGATGATAACATAGGAGAACATCTAGATGACCTAGGGTTTGGCAATGGCTTTTAAGATACATCAGGCCAGGCCTGTAATTACGCTTGTAATCCCAGCACTTTGGGAGGCCAAGGTGGGTGGATCACGAGGTCAGGAGTTCGAGACAAGCCTGGCCAATATGGTGAAACCCCATCTCTACTAAAAATACAAAAATTAGGTGGGTGTGGTGGCATGTGCCTGTAGTCCCAGCTACTTGGGAGGCTGAGGCAGAAGAATCACTTGAACCCAGGAGGCAGAGGTTGCAGTGAGCCGAGATCACGCCACTGCACTCTAGTCTGGGTGACAGAGCGAGAATCTGTCTCAAAAACAAACAAAAAAAAAATACAACATCAAAGGCACAATCCTTGAAAGAAAGAATTAATAAGCTGGACTTTTGTTGAAATTAAAAACTTCTGCTCTGTGAAAGACACTGTCAAGAGAATAAAGACAGAAACCACACTAGGAGAAAATATTTACAAAAGGCATATCTGATGAAGGACTGTTATCCAAAATATACAAAGAGCTATTAAAATTAAGTAATAAAAAAGTAAACAACCCAGCTAAAAACTGGACCCTCATTTGATCATTACACATTGTAAACATGTATTGAAATATCACATGTACCTCATTAATATGTACAATTTTTATTATTTTTTTTTTTGAGACAGAGTCTCAAAAATAGTGTAGTCACTTTGGAAAGTGTAGTTGTTTCTTGCAAAACCAAACATATTTTTAACACACAGTCCAGCACTCACTCACCAAACTCTTTGGTGTTTACCCAAATGAACTGAAAACTTACGTTCACACAAAAATCTGTTCCTATGGTATAAATATGTCCCAAAGTTCATGTGTTGGAAATTTCCTCCCCAATGCAACAGTATCGAGAGGTGAGACCTTTAAGAGGTGATTCTTATGAATGGACGCCATTATCTAAGGAATGGGTTAATTATCATGGGCATGGGTTCCTGATAAAAGAATGATTCTGGCCAGATGCGATGGCTCATGGCTGTAAACTCAGCACTTTGGGAGGCCAAGAAGTGAGGAATTGCTTGAGGCCAGGAGCTCAAGACCAGCCTGGGCAATATAATCCTGTCTCTACAAAAAATTAAAGAAAAAAAATTGGCAAAAGTGGTGGCATGTGCCTTTAGTCCCAGCTACTCAGGAAGCTGAGGCAAGAAGATCACCTAAGCCCAGGTGTTAAGGTTACAGTCAGCTATGATTATGCCACTACACTCCAGCCTGGGTGACAGAGCAAAACCTGTCTCTAAAAAAATGAAAATAAAAAATAAAATAAAAAGAATGAGTTTGGCCACCTTTCTCTCTCACTCTTGTGTGTGCCTTCCTGCCCTTTCATCTTCCACCATGAGATGATGCAGCCCTAAAACCCTCATCAGATGCCAATGCCATGTTCTTGAACTTTCCAGCCTCCAGGATCATGAGCCAAATAAACTTATATTGTTTGTAAGTTACACAGTCTGTAGTAGTCTATTGTAGCAGCAGAAAACAGACTAAGACTCCTGCACACAGATGTTTATAGCAGCTTTATTCATAATTGCCAATATTTGAAAGCAACTAATACATCTGTCAGTAGATAAATAAGTGGATATGTCTATCAGTAGATAAATAAGTGGATATGTCTATCAGTAGATAAATAAATGGATAAATAAGCTATGATACATCCAGACAAGAGAATATTATTCAACACTAAAAAGAAATAAGCTATTAAGCCGTGAAAAGACATGAAGGCAACTTAAATGCATATTACTAAGTGAAAGAAGCCAATCTAAAAAGTCTACATTCTGTATAATTCCAAATCTATTACTTCTGGAAAAGGCAAAACTATGGAGACAGTGAAAAGGTCAGTGGTTGCTGGAGGTTACTAGTGAGGGAGAGGTAAATCCATGGAGCACAAAGGATTTTTAGGGCAGTGAAATGACTTTGTTTGATAACGTAATGGTAATTATGTCATTATACATCTGTCCAAACCCACAGAATGTACAACATCAAAGTGACCCCTGATGTAAACTATGGACTTTGGGTGATAATGATGTGTCAGTGTAGGTTCATTAATTATAACCAATGTATTAGTCTGGTGGGGGATGTTAATAGGGGATAGGCTATGCATGTATGGGAGAATGGGGTTTCCCACAGGAAATCTCTGTGCCTTTTGCTCAGTTTTGCTGTGAATCAAAAACTGCTCTAAAAAATAGTCTATGAAGAACAAAAAGGAGGAGGGGGAGGAGGCCTAACTAAACTGAAGGGTGTGCTACAATAATAATTGCAAACAATAGCAAAGTCATGGAATCAACCTAGGTGCCCATCAACAGGGAACTAGATAACAAAAATGTGGTATATATACACCATGGAATACTATGCAGCAATAAAACAGAACAAAATCATGTCCTTGCAGCAACATGAATGCAACGGTAAGCTGTTATCCTAAGTGAATTAACACAAAAACAGAAAACCAAATATTGAATATTCTCACTTATAAGTGAAAGCTAAACATTGGGTACACATGGATGTAAAGATGGGAACAATAGACATTGGGAACTCCAAAAGTGGGGAGGTAGGCAGGAGAAGCAAGGGCCGAAAAACTTCCTATTGGGTACTATGTTTGCTATCAATAGACAGATCAATGGAAGTGCAAACCTTGCATTGTGCAATATGTCCGTGTAACAAACCTGACATGTAGCCACCCCTTGAATCGAACATAATTTTTTTAAACAAAAAAGAAACAGCGTGAGTATCCATCCCCTTTCTCCATACTGTGAGGCCTTGTGTTGGCCCCTATCCTGCTCCAGAGAAAGACTTAGGCCTAGTCTATGAAGAAAGTAAAACTTAGGGCCTCTAGTTTGGGATCAGATACAGTTGAGATTAAGGTTATTGTTCTGAAAACAGGATAAAGGGAATGCTTATTTGTTAAATGTTAAGACCCCTCAGTCCTCCTCCTCTGCTCAGTTATCAGAAAGTTATCAGCCAGGGTTATATCCTCTAGGCAGGAAAATGGAAGGTTTTTCACAGGGGAATTTGAACAGCTTAAGAGAAAAGAAAAAAACCAAATATACCAACATCAGGGATTCTCCAACAGTGGCCCAACCAGATCACCCTACAGCCGACGTTCTCAAAATCAGCTGCACATTAGACTTCCAAGGTCCTTTTGAAAACCTCTATGCCCAGGCTGTATCCCACGCCAATTCAATATGTAACTCTGGGAATAAAACCCAAACATCTATAATTCTTACTACTCTTAAATAGGATCTATAGCTATGTCCCCTTTCTGGTTCTGACTTTATTTGTGCCTCCTCTCTTTTATTCTAGATCAGTTTTATCAGTTTTTCTATTTTATCAGTCGTTTCCAAAAACCAATTTGTGCCTTTATTGAGTCTCTATTATAAACCTGTTTTCTATTTTATTTGTTTCTACTCTTATCTTTATTTTTATTTTCATTTTTTATTTAACTCACAGTACATCTACTCCTATCTTTATCATTTCCTTTCTTTCTACTTTCTGTGTTTAATTTACTGTGTGTGCGTGTGTGTGTGTGTGTGGTTTTTTTTTTCTAACTTCTTGAGATGGATACTTACATCACCATTTTCAGGCTTTCTTTTTTAAACTATGTCATTATTTCTATATATATTCTATGGTTCAATTGACACATTTTCAATTTTAAGGCTATAAATTTTCCTCTAATGGCAGTTTTTGTTGCATCTTGTAAGCTTAGCTATTCTTAACATTATCTAGTCCAAAATATCTTTCCATGTATATTGTGATTTCTTTAATCCATTAGGTATTTAGAAGTATGTTGCTAATTTCCAAACGTTCAGGGATATTCTAGTTACCTTTTTTATTATTGATTTCTAAATTAATTTAAGTGTGACCAGAGAACATGCTCCATTTGATTTTAATCATTTTAAATTTGTTGAGTTGCTTTATGATCCAACATATAGTCAATTTCAGTAAATGTTCCATATGTACTTGAAAAGAATGTATATTCAACAACAATTGTTGCAATGTTCTATATGTAACATTTCAGTAATATTTATTGCATCTTTCAAATTATTTATATCCCTACTGATTTTTTTGTCTGATAGTTTTCTAGTTAACAAGAGAGGTATATTGAAATCTACTCTACTATAATTAAGGATTTCTCTATTTCTTATTTTAGTTATGTCTTTTTTTTTTTTGCTTTCTATATTCTGATGTCTTGTTATTAGGTACATACAAATTTTATATCGTTGTATTTTCTTGGTGAGCTGACCCCATTATTATTATGAAACATTTCTGTTTATTCCATTTTATTTAATTTAATTTTATTTTAATTTTATTTTTTTGAGACAGGCTCTCAGTCTGTTGCCTAGGCTGGAGTGCAGCCGTGTGATCTCAGCTCATTGGAACTTCCACCTCCTGGGCTCAAGTGATCCTCCCACCTCAGCCACCCTAGTAGCTGAGACTACAGGTATGTGCCACCACACCCAGCTAACTTTTGTATTTTTTTCTTAGAGATGGGGTTTTACCATGTTGCCCAGGCTGGTTATTCACTTCTTATCTTGCTTTATACATTAAAGTCTTTATGCTACATCTGCTTTCTTTTGTTTTGAATTTGTGTTGTATCTATATTTTTTTCATTCTTTTGCTTTCAAACTTTCTGTGTCCTTATATTTAAGGTGTGTTTATTATAATTAACATATAGTTGTGTGTGTTTTTTTTAAATCCAGTGTGACAATCTTCCTCTTTAATTGGACTTTTTAGTCCATCTATGTTTAATGTAATTACTGACATATTTGGGCTTAAAATCTATCTTACTGATTCTGTATTCTGTATTTCTTTTTCTCTCCTTCTTGCCGTCTTTTGAATTTTTCAAATCCTGTTTTCTTTATCTATTAGCTTATTAGTTTTATCTTCTCTTACTGTTCTTTCAATGGTTACTCTAGATTACAGCATGAATCCTTAACTTTTTAAAGTATAATAAAAATTAGTACTTTTACCACATTTGGACAATGCAAAGAACTTAGAACTTTATATCTATTGATCACACTCCTTTTTTGGTAAAATTATTGTCTATATATTTAAATTTCCTATAAATTTTAATCCACAAAATATTGTTGGAGTTTTACCCTTTCCATTGCCCTTTCTGAATTATTATGCTTCCATCTGAAATCATTTCCTTCTCCATAACTCGCTTCAGTATTTGCTTTACTATGATTCTTCTAGGGATAAATTCTCTCAGGTTTTTTTTCTCTGAAACTGTATTTTTGTTTCATTCCTGAAGGATAGCGTCACTGGGTGTAGAATTCTTGGATGTTACTTATTGTCTTTAAGTGCTTTTAAGTTAAAATTCACCGTCTTTTAGCTTTCATAGTTTTTATTGAAAATTTAACTCAGTCGGGCCAGGCGCAGTGGCTCATGCCTGTAATCCCAGCACTTTGGGATGCCGAGGCGGGTGGATTGCCTGAGGTCACAAGTTCAAGACCAGTCTGGCCAACATGGTGAAACCCCATCTCTACTAAAAATACAAAAAAATTAGCCAGGCGTGGTGGCACATGCTTGTAATCCCAGCTACTCGGGAGGCTGAGGCAAGGGAATTGCTTGAACCAGGGAGGTGGAGGTTGCAGTGAGCTGAGATCGCGCCACTGTACTCCAGACTGGGCGACAGAGCAAGACTCCGTCCCAAAAAAAAGAAAATTTAACTGTCTAATTGTTGCTTTTGTTTTCAACAGCTTTACTGTAATCTGCCTAGGAGTAGATTCCTTTGTATTTATCCCTGTTGAGGTTGAACTAGCACTTCTTGAATCTATGGATCAATATCTCTTGACAGTATGGGGAAATTCTTAGCTGTTATCTCTCTGAACATTTCTTCAGCCTGTGCTCCATTCTCTCTCTTCTCATTCTGAAACTCCAGTTACATATGCTAGATGTTTTCACCTTGTTTCAAAAATCTTTTTTTTCTAGCTAGGTAGAAGATACTAGTCTTTTTTTTTTTTTTTTTGACAGGGTCTCACTCTGTCACTCAGGCTGGAGTACAGTGGCATGATCTTAGCTCACTGCAACCTTCACCACCAAGCTTAAGTGATCCTCCCACCTCAGCCTCCCAAGTAGCTGGGACTACAGGTGTGTGTCACCATGCCTGGCTGATTTTTGTATTTTTTATAGAGATGGGGTTTTGTTATGTTGCCCAGGCTGGTCTCAAACTCCTGGATTCAAGTGATCCACCTGACTCGGCCTCCCAAAGTGCTGGGATTTACAGGCATGAGCCACAAACATCTCTTATGAGCCAGCCTCAAACATCTCTCATGCTCTTATATGTACTTTATATTCCTTGTCTCACCATATTTCAGCCTAGATATTTTCTTCTGACTAATCTTTTCTTTTATTCTCTCTTCAACTGCTTCTAATCAACTGTTAAACCCATTATTGAATTATTAATTTCATTTATTGAATTTTTCAGTTCTAGAGTTTCCATTTGATTCTTTTTTTATAGTCTGTAGTTCTCTCCTGAAATTCTGCATCTTGTAATTTAATTTCTGGAACACATTAATCACAGTTATCTTAAATTATGTGTATGATTTCTCCAATATCTGGATCTTCCATAGGTCTGTTTCTATTGTCTGTCTTGTAACTGAATTTTTGGCAGTCTTGTCTTTTTTTGCGTGCCTATTTTTCATTATCTGGATCTTCCATAGGTCTCTTTCTATTGTCTGTCTTGTAACTGAACTTTTGGTAGTCTTGTCTTTTTTTGTGTGCCTATTTTTCATTACATGCTGGACATTGTGTATGAAAAGTTATAGCAATAATTTGAGGTACTGGACAATATTATCTTCACCCAGAGAGGACTTATTCTTATTTATAGGAACGGTTAAGGTAGGGGCATGGCACCAGAATAAATCTAAAATTAGTTGCTTCAAACCAAGTTTCAGTCTTTGAGAGTTAGTCAATCTTGGATCATCCTTACTCCTAGGATACAGCCCTTTAGGAATCCCAATTGAAAGTCTGGGATGTTTACCAGCTACTCAGGAGGCTGAGGCAGGAGAATCACTTGAACCCGAGAGGCGGAGGTTGCAGTGAGCTGAGATCACGCCACTGCACTCCAGCCTGGGCGACAGAGCAAGACTCCGTCTCAATAAAAAAAAAAAAAAGAAAGTCTGGGATGTTTACTAGAACTCCTTCTTATTGATGAGCCCTGAACCACAGTTATTGTTTCCTCTGCCCAGAGAGACTTCCAAAAGCTCTGCTCAGCTTCTCATTTTCTCAGGTTTGACTTTGAAACTAGGAACACCTCAGTGGTGCCAGATGTTTGTCTCACCTCTATGGAATTCCCCCTTCTCCAGAATCTTGACCCCTAAGTTCTTTTCTATCTTGGTAGTTCTCCAATGCTTCCAAACAGATATTTTAAAAATATTTTGAACAGCTTTCCTAACTGTTCTTGATGGGAGGCTTGGTCTGGTTTGCAATGTCTTTGGATGATTTCTATTTATTCTGCCTAGCTCAGTGAACTTGTAAAAGGAAGCCATTAACAGGACCCGGGGTATTTCTCAAACTTCTCAAATGTAAAATTCTGCCAGTAATAACTTTGAGAACCCACTGGAACAAAACAAGACATTGTGACACATAATTCAGCACCACTCCTGGGAGCGATGCTGAGATGGACCATTCTAAAGCCTTTTCTTTGCCTTGGCTTTCTTTATCTCTCCCAAACTATCAAGCAAAAAACATCCACAGGTACAAACCTCTTTTACGCTTTCCCAGTAGCCTGTTCCTCTATTTCTAATTATTCCCAATGTTAAGAATTCAAATTCATGTGTTTCTAACCTTAAATTTTGGAGATTGCAAAAAAAGGCTCACAGAAGTAAAAACACATTTATAAGAGTTCATATAATAGGACTCCATCAGAAATAAATTACTATTCTTGCATATCACTAAAATAATAGTGCTTTCTCCATATCTGTATCTCTAAAATGCTCCTCCTTCCTTTGAGAACATTCTCTTTCTTTATTTCTCATCATATGCCCCACTTCAGATTCTCTTGGCCTCACCTGTCTCCAGGACATTTGAATCCAGCTCCAGTCACTGCTGTTGGGAAAATAAATCTAGGGATCCCAAATCACTAAGCCAAAGGGGAAAGTCAAGCTGGGAGGTCCTGAGGGCAAACCTGCCTCCCATTCTATTCCTAAAAAGTGATAACTACTAAGATAAAAAAGCTACACACCTCCCTCACAATTTGCCCAAAAGGAAATTCCTTGGGGACAAAGAACAGACAGAACTTAGTCATCCCTCTGCTCACTGAGATAAATGTATATTTGATTGCTTCCTTTGGAAAGGCTAATCAGAAACTCAAAAGCATTTGTCTCTTACCTACCTATGACCTGGAAGCCTGCTTCAAGTTGTCCCACCTTTCTGGACCAAACCAAAGTACATCTTACATATGATGATTGATGTCTCATGTCTCCCTAGAATGTATATATAAAATTTAATACAGAATGTAATATAAAACGAAGCTGTACCCCACTCACCTTGGGCACATGTGGTCACCACCTCCTTGGGCTGTGTCACGGACACACGTCCTTAACTGGCAAAATAAACTTCCTAAATTGACTGAGACCTGTCTCTGATATTTGGAGTTCACAGGACTAACTTTTCATGGATTGCATTCACCTTCATGCAGGCACACGATGACAAGACCTTATTCCATACCAATACCACATGCTTCTTTCCACCCTTCTGTTGATGCTGAGTCATCAAACACCAGGGGACACATATGTATGAGACAGAAGGGCAGGAGAGTTGACCCTCATAACAGGAAAAACAAAAGCCAGTAGAGAAATTCCTCTCTTCTTTTCCCAAAGCAGTTTGTTGAGGGATTGAAGATATCTTTAAACTATTCCCTCAAGCATAGTTTCCCGAGACACACTTTATACGACTTCTTGGAGGATAGCCCCATAGATTGAGCTGCCCAGATGCATTTAGTGGCAGCTACTTTGCAAACACATCCTCATATTAGCTTTGTTTGTTTCCCTGTATATAAGTCCTAACATTGCCTATGTAAAATAAAATGACAATTACTAATTTGTGGAGTTAGAAAGAAAAGAAAGAACCAAAAAATTAGACAACAGTACCATATAAGTCAGAAAAGGTAAGAAAATAATTAAAGTATTCTAAACGTTTCATGCTATTTAGAAAAGAATGGTAAACATATTTAAACTTTATGCCTTGTTAAAATACATGACACATTTCTGAAGTAATCTCTAAAAAAATAAAGTATAATTCCAAATCTTTAGTGAAAACATAGAAGAGGAGGAAAGGTGCAAGAAGAACTCAGTTAATCAAAAATAAAAAATAAAAAAGCCCGAAAAAAAAAGGCCAGAGACCTAGAAAATGTAGAACAAATAGAAATAAAAAAGGAAGAATCAAAGTCTAAATATATAAAGAATCATAATAGGCCAGGGGTGGTGGCTCAAGCCTGTAATCCCAGCACTTTGGGAGGCTGAGGTGGGCTGATCACCTGAGGTCGGGAGTTTGGGACCAGCCTGAGCAACATGGAGAAACCTCATCTCTACTAAAAATACAAAAAGTAGCTGGGTGTGGTGCTGCATGCCTGTAATCCCAGCTACTTGGGAGGCTGAGGAAGGAGAATCACTTGAACTTGGGAAGCGGAGGTTGTTGTGAGCCGAGACCAGCGCGGGCAACAAGAGCGAAACTCCGTCTCAAAAAAAAAAAAATCATAATAAATATACACGGAACAAAATTAACAGTAACAAGACGGATGATCAGTTAGGACTTTTTTTTTTTTTTTTTTTGAGATAGAGTCTTGCGCTGTCACCCAGGCCGGAGTGCAGTGGCGTGCCATCTCAGCTCACTGCAAGCTCTGCCTCCCAGGTTCAAGCCATTCTCCTGCCTCAGCCTCCCCAGCAGCTGGGACTACAGGTGCCTGCCACCACGCCCGGCTATATTTTTTGTATTTTTAGTAGAGATGGGGTTTCACCGTGTTAGCCAGGATGGTCTCAATCTCCTGACCTTGTGATCTGCCCACCTCGGCCTCCCAAAGTGCTGGGATTACAGACATGATCAGTTAGGACTTTTTTTTTAATACAGCTGTATACATTAATACATCTAAAGCAAAAGAACTTAGAAAGGTTGAAAGTAAAAGGATTGCAAATATTACAAGTAAATACTCACTAAAAGAAAGCTGGTTTGTCTATGATAATATCAGACAAAACAGACTTTAAGACAAAGAGCAATGTAGGGATAGAAAGGAATAACTGTGTCATGATATAAAATTTAATTCACCAAAATGATAACACAATTCTAAACACATAAGCACATAATAAAATGTGTTCCAAGTACAGGGAGCATAAATTGATAAAAACTGGAGAGGCTGACAAATCTACCATCATTGTGGGAGATTTTTCAACATGCCTTTCTCTGTGACTGGTAATTCAAGCAGAAAACAAAAAGCAAAGATACAGGATATTTGAACAACAAAACTAACCATCTTGTAATAATGGACATGTATCAATTTTGCACCTAACAATGAGAGAATACAAATTCTTATCAAGCTTGTATTTCTCAGATTAGATTATAAATTAACCAATTAGGCATTTATCAATACATTTTAAATAAAAGTATAATAAAAATTATTATTATTATTATTATTATTATTTTGAGACTGAGTTTTGCGCTTGTTGCCTAGGCTGGAGTGCAATGGCGCCATCTCAGCTCACTGCAAACTCTGCCTCCTGGGTTCAAGTGATTCTCCTGCCTCAGCCTCCTGAGTAGCTGGGATTACAGGTGGGCACCACCATGACCAGCTAATTTTTGTATTTTTAGTAGAGATGGGGTTTCACCATATTGGCCAGGCTGGTCTCAAACTCCTGACCTCAGGTGATCTGCTCGCCTCAGCCTCCCAAAGTGCTAGGATTACAGGCATGAGCCACCATGCCCAACCTAAAAGTATAATAAAAATTATGATGACAATGCAAATATGTCAGAAGAGACAAGGTCTCTGTTACCCAGGCTGCAGCATCAAACTCCTGGGCTCAAGTGATCCTCCCACCTCAGCCTCCCCAGTAGCTGGGATTACCATGCCTGGCTAATTTTTTATTTTTATTTTTTTAGTAGAGATGGGGTCTCACTATTTTGCCTAGGCTGGTCTCAAACTTCTGGGCTTAAATGATGCTCCAGCCTCACCCTCCAAAAGTGTTGGGATTACAGGTGTGAGCCACCATGCCTGGCAAGAACATATCTTTTAAATAATGAGTCAAAGAAGAAACTACAATAAAAATTTAAATATTTTTGAACTGAATAATAATGAAAATGTTATATATCAAAACTTGTGGGATACAGAAAGCAGTGCTTTGAAGGAAATTTACTGCCTTAAATGTTTTTAAAGACAAGAAAAACATGGCTGAAAATTAATGAACTAAACCCACAACTTAAGAAATAACAGAATAAACTCGAAGAAAATGGAAGGAAGGGGATAATTATAAGAGCAGAACTAGAGATAGAAACGAAATAGAAAACAGGGAGAATCAACAAGGACAAAAGTTGGTTCTTTGAAAAATATCAACAAAATAAATAAACCTCTGCAATGATTTATCTAAGAAAAAATGGTAAGAAGTTATAGGCAAATAATTTTTATCAGTCAGTTTTCACTATAATATGCTTTGGTAACTACAAAATCCCAAATCTTTGTGTTTATTTCTTATTTGCTATATATGTTGACTCTGCTGGGCTCTCCTCCACATGTATTCTTCATTCTGGGGTCCCCAATCATGCACATGCCATTCTCATGGAAGAGAGAAAAGAGCAAGAAGGCTGGTAGAAACATGTACGGTATCTTTTAAAGTTTCTGTTCATGTATAATGATCAAGCCCATTGACAGCTGGTTGGGTATGCATTCTCCTGTCACAAGAGTCACCTCGAGTCACATAGCATTAGGTAGAAATGTATAGTCCTCTTATAAAAAAAGGAGCAAATATTTGGAGAGCAATAACACAGTCTACCACAAGCAATATTATAAATGAAAAAAGAGCTATAAATACAGCAGAGATTAAGAAGATAGTACAACCAATAACTATGCCAATAAGTTAAACCCTTAGATGACATGGAAAAAATTCTAGAACCTATTATTTTATTAAACTGACTCAAGGAGAAAGAAAATAATTGAATAGTTTCATAACCATTAAATAAATCAAAGTCACATTTTACAACCTTCACACAAGGAAAATACCCAGCCCAGATGGTTTTGCTGTTCTGTTCTGTTCTGTTTGGTTTGGTTTTTGTTTTTTTGGAGGTGGAGTCTTGTTATGTTGCTCAGGCTGGTCTTGAATTCCTTGCCTCAAGTGATCCTCCTGCTTGAGCCTCTCGAGTAGTTGAGATTATAGGTGTGAGCCACTGCACCCAGCTCCAGACAGTTTTATTGGTGAATTCTACTGATGCTTGAAAGGAAAATCACTCCAATCTTATTAAAATTCTTCCAGAGGATACAAAAAAAGGGAATACTCCTTATATCACTTTATGAGACTTGAAACCCAAACAGATCAAGACAGAATGAGAAAGGAAAATCACAAGTCCATGTTTTTCATAAACACAAATGCAAAAATCCTACATAGAATATAACATAGACATAGAATATATAGAGTACCATACCATATAAAATTGAGACTTTATGGTCCAGTTGTTTATCCGAGGAATGCAAGGATAAGTAGTTTAATATAAAATCTATAAATGTCATCTATCATATTAACATATTAAAGGGAGAAAGAAATTGTGTGATGATTTCAATAGATGTAGAAATAAATTAAATTCAAATCTATTCAAGATTTTTAAGTTTTATTCAACTAGGAATAAAAGGTACCTTCCTTAACCTGATAAAGGAGATTTACAAAACGCCTACAAAAATATCATTCTAAATGTTTTATCATAAAATATACAAAAATAATTCTAAGTTTCCTTTTTGAATATCAAGAACATCAGGAATGCCCACTATCACCATTTCCAGTAACACTGTACTGGAACAATGCACTGCCTTCTCCCCCAAACCAGTGTAACACTTTTTTTTTTTTTTTTTGAGATGGAGTCTGGCTCTGTCGCCCAGGCTGGAGTGCAGTGGTGCAATCTCAGCTCACTGCAAGCTCCACCTCCCAGGTTCACGCCATTCTCCTGCCTCAGCCTCCCAAGTAGCTGGGACTACAGGCACCTGCCACCATGCCCAGCTAATTTTTTGTATTTTTAGTAGAGATAGGGTTTCACCATGTTAGCCAGGATGGTCTCAATCTCCTGACCTCATGATCTGCCTGCCTTGGCCTCCCAAAGTGCTGGGATTACAGGCATGAGCCACTGCGCCTGGCCAAACCAGTGTAACACTTTAAGATAGATAAAAAGCAATACGGTTTGGGTGTGGGAAAGGGGGAAACTGGCATTATTTTCAGGTAATGATTGTTTACATACAAAATCCAAAGGAATCAATAAATTACTACAAACAAGAGTTTAACATTGTGGCTGGATACAATATCAATGTACAAAAATCAAATTTATTTCTATATGATCATCAAAAAATTAGAAAGCATATTTTTAAAGGACATCACTTATAATAGCAACAAAAACTACAAAGAATCTAGGAATAAAATCCCCAAAAGATGTGCAAGATCTGGACAAAGAGAATAATAGACCCAAATTAAAGCATTAATGAAGACCTAATAAAAAGAGAGTTATCCCTTGCTTATGGAAGACTCAGAATCATAAAATGTCAATTCTCTCCAAATTTATATATTAGTTATTTATTATTCAATGCAATGCCAACAGGTTTTTGTTGTTGTTACTGCTGTGTGTGTGTGTGTGTGCAACTTGAGATGCTTGCCTTAAAATATGGGAAAACTAAAGACCAAGCATAGCCCAAAAAAAGAAGATGGATGAAGAATAAAAGGGAGATTTTGCACTACTCAATATCAAGACTTTTTATAAAGCTATGGTAATTAAATAATGTGATGTTGACATCAAGATAGACAAATTTTCCAGTGGAAGAGAATAGATAGATCAGAAATAGACCCATAAGTAACTGGAATGTTGATATATAACAAAGTTGGGAAAGATGGGGCTAGTCAGTAAAGCTGGGGGAAAAATAAAGATCATTTGTATGTAAAGAGTAAAATGGGATCCCTACCTCACACCATATACAAAAGTAAATTCCAGAGAGAATAAGGATTTAAAGATTTTTAGGAGTAAGAGTAAGTGAATATATATTAGGGTAGGGGGGAAAGAAAAACAGGATAAATATTAATAAATTCAAAGTTAAGAACATCTACCAAAATAGAAAGTGAAAAGACACAAATGGAAGGATAAATTTGCAACACATATAGCTGATGAAGAGTCAGTGCCCCAAGTTTGTGAATAATGTAAAAACAATCCACTAAAACAATAATAAAAGACTCAAACTGTTATATAAAGAGCCAAAGATGGCCTCTGTATCTGGGTCCCTGGGTTGTTTATTTCTTCACAGCAAGCTGGTATCTATTACCTCAAAAGCCTTTCAGCACCTAACTCAAATGTTTATACATCCAGGCATTTTAAATATAACCCAACTAAGCAGATTTTTAGGCATTTAGAGCTGTTTGCCTGCTTTGTATACCTCATGAAACTGTGCCCAACATCTGTTAGTCATAGATAAGATAAATCCGTGGTTTATGAAGACTCCAATTTGCTGCTGCCCTTGGGAGCTTTCTGAAACAGAGACTTCCCACAGGCTGCTGAACAACATCACCTGTACATGGTAAGGCCACTCCCTTCTGGAAGTTTCCTTCTCTTTTCCTCTTTTGGATGGTTCCTCTCCACCCCCAATCTCTGGATCTTCTCATGCTGCGAGGGACTTTCCTAAATGCAAACCTGTCAAAGCTCACACAAATAAAGCTTGAGTGTGCTACTGCCACCTCCTGGTCATGTATTTTTTCTTGCTCAGCCCTAAAAATCCCTCAAATGCCCTGCACTGACATTTCACAGAAGAGAAACTACAGATGGACGATACATATTTAAAAGAGATGCTTAACCTCAATAAGGGCAGTTTGAGACCATGCATTAGCAAAAGCCAAGAAATCTGAGGTGTTAGAGAAGATGTGGATGCTGGTAGGAGTATAAACTGGTACAACCACTTTGGATAAAAATTTGGTACTATCATATAAAGTGGAATACTGGCATTCCAAAGTCCTATCAATTTTATTCCTAGGTAAATACACCCAAGAAACATTTTTGCACAGGGGCACCAGAAAGCAATGCTGATTTCCAACACTGTTGGAAAGAGCAAAGGACTGGAAATTGCACAAAGATTTAGCAGCTGGAGAATGGATAAATTATGGTACATAATGGATTTTTATGTAGCAGTGAAAATGAACAAATGTAACTTCAGTCAATAAAGATGAATCTTAATAACATGTTTGTAAAGAAAAATGTACCAGGCCCAGGCCTCTAGATGAAAGTTTGGAAATACACACAAAACTAAGAAAAGTAAAAATACATTGCTTAGTAATATATATAAATGCGAAAAGAAATTCAAGCAATCTAATAGTTGTGTAAACACAAATTCAGGATGGGGGTTACTTCTGATGGAGAGGCAGTGGCAGAAGATGCGGACCACTTACAAGTTGATGAAAGTTAATTGATAATATTTTAGTTATTGGTTAGCATGTCAAGTTAAAGAAGGTGTTCATCATATTATTTTAAAAATGAATTCGTTTACCTTAATTTAAACGGGCCATTCAAAGACTACTGGTTATAACGTACTATTGGCTAATTCTGTGGTCTATTTTTTAAAAGAGGATGTACCTACAGATCTTCTCAGGCCTTCCGGCCCGATCACGTTATAAATGACTAAGGAGTTCAATCAAGGCCACGGGCAAAAATGCAGCATCCTAAACCCATGTACCTACTCCCCACCGTACCCAAAACAGCGGCATTAACACAACGTAAAAAACCAAGGAAGACGTAGCAACAAAAACCTTGATTTCCTAGAGCGCAAACAAAAGAGGGTAGAATCACGTGGTTCTTCCTCCCACGCCAGGCGCGCCAATGATGTCACCAATCTGCGACCAGACCATTGATTCCCGACTGAAGGTAGAGAAGGCTACGTGGTGGGGGAGGGCGGGGGGAGGGTCGCGGCCGCACTGGCAGCCTCCGGGTGTCCGGCCGTGTCCCGAGGAAGTACAAGACCCGGTAAGAGCTTCTGTCCTTCTCGGCCACACCTGCCTGGGCTGGAACGCCCAGCCCGTGCGGCCCCTCCAGTCTGGCGTTGATGTTAGAGGAAGCGCGGGGGCACCCCGGCAGGGCACTGAGGGTGGCCGCAGGGCTGGGTGGGGACGCGACTGGTAGGGGCACAGTGGCCGGTCTCGGCAGCCTTCCAGGAGGCGGACGCCCGGGCCGGTGTACTTTTGTGCGTGTGTGTGCGCCCGTGTGTGCGCGAGTGTGGGCGGCAGAGGCTGCGCACGGATGCTCCGGCGCTGGTGCCAGCCGGAGCCCAACAGCTGGGTACCAAAGGCCCTTGTTTCCCTCTCGCCGACTCCCCCGCCTCGGAGAGTGACTGGAGAGTGAGTCGCCTGGGACTCGCCCCGGTAGGCGCTTTGCTGCGCCTTCTCCCACAAACTGCGTTAGGTCCGGCCCTTTCTCCCAGAGATAACATCGCCGCCCTGGCGTGCCTTCCACAGGGAAGCCGTAGGAAGCCACTGTGGAGAGCTCACTGCGGAGGCCACTGTGGAGAGCTCACTGCGGGGTCACGGCCGCCGCGCTCAGCCTGTCTGGCCTGGTGCAGGAGGCCTAGTTGCGTCACCTCCCCTTCCTTCTCTGTTTAGCTTGATTTGGGGGCCCCACTAGAGGGTAATCCGGCCCCAGGTGTTTCGTGTTGGTATCAGAGTTTGGGAAACTTGCCTTCCAAAAAGGGATACCTGTCATTGGATTTTGAATGTTGTGTGAAGGAGCCCAAGTATGCAATTAGCAGAGGGAGCAGAGTCTAGGCCACGGGAGACTTGCAAACAGAGGCCTACACAGTGTCTTGTTGCTAGAGAGGGAAGCAGGATTGCTAGAGCGGGTCATTGGGGGCAGAGAAGGCAGGGGCGTCAAACTGTCAGCAGTTGTGATGCCAACTTCTTTCTCTACCAGAGAAGCCTTGTTCCCATCCTTTTAAAGATCTTGAAATATCTTGTTCGTTATTTACAAACAGTTAGTGCTTGCAATATGGGAAGCAGGGAAATAGAGTGGAAAGGGGACATGAACTTTGGAGTCAGGTCTGCCACTTAGCAGCTGTTTGACATTGAATGAGTTATTTAACCTCTCCACTCCTACTTGGGCTTATCTACAAAATGAGGATAATTATATCTACCTTGCCCGGGGTGTCAGAATTCGAAGTGTCTAGCTATTATTAGTAAGGGCCCAGTACCCAGGAGCTTGGACTTGCTCGCTTGCTGAAGGTTTCCTGTTGGTACAGCTGCTTGAGAAGCAGGGGAACTTTTTGCTATTTTAGATGTTTGCTATTCTGCCAGATATGATATGCAGACTTGGGGGTGATGGTGGAGGGGAAATCTCAAAATCCATAATCTCTCTGCTGTACACTTCATTAAATTCTAGAACTGCAAAGAGGTGAAGATCTCACTTTAGGCCGGGTGCAGTGGCTCATGCCTGTAATCCCAGCACTTTGGGAGGCCAAGGCAGGTGGATCATGTGAGGTCAGGAGTTCGAGACCAGCCTGGCCAACGTGGTGAAACCCCGTCTCTACTAAAAATACAAAAATTAGACCAGCATGGTGGTGCACATCTGTGATCCCAGCTACTTGGGAGGCTGAGGCAGGAGAATCGCTCGAACTCGGGAGGTGGAGGTTGCAGTGAGCCGAGATCCCGCCATTGCACTCCAGCCTGGACAAGAGCGAAACTATATCTCAAAAATAAAAAAAATAAAAAACAAAAACAAAACTCACTTTATTAATTATAGCTTCTCATTTTATTTTATTTTTTTTTTCAATTTTATCCCAAGTAGCTGGGATCACAGATGTGCACCACCATGCCTGGCTAATTTTTTTTTTTTTTTTTTTTTTTTTTTGAGACGGAGTCTCACTCCATCGCGCAGGCTGGAGTGCAGTGGCACGATCTCAGCTCACTGCAAACTCTACCTCCCGGGTTCAAGTGAGTCTTCCTCCTCAGCCTCCCGAGTAGCTGGGATTACAGGAGCATGCCACCATGCCTGGCTAATTTTTGTATTTTTAGTAAGACAGGGTTTCACCATGTTGGCCAGGCTGGTCTCGAACTCCTGACCTCAGGTGATCCACCTGCCTCGGCCTCCCAAAGTGCTGGGATTACAGGTATGAGCCACTGTGCCTGGCCCATGCCCGGCTAATTTTTGTATTTTTAGTAGAGATGGGGTTTCATCATGTTGGCCAGGCTGGTCTCGAACTCCTGACCTCAAGTGATCTGCCCACTTCGGCCTCCCAGAGTGCTGGGATTACAGGCATGAGCCACCGCGCCAGGCCTTTCGCTTCTCTTTAGCACTTGCTATGTACCTGACACTGTGTTGAGCACTTGACATATACTAACTTATTTCATCCCTCCAGCAACTTAGTGCACTAAATATTATCCCCATTTTACAGATGCAGAAGTGAATCTTGGCTAAGGTCCTGACATTAATTAACGGCAGAGCTGGAACTTGAAGCCAGCTGTGTGGTTTAAGTCTTGCTCTTTCTCAGTGTCTAGCAAGTCTTGCTCTTGCTCTTGCTCATCAGGCTATGTGGTTTGAGTCTTGCTCTTTCTCAGTGACTAGTACCCCAGCAATGTAAACCTGGTGCGGTGGGGGAAAGGAGGCCCAGAGTTTAGTGGGCCAGCATTGGCTGCAAGAATAACATCTCAAATTGTCCAATGATACATTATCTTTTATTTTACATTTTTTACTCAGCATTGTCCAGATACGAACCAAGGTTTGGCCTTTTCACCCAGAGAAAAAGGACAGGCTCATGGGCACACAGTGCTGGGATGATGGGCACAAAGCAGGTTTTCGGAAAATGCTTGTGGAAAAAAGAAATCCTGAGGCATTGTTATTTCTGCCAGAAGGAGGCCCAGTGCTTATTACACACAGGCTCCTTAAGCCAGCTATTTTTATACTATAACACACTGTAATATGAGCATTTTTCTGATTCATGGATTTAAAGATTTGAAGCCCTGTTTCAGACCAAGATTGGTAGTATTATCTGTGACCAACTGATTAGAGTTCTCAAATACGTGAACAACAGAATCTGAGCTTTTGGGCTTCTGTAGTAATCTCTTGAGATAGAGCAATTTGTTTTGCTATAACATCTGGTAGACTTGGACCTTAATGGGTACAACTGCTTGAGTTTTCTGGAGAACACTGGATGATTGTTTGACATCAGGGATAAAGAGTTCAAAATACTAAGTTTGTCTCAAAATTAAATATTTGGGAAAGACCTGTGATTGATGTGCATTCATTGTAGGAATAGTACACTAGTTTTAAACAGATGATATTCCTGGTATTTTTGATGAGTTATTCTGTGTCTTAAAGATGTTTAAAGATGACTATTGGTTGTATAGTGAACTATTAGGAACATACAAAATTTATATAACCCATCCATATAGACTGTGACTTACACCCCCCTCAGTTCCTCCACCCAAGGAGGTCTAGTTGCTGCTTCTATACCCTCTGGTTACCTTGAAGCTACCTATTTCACCATCTTTATCAGACTTAATAGGTGAGACCCTCTGACATCAGCCTCCCTTTCCTTCTGTACCACCCCTTGCCACATGCACACAGAATGAAGCTCTTCTCCAAAAGGACTGTATATTAATCTACTTGCAAGTGGCACAAACCCATTGTAAATTAACTTAAGCAAAAAAAGTTTTTTTCCTCCCTTTGATTATTTAACTAGAAAGTCCAAAGGCAAGCTTCAGGGATGGCTGGATCCTGGGGCTAAAATGATGTCATGAGGGCTTTCTTGGCCCTTCCTTTTTCGGCTCTGTTTTCCTTATTGACTTCATTCTCTCTTGCTGCTTTCTTTTTTTTCTTTTTTTTTTTTTTGAGATGGAGTCTTGCTCGTCTTGCTCTGTCGCCCAGGCTGGAGTGCAGTGGCACGATCTCGGCTCGCGGCAACCTCCGCCTCCCAGGTTCAAGTGATTCTCCTGCCTCAGCCTCCCGGGTAGCTAGGATTATAGGCGCCCATCACTACCCCCGGCTAATTTTTGTATTTTTAGTAGAAATGGGGTTTCACTATGTTGGCCTTGAACTCCTGACCTCAGGTGATCCGCCCGCCTCAGCCTCCCAAAGTGCTGGGATTACAGGCATGAGCTACCGCGCCCGGCCTTCTTGCTGCTTTCTCTATGCATACTGAAAAAGCTCCCTGTCAGCAACCCCAAGCCTATGACCTGATGGCTGTCTTTTAGCATTGTAAACTAACCATTGCTGACAAGGAAATAGGGAGACCACAATTGGAGAGGTCTACATCATAGGCTCACTCTTGGGATGAGGAAGTAAACTGCCCCTCCATAACCTTATGGGATGGGGAAGTTCAGAGGTCCTAGGCAGGCAGAAACAGCACATGACTACTGCAGGGGTGTGTGTATGCACACACATGTGCTTACATGTGTGCTCTTATCTCACATCTTTGGGGTCCTTCTAGAGCCTTCCAACTGGAATGAATCCAGTGGGTTGTGTTTGTCCATCAAACTTTGACTCCCACTGTGGCATCCATTATGTGCCCTCCATCCTTTCTGTACCTTTGCATCTGCTGTTTGGATTGCCCTTCCCCATTCCTTCATCTAGCTGATCCTTATAGATTCAGGTCATGCTTCTCCCAGAAGCCTTCCTTGACACCTTCCTTCAGGAGCTAGGCATCCCTTCTCTCTGCTCCCATAAACACCTGAGCACAACCCACTTGTAGATGTTATTTCTGTTTGATAATTGTCTGTTTATTGGTCATGTCTCCACTAGACGGAGAGCCCCTTGAGGACAGAGTGCCCTTTGCTTTGTATTCCTTATCTCCTATCCTTAGCTAGCATTATTTGTTTTCATAGCACTCATAACTGACATTGTATATTTATTTGTTTATTTATTGCCTGTCTCTCCTCATTGACTGTCTCTCATTAGCTTCATGAGAACAATGTGGAAAGGAATTTTCTTTGTTATCAAAGCAAAAGCAAAACAAAACTACCTTGAGGCCTAGGACAGTGCCTCATATGGGCATATAGCATATGTTCAGTAAATGTTTATTAAATGAATGAATGGAAATCTTCCCACAGGAAGAAAACACTGGCATTATGTTGATGAACATTCCAGTCTGCATGATAGATACACTTCTCGCTGTAAAGATCTGACACTTGAGTACCATGGCATCCCAGGAAGGCAGCACACCTCTTCCCATATGTGTTTGAACCTGCAGAGGTCAGGCCCAAGGAGCCTCCAGCTGGAAATTCTACCCTGTGTGATGTTTCACTCCTCTCAAACTTTTCTGAACTTTGATGGGTTATATATTAAGGCCTTCTCCATATTTTGAGGCCCTTTCCTTGGAGTATTTATTTTTAAAACATTTATTTAAGCACTTACAAGGTGACAGGCACTGTTCTTAGTCCTTTATAAAGAGCAACTCGCTCTTGGACTGGAATTTGGGGACCAAGGGTTGTCAACTTTAAAACCTTTTTCTTTTTAAGTACCAAAACACTCAAGAACAGAAATAAGACTACTCTGCATCTAGTCCATCTCGCCCTCCAGAAGTAGAGCTATCTACCAGCCTGATACAGGTCTTGTCCTTGCCCTTTCGTCGGGTTTTTACAGCTATAGCTAGTAAATATACTGCATCTCATCGCCTTTGTTTGGTCTTCACCCAAACGCAGCCATGCTCTGCCGCAGGGTATGTGGCAGAGCCAGGTGGGGAACCAGTGGCTCAGAGCCCACTCTGCTCTTCAGGACATGGGCTGCTCAAGCGTCTGTCTTCAGCCCTCTCCCAGGGAGGGCCTAAACCCACATCCTCAGGCCCCTGCAGAGCACATCCATCTTCCTGGTTGCATGTTATGCCTTATCTGCGGGAATCCTAGCCACGCCACACCCACCCCTCAACACATGGAGAAAGGAAAAAAAATACCCCTTTCTTTTGACAACAACAAAAAAAGTACATCTACAAATAGAGACTTGAAATGACAGGGTTATTATTTAACCCCGCTCTTGCTCCAAACATCCAAGCGGCGGTTTCAGCCTGGCTGCAGTACTCTGTTGTAGTGCTTAGTCCTGATTTGCTTCCTAAGAAGTGAATACCAGTTTCCACTGCCATCAGCAATGCCTGAGTACTTACTGTGCCTCTCCCTCACCCTACTCTCCTCTCCAGAACTGAGTATTTTACTAAAAAAGGAAAATCTTAGCTAAATTTGAAATCGCATCTCATTTTAATTTGCATTTTTATTATAATTAAGTTTGAGCCCTTTTTACCCATACTTAGCCATTTTTATTTCTACTTTTTAAATTTTTGGTTAATGTTTTGTCTATTCACTTACTGTGTTTAAGTGATTTTTAAAATATACAAATATTCTAAAAAACATGAGTTTGTCCTCATGGTAAAAAGCAAATAATTTTATTTGCAGTTAATTCTTTTTAGTTTATTGTTTGCCATCTAATTTTGGCTTTATCATTAAAAATATAAATCTATTTTTCATTCTTTTGTAGACAAATTTTATCCTTTTTGATTTCTTTTGCTTGTAGGCATAAAAAGGTTTTTTTCCTTATTCTGTATTCTAGTTTTTTTTATGGTTTGCATTTTTACATATGACTTTTAAAAAGCTAGCATTCAGTTTTATTTCAGATTTTAATAAGATATTTGATGAAAATAGTGTAATATTTTAAATAAAATCAGTTTTAATTAAAGGTCTATGTTTTGTTTTAAGGATGTTTATATTACTGTACTTATATTTTTTCTTTTTAAATAATTTATCAGAATAGCAAACAGCTTGCTTGACAAAACTAAGATTCACATGTATAGATAATCATAATTTTAGTGTTCTTAGCGTTTCCATAAATTGCTGCGTGAAAAGATATTTATGTGTGGCTGTCTGGTTTAAACAGGCACTCATGCTTGGCAACAGCTTTTCAGCATGTAGCCAAGATGACGAATTCAGCCTCTTCCAGTTCTTCTTCCTCACTATTTCCCTAAGATTTTTTTCACGGGAGCATAACTATGTGTATCTCTGTGCACAGACTTTATGTGTACCTTTCAATGTATTTTAACAAAAATATATCCATTTAACTATCCAGATCAAGAAATAAAACATTTTCATTACCTCAGAAAGCTCCCCTGTGGCCCTTTCTAGTCAGCACTACCCCCAAAGTCCAACACTGTTGATGTCTGATATCTATCACTATAGATTAGATTAGTTTTGCCTGTTCTAAAATTTCATGTCAGTATGTGCTTTTGTTTGTGGCTTCTTTCAGTGAGGATCAACCATGTTGCATGTGTCAGTATCCATTGTGTGAATATGCATCAAGTTATTTATTCATTAGTTGATTGACATTTGGGTTATTCCAGTTTGGGGCTATTAAGAAGAATAAAGCTCCATGAACGGTTTTCTTCCTGTTTTTTATTGTAGCAAAATACACGACATAAAATTTACCATCTTAAACCATTTTTTTTTTTTTTTTTTGAGATGCAGCCTTGCTCTGTTACCCAGGCTGGAGTGCAGTGGCACGATCTCGGCTCACTGCAACCTCCACCTCCCAGGTTCAAGCAGTTCTCTGCCTTAGCCTCCCAAGTAGCTGGGATTACAGGCACCCACCACCACACCCGGCTAATGTTTGTATTTTTAGTAGAGATGGAGTTTCACCACCTTGGCCAGCCTGGTCTTGAACTCCTGACCTTGTGGTCCACCCACCTCGGTCTCCCAGAGTGCTGGGATTACAGGCATGAGCCACCGCGACCGGCCCTTAAACCATTTTTAAGTGTATAGTTCAGTAGTGTTAGGTATAGTCACATTGTTGTGCAACAAATCTCCAGAACTTTTTCATCTTGCAGATCTAAAGCTCTATATTCATTAACAACTCCTCTTTTCCCCCATCCTGCAGCCCCTGGTTCTATGGACATTCTTGTACAAGTCTTTTTGTGGCCGTTTTTCTTGGGTAAGTACCCAGGAGTATAAATGCCGGGTCTAGCCTTAGAAGAAACTGCCTTACAGTTTTCTCGAATAGTTGTACCATTTTATGTTCCCACAGTATACAAAAATGCTAGTTTGTTCCATATCCTCACCAACATTAGGTATTGTGAGTCTTTTTTATTTTAGCCATTCTGTAGCTGTGAAGTGGTGTCCCATTGTGGTTTTATCACATGTTCTAGTCAGTTGTTTACATGTCTGTTGCCATTACTAGACTGTGAACTTCATAAGGGCAAGGTTCATGCAGTAAGTAGTTTTTGTTGTTGTTGTTGTTGTTGTTCTTATTAACTTTCCTCTTCTTATTTTGAGGGTGATACATGCTTTATTATTAAAAAGAACTTAAAAATTATAGAAAGCTATTAAAAAGTCAATAGCTAACCTGGTTAGCCCACCTCTCAGACATCATCAGGAGTATTTTGGTCTTTCAGGCAGTGCTGTGTTGGTTCGTACAGATAGAACAGTTCCCATGATGGTTGATTCAGCAACCCAGCATTGTTCCAGCCTGCTGCCTTACCATCCTCTGGACATCACTTATTCCCAGCGAGGAGCCCTTCTCTCAGACAGCCCCAGACAGATTGTTTTGGTGGTTTGCTGGCCACAAATGTATAACATGTATCACTGACAAAAAAAGTAGAATCCTCAATACTGGATTAAATTAGATTAATTAACATCCTTCCTCTGGGGCTGGGGAGGGAACCTGGCCTTCTTAGGAAAGTGGACAGAATCAGGGCACTCTCAGAAAGGGAGGCATAGTTCTAGCATAGGCTACTAGCACTATCTGCCTCTTTTTTTTTTTTTTGAGATGGAGTCTCACTCTGTCGCCCAGGCTGGAGTGCAGTGGCACAATCTCAGCTCACTGCAACCTCTGCTTCCCAGGTTCAAGTGATCCTCCTGCCTCTGCCCCCCTAGTAGCTAGGATTACAAGTACCCGCCACCACACCTGGCTAATGTTTGTATTTTTAGTAGAGACAGAGTTTCGCCATGTTGGCCAGGCTGGTCTCAAACTCCTGACCTCAGGTGATCCACCTGCCTCAGCCTCCCAAAGTGCTGAGATTACAGGCATAAGCCACCACGGCCGGCCTGCTTCTTGGTGTTTTTATTTAATTTTTTTACACTTAGTCTTTCAATATATTTGCAATTTGTTTTGGCTTGTTAATATAAGGCTAGAGTCTAGACTTTTTTTTTTTTTCCAAATAGCCATCCAGTTGGCCCAGCTCCATCTGTTGAATAACCTTTTTCTCACTGCTGTTTTTGGTTCCTCATCATGCATTGGATTTCTGCACATACTAGGCTCTGTTTGGAGGGAGGTGGTTCTTTTCTGTTAGTCTGAAGCTCTACCCTTGCTTTATACCAGTGCTGCCTTGGTTTAATTAGCGTAGCTGTCTTCTTTTTAAAAAACTGTTTTGTTTGTTCTTGTACTTGAACTTTATTTATTCCCATCCAATGATCTATTAATTGCATCTCAACTTTAGAGTAATCATTTTGTCAGGTATCCACTCCTTACTGCCCCAACCTCATAGTATTTGCAGTAAATCGTTATTTAATTTGATATTAATTAGCATTCATAAAGTATTCTGCCATCACATTTGAGACTGGTATGTCCTTTTTAAGACATATATTCCTCAGCAGAGTTTTGTAATTTTCCACATATAAGCTCTTCACATTTCTTAGGGTTATTCCTAGATACTTCTTTTTTTAATTTAATGTTTTATTTGCTATTAAGAATACCATATTATTCTTGGTATAATAATGGTATTCTTAATAGCAAATAAAATATATTTTATTTATTTAATGGTATTCTTAATAGCAAATAAAACATTAAAGTATATAAAGAATATATACTTACTATATGAAGAATATATACTTATATATTACTATAGTAATGTATATATTACTATATAAAGAATATATACTTACTTTATATGCATATATACATATGCATATAAAGAAGCTATTGTGTTTTATATGTTTCTCTTATATTCAACCATATTCCTTGACTGGTATTGGTTCTAAGAGTTTTTCAGTTGATCCTCTTGGATCAACTAGGGTTATGATGATATCATCTGCAAATAATCTATTTTTCTTTTTAATAGTTTATCTCTTATTTTTGTTTCATAATGTAGAATATGTAAGAATTTCCATATGTAGAAAAGATATTAAATATATATATTTAACATGTGCTAAATACCATATTTGTTTTATTTTAAGGCCACTAAGCATAAGGACTTGCTATTGATTTAATAACAGATTTGGGGGGCACTATATTAAATGTATACTTACACTGTAATTCATATTCCAATATCAGAGATGTTAGGATGTAAAAAGCAGTGCATCTTAGAATTAGGAAAATAACAATGGTAATGGTAGCCCTCCTTTTTGTTTCTCATTTGAGTGGTAGTGTCTAACCGTTCCATTCAACATATGATATTGGCTGTTGATTTATGACAGACAGTCTTTATTATTAAAGTATCCTTGCACATCTTCCTGTTTGGAAGAGGTTTTGTGTTGGTTTAATCAGCTTAGGAGGGAAAGGTGATCATCAGGGTCACTTTCATGCAGAATCCCACCTCTGCCCACAATTCCTGCCTTCTTTGAACTTTCTTTGTTAAAGTAAGAATCTAGACTCTGGCATCAAAGATTGATATGCTAAGCAGAAGTTGACTGCCCAGCAGAGAACCAGTTGAGTGCAAAAGTTAGGCTCTGAGATCTAAGCCGTGAGGGTGGCAATGTGGGATGAGGTAGGTTTTTAAAGCTCACCGTCTCCATCCCATATTAGGAAATCAAAGTCTCCAAATGCTGCTTATTGGCCAGTGTTACCTGGACTATGCATTGTCTAAGCAACAAGCAGGACAGGACGGTTGCAGGGGTTTTTGATAAGTTATCTCTCTATGTCTGTGAGTCAGGATAATAGTGCCCCAGTCATTGTTTTGGTAGAAGTCCAGTCCACTGGCTAGGCAGCCATGTTGGGATTCATCACTTTGTAGTTTTTAACTTTTTACTGTACTCCATATTGGGAAGTTCAGCCCTCTTCTGAGATACCTATTGTCCACTAGAACTCCAGACAGAAGTGCTGGAGAGGGCAGTGGGCCAGGTCAGGAAGACATAAGCCAGAGTTGAAGTACAACAGTGGAAAGAACAAAGTCTTTAGAGCAGTGCCTCTTAACCTTCGTTCTGGGTACACGGATCTATCTGGGAGTCTGAAAGCTATGGACTGTCTCTTGAGGGAAATGTGCATGTTGAGTTTTTCAGTAAATATTTTTGAGCACGCTAAAAGCAAAACACTAGTATAGCCCTAGCTTCTTGGAACTTGTAGTAAGAGAGAGAGATATTTACCAAAAAACCACATGAAGAAATGTAAAATTACAAGTGTAAATATGCTCCAAAAGAGAGGAGGGGGTCTTGAAAGCATGTGATGGGAGGGGGTAGGTGTTAGAGCTCAAGCTCTTCCTCTAGAAGTGTTGACTACCCTGAGATCTGAAGGGCAAATCATAGTATTGTGAAAAGGAGGAGAAATAATCCAGAGAGAGGGGCAAGTATGTGGCAGGAGGGAGCATGGCAATCTAGAGGGAGGGAAAGAAGGCTCAGGGAGGCTGGGGGACAGAGAGATAGGGCATGGTCCAACAGAAGGGAGAAGGATGGCAGGGCTAGGCCATGTAAGGCTTTGGAGCCATCGTGTAAAGATGTTTGCCTTTATCTTGAGCATTAGGAAACCAGCAAAGTATTTTTTTGTTAATAAAGTAAATATTTGATATGCATAAAAGATTCCTGCAGCATATATGTATCACTGAAATACAACAATGAAACGAATGCACGTGAACCTAACGCCTTCCCCTGAATGGGAACCTTATCTGTATTGCTGAAGCCTCCCTTGTCCCCTCTTGGATCCCATCTCCCTGTGTTCCCCCTCCCCCCTTAATTGCTAGTTTAGAATTTTCTTGAATTCCATGCATGACATGATCAGATTTTGGTTTTCAGAGATGACACAAGCTGTGTCGAGAAGACTAGATAGAAAAGAGGCCAAAGTACATGCGGGGAAACCAGTTTGGAGGTTGTAATCACAAAACACAATCTTACTAAAAGTTTGTCTGCATTTTATTGTATTGCCTTGGAAATTTATTTCTTTCATAGATGATTTATTTTCATCATTTAAAAAATATAAATTAATGGTATCTTCCTAGAAAAAAA